>NC_085047.1:55989387-56691068 GCF_963662255.1 Cinclus cinclus
TCTACTGTAGTCAGAGAAGTGTGCTTACCTGGTTTGTATGCAGTGGGGTTGTGCATGTTTCAAAGCAATGTCTTTCAGTGTGAACTAGAACTTCTCCAAAAAGTGTTGAGCAAGGTCATTACTGTAGCAGCAGTTTTCTTTCCCTGTTGGGAGTGTTCAATGCTCCAGCAATAACCTATGAGTAGAGGTGCTTCTAATTTGCAGCTCCCTGGAGCAGGAGTTTTCATCCTTTACCTCTGGTATCTACTTCAGATTAGTAAGTTTCATTTATTAGGTATTCCTTATATATATATATATATATACATACACGTAAAAGAATTAATGGGCTAAGTTATTTAGTCTGGCTTTTAGCTTAATTTCTGTTTATATAATGATGATTTCCATCTCCACTCTATCATTGTTCAGCTGCAATATTTCGTTCACTTTGAAGCCAATTTATTGAAGTAATTTGTCATGGAAGGTTCCAAAACATATTATTTATGAGTGCATTCTCAGACAATATTCTGAGATGATGTAATACATCTGTACATAGCATTTCTATATTTTCCCATGCTTTGGGGTTTTTTTCCCTATACTTTTCCCTTTAAAAAACATAAAGTATAGTAATGATTTTATTTTGTGCTAGAATTCTGTAAGACATATAAAAGCTCTGGTCCATTTTTGAAGTTCTTGGATTAATCCATATAGTGCGAAAGGTCTGGGATAAGTCCTGATCAATTCAAATGAGTATATAAGCCAGCTCCACAGTTCTTAATGTTTGTTATATCTGGATTTGTCATTTCAAAGTGGTTTTGAGAGTCTTTTCATTGTTAGGAAGACAAGTGACTTTTTTTAGAATTCTTCAATGGCTGAGTTCACAGTTAGCATGACATATGAGACTCATTTCCTCGTTTGTTACTATTTAAAATGTATACTTATCCTCCCACTCTTCCTGAAAAGGTTCTGTTTCTTGTAGATTCTCTGCCCAAAAACCTCATTAAAGCTAACTTAGCTCCTTCATCTGACAGACAGTGTGTAGTCTCTTTGAATAATGAATAGAAACAGTTGATGCCTGTGAAAGTTGTGTCTCCATTTGATAGAGGTTCCTGTGGCAATGCTGTGAATGTTCTGTGCACCAGCCAGGCACTCTAAGTTTCCTTATAGTCATGGAGAGGAATGGGCAACTCTTGGGTGCATTTTGTCTTCACTGAAAGCAGACATGTAAAAGATGTGGATGGGTTGCTCTCTCTGCCTGTGAGTTTCTCATGTTTCCTGGTCCTGAAGTCAACCCCTGCCTGTTCCACGTGCAGCTCAAAGCCTCTCAGAGCTGCAGAACCTACCTACAACTTTTGTGCAGCTTGCAGAAGTGACTGAAGTGCAATGCCCAGTCATCCTACTTGATAGGAATAGGTATTATTCACTTTATGGGACTGCATTTCCTGGGTTCATGGATTCCTCCTCCACCCCAAGATTTCCACCATGGGTGTTCTCAATTGTAGAGCTCCTTCTGCACTCAGAATATTTGTAATTTATGCTGCACTGCACTGGTTGGAAGTACAGTGTTTTTCATCCCAGCTTCCTCTTCTTTTCTTATATCACTCCTATTGTGTGATCTCCTGGACTTCTGAAATTTGCATATGTTAAAACCCTTACCCTGGGTTTAGTCATTCTTAACAAAGCTTCAAACAGACACAGTGTATGAAGAATAAGAATACTGATTCGCATAGTGCTGTTTAATGAAAACTTGCCAAGGGTCTCTCATAGACATTTAATTAAATCCAAAGTTGTGATGACCCTATAATTAAAAGGAAGATATTCTCTTCTCTTGGGGTCACTCATGTATTGATATGTTCAGTTGTGGCAAATTAAGTTGCATCTGAAATTTTGTTTCCTACATAATGTTTGCTGGAAGATTCACACAGAGTTTAATGTATTTCCTTATCTTAGCTTTCACTGAGTTCCTTTGATTTCTATTACCTGAGGTTTGTAAGATCATTCAGATTTTTTTGCTTGTTTTGCTTTAAATTCCAACCTGAATTCCACAGCATTTTATTATTCTTATCTCAAATGTAAATAATTTTTTTCTCCAATTGTCCTTTATGAAAAGGATCAGGAAAATAATGCTCAACTTGTAGAAAACTGTCTCCTAAATGAAGAACTATTTTCAGTCTTGCAGACAAAAGAGCTACTCTATGGTTGCTTTAGAGCAAATGTAATTATACATTTTTTTTCTGGTTTGTTTGTTTGATTTTGTTTAGATTTGTTTTGTTTTGTTGTTTTGGTTGTTTTTTTTTTCTGACAGAATCACAGGTGAAATAGTGGGTTTGGTGCCCAAGAATTTTTAAATGTTTAAATGTCTTTTTTTTCTTCTTTCTCCATACCTTTTGTGAAGGAAAATTTCTCCCAGCACAGGAAAAAAAGGCAAGATTTTGATGCTTCTTCTGTGCTTTTCCAAACAATGCTTCTGCTCATAGTCTTCCATATTGATTTTATAGTCCAGACTGTGTCTGTGATAAATCTACTTGATAGAGTTATTTGGCTAAAATATAGCAATTAAGTGGCAAATGGTGTTCCTGAGATTTAGCAATTGGTTAATCAAATATGGTTGTCCACTAGCTAAGTCATACATGATTTTCATATAACCTCTGTGATTTCTAATTTGTCTTTTCCTTGTTCTGTTTGAATACTTAATTAAAGAAATCAATTCTGTGTATAAATGGGATATAAGTTATGAGGATTGCATGAGTTCAAGCTAAGCTCTGAATCACCATGTTGAGTGAGTATAGAACATGGTCAAGGTTTCCCAGTGATTCTTACTGCACAGAGAAAGATTTGGGGACTTTTCAGAATTTGTGCTTTGCTGGTCTGAAAGAGAGCTTCTAAAGACATGAATGGAAGCACCAGTACTGACAACAGTTTGGAACTGAACTGTAAAATAGTATTTCCTCTTTAAAATAATTTTTCAATGCTGGTGGTTTAGAGCAGAGAGGTTGTCAGGTTATTGGTGTTGCAGGGACTTCAGAAAACAGAGAGCAGGGGCAAGAAAGGTACAAAACCTGAGTGGGGACATCTAGACAAGAGTTTAATCTTCCTATACAAGTCGTGGATGAGAATGCATCCAAGTAATATTGCCCACTCTGAGTTGTCCTTGTGAGTGACCTACCCCTTTCCACTGACTGCCAAGGGAGGTAGGAAGGGTGGTTTTCTAATTTAGGCACCTACGTCTGGTACTGACAATTGGTAAGACATAATAGCTGACATAGTAATGGGTTTGTCCTTATGAATTTTCCTGTGAGATGTGCTGGCCAGTTAATACTTGCTGGTGGTGGTGTTGATGAGCACTCAGCAAGTTTAGAGCAGGAAATTGGAGATGATATCTTGGTGCCACCAAACTGTGCAATACTGAGTCCATTTGATTTGGTATTTCACCCATTGCTATGCAATGCAGCAAGATGTACATTCATCCTGTCCTTGCCTTGCTGATTGGTGCTGTCTGTGAGTACTTTGGGATGTGTAGGGAAAAGATGCTCAGATCCACAGTTTCAGTTTACCCCACTTGTACAGAAGGAATTCAATTATTTCCATTATTTCAGGGAAACACAGAGGTGAATGGAAGATGTTACTAAGAAATGAATGTGGAAAGCAATTTGTCGTTTTCATGTCCAAATCTGTATGACAGTGATACTCTCTTAATTGAAAACTGTGTTCTTCAGCAAAAGAAAAAGAAAACCTGTCTTTTCTACCTCACAAAGTTAATTTTTGGTTGTTAAAGAAAAGAGTTTTTGAAGATACTTAAATAATTATTTAAGCCTGCTTTTACTGAGAGTTTCCCCTGGATGTCTCACAATAGAATTAAATGGTGGTCTGAGTAACTGATTACTAGCTATTACTGGACATACCCTGATATTTTCCTTGAGATCAGAGATCACACAAATGGATTTACCAGACTTCTCCACTCAGAGGAAGAGAGGCATACATCTGAGGGCATGTCTGGGCTGTGGCATGGTGTAAAAATCCTTAACTTAGGTCTGGATATGTGCCTGTTCCTGGCTCCAGATCTGGTATTTTCACGGTTGGTTTGGTGGTCCTCCAGAATCCTTTGTGCCTATGACCCCATCTTGCAGATATATTATTCCCAGATTTTTATGGCAAACTGTTGGGTAGGAGCTAATAAAAAGTTGATCATCAGGTTCAAAGTAATGTCTTATTCCTGAAGAGAGCAAAAGAAATTTTAACGGAGCTATCCAGCAACTTAAAAATTCACACTTCTCACAGAGCTTGCCAGAAAGAATAAGACAGCTGTCATGAAACAGTACACAGCAGATGGTCTACAAATGCCCTGAACTTTTACTCAACTCACCTTCTAATCCTACTGCCACCACTGTACCCTGACTGCCATCTTAAAACAAAAACCATTGTGGAAAAGGGATCAGCTACTGACCAATGCTTTCTTTCCTTAATTTTGCATTTGTACTTAAAAGTGTAAGTGCTGTGCTGGTTATCCTGCTAGCAAGGTGAGATCTAAGAAGCACCTCCCCATACCCAGGGGAGATTAGTTGCTGAGGGGACATGCTTTCTTAAAGTGATTCTTTTCCCTGAAGTTGACTTGTATGACTCAGCCGGACACAGAAAAGAGAGAGTACGTGGGTGTGAGAGGTTTGCACAAAATTATTGCACTCTCTCAATATTATGTGTTTCTTGTCATCTGTCTGTAGTTTCAGAGAATCCAAAAATTAACTCTGGATGGGAAGCAAAGCATAGTTTTAAAATAATTATTTTTCTTTACTTTCATTTTCTGGAAGTATATTTAATTGACTTCAAAAAACTTCTGAGCTGTGATTTACACAGAGAGGATGACATGAGTCCCTCCCTCAAAGCAACATGTGCAGAAGTGCCATGTTTGGCTTGTCGTGCAGGAAAACAGAGAGATGGATGTTTGTGTCTTTTTTCTGGGTAAATTGCTCCTGAAGATACTGTGTTTTTGGGTGGGGTTTACTGTATGGTCTGCTCAGGAGTCTTTGGGAAGGCTTTATTTAATATTAATTTTTTTTCATATGTGGCCCCTCAGAACATGTGAGGGAAGCTTCTAAATGAAGGAGACAGATGCAGATATCCTTTGGTTATCTGACAAGACCAGTTTAGGTTGAAGAGGAGAAATAAAGTTGGAGTAGAGACATGGTGGATTTCCTTGAAGGGGAAAAACTTCCGGAATGTTTTAGCAATTTCACTCATAATCTGGGAGTATTTTGGTGGCAAAAGAATAATGTCATATGGCCAACATCAATAGCAGGGGAAAAGGCCATTCATTTAGCAACAGAGTGAGCGCCATGGAAAATCAACTGGGAAACAATATTGGAGAAACAACTTGGATCATAGAGTGGTGAAAAGCCAGGTGAAAATAAAAGAAGTTTGCAGCACAAAAGAAGACAGAAGACACAGGGGAGAAAATATGAGAGGATGGAGCAGATAGGAAAGGGGGCTTAAGAGCTGGGTTTTTTTTATTTTCAGAAAGGAAGAAGACAAGAAAGAATAAGAGAGGTAATTGTAGCACTGAGAAAGAGGTTAAGCCAGAAATAGTTAGAAGAAAAGGGATTTTGTAAGAGAAGTAGGGTTAAAGAAATGTTCTTGGAGATCAAACAGTAAGTAAATTTGGTAAAATGTTAGAAAGAAAAATGGAAGAGTGAAAAAGAAAGTTGCATAAGGCAAAATTAATAAGTTGACTGAACGAGTAAAGGAGAACAAAGTCAGGGGAGAGAATTCCTATGCTCTAGGAAGCTTGATTCTGACTTATTTTGATATCAAATGTCTTTAATGTACTGAACAGACAACACCAAGGGGTTTTGAGGGGTCAATCTGGCTGACTCTAAAAGACAGTGATGCTGCCTGAAGCTCTGCAATGGGGAGGGCAAAGGGTGGCTCTGAATTGTCAACCCCAGCAAGTAAGCCTCACTGACCTTTGCAAATTTCCCTAGGGACTTTCACCAGCCCCTCTCTGCCTGGTAACAGGGAAGCAGAGGGTCAGGTTTCAGTTTTTAAGGTACGAAAACACTGTCTCAAACCACACCTAGAAACCTGGTGAAGTCAAATCATTGCCTGGGCTATACATCCTTGTTTGCCAAAACGGGATGAAGTGAATTAGGCTTACCAGAGCAGTACTGAACACAAAGAAGGAAGAAGAAGGGGGAAAGAGTAGAATAATAAAATAATTTAAATGAAAAGTGGCCTCTGCACACCTCCAAAATACAACTAGTACTGCAATCCCAGGCACCTTAGTGGTGCCCTGCAGGACTTGTTCCAGTATTCCAGAATCTATCTTGGACTGAGGAGCCTGAAACCACACACAATATTCCACGTGAGGTTTTGCATCAGAGGCAGAGGTTTTCGGGTGTATATGCAAAAAACCCTGGAGGTTATAATGAGATAAAAATGTTAGAAAATATCTGTAGCTACTCTGTTATTAAGTTTTCAAAATATAGGCGTTTCCATTTTAGAATAACTACATTAAGTGTTCTAACTCTGAATCAAGAAAAATAATCTTCTAATAGTCTAAAAGCATGTTGTTTAAAAATTATGCTCACTTAATTTCTTTAATTTCATATTTAACTCCTTTCTTCTCTCAGATTCCAGGGAGCTTTTTGTAAAGGAAAGGAAGTTTTGCTATATCACGTCTGATATTACAGAGATTGAAAACAGCAAAAACATCAGCCAAATTTAGCATTACCTTGTGTTCAACCATGTTTCTGCTTATCTACTCTTTTACTATAAAATAATACAGTTAGTGTAATATATTTATGGTTCAACCACTTTTGATCAAACAAGCCCGTCTTACTTGAGGCAAGAGAAAACTCTGTTAAACACAGACATAGGCAGAAAACGACTCGGGATATTTGTCTTTTTCAGGGAGAATGCTAAGAGTGTGGAGCCAAAACTTTGTTCAGAGGCTGCCCTGAGGCCCTTTGGGGTTACATTTTTTTAAAAAGCAGCCAATAACTCTCGCCTCCAGAATGGCAAAATGCATTTCACTGACTCATCTTTCCAATAACAGTCACATCATCCCTTCAAAAACAAGCAAACCCAACAACCAAATCCAAACAATTTCCTTGAATTGAGTGTCAGGGAGAGACTGAGATTTTATTTTGCCTACTAGCTCTACAGTGACAGTCAGAGGTGCCTGGGGGGCACCTCAGGGGTGAAGGAATACACATGAAATAAAATTGTTGTAGGTGCTACCTTATGACATTAGTATCCCTGTACCCTTAAGCAAACCCTGCTGTTATCACAGGGAACTTTTGCTCTGCATTTCCCAATGCATACCATTTGCATTCCGAATACCCATTACATAAATATTTGTCATCCTCACTTGTTGTGCTACAAGCTGGGTCAGCTCTTTGGGGCCGTGCCTTGTGATCTGGACACCGGGTTCATTTACTTGTGTTCAGGTCCACTTCCCCATGATTTCTCCCATGACTTCTGACTTAGTGAAGTTTCTCTTTGCTTCAGCTCACGACTTACAAGATTGGGTCCAGGGCTCTTGCTGGCCAAAAAAAAAAAAAAAAAAAAAAAAAGAAGCCATTAATGCTTGCACACCCAGGTGAGAGGCTGTGTCCAGAGGATTTAGGAAGACTAGTAGATCTGTTAGAATAAAGGGCTGACAATGCTGTGTAAGGCCAGACATAGCCCTCTCTGACTGGGTGTGTCCCCTTCACCAGGCACTCACACACCCACCATGCAGTGAGAAAAAGGATCTTCAGTTTCTCCCTACAAACATATGTACATGCATTAATACTTACCTTTAATACATTTAATGGTAATTAATGCACATACTTACAATTAATACATACCTACCTGACCTAGTGGAAGGTGTCCCTGCCCATGACAGGGGGTTTGGAACAAGGTGATCTTTAAGGTCTCTTCCAACCGGAACCATTGTTCTATGATTTATCAGCTGTCTTTTAAAAAGTTACAGAAATAGACATTTTCTATGGCTCCTTGTGGTCCAGTTAATAAGGTTTTGAACACTATAAGATGCTCACGATTATAAAATGATCCAGATAGAGGTATTACAAGCTAGATACAGGGTGTGATAGGTATGAGGTAGCATGGATTTTTTTTGCATAGTCCAGTGTATCCGAAAGAGCATTTTTAACCAAAGCAAAAGTCCACATTTACCACAGGCAGGTCAGTAGATGTGTGGCTGACATGTATACATAAGGACAAGCTGCTACATCACAAGAAAGATTTAAAGCTCTTTGTAATCTGGTCATGTTAGTATAATTTGCTCTTGGCCTTGTGGAAGGGAATAATAACTTGCCTTACAGAAAGGATGCTGTGAAGATACACTGTTTTTTAACCACCTTCACTAATACATGTGAAAGATAAGATGATATCTCACACTTTCAGTGCGGCAGAAATCAATGAACTTACATTTCTTCACTGTGGTATCTGCTAGCACCAAAATACAGAACACAATTGTTACCCTCTCCTGAGCTGACATCAGTGTGGACATTTTCACAGTGATATTCCTTGAGAAGCAGAGATACGATTTTCAGGGTATTGAGGTTTTTGTCATAATTCTTCTTTTCTTACAGACTTTTCTTTGAATTTTAAGTTCGAAAAGTGAGGAATGAGAAGCACCATTGACACATGGAGAGAGCAAAGACATTACTTTTTCAGTCTCAGGGTCTTTCTCAAGATATTTTAAGATCAAGATACCTTCAGTACATGGCAAAAATAATTGGAGGTGACGTTTATCCTTTTTAGAAATTTTCAGTGGGCCCTGGTTATTTCGCTAATGCTTACTTTAGAACTGAGCTGGTTCCACGCAGAAGAAAATTTAAAATAAATGTTTGTCTCTTGTCTCAGTGTCTCTTCTTTTTTAGACTTCAGGAGGGTTTGCTTGAAACATAACGATTTTGCAAATGGCATGAACATTATGTCAGCTTTGGCAACAACATATGATATCATTGTTACTTGTAAAGTGTTTTTTTGGGGGGATGTTTGTGGTGTCTTGTGGAGTCCCTTAGTCCCCACCCACACCTGCTGCTGTGTCTGCTCTGAGGGATGGAAAGATTGATTTTGCCTAATTTTACCTCCCTCTAAACTCTAAAGTTGTCGTAACTTCTGCTGGGTCTCTCTACTTCATGCTAGATTTTGTGAATGGCAGAAAAGCCTAAAAGCCTGCTTTTATAGTGTTAAGCTCCTTTATAGAAAATTCCTTACAGAAAATCAAACCAATCACCCTCTGATCTCATTATATGTGTGGTGGTGGCCTATACAGTTTATTTAGTTTTCCTTCTTTTTTCTATCCCTGCTTACACATTTGTATATATGCACATACACATATGCATACATGCACTCACACATTTTGAGGACTAGCAGAGCAATTCAATGCTCCCATTTTTATCTCCTCTCTAAGATGTGAAATTGTTAACAATGACAATTAAATAAATATCACAAGTGTCTGACTGGGAACTGCTGGAACTAAAACTCAAAAACTGTAGTTTGGTGCTTTACAAGCGCCATCTCTTTCTGCATCAGGCATCCACATGCCATACTTTGAGGTCATTCCAAAGCCATTGCAAAGACAGGCTTTTGCTTTTTAGAAAAAAAAATATAATGCAAGAGTTTTTTTAAAAACAGTAAGTTTACTTGCTAATGAAATAAAAAGGCAGAGGCTGGAGAATCTCTATAGGATTTATCTGCACCCAGGTCCTGTTCTGTCTCTCTTGGGAAACAGAGTTCACGTTGTATTCCCTGAAAGCCATGCACCACACTGAGTACAATAACATTTCAGCCTAGATAGGAGCTGCCTGTGTGTGTCTGTGCAGCACAGAAGACTCACAACTACAGCAGCCCTGCTCCCTGAGCTCTGTCTGGTAGGACTCCAGGGTAGGCTGCCTCTGGCTCCTGCTGCTACCCTGCTGACATCACAGCAGGAATCCCCACTCTGCCAGTTTTTGGGAGCTGCCAAACCTATGTAACCCTAGAACTGAACGAGAAGGGAACAGAACAAATCCAGAGCTTTGTGATCTGGGTCCTATTTAGTCTTGCCTTTTCCCAGCTGAATTTGGTCAGCTCCAAACAAGTTTTTTAGAAGTGTCACAGGATGTTTAAAGGACAAGCATTAGTCATACTGGTGCAGAGCAGTGTGGTGAGACTAATATGAGGCTTGATTCATCACATGGATTAACTGAGGGTACTTTTCAATGGGAAGGTAAAAGGGGCAGCTCTAACATGAAAGAGTACATAATATTAAACAACTGTTCCTCTCCTGCAGAGAAATCAGTTTGTGGTGTATGAAACTGGATTAAGATGACAGTGTCTGTCCTCATGTGAAATAACACGTGACTTGGTGTTGACAGTCATCTCCATCAAGGATGGAGTCCTCATACAGATGTTTTCTGCTTTATGAAAATATTAAAGCACATGAAGTTGGGGAAGATGAGTAAAAGTCTCCACAACTCAATATGCTTTGCAGAGGAAGGTGTCATGCTAGTGCTGCTGACCTGAATGGGAGACAAAAAATAAAAATTACTTGTTTCAAAGCTCTAGCGTGAAAAATGCAGCAACAGCTTTGCCCTGTGCTTTGGCCAGTTCTACAATGAATGGTGACATTTGACAGTCTTCTCACTGTGAAGGGGAATTTAACACAACTGTGGCTGGCATCTTAAAGGTCAACAGTCCCTCTCTGACATTCCCTTCTTTAGTAAGAGAGCTGGCATCACTGCATGTGGGAACAGTCATGTTCATCTCAGGGTCTGCCCCTAAACAGCTCGCACTATTGTGCACAGTTGCATGAGTCTGTTAACACATCCCTCTCAAATGCCCATCATTTTAATTTCAAGATCATTTAAAGGTCAAGTATATTTTAGTCCCATGCAAATCTTCATTCCATTTCACCTTTAATGTAGAAAATTATTTGCATTTGAAATATACTGAGATTGCACAAAGAGCTCACAGGATCATAGAAATGTTGGATGCAAAGGGCTCTAGTCTGACCTCCCATTTAAAGCAGGAATATCACTGATGCTGAGTCACATGAGAAGTAGTTTTGTGCAGTCAAGTCTTGAAAACCTTCCAGGCTGGAGATGCCACAGTGTCTCTGGATCCTTGTTCCAATAGTGCATTACCCTCCAAAGGAAGAAGTTCTTTATGCCAGAGGCAAGAAATTCCATAGCAATAGAAGTTTCCCTTGTTAGTGGTGTTTTTGATTTGTCACATGGTTAGAGTCCTCCATTTGGAGCACGCTCAGCTGACTGGTATGAGTCGATGTTGCCTTTCAACAGTGTGAATTACAAACCTGTTATGAACTTAGACGGCAAAATTCATGCCTACAGTGAATTGTAGCAAATTAGCTGTGTAATGACATCATTAAACTATACTGAGAACTTGTGTTTGCTTTTCACTGCATAAACAGGTGGAAGTCCTTGGAAGAGAACATGGAATGAAGTAACTTTGTACAGTACAGAAAGCTTAGGCTGTTTCTGTTTCTATTGCAGGGGGGAGAGAAAGGCACCTGACTCCCTGTCTCTTCCTCAGACCTTTCACTGGGCCAGTGTTTCCCTTCAGAAAGGTGGTTCTTCAGACAGGTATTTACCCAGGACCCTGCACCTAAGCTCGCTTGATGGCTTCATTAGTCACCACATACCAGCTGGGCTGCCACTGTCTGTATACATGGCTATATACATGATGCTGTCATCTTCAGCCACCACGGGATGGGATCTAGTGGTAGCTAATGCTGGGTGGCATTACTTGCCATGGGGGTGGGCTATGAGCACGCCGTGGTGTCACAGCTCTCCTGCTGCACTGCGTGTGGGGAAGTGCTGGTAGCTCCACTGGAGAGGCTGGCAGGTCTACTGGTGGGTTTACAGAAGGGTGTTTCATTTCTCGTCTGTGGTTTTGGTGGAATGTTGCTTGCACTCTTAAGCAGCTGCAATGCAAGAGGGCTTCATGTCAGTGGTAAGTGAGAGGATCTCTTTGTGCAACTAAATCTTGCCAAGTGCTGTGGAGTTTGTCACAACACTTAATCACTACACAGACCAGTTACTCAGCATAGTCCATGGGTGATTAAATTCAAAAGTTCCCTAAATACTTCACCTGGTCTGACTGGGGGAAAAAACCAAGACACTGCATAAAGCAATCTAGTATCACTATAGGTTATATAAATCTTTCCTGTCTGATGCCCAAAAAATCTCAGCAATCTTTATTTATTGCTTTCTTGCATCTACACAGATGCTTCTGCTTCTCTGTTAGAGAAGGAAGTGACAAACTTCTTCCTCTGCCTGGCACTGCCTATGGGTTTTCTCCTGAACCTCTCTATGGAGGAACTGGTAAAAATTTCAGTTCTTCTGAGATGTCAGACTTGGGGTTTTTTACGCATAAGATTTGCAAGTCTTACTGTTTGTAAAAAGCATCAGGTCTTGCTATGATTTATCCATCATAGAGTTCAAACTTTTCAATTTTTGCTTTAACACTCTGTTGAAGGACTGTGCCTGCTCCTGGAGCCATGGGTGCAATTCCTGTTGACTTTAATAAAAACTTACAGTGTATCTGAGACAGAAGTAATTTCATCATATTGTTTTCCTTTCTGCCCCATATTACTGTATCCTGTAGCATCTGTGTAATAAACTTCTTTCTCCCACTGGAGATTCTCTTCAATCCATGGTGGACTGATGACTGCAAGCCAACTGGCTTTTCTCATTTGAAGTATTTTAGCTGAATATTTGGGTCACAAAGAGTGAGATTCCAGCCAAGGTTTTGCTTTACAGATGCCCACCTGCCCTCTACTGAATTCTTCACAGGTGATCCTATTGCAGCGGTCACCTGCAAAGTTCCTGTTGTCCTTTTTGCTTTTGTTTTTTAATGGCAGAAGAGATGGTTGCATCCCATTTAGAGGTGAGTTTTTAACACCTCTGGAGCAAAAGCTGCTTATCAGATAAAATTCCTTCATGGTCCACATGCTTGCCAATGTGGGCTACAAACATGGGCTGTGTGAAAACCGTAAGTCTGCTTTCCCTGGGAGTATGAGCTGGGATCACACTGCTGCAGGTGTCACTGTGATGTAGAAGTGCTCAGAGATGAAAACAACAGCCCCTGTGCCGTGACGTCTGCATTTGTCAGGGAGCAATGGGGTGTTGAAATGGCAGGGATGCATGGCTGGATGGGGGGACGCACTTGCTGGAGATTGGAGCCTTGTCACACTGGGCAGGTCCAGCTCTGCAACCCCTGTTGGGTGGGACTTGTGCCTGAGGCATGCAAGGAGCAATTATTCCAGTATTGAGTAGGCAGCTGAAAAATATTTTGGCCAAGATTTCTGTTGGGACTCCTTGTTTGTTTTTTTTTTTTTTATTTTATTTCCTCCATTTTTGAGCACAGTAATGCGGATGTTCACTTTCAGTCATACATCAACCTGAACATAAAGTTTTAAGGGTGTTTGTGTGTTCAGGCTTCTTTGTTTCTGTTTCCTTTCAGTCTTATCATTCCTTCAAAAAGTCTGCTGTCCTTGGGAACACTGAGGGATTTTCCTGGGCTTCCTCTAGAGGAAATGTGTGTGTAAAATCATGGAGATATAATCACTCCCTGGGACCGATCTCTGTTAATTCAGCTGTCACTTTCCTCAGATGGCAGCTTTTTCTGCGTTGTTGTCAGGGAACCAATCATTTCCTTCACTTTCATCTCTCCCCTGCAGACCGACTGGAAGCAGATGATGACTACAGGCTAACAGAAAGCTTTTCAAAGACAGGTGCTTGCTGCCCTGGGCACAAAACAGGCTAGTTTTCACTGAAGGCTTCACTGATGCTCACAGTGAACAAAAGTTCAATTAGGAGGAGACTTCCCTTCATATATAAGAAATTGGTTGCTTTTTAAATTGAATTTATTTTGTATGGAAATGTCATTTCCAAGGGTGAGTGGCTGATGAAGCCTTTTCATCCTCCATGACTAATCCTAACTCTGCCCACATCTGTTGTGACTGAACATTTCACCAAGTCACGGTTGCTCAGTGACTTATTTTAAGAGTGTAGGTGACTCAGTTCTTGTGACCTCATGGTGAAAGGTTATGCCATGGTTGGCCTCAATTAAATGAATTTCAGACAGGGTGGATGTATCTTCTGGAGTAAGTCGTGGGCTACGGGGGCCAGCCAGGGCAAGCCAAGGAAGCTTGTGCTGACAGTATTAGTGCCAGATCACTACGGCAGTCCAGGGGATGGTGGTAATCCAGTGCCTGCTGTGTGCGTGGAAACCAGGAGAAATGATGAGGCAAAAAGGACACTTTGGAAGGACTTTTGCTGGGTAGAACAAGGCCATGGATTCTATGGGGGTGAATCTGTGTTGTTCTCCTTCAGCCCTCCTGACGCCTGAGGAAGCTGCTCATGCAGGCTGTTGGCACTTTTCCGTCAGAAATGTAGAGCTGTGGGAAACACAGACCTCTCTCATCTTCTGTACCAGCTTCATGCCAGATAGGATTACAGAATAGGAATTAGGAAGATTTATTTTGCTGTGTAAGTTTGAAGTTTGTCTTTGTTTAGAAATTAATCTACTTGAAAGTAATAGATTTTAACCTATGGGTCAGCTGAGATATTTATTGAATGTTCCATGATTTGCTCTACTTTGTCATGGGTGCTTCTTCAGGGTATTTCACAGTTTAAACTCAAAATGAATGGAGAAAAGCTCTCATGAACAATGTATGTAATCAATATGCGCTGAGGGGGTAGAACATCTTAGCACCCTTTAATCCCAAAGAGAGGGTAGGAGTCAGAGGGAACTACCAGGCTTCACTGCTGCTATTAGTGCAAACAAAAATAAAGGCTTGCAGGGTCCTACTACAGAGGGTAGAAAGGAAAGGTGTGCTGCAGATGCTTTCTTGTGGTATATTGGCAATTGAAATCAAAGGCAGGAGGAGAAGGAGGACAGGAAAACAAAGGATGGGAGACCCTGAGCTGGGAAATGCAAGATTACTGCATGTGCTGCTCAAGGTAAACATCCATGAGTTGTGCTTCAGCCTAAAAAATTATTGACATCCACATTAAACTCTGTAGATGACTGCAAGCATTTTGTAAGTTAAAGTTATCATTCTATCAAGATAATGTGGCCTGAAGATCTAGTCTAGTCCTAGCTTCAGCCCTGTATTAGGGTGAACAATGTAAGGGTGCATGGGATTCCCTTACTGGGCAAGGCAAGGCCCTAATATGATCGTTCATAATATTTTAGTGGTGGAATTATAGCTACAGGACTTTGCTTAAGATTTGATGCTGCTGAGAAATATGTTTATCTAATTGCTGTCAGGCAAACTTTTGGTACATAAGGGAAGTCAAATAAAACATCCCGCTGCTGGCATTCCAACTGTTTAGCTCTTGCTCTGTTATTTTCTAAATTTATTTTGTAACCAAAGCAAAGCCATTGATTTTCTTAAATCATTCTCCTGACTAAGCAAGGGGCTCTGTTATCTCTGAGCCAGGGAAGCATTCTGTCTGTATTCATTCTGAATGGTGCAATGATTCATAGACACTATAAAAGAGAAAAAAGATCAAAGTGAGCAAATTAAGTTAAATTCACAGGAATCAGGCTGAGCTAGCTACTTCAGGTCACTAAGATGTTGATGTGTTGCTATGTGTTACTGAAATGATGGATCCCAGCTTTAAAGCTTCCACACTCTCCTAATTTTGCCGTTGCCCCAAATCAGAACCACAGGTAACTTCTTTGTAATGGTTTCTGGTAGAGTTGCTATGGAGTAGGTGTTCAAAGTGCAGAACTAACTGTACAGCTCAGTGCTGTGTTTAAGATCTAGCTTTTTAATAATCTGAAGAGAAAATGGAGCCTATTTATCTACAGACTCTAGAGGCTCAAAATCCACCCTAAAACAAGTATCTTGGTTTTCTGGCTCTGGCTACTTCCTGATGTGATCTCAAAAATTGCTGTTTAGTAAACATATTGTGTGAGTAGTATAATGTGGTTTCTTTATTATCATGAATGTCTACGACCAGATGTGTTTCTTTCATTACTTGATTTTAATTGACTTCACCTTAGGAACAGGACTCATGTGAATTTGCCCCAGGCACCTGTAATCTAACTTGAGTGTCACCACTGTGACACTTACAGGATGTGGCAGGAGCATAGCATTGACTTACATGAGACATTCCAGGGAAAAGATGTGGAGGAGGTGAAGGGAGACACTTTCACAGTGCCCAGCTGGGAAAGGCAGAGTCTTCACATTGTCTCATGCTCCATGGGCAGCACTGTGTCCTCTCCTCAAGTAATCTCTGACCAGGTGCTGGCAGCATGTGCTCACTGGATTTTTCAGCAGAAATTCCCATGCTGGTTCACAAGAGCCAATTACAAGTCCCCCTTTCTGTCTTAAAGGTCACCAGGATGATGAAAGCTGAGAAGTGAGTTGTAGCCTCTTGACTTTGAATGCCCCCTTGTTCCCTGCATAGCCCCTGGCAGAGACTTTATCCTGAGATCTGTATCCACTTAGGATGGCTACAGACTAGGTGTCAAAACCCTGCTTGCCTCTGCACCAGCTCTAGGGCTGTAACATAACAGGACTCATAGACAGAAGTTTGTACTAGGTTAGAGAGAAACCAGAGATTTCTTCTGCTTCTAACACACTTGCTGCTTCATTTGAGCATGAGTAAAACAAGGATTTCAGCTTCTAGGGCACCACATACTTGGAGGTTTCCTCCCATTTTTGAGGAGCAGCTTTAACCACAGTTCATTCAGTAAGGGCCATTCTCAGGAACTCATCTAGAGCCAGGAGCCTGCCAGGCCAGTAAAAGAGGAAATCATTGATCCAACTGACCTTTTGCCCCCCTCTCTTGTGATTGCAGTTCAGATATGTCTCTGCTTGTTTGCCAGACAGAGCCCTTCATTCCAGTTCCCAGCAGCCTGCCTAGTAATGGCAGAGAGGATCATCTTTGAGCCCCTGTAGCCTCCATATACAGCTTGCTCTGTGAACTGCTCCAGCCAAAGCAACAGGTATATTAATTAGCATGGATTCACTCCTGGTGTTTTGCACCTGGGAAAGGAATCCCAGTGTGACTGCTCAAGATGAGGGCTGGCTGGCTAGACAGCAGCTCACCAGAAGTGGACCCCAAGCTGAATGTGTCACCCATGTGCCCTTGCAGAGACTGATGCATACTGGAATACACAGAAAGAGAAGAGCACAGCCAAAAGACCAAGGAAAGAGACTAGTCCCCTCTATTTGTCACCAGTGAGACTGCATATTGATTACAGTGTCCAGCTTAGGGACACTGGTGCAAGAAAGATACTAAAAGGTGGAGCAATTCCAGCTGAGGACTGCTAAAATACCCAGAGGGCTGAGATTAGGCTGGAGAAGACAAAAGCCACAGATTTTTTTTAACCTGAAAGGGAACTGCATGGAAGATGTGGCCAGACAGCCCTCTGGGTTCACAGAGAAAGATGAAAACCAAGCTGCAGCAAATGAAATTCTGACTAGACATAAGGGGAATTTCTTCAGTGAGGATGGTCAAACACTAAAGCAGGTTTCTCAAAAACCCCACAAATTCTTTGTCTTTAGAGGCATTAAAAACTTCACTCAACGAGGCTGTAAGCCACCTGATTTAACTTTGGAAACAGTCCTTGGGGTATAAATAAAGTAGAGGTCACCCTAGGTGACTTCCAGAGGCCACTCCAACCTCCATTCTTGCACGATTCTGTGGGTTTTTTCTTCTTCTAATGTCCTGGATGCACTCATGTGCTGTGTTATGGAGCAGTGTATATTTAGGCAAGCTGAGTGCAAACTCCTTGGAAAGCAACATTCCCACAGTGTAAGGGAGAAAAGGCCCCATTCATTTCTACAAGAAGCTCCCCCCTGTGCTAAGGGAGAAGGGGGAACTTATGTCATTCTCTCCCTCATCCTCTTCACTGTGGCTCTCTAGCACAGACTAACACTTATATGCCGAGTTTGAAGGCAATGGGCACTCTTGTTCTTATTTATTCTAGAAAGGTCACTTCAGACCTCGCAACTGGATTCTGGGAGGTCCAGCCATGACTCAATCATCCAGCCTAGCTGATTTAGGCAGTAAGGAGCCAACTGCATTGCTCATGTTCACACATCCAGCATGAGTCAGAAGTTTGGCTTAAAGTTGTAACTGCAAGCTCCTGGCTGCCAGAGCTTTAGTCTGTCACCTGAGGCCTCTTTTTCGCTTTGACTTGACCCCGGACCTAACTCAATGCTGTCAGAAACCAGCTGTGGCAGTGTGACCTCTAACACGGTAAATGTGCACTTTCCCAGTGGCTGAAGAAGCTACTGATCTGCAGCAGACTTCCCTGGCAGGGTGTCTGTCCAGCATGCACGGGCAGCCCATTCTCCACCAGCCCCGTGGCACCAGGCTAGCTCGCAGGGAGCAAAGGTGAGCCAGTGCCCTCACTGGCAGTGGGTCCAGGCAGGTCTGCAGAGCTCAGTCCCAACCACAAGGTCTGGCTTGAAGAGAGTAGTCACATCTGGGATAAGACTCCTCTGAAATTTACAGGCAGAATTTATTGCTTGTCATGTCCAGTCCTTCCACCGCACTTTCTAATGGAGCAATTCTAGGCTGGGCACAATCCTTCAAGACACGCTACTTGCTTGCACAGCCTTGACCTGGGTTGTTGATTTGGGCTGTTATCTAAGAGCATCTGATTTGTCTAGTCAAGAAAGTTTCATGATGAAATAATGTTTATATCTGCAAAGCACATCCTGAAATACTGATTTTGTCAAGGCAATCTGACTTCTTGTGAAGTAGAAGATCACTGTGTCCAACCTTGCAGTTTTTGAAAACAGATTTTTTATATCCATTAATTTGTCCAACCTTGCAGTTTTTGAAAATAGATTTTATATATTTAACTTTTTTAAAGCATTGTGTGGCCAAAATTGTGAGCATTGTGTGGCCAAACTTTCCTATGTCCTTTTTCCTGTTTCACTTTGAGTGGTCAGGAAGGAGGGATTGCCCTGCAGTGCTAACTAGAGATAGGTTCAGGATTAGGCTTTTGGTGAAGCACAGCTTCTAATAACCCATGGTGGCATGGATGAGGTTGAGAAGTCATTTGACTGGACCTATTCCCGTGTTTAGTCACTGGTGTTACTCCATTCACAATAGGCAAATAAAACAATATGTGGTTAGGAAATACTTATTTTGAATTTTGTTTTACAATCCAAACCCTCAACAACAGTCACATGCAGTTTCTGTTTCTTCTAGCAAAGTTTTGGAAAATAAAAAGTTTTCAGGTTGGCACAATGAATGTGAGAATAGCAGTTATATTCTTCCTTTACAATTTTTCTTTCAAAATAGTCTTCCAAAAGAGATGACTTCCCACCAGAGCTTCCAAATCTTCCATTTACTGAGTTTAGATGACTTTTAACCAGATCATGTTCTGCAAACGTCCCTTAAGTCATTCTCTATCTGCACAGTCTACTGTCTCCTTCTCTTGTGAAAAGCTGGTCTCCCTGATGATTAAACAATAAATATAATTTTCTCATAGACTGTGTAATTGTTGTGCAGCAATGGAAAGAATACAATGAAGTGGAATTATGACTCAGTGCTTGGCAGGCTGTGGAGAAGAGGGGTGTACAAGAAGTGATTAATATTTTGAGGATTTCTGCACAAAAATTCAGTTTTTAAACACATGCTTAGCTGATAGAATTAATTGGAAGATAGAGTGCTTAAGTACTTGACTAATCTATCTGGGACAAGGGAATAAAGCAGTCTATATTTCTTTAGGAGCATGCAAGTCAAAATAGCAGTATCTACCACTACAGATAAATGCCTTGGCAGAATTCCTGTGATAACCCAGATTCCCAAGGCTTTTTAAGTCAGCTCTTTTCCTTTCTACAGCAAATAGGCAGCTGATTCCTCTGTTTTTAATGTGAAATCCATTTTTTAATTAATTCATCTCTCATTTCTAAGAACTACCAGACACATGTTTCCTCAGGTATACAAGTATAATTCCTGTTGATTTTAATGGCAGACGGCAATTAGGGAACTGAGAAAAAAATTGGTTTGGTGTATTTGCAAAAAAAGCACAACAAAAAACCCTGTACTTTGAGAAGACTGTGTCTAGACAAGGCTTCCAAAAATGCTTTGTTCACAGAATTTCATTCTCAAAGTTAAAAATTGTCTTTTCTGAAATAATGAGACAGTTACTGGCAGAAGCACTTAACTTGCTGGCTGACTTCATTATTAAAGAAATGAATGCTTCTCTTAGAAATTTTTCCCACCCTGCATAAAACAAAAATGCCTCCAAGAAAGCAGCTGACAGTAATTTTCCTTTTCTATAGAGCCATGACTAGAGTTGGTGCCTTTGTATCCCTGCAGGAGAGCTATGCCAGTGAAGGAGTTCCAAGGCAACAGTAACTTTATGATGAAGAGGATGGAGAAAAAGGATTCAAATCAAGACAGAATGTAATGCTGACAAACTCATAATGAATCTAGCTATAGTAGACAGGCTGTGTGAATCTGTGAGGAGACAGAGTAAATATTAAAATTTAAAAATTAAAGGGTCACCTAGAAAAAGTACCTGGAGTGGTAGATTTCATTTGTTGTCTTAAAGTCATCAACTGATGAAAAGCTACATGCTTTTTGGGTAAGAGCTCTGGGACATCTCCTCCTCCTCTGTCATTTCCTGGGATGCTGTCAGCTTGAGCTTGTAAGATTTACTGGGAATGTCTACCTGGCTCATTGAAATGCCTTGCTTGTGCCCAGAACAAGTCCTTGTGTACCAACCCCGTGGATTGAGGTGTGGAGCTGGGCTCATTGTCCTTCTGACTTCACCATGAGTCCCAGGCTGAGCGTCCTGCAGCCACAGAAGAGGAAGAAGATAATCTGTGAAGGGCCTGGACTAGAGATCATTTCAAACAGTTTCTCTCCTGGGATGAGGGACTTGTGTCTCCTGGTGACTTTGTGTGTTGTGCCTCCTGCATGACCCTGGGGGCAGGAGGGTGAACTGGGTCACTGCTGTGATGATGACTGCAGTCACATTAATTGGTATAATTTGTATTATGTAATGCACTTCTCCTGAAGTCCCCATATACTCATTGTTCTGCTCTCATATCTGTTGTGTTATACTCCTGATGTCATCCCTAAATAACTGGGCAGTGTTCTTAGACCCTTCCCAGGGTACCTGCCCCTGCTTCCACTGGATGTGTATTTCCTTCTTGCCCTTAAGTTTTACCAGTAGGTCTAGACACAGCCATGCCAATCTCTTGCTTTCCTTTCCTGATTTCTTGCACCTGAGGATCAATGATTCTTGTGCTCTATGGAGTTCTCAAAAATGTGTCATCTCTGTTCTGCTTTCTTATTCCTGAGGGCAGTTTCCCAGGTGGCCTTATTGACCTACTCCTTGAACAGCTGGCATTTTTTTCTAAATTTCAGGAGAAGCCTGACTTTATTCTTTCCTGACCCATATTCCCCAGGGCCGCCAAGTTCACCAGTGTGTGATGACTGCAGCCACACTCCAGTCACTGGAGCTGTCACACCAGGTTTCAGTAATGGCTACTATGAGCTAACTTTCTAGCAGCATGGTGGCTTTCAGTCCTGTTTGTTTCTTTGTTTGTTTGTGCAGTGTGCATTGGTGAAGAGGCACTTCAGCTGGCTTGTTGAACATGTCACCTTCTTAGAGGAATAACCCTTAATTCTCTTGAGGTATTTCACTGGTGTTTCCCTGCTGGCTTCTATTACCAAAGGAGGTCCTGGCTCATCTCCATAAGATTTCAAGTGTGCTCTAGTCTAGGGACAGGCTTAGGGCCCTCACTAGCACTATGTCCCTAGAAACTTGCTGGGGATATCCAAACAGCTTCTCAGGGAAATCTGATATCATCCCACTCCCCCTTCAAGTCTAGATTAAAGCTCTACCAAGGAGTACCTCAAGCTTGTAAGCAAAGATGCTCTTCTCCTGTCAGAAAGCTGGATCCCATCTGACACCTGTGGGCCTGGTGCTATGTGGGTCAGCCCAAAACTGTGGTGGGGACATCAGCCACAGAGCCATGCATTAGTAGACTGGGCCTGTTTGTTTCTTTCATTGTTGGTGACCACAACAGGAAGGAGAGAGATAAAAATAACCTGTGCTCCTGATTCCCTTGCCAACTGTCCTAAGCAACCTGGAGAGTCTTTTCAACACCCTTGGACTTCTTTGCCACCCAGATGAAGGAGTGGTAACAGCTAATAGTCTGAGGGCTGTGCCTGTCTGGGAATTTTCTTAGTGACAACCTGGACCCCAGGGAGGCAGCAAGTGAATGTACCTAGGTATTTTTCCTGGGACAGGTAGTCTAATACAAACCCATTTGTATAGCATAAAATAGTGTGAAAATGTGTTTTGAATGGTTTATGCTGAAATGTAGTGCTTGGAAAAAACTTGGTATTGCCTTTGCCAACCTCAGAATGTATTTGAAGGAGGCAGCCTTTATTAACCTTGAGATATGAGAACCCTTCTGTAATCTTTTGGCATTGGGTTGGCATTGCTGTTGCTGTAGTGTTTGCAGGACCTCTGAATTATATTGAAACACTGAGGGCTCATGTGCCCCTTATAGCCTTAGTGACTTCAATAAGGTTCTCCACACTGTATTTGTATTTGTCATGTGTCCCTCTTATACTGAGAACCAGCAGTGTGGCATGGTGGAAGAAGGTATTTAGCTTTCTAATATTGAGAATAACCTGCTTCATAACTTTGTTTTATAAAAACCAGTTAGAAGAAAATACCTCTTGGTTTTGGAGAATTGTATGACTTACAGTTGCAACTGTTTACTTTTTCTTTATGTAAGCTCTTGTGCACTATAAAAAACACAGGGAAAGTCAGTTTTTGCTGGAGAGTGTTTGGAACAGGACTGTGTGTGTGCAAGGAGCAATTACTAGCATCTATGTGGGCACTGCCAAAATTTTCTAAGACATCATGAATTTCTAGTCATTTTCATCTACAACAAAGAAGTAGGAAGTGTGGATAAGACTGAAATAGAATTGCTACTCTTGACTACAGAGTCCCACCAAAACATTGCTTGAGGAAGTGGCCAAGGCTGCATAGACATTGAAAGGGCAGGAGTCCTTTACTTCTCTGTAGTTTTCAATGTCTACATGCTGTCTCATAATAAATGTTGGCCGGACTGCCGTTTTTGACAGTGGTGCCAGTGACATGTTTGTTTTTTTTTCATTACAAGTGTGAATAATACCAGTAAATATATAGTGACTGGGGAACTTCTTAACATGGAGAAAGGCACATCTGTCTTCTTCCTGATTGACACACACTTATCCTTTAATTTCACTACGGTGTATTACAAGCTATGTTTTAATGGTGCAGGTGTGCTGATCAATCCAGATTGGTCTCTGGGGGAAGCTTTGTCCTCCCCATTAGTTGTCTTCCACCTTACCTGTTAGTCAGTGATTGGCCTAGTCATGACGTTTGCCAGCAGTGACTTTAGGTATCTCCAGATCACCGATACAGATTCCGCTTTGCACAGAAATGTGTATCTGTGCTGTCTCTCCAAGGTGTTTATTTCCCATCTTTCCAAATGAAGAACCTAAGAAGCTTTAAAATGGGAAAACACCATCCAAATAATCCTGTCCCTAAATAATTTTTCCCGGGAGATTATTCCAAAAGCATCAAAAGGAAACAGGAAAGGTTCATGCTGCAGTCTAGAATTTTTCCTGAGGGATGACACTTTTAAATTGGTACATTAGGAAAAAGAGAAAACCGAAAGAACTCTTTTTCTTCTCTGTAAAAGAGTTTGATCTCTGAGCTAAAATACAAGAAGGCCAATTCCAGTCCAGTCCTCAGGAGGCTCTCACAGAACATTTTCCAATCTCTGTGAGATGGAGAGAAAGAAAAGAAAGAAGTGAGAAGCAAGTACTAAAAAAAAAATGGAAAGAAAAATTATTTTCTAGGTTGATATCTTCTGAAACAATACCTAGCAAAATGATGCTTAGCAATATTAACACACCTCAAATCTGGTAATTTCATTTGTAAATCTTGTTAACATTATATTTTCTCTCTATTTCAGTTAATTAAGAAGATAGCTCTGACCTGACAGTGGTCTCCATGGTACTTGTAATCACACTTTCCTAAACTCTAATACACAGCTGTTTGTTATCACATTTTCTTGGGTTGTTTGTTATCACATTTTTTTAGGTTGTCTGTTGTTTTTGAGGACATTTTTCTCAATTGAATAAGACCTGATAGGAGATAACATGCCAAACAAGACTGTGAGTTTTTGCTTTGAAAGCAACAGTAGTGAGACATGCATCATTAGGTAAGATTGCTGGGCAAGGGTTTCAGATAACTACTTAACTGACAAAACACAGGCTGATGAGAACTATGCTAACTGCAAATGCACAGAAAAATCCAGAGCTCTCATATCTTGCAAAAAGTGAGGAAAATCATTGCACTGATTTTCTATTCCTTTAATCCAACACAGTAAGAAATGGCATTCCAATTTGGGTCCTGTATTTGCTTGCGTCACTGCTTATAAAACAAATCAAGCAGAAAGTAAGGGAAAAGATCTCACTGTTAACCCTCACAGCCCTGCAGTTTTTCCTTGACTGGTTGCAAAGTGCTTTCCAAATACAAATTAATCATGTTATAAGGCCACCACATATACTGATACTCTGTCAGTTTTCAATGCCAAATACATTTGCAGCCAACACACAGGCAGAAGTTAATGAAGAAGTTAATAGAAGAGCTTATATACAGGAATAATTCAACTGGTAAAATGATGAGCAAGGAGAAAAATGAGATCCTCTAAGTAGAGCTAAAAAAGAAAGAGAGAAATGAGTGATTTTAGTCTATGTCCAAAGTATTTCAGGTAGCATTATGGCTAGAGTACTTTTATTAAAAAATAAGTAGGTCCCCACCTGAAAAAAAATTAAACTTCAGTGAAATAGTCAAAGGAAAAAAAGCTCACTATTAGCAGTTTGGAAATTCCCAGTGTAAAATTGCTTAAGCTACATGTGAAAGGCAACTTAACGGGGTGGCTTTGACTCTTGTTCCGTATCAGAGATACCCTGCAAACTCACAGAATTATTGAGCCATAGGAAAATCTGTGCTGGAAAGAGGTTCTGGAAGTCCTCTTGTCTAATCCCTCACTCAAAGCACATCCAGTTATATCAAGTTGTTCAGGGCTGTCTGGATGAGTTCTGAATAATCTCTAAAAATGGAGATGCCAATACCTGTATCAATATTTTGGTGTCCTCACAGTGCAAGAATGTTTCCTAAAATCTGATTGGAATTTGCAGTTTGATGTCTGTTGCCTCTCATCCGATTCCTTTACACCTCTGAGAAGAGTTTGCATTCTTTGTACCATACCATGATGTAGCTGTGGTCAACAATGAGATTACTCCAACCTCTCTCTTCCTCGGGCAGAGCAAGCCCAACTCCATCTCCTGTTCCTCTTTTACCCATGTTCCTCTGGATATCTCCTTTCTCAGATGACTGAAGCATAACTTAGACTAGTGAATTCAGTGTCTAAACACCAACAGAAGGAGTCTGTGTAAGCCAAAAGAGAGGACAAAGCCGGCGATCTGTGACCATAATTTGAGACTTGTGATCAAAAGCTGTTTCAGAAGCCCCAAAGTAAAAGAAAGAATGACTGACCTAGAATAATTCTGTGTTACATGGTGGTAACAGAAGAAACTCTGGACGAGCTGAAGGGACTCATCCAATCTAAGTTTGTCTGGCAGTGAAGGATTTTGCCTGGTTAGCAGAATACCCCTCTCCTGGATCACTGCGTTGGATTCAGATGGTTAAGGCAGCCACCACTGAATGGTTAACTCTGAAAAAGAAATCCTAGCCAAAAGACTTTGTGTTAACAGCATTAGGACCTCATGATTCTTGGACAGCTGTTGCTTTTGTCTGTATAAAGATGTATCCAGAAGGCTGAAGAATCAAAGAGAATTAAACTCAAACAACTTCTGAAAAAGCTGAATTATAAATGTGTAATGGGAAACATGGTTTAGGAAAACAATTCACAGTCATTCCTTCTGAACTTGGTAACTTTCTTATAAATAGGAAAAAGACTGCAGAACTGAAACCAGTGGCTTGTCTTACTGAGATCTGCTCTGACAAATGGCTGTGTACACTTCTTCCCACTACATGACCAAAAGGTCAGACTGATCTTATGGAGGACAGGTTTTGAGAAGAGGAAATGGTCACTGTCCAAAATACCCCATGGTCATTGCAACTTAAATGTGATGACAGAATAAGAACTGGTGATTAGCCTGGAGGTGAGGTAATGGGGTTAAACAATAGCCAGATTATGCAGCATATTTTTTTTCAAGTGACAACTAATATACAGTCCAGCATGATTTTTCCCTCTCCATCTTCCAGTCCCTGGAAAATGACTCGTGATGCATCAGGTGAGGAGAAAGTGGGAATATGACACCATGAACAGATTTGCCTGTGACCCTGAAAAGCTTCTCAGAGCTCTGCAGAGGGAACTTAGGCTCAGGCATGTAGCCAGCCATCAGTAAAAATGGTGTTGTGTGTGTTATTCTGATGGAGTTACCTAGCACAAATTAAAATGGGTCCTCCCAGAAGAAATTTATGCTGTTTAAAATAAGGGGCATTACTGGTTTGTAAAACTGTACAGGTCTCTGGGGACTGAGGTGTTTCAAAGACCACAATGAAATGAATGAAAAACTTTCTCTCAAAGAAATGATTGACTACAACTTCCAAGACCCTAGACTGAGCTTTGTTATATGAGAAAATTCCATCGAGAACATTTGGGTCCAACAGGATTAAAAGTGCAATGTCCTTGCTCTTCCAAGAACTTCAGAGAACCCTAGAAAAGCACCTAGTTTGTGTACATTTTCACTTCTTAAGAAAGCTTAAATGAGTTCACTTTAACATATCACAGCCTGTGCTTTTTTCAGTAACAACAAGCACTGACCATCCTTATGCACAGTGTTTTATCTGGGCTTGCATAGGGACTGCAGAAGGAAGTAATAGGGAAAGAGATTCTCCTTTTTTTTTTCCTTTTTTTTTTTTTTTGAAGTGGGTGAGATGCTGCAAGGGTGATTTGAAAAGAGAAAATCTGGCACAAAGAGAGAACTGCTTGTGCCTCTGTTCTTGATGGAGTTTTGACTCATTCATGCAGTGCAGTAGCTAGGGAGCCTGAGTGACTCATACTTTGCTAACTATGGAGAAAAAAAATTTCTGAAACATTCAATCATTACTCACATTTTCACTTAGTATCAGCTGATTCTAGTAGCCTTATTCCACCTTTTGGGATTTAGTACAATGGGTTATATAAAAGGCAGATTGGGCTCAAGCTTCCTTTTAAACGATGTACTAAATATGGCATCAGACACCTTGCCTAGATTAGCAAGTATTTTGAATGCTCCTCAGTTCAGCATGGAACTTATTATCTTTAACAGGGAGGAGCTGGAAAAATTGCAAAGATTCACATTAGAGTCGACTTCAAAGCTCCTAATAACTATGTGTACTTACATGCTGTGTTTTTCTCCCCAAAGTCTTCTCAAATGTTTGGTAACTGGTAAACAGAGCCTATCCAGGGATTTATTACCCACTGTTAAACTGGTATAATTTCTAGGGTCTTCAGAACCCACAATCATGGAAACGCAGGAAAAATTCGAGTCTTTTACAAGATTAACAAGCCCAACTCTCTCAGCCTCCCCTCATACACCATGGACTAGTCACTTGGACAGCTTGGTGGCTCTCCAGTGGGATTGCTCTACTATGCCCAAGCCTTTCAGTATGGGAGAGCCCAAACTCAGACACAGCATTTGGTCCAGGTGTGGCCCCACAAGTGCTGAGTAAAAGGCAATGGCCTCTTCCCTTAACCTGTGGGCCATGCTTTTGCTACCACAGCCCAGTGTTTGCTTGGTCTTTGCCCCAAGGACCCACGCTGCTCAAGAGCACTCACCAGTGACAGGGTGTGGGCCAGTGCAGGCACATTCTGTGGCTGTACAGTACGAAGATGCCCAGGAGATGCACATGTGTCAGGAGATCTACATATGGCCACACTGTCCATAATTTCATCTACTTTCTGTGTAGACTATTTGGTAGATCCCTGGAGTGAGACCAGAAGCTTGACATTATTATTTTCCTGAATTATTAGCTAAAAATGAGTCATTTCAGTTTTAAAGTCAAGTGGAATAATGTAGACCTGTTTTGCAAATAGTTTTGAGGTCTATGGAGTAGTGCTGTGTAAGAATCAGATATCATTCTGCATAATTTTTTTGTGAATGTTTGTTTTTACGAAATTCAATCCCAAAATAAGTTTCCAAATTTGTGCTGAATTATTCTAGGAACTTTAATATAACACTCCGGCCAGGAGTTTAGTATGAATCAAAAGAAGACTGGATGTTTTTCTGGACAATAGAAATACCCAGTTTGATTAGCAAACATTACAACATAAGTAAAGCCTCTGTGAGTTCTGGAAGGGCTGAGGATCCTAAGTACAAGGCATGTTTGTACTCTGAATAAACAGGAGGAAAAAAACACTTCTGTTGGAGTATTTCCACAATGGTCTGATTCAATGTTGTGTTTCTTTCTCTGAAGTCGCTGATAGTCCTTCTCAAGGCTATGACATTGACATCAGATGTGGAAAGGCCCAAGATTTTTAATAAGAGAAAGAAAGAGAGATTGAAATATTTCACCAAAGACCACTGACAGCTTTCACTTGTGGTTGAGGTTGAATGTACTGTGGGTTGCCCAGATAAGAAACATGTGGACAGACTGATGTTGATGCAGTGTTGTGCTTCCCTTATCATGCGTTCTCCAGCCCTGGTGTCCCTGGAGCTATCCCTTTTGTAGATCTCTGAACTCCTACTTTAATTCGAATGGGGGCTTTGGATTGAAACTGAAGTCCCTGGTACCATGAGCAGTCAAGATCAGGAAATTGTGGATGGAGCAATGCTGGTGCAGTTACATGCTCTTCTTGACGTGCCTTTTTCAGCCCTCGTCTGAAGCTTGTAGGCATGGTAGTTCTCTGAATCCAAACCCTAAACCTTAATCCTGATGGCAGCTTTCTACTGAGGCTGAGGTGCCTGCATCATGGGTGGGTCAGAGGAGAAATATGTGGAGGGGTCAAAATTGGCGCAGTTTTTGGCATGCATTTTCCCAGTGCTTCCCCATGGCCTCCTCCTGTATTCAACAATATGCAACAGCATTTTCCTGTAATTGAATGATGAAGAAACAGAGGTTTTGAGATGCTGAATCACAGAAAAACATGGATTTTTTTCTTTTGATTGCCTAGCAGAACACACAGGGAAATATGGGCATGGATATGGACACAGCAAGCTCAGTCTGGCTCTGTAGTGTACTAAGTTAAGTCAGATGGCAATCACCAGGGCTAACACTACAGCTAGGCCTAATTCCAACTCATGATGCATTTGCTTAGGTGCCATTCCTTTCCTAGACAGATAGACAGATACAGACATATATACATATATTTTTGAATGTAATTAATAGTTTCTGATGGATTGAACTCCTTTTAAAGTCTGGCTAACATTTGTTGAAGCCAACAGGTTTCTTTGGAGAAGAATAGTGCTTCATCCTCAGTGAAGGTGAGTGGTGAAGGAAGTGGCGATCTCCAGAGCTCAGGACTGTCACAGGGGAGGCATAGGCAGCACCAGGGTTTAGTTCAGGCATATTCTGTAGTGTGCATATTTCAGCTAGAGACAGATGGTTGCTTGCTCACTAGAAATATGTAGGTTAATTCCATAGAGGAATGCATATATCTTTACCTGATTGCACTTCAGGGGAAATTTGAGTAAAGCAACTTCAGTGGGAATTGTGGGAAGCACTGAAATGTCAGGTCACATTTCCTGTGGACTGAGGTGTAATACTAGACAATACAGTTTGAAACTGTTAGCTAAGAGGTAAGATAGTGCTATTGCACAAAGGCTTAAAGGTTTTGTAAGGTTATTGATAGGAAATGAATCATGAATAGGTCAAAAACTGTTATGTTACTAAGTAATGAGTAGTCCAACTGTGAATGCTGGAGGTAGTGGTTTTCCCCCATCTCAGAGCCAGAAAATTTTGAGAGAAGGATATGAGTATAAAGTGCTTTCCTGAGTAGTAGAAGAAAAGTGGATCAGGAGTCTCCACCTTGGGTTACAGGCAGTTGAGGTTTTGTAGAGTTCTCTATGTCCCATTGGGGCCCACTGAACTTGGGATGCCATAGAGAAGAGTGAAAGAAGTAAAGGTCATTCACAATGAAAGAGCTAGCGGGATTCCAGTCATCAAGTTTTGTACAAAAGTACAAAAGAAAGTACTTTGTTCACAGAGTACCTATAAAATGATGGAAATGGTTGCTGTACAAATTGTGAAGGTGGAAACCATACATACATATTCATGACAGACTGAAAAAAAAATCCCTCTGACTGTGATTATTAAGAATGATATTGCAGATCCAACCTCCTGCTCAGAAGGTCCCTAATTCCTTGCAGTGGGTTTGTACTGGCCAGATGGCAGATGTCCACCAAAGCTGTTCCATCACTTCCTTTCTCAGCTGGGCAGGGGAGAGAAAATATGGTGAAAGGCTCATGGTCAAGATAAGGACAGGGAGAGATCATTCAACAATTACCATCATGGGCAAAACAAATTCAACTTGGGGAAAGAAATTAAATTGTCAATCAGATCACAGGGTAATGAGAAAAAAACCCAAATCTTAAAATTACTCTCCTCACCCTATCCTTCTTCCTGGGTTCAGCTTTACTGCCAATTATCTCTACTTCCTTCACTCCAGAGCTGAAGGGGAATGGGGAATGAGGATTGTGAACAGTCATCACACATTGTCACTGCTGTGCCTTCTCGTGGGATGATGCTTCACACTCTTCCCCTGCTCCAGTGGGGGGGGTCCCTCCCACAGGAGACGGTCTTCCATGGACTTTTCCATCATAAGAACTTCCCATGGGCTGCAGTTCTTCACAAACTGCTCCAGTATGGGGAGTCCTGCTGGTGGTGGAACATACCCAAGGGAGGATCACAGGGAGTCAAGGCTCCTTTGGGCACTGTAGAGAAGGACAGCTTAGCAGGTGTTGTGTTGTGGCCCAGCCACATACTTGTCCTGGCCCTTGCCTCCCACTGCTTCTAAAAGGAGCTCATATCTCTTGGCATGACACTGGGAAAAGGTTATCTGCATCTGAGGACATTCAGTGGCTCATCCTGCTCAGGTGCCCAGTGTTGGTGTCTCACCATGCAGGTCTCTGGCAGTGGTGAGCAGTAGCAGAGACCAAGACCAGTGGTGCCAGGACCTGTGCTGTCCTTGCAGCCTCACCGCTTCTGCAAACCCACTCGATGGCAACGGCACTGGGGACACCCTGCTCAGGACTTACCCTACAGGCAGCTGTGCCCCATGGCATCACCAGCCCATATGCCCCAGCCACCCCAGATATGGCACAGTTCACCTTTTAATCCATAGTCTACATCCCCCTTCTGCCTCTGGCCTGCCTTATCCCATGGCTAAGCAGGGATGGACATAGCCAGGAAAGGAGCTGTGCAGTGGTCCAGGCTTTGCTTTGTCAAATGTCACCATGCACATGTTGTGCAGTGCTGTGTAATGGGGGAAGGAGGGCATCCTCTTGCTGCTCCCAGCCTCTTCATCACATTAAGCTTCTGCTTTAGTGTGGAAATGCTGGAGTACACTCTGCCATTTCCTATTATTCTGTGCATGACTTGGCACAATAAAGCTCTGTGGCAGGTCTCCAGGGGCTACTGTAACTCTCTGTGTGCACCCTATACATTCTGGAGGAATCACAGGGGAATTAACACTGCTGTTTTCAGCCTGCTGTTGCAATGCATGAATAATCACAGAAAAAAATTGCATTCATTCAACAGTGTATGGGAATGTTTAAAATGTAAAACCACTTTCATTTAATTAGGGGGGGCAATAATACCAACAAAAAAAATCATCATTCGTGTTAGTTAGTCTGAGATCCTTCATTTGTTTTAAATGAAAAGGTTGATGTCATTTTAGGTTCAGTTTAGAAAGATGAATAATCTGTTTGATCACTTGAGCAACAAGAGATTATGTTGCCCAGTAACTTGTTATTATATTTCAGCAATAGTGTTCTCACTCGAGGTTAACTAGAGGTGTAGAACTGACAAAGCACTGAGCTGCTGTATCTCTGGCTTCACATCCTCTGATAGCTTCAGCTGAAGCAGAAGACATCCTCACAACGAGACACAAAAATATGCAGGAATAATAAATAAAAAACTTTCTCTTGAACCTCTGTAAATCCAGTTTAGGTTTATGTGAATTGGCTATATTTCTTATTTAAAAAAAAATATATTTCTTGGAATCACAACCTTTTGATCAAAGAAAGACCTTCACGGGGTATTTTCATTTTTCTGTTCACAGAAGAAGAGAATATCATTAATATGGAGACTGTCTTCTCTTCTTGCCTGTACAGTGTAGGTCAGTCACATTCTCATCCTTCAACTGGATAGAGGATAGATAGAGGATAGGTAGAGGAAGATCCCAGGTGTAGTGTTTCTGGGTTCCTCAGACATAAGGGTCTGTGACAAAGTGATGGATGTGCAGCTCTGTGCCAGCCCATCTGCTCACATGTCAGAACTGGGGGACACCACTGGGGAAAGTGCTGCAGGTGTGGATGGTGGTGGTGGACACTGCTGGTGCATACAGACCACTCCTTGCACCTTTCCTGAGCAGGATTTGTCCATCCACTCCCTTCTCATTAGGCATAAGTGCAATTGTAGGCTGCAGTTCCTCTCCTCCTGAGGTAACCCTCTAAATGCATTTGGACCTAATCCACCACAAAAGCACTGCCTGTCTCCCAGGAGAGCTGTGGGTGGCCACCTCATGCCCTGTCATGTGCTGCCAGCAGACAAAACATGCCCTGATTTGGGCAGCCTTTCCCCTGCATATGGCCTGGTCAGCCTGGCATTTACAGCTACAGGGGGCAATGATGCTAATGGGCTACAAAACACGGGCAAACCCAGACAGTGATGTGCCCTTGCTGGCAAAGCATCTTGTTGGCCTCTCTGAGAGCCCTTCACAGCCAGGTGATAATTATCTGACACGTCACTGCAGCCTTTCCCCTTCTCCTCCATCCTGTCATGCGAACAAAAGTCAGTCTGTGAAAGGTCACGGTTTTCTCCCTGGGATCTGCGCCCAGCTGCTCCCTCCACCCCACTGCCTGCTGCCAGTGTTGCCTCTGCTCCCTGTGCTTCTGCTGCTGGGATGTTGGAACAAAGGACTGGGTCTTTTGTTTCTAATGGGAGCTGCTGGTTTCTGGGAAGCGCATAGAGTGCAATTCCTGATCGGAAGCAGTCACTGTAGTTTGGGAAGGGACTGCTGCTTTAGTCCTAGGCATTCTATTAACTAGAAGAGAATTTGTATGAAGACCTCAGGCTGTGGGCAAATCTGGATTTGAATCCACTGCCAGCCACTGTATCCACTGTTGCAAGTCCAGACTGTGGTTGGTGTGGCCATGGGCTCAAGAGGACTCTTCAGGCCTTCTCCTTTTCAGGATCCTCAGGATCCGCCCTGAAAAGGTCCTCGACTAACAAATCACCTACTTGTCATACCTAAACACTAAGTCAGGAATCCTTTGTTCATACTTTTAAAATAATCCACCCCAAGACCTCCAAACTTAGGATGTGAAGACTACTCTGGACTTTTCTATTTCTCCTTATCCAAATACTGCAATTAGAAAAAATTAGTCTCTCTGCTCCTGCTTCTATGCTGTCTCTTTGCCATTTTCCTTTTCATAGTGTTTCATTCATCTGCAGTGCCTGACATGTGTCCGGTGAGCTTTTCACAGCACAGACTACATTTGGTTTTTTGCATCATTTGCTAGAGAAGCTCCTTCAACCTGACCCTTTCCTCAAGAGGCTGCTACAAAACAAACTGCTGTGAAGTGTAAGAGGAAGAACAAGATCCAGCTGTGTAGGTGGACCAAGGGTGCCTTACTTCACCTATACCCAAATAAATACAGGTTGATGAAGCTTGTGCATTCACTACACAGAATGCATCTGACATGCAGTAGTAGCTATTTTCTGACAGCCTGCAGTCCCATCCTGGGCTGTCTCTTCTGGGCAGCAATGTCAGGACTGCTACACAGCACTGTTGTTACATGAGCCCTGTTGTTGCTGTGGATTTCAGGTGAGGTGGTGGTTGATGTATGAAAAACTGCCACTCAAGAAATCAAGTGGAGGCTGATAAGAAAAGTCATTGCACAAGCCAGTACTTCCTAGCATGTAAAAATATTTTCTGGTTGTCTTTTCATGGGTATTTCACCCTCAGCCTCACTTTTCATTTAAGACATGTTGCAATAACCAAGGGTTTTTGAACAGTAAAATGGTCTTTTTCCAACCCCAGAACCATTCAGAACAGTATCTCGCTGTACAGCAAAGGGTTTATGAACACTAGAAATAACATCAATACCAGGGAAAATGAAAGGGTGAAAACCTCAGACCAATGTTGGTGAGACTAGGCTTCAGAAATGGGGGTGGTAGTTCAGCTTGGCTTCCTGAACACATTGTCTGAGAGGTGTTAAACACAGAGAAATATCATTCAGATATATACAAACCAGCAGGCCTTTTGCAGTCTGTCTTTTCCAAACACTTGTCTCGGGTCTTCTATAGCCAACATTATTTTTCCTGACTTCTTAATTTTCCTTTTAGCTTAAAATTCATTGGGTCCAGTCTAAATTTTTTTTTCAAAGAAATTATCCAAGAAATTAAGTCAAATTCAGCTGGAAGTTAGGAGGGTGTGTTCAGTGACCAGATGAATAAAGGGTAACTCAAGCTTTCCATTGAGTAGGTGGAATGAAAGAGCAAACCATTCTTGAGGATAGTGTGTGAAAGGAGTAACACTATGCAGTTGCCTGAGATAGCCCAAGCATCCTTTTAGGCCCTATGAGTCACATGCATCATTGACATTTGTGCCTTACTCTCAGCTTCTCAAATATTTGTCTCTTGCTGTTATTATTTTTAGCTTGGTTTGCTAAAGAAGCAAAGCTGATGATGCTGCCCATCTAGCTGTCTATAGCTCTCACCTGCCCATTCTCCCCAAACCATGTGACCCTGTTTCATTCCAGTCTGATGGTGGGATGGACATCTCAGGGTGAAATATTGTACAGGTGCCATGAAAGTTGGCTTCTCCTCAGGGAAGAATGCAGCTCTTTCTGGAGATAAGGGCAGAGTGAATCCAGCTGTTGGTGCCCTGTCTGTGATAGCATCTGGGTGGGTGTTGACATGTGCTTATTTATCAGGCCTCTGGGGCACAGGACACTTGAAGCCTGAAACACATGATGCTATCTCTTGCCTGTGGGATGATGTCCTAAAGGTCACAGGGCAGCTGGGTTATTGACATGCAAAGGCAAGGGGATGAAGGACACATATCCCTAGATAAAAAAGATTTCTGTGTCTGCAGCTCACTGAGCAACTCCTGCAGTACCCCTGGGTAACTAAGGGGTAAAGGATTCAGCTCTCCGGACACAGCTAATTTTGAGTGTTTGCATGCTGTTTGCTGCTTTGTTTGAGCCACTTCAGACATATATTTGATGTGACTCCTGAAGCTGTTCATGCCTTGTTTACACCCCATACCTACTCTGGTGGGAAAGGAACACGAGGTGTCTTTGAGGAGCTTTGCCATCCATGCAGGAGCACTGAGTGATCAGTCCCATTTCTGGACTTACAGAGATGTTGTCTTATACACCTTTCACATTGCCAAGGTGGCATTTAAGCCCACAAGCAGATGTGGTAATGTGGCAGAAATATAAATATGTGCTTAGATTTGTCCAATGGGGCTGCTCTGCCTCTAATGTTTACTGTGTGTCTTTGCAGGAGCGAGACTGTTCTGTGCAGCAGCCTCATGCCTCTGAAAGCTTTCAAGATTGTTTGCATTTCCTCCCCTTACCAAGCTGTCTTACTCTTCATTCTTTCAAAGTTACATTTCTTTTTCTGCAGGGCATTTCCATCCTTCTCAAGTTTTGCTTCGGCTTTTTGCAGGTATGAAGGAGCACCCACTCAGGTGCTTAAAGGATCCCTGTGTAACTGGCAGACAATGAAAGATCTTGTTTCATTTTCATGCTTTTTTGCTTCAAAGTGACTCAACAGCCTCTGCAGATCCTCACCTCCTCAGCCAAAGGGAGCTCATCTCCTTTCTATGCCTTTTTAAACATAACAAAATTAAGCCCACAGGTTTAACAAGGAAAGCAGAGCAGGGTTATGTCCTGGCAATGTCACTAATGGCAAAGGCAGGATCTGGACAGGTAGTTGGACAGAGGCAGACAGCTTGTGCCCTGCTCTTTTTTTGTCACTTCCATTAGGATACTGCTCTGTAAATGTCACGCTTAATGTTTTGACGCTTAAGTTTCAGCTGCAGCCACATTATCTGCTTGTTCATGATCTGGACTCGCCTTGTTTTAAAATAAGAATTAAAGTCATGAATTCATGCTTGGCTAAACTGCGTGTTTATTCCTATACTATGAACTCTGCTCCTGCAGAGAGGAAATCATTATACACGTCAATGCCTCCTAAAGGCGGGGGGTCTAAGGAGGAAGTAGCACAAACATCAGAAAAAAAGCCTAACATGGTTGTTATGAATAAAGTGTCCAGCCCAGCTTTAATCACAGAACAGAATGGCTCCACATGGCATTGGAGGCCTGGTTTATGAGGCATTGGACTGATACTTCCCCCTCCTGCCATAAGAGTTTTATTTTAGGTGATAAAAATGAGGAAAAACCACTTAAAAGTCAGGGTAAAATGTAAGGATGCTTTTCAGCACCCATGTCAGTTCGCATCTGTGCGGTGTGCTGCAGAAAAGCGGTTTCACCGCAGTCTGACCTTGCTAAAGCTCCATTCCCAAACGTGGGCTCTGCTGGCAGTCAGAAAGGAGCTGCTTGGAGGGGCCAGCGAGCCTGCTGTGCTGAGCCATGGGCAGGCAGAGGCTGGCTGGGGATTCTGCTGCTCCCTCCTCCTTGGGTGCTCCCAGTGCAAAGAGGGGGCAGCTATGGAAGGCACCACCCTGCAATGCAGCTGAGGATTCCCAGTTGCTGGGAACACCTCCAGCAATTTCCTGGCACTGCACATAGAGACCACGCAATGCATAGGTCACCAAAGTCTCCTCCCTTACGTGAAAGGCTGAGGAGGACATGGCTCAGAAGGACATGGCTGATATAAGCGACACTAAGCCATCTCTTCCCTTTCCAAGGGTCACTTTTATTTCACCGAGAATGGTCGCAAAAGTACTTGGAAGTATCTTCTGCACCCCAGCATCTCTTCACCATTCATAGCTCTAAATAGCATTTATTCCCTACATCCCAGCAGAGCTATTTGGGGTGTCTCTTCCCAAAAGCAACCATATCTCGGTGGTGCTAAAGGCTTGGGACACCTCCAAACAGCTCATTTACCACTGCCATTCCTCAAAGGACAAGCAAGGGGGAACCATCCCTTTCTGGTTGTTCTTCAAAACTGGCATTTGTTCTATTGTGATCTCCTTTGTTGTATATGAAACTATAGCCAGCTTTGATAAATCGCTTTAGTAATTCAGCTCTTGTTTTATTGTTTAATGTAACAGCTATTAATAATTACCATGTCTACAAAAAGAGTTTACCCACTTATTATTTAATAGCGTGAAGGACAAACACTTTTAGGTTTCCCGTGCGTTATTTGGTAGGTTTCTGGTGAGCAGGTTTTTCCTCAGAGTCACCACAGCATTGTGGTGAGATATTATAGGACTGGGACAGAGCCTTAGGCCAGAAGCAGCCCAACAGCAACATCCTTCAGTATTCACTTGACACCACTGGCTGGCCCTGAGTCCTTTCTTATCAACAGAGAGAGCTGTAGCAACACTGAACTGTGTCTGGAATCAAACCTTGGAGGTGAAATAAAAGCCAGAACTGTTGACCTCTCTGTAGCACCATTAACTTACCCAGTTTCCATCAGTAAAACTCTGCTACAGCTTTCACCACAGTGAGGAAATCTATTGCTGTTTTCTTCTTTTTGCTGGCCTCAGGTCAAGAGGAGTCAAATACAGCTTTTGTATGGAGTTGAAAGCCCAAAAGGACTTTTGCACCTGGGACACCTTTGCCTTGGCTATCCGATCCTATCCAGGTGCTGCCTTTGGGAATTCATCTTTGTCTTTCTCTTGGACAGTCTCTGGGGTCCCTTGCTGAGCTCCAATTTCTGATACTTGCATGATTCGACATGTAAGTCATTTTGGGAGCAAGGGGAAAGGCAGGAAGGTTGTCCTTGGAGCATACCACACAATTCGCTGGCCACAGCTGTGTACCTTTAGCAGCATGTTGAACTGGCTGGAGCAGTATCCCCAGATCCCATTAGTTCCTGAAGTCAGCAGCAATGGCAGGCTTCCCCCTACAGATCTAAGAGCTGCCAAAGAACTTTATCTCAATGCATACTTGCCTGGTGCCAGACCCTGCATCCAGCTGCCAGCTTGCTGGCTGGAAGGGCAGAGATTCAGCTGTGAGTTGAAACATGCCCAGTTGTGCTAGCAGTTTTCTTCATGGATTTAGCACATCCACAAATGCTATGGCATATTTGGATGAACACATCATCCATGTCCCCTCACTGGTTTAATATCCATCTCTTGTGTTGGCAATAGCAATGATGGGCCCTGGCTGAAATGCCTCTGAATTTCTCACTCCACTCTGGTAGACCAAGGATGAAGGAGCCCAGTGATCCACAGACAACTTTACCACTAAGGGAGATCATTTTTCCTGGACCGACAGTACCACTAAATACCTTGAATCTGTGCAAAGGCTGGGATTTACTGAAGGTACTTAATACTCAGAGGCTTGAAATGTGAGTAGTGAGCATCTCTGGCAGCAAGAAAACTTGTAATCATGTGTCTAAACCTGAACGTTGGCAACTCGTTGGTGGAGACAGGGCCCCCTTTCCCCCTGCCACAGGGGAAAGCAGAGCACCAGTGGGGCTCTCTGCCACCCTGCAGTGACCACTGGGATGGAGCTGCAATGCAGGCAGGGACCTCTGGCTCTCCCATAGGTGTTGCTGCAAAAAACTCATTGATACTCACCTCACTGTCAGCACTTCACCTTCTGAGACTTCTTACAGGTCATCAGTCCACTTGCATTCAGCTCTCTGCACCCCCCTGCTCAGTATTTTGCCTAGCTGTCAAGCTGGGGGTTAATACCTCTCAAATTAGCTCAAATTCGTACAAACATTCAGTTCTTTAAACATCCTGTTCTAGTATTTCCTTTGTTTACAGTCAAATCCATTTCTGGCCTTATTTCAGATATCAGTTGTTCCGTGTATAGCATCCTTCTTCTTCAGCTTAGTATGCAGGGAAATACTGTCCCATACCATCAAGGTTTCTTGTATTTGAACTGTCTTTTTTTCTGTGGCAAGTTTGTGCCTGGATTGCTGAAATGATTTCTTAAAATTTCCAACACGGAGATGATATTGGTGTGTAGGTTCAGGACCCTGTTTCCCAGTCTCCCGCCCTTCTGTAGCGTGACTTTCTCATGTACATGTCCAAGTTACCAAAACAGCTCCCAGGGATGACGATTCCTGCCAGTTGACATTGAGTATTTGCTGAAGCCTTTCTTAACAACACAAAGAAAAAACTCTCTCCTGTCTGGTTAGCTGTGAAAAGAGAAGTGCAGGCATGAGGCAGGGGGCTGCTTGTCTGGGTGGAGGGAGCCAGTACCCACCAAAGGCAGTGTGCCCTGCCAGACTGAGCAGGGGCAGGAATATGCCCTGCTACTCTGCTGGCTCAGGGCATACTTTGTCCTTTATCCTTGAGGAACTGCTTTTCTACCTTGTCCTTTATCCTTGAGGAACTGCTTTTCAAGTAACTGGTCTGTAAAACTGGAATAAACTCGCTTGTCATGGCCATTCCCAAAAGATCTGGTAATGTTTTCCCTAGTATTTTCAATATGTGGCAGTCCCTGGGGATACCTCATGGCCTTGCTTGTGGTAACAAAGCCCAGCTCTCCCAGTGAGACCTTCGTTTCTTACTTAGTCTGACTCTGTGACTCAGCTCTGAAACAGTGTTTTTCCACTGATAATTTTGATAAGTATAACCTTAAACCGGGCTACATTACAGATGAGAACCCAAGAATGTTTTTAATCTCCTGTTATTTACTTGTAAAATCATGAATCATAGCATTGCACAGTGTACATTATATTCTCTGACGATATAATTACAGAGCTCTCTGTATACTGTGCTTTCTTAATTCACTGTATTCAACATTCACCTTTTAGCAAGGCATGCTCTAATTCTCAAATGCATATTACTCAGTTCAAGTTTAAACATGGGAATTGAAAGCAAGGCTCCAGATATCACAGCCACATCACAGTGGCCATGTGTCTGCTGTGTTTCCCAACCTAACACTAGCCTTTGCTCTCTTCCCACACATGAGCAGCACTGGGTTGTTACAGGATAGGTGCAGCTGTACTTCAGAGTGTGTGACTGGAGCTTGTACTCAGACTTATCACCTGGGGTGTGTTTACATGATGAAAATAACTCTGAGGTTGTTGTCAGTTGCTTGTTCTTGATGGGGGAGGTCTCAAAGTTATGTAATGACAGTGAGCAAGGTAGGGAGTCTGGGCACCTCACTGGTGCTCTTAGCTCCCTCCTTGAAGACAGATACCTAACAAATTGTGAGGAGCACTAAAACAAACCATTTCCCACAGTGCCTCCACACATTGTGTCCCCTAAGGTCAATCAGGAAGTGAAGTTCAGGAGCTTTACAGAACCAGGGGCCTGGAACTGTGCGTGTCCAGGGTGGGGAGAAGCTTATTATCCTATCTCCAGGCACGGCAGACTCCATTGGGATACGCAGGGCTCATGCCCACATGGACAAGCTTTTTTCCCTCCCCAGGGATTGCTGCTCTCAGACCATTACAGCTGGCCTGGATGCTGGTTCTGAGTTTATCCAGCACCTTCCCCTTCTCCCCCATCATTATTTCCAGGTCAGTCCCAACTCATATTTCCACTGTGAAGCTTGCCAGAAAGGAGGAGAGCAGCCTTTCCAGGTCCAGGCTGCTTGGTTCCTTATCTTAGGCTAGTTCAAGAAAAGCTAAAAATGCTTGTTGAGGCTCAATGTCAGGTTTGAAAGGCTGCTGGTTACTGAGCTGCAATGAATCTGCTTGGAGAAGTGCCCTTGAAATTGCAAGCAGCAGCACCTCCAGAGCCTCCTCCAAGTGTGAAAGTTGGAGGGGCTGTCTGAATGTGTGTTGAACAGGAGCTGATTTGGATCACTTCCTGCAAATTCCAGGGAAATTACATTTGCTGTGGTAACCTTTGCTGAATCAAGCATTAAGAAGCATTCCAACACCCAGGCATTTTACCCCAAGCTTTCTTAAGACTGTAAATTAAAAGTTGGACTCTATGATATTAAAGGTCTTTTATAACCTAAATGATTCCCTGATTCATTATCTGCTGGGTTCCTAGCTCTGCCTTAGCTCTCCCTTAGAATTTACAAATACAAAAGTTTGCCCATAATCTAATTCTCTCTGTGCCTCCAAACCTTGCAAGGAAGATGCTGGTAATTTTCCAGATTTATCCCCTCCCTCCACAGTTTAGCCAACACCAGCTGCTGCTGTGTCACTGAGGGGTCACAGCCACCAAAAAAGTGAGTAAACAAAGTGCAGGCCATCACCAAACTGCCTTATGGGCGCTTTCTCATTGAGGAAAACATCTTACGAAGCCTTGGATATCCTTTTGTTTCCTTGCCTTCTCCCACATCTAATTTTCATACTTACAAGCATGCAAATGCAACAGGGAAATTTAGGAAATCTGTTACTAAGGCAACTGATTAGGTGATGATGCAATTACCTTGTTATTTGAAAGTCAGGGTGCTGTGTATTGCAATAAGCTCCTACCAAAGAGGAGAATAAAAGTTTCTGTAATACTTTCCCACTCAAAGGCAGCGCAGTCCTAAAAATTACTTGCCTTGAGAATACACCAAGAATACTAGAAGTCAGCAAAATCTGTCTGCCTTTGTTATAACAGGAACCAAGGCAAAATCTCCTCCTTTCTCCTATTCCAACAGCATCAAGGAGGGTGTAACTCACTTTCAGGAGATGTCAAGAAGCATGTAAGAAAAAACACTCGTGTGACATGAGCAATTAACAAGACATCCACCTATAATTATGTTTAATTATGAAGAAAATAAATCATAGCAGCAAAGATTTAGGTCTTTGAATACAAACATTTTACCTAAATGCAATTACAGAGATGTCACTGGACTCCAGCACCTCAGTGCCTTGTTTGCAGTGAGCAGCCCAGAACTGAACACAGGATTTGAGGTGTAGCCCTACCAGTGCTGAGTACAGGGAGACGCTTACTGCCCTGTCCTGCTGGCCACACTGTTGAAGGCCAGGGTGCCATTGGCCTTCTTGGCCACCTGGGCACTGCTGGCTCATGTTTAGCTGCTGTTGACCAGCACCCCCAGGTCCTTTTCTGCTAGGCAGCTTTCCAGCCACTCTGTCCCCAGCCTGCAGCGCTGCAAGGGTTGTTGTGACACAAGTACAGGACCTGTTACTTTTCCTCATCGAACCTCACACAACTGACCTCAGCCCACAGATCCAGTGATGCAGTTGAGTCTGGCCTGGTCCTGCTGTTCCAGACCCTGTCTGTCCCTGGTTTAACCTCCTGTTGGTCTACCACAGGCATACCTACAGCATTTTCCTTCCCCCTTCCTGGTGTCTCCACACTTGCTGCCTCCCATCCTTCTATACAATCTTGGGCCCATGCAGCATTTCTTTCACTTGACTGGTAAACCAAGGTTCTATGTCTGCATCAGACCCTCGCCTTTCACCTCAGCATGCCCTGGTGCTGGGGCCAGCACCAGATGATGGGGACCTGGTGATCCTCTGGTGAGCATGCTATCTCCTTCCTTTTCCTCCATGCCTATCCTTTGCACATTCAGTCTCTCCGCTGCCTGACACCCCAGGATTTTCAGCCCAGGTACCTGCTGCCTGTGCTTTGTGCTGACATTCCTCACTGGACAGTCACCTTGGGTCTGCTGCTTGCTTTGGGACACTACTCAACCCAGTGACGCATGCAACTTGGCTGCCTCTGCCAGCTCCCAGTGTGAGTTTCTATGTTTCTCTGCACAGATCTGGCTCCTTCCAAATGCCAGGAGTCATATTCTGGGCTTTTTTTTTTTTACCTCTGTTTTCAATGTGTTTCTTAATAAATCCTCACATATCTCATTTATTTGTTCACAGACAAACCACAGTTGTTATTTCTGGGAACCAAGAAAAGGTGGTGGAAGAATCAATAAAAGTCAGCAGATATAGATCTGAGGTGGTAGGTGCTGTCAAGAGATGCCAGCTGTGGCTGTTAGGAGGGCTGCTGGGGTAGCCAGAAGCAGGGAATCTATGATGTTGGAGAATGCATGCTAAAGGAAAAAAATGATGGGGAAGAAAGCAAGCCTTCTGCTTTTGGTCTAAGGTACCAGGAACTTTGTAAAGGAGCAGGAGATGTTGACCTGCTGTTCTGGACTGGACATCACCTCTTTACCCCACGTTACTGCTCTTCTGCTGCTACACAAGTGCACTGGAAGTCATTGCTTTGAATAGCTTCAAAAGTAAAAATCCACTCAAGTCAGGGCTCGCACAGTAAGTCTGGTATCACACAGCACCACATGGGTCCTGAGATGTGTGTTGGGGCATCAGTCAGGCTAAAAAAACACAGGCATTGTTTGCCCTGCTAGAGTGCTTGGAGGTGATGGTGTCCAAAAACATTGTGGAGGAATACCTTCTGAGGGACAAGGCTGGAAGAGGTGCAGAAGATCTGCTCGCACTGCTTTGCTACCCAGCAGCTTCCCAGAGCCAGAACAGAGTTCAGAGGATGCCACAGCTGTGACTGCGCTATAGATCTCCACAGATGTCAGCTTTATCCCTCAGAGCACTTCTCCCTGATCCTCTTCCTTGACCACATCATCCTGGTCACCTCTTGTCTTCCAGGTGTGGTGCTGAGAGGGTGCCAGAGCTGCCACCACCCATGGGCTGTACAAAAGCAGCACATTGCTTCTGTAGGCTGTTAATCTTGGAAGTGGTGTCATGGTCCAGGATAAGCTGCTTTTCCTAAGGACAGTGGCTGAATTGAAAATACAAAAACATATTGTTCCTCCTCTCTGTTGGGAAGGTGTCCCACAAAAGTGCCCAAAAAGCATAGGACAGAACTCAGAAGGGCTGCATACAGCCTTCAGCCTTAGTCAATGTGCCATGGCTAATGCCAGCAGAGGAGAGCTACTACATGATCTTCTACCAACCATCTGAACTGAGGCCTACATTTGGCTAAATCCACCATCTCTGGAATTTAATCTGCCATTGAGTCTTCTTCTTATAGTGAAAGGCAAAGCCTTGGTGGGAATCCCCTTACATGCAAACTCCTTGTGTGATTCAGAGATGCTCTCTGTCCCCGTCCCCATCCCCTGTTCAGGGCTGGCACTGGCCCCTGCCACGTGTGTGTGTGTATGCAGCTCTCTACTTGCTGCAGTGGTTTACCAGTGGGCCAGGGAAGAAAAATGAACTGGAAAACAAATTGCAAAACCACACCTGCTCTGTGGGAGGTGCTCAGGTAATATGAATTGTCACAGAGACAAGGCAACCCCCTACCACTTTATAAACAGAGCCAGCAAGGGTATGCAACACTAGTAAAGCTAAAATGATCATCACCCTCCCCTCGAAGAATTCATACACTTCTGAATTTACTTTCCTGATTGCTGTAAACTCTGCTCTTTTAAACTTATCCTTTTTTTTTTTTTAATACGTTATTTTGTACCACCCTTTTACAGTTTTACAAGAGATGGAAGCTTGACCACAAGAAGTCAGTGTGTAGATGCTGAAATCCAATAGAGCTGGCAGGGCCGCAGCAAGGTCCCATGGAGGGAAGCAGAAGCGAAAATGTCAGTGAAAAGTGAAAAGGTAGTGAAAAAGTGATTGGGGATGGAACGAGGGTGCCTGCAGGAAGTGGTTCCATGCAGGCAGCCTCCTTGGTGTTTGTTTCTGCCGAGGCAGGCCCTGGGCTTCCATATGAGGCATTCAGATATGATCCTCTTAACACCCTTGCTTCTCAAAATCTCCATGCCCCTAACACCACATTTCCACGCTCTCCTCCAGGATTTACTTGTGTTTCTTAAATGGCTTTCCTATGGTGACATCCTTGTTGAATAATATGGGCTTTGCAACATGTGAGATGAGAGCAGCTGAGTAATGTCTTCTCTCTGTGCTCCCCAAAGTGGGAAGCTGCTCAGGCCTAGAGGCAAAAGCAAGGTTTGCTTTTAGCTGCCTGAAACAAGCCTGTTGTCTTCACTCGTCGCCCGTGGTGTTTTACTGAGTGCTCTATGCCAGAGGAAGGAGAGTGCAAGGCCCTGACCACACCAAAGTTTTTCCCACTTCTGTTGTTCTGGGAGTCAGAACAGCGGGGAGAAGGGCTTGCTGGAGTGCTCCAGATGTGCACTGGAGTGCTCCAGATGTGCACTGGAGTGCTCCTTCTGGGGGGTCTCATAGGCAGCTGGAGCAGCCACTGAGACTCCCAGCTCCCAAGTGTTTCAGCCACCACATCTTGACAATGATGGGGAGCACCCCAACCCTTGAAGCATAGCCCCCAGCACAGCTTGGAGGATCACTTCCACCCATAGAGAACAGGAAAATCCAGGCACAAAACCAGTTCAATTCAAGTCTACAAAGTGGTGATGTTAGGATGCCATGATGTCAGGAATTTCCTTCCTTTCTCAGTCCAACTCAAAGCTCCTGCCCTCACATAACCCTCCTTAGCATGTTGCTCCCTTAGCGTTTAGCTGCAGTGAAGAGTTTACTCCTGAAGCCACTGTTTTTCCTTCCCAGAGGCAAACATGGCTTGACCCTTTTGCATGCTTTCTAGGAAATATTTGCTTTGGTTCATCTCAGAAGGGCTCTGAGGTGCTTTGGCAGAGCACCCCAAAGAGATGGAGATCCCCATAGTGCCAATTAGGTTTTCTACCCTTATATACTTACTTTCCTGATTGTAAAATACTTTTATGGCCAAAAAGAATTGGATATTCAGGTGGGAGTCACCCTTTATTTTTATTGTAATGTTTTATATTCATGGCAATAATTACGGGTTAATAATGATGGTCAGTCTGCTTTCAAGTTTTTAGGCTTCTGTGACAACTTCTGTAACAAATTCCTTACATACATGGAACCATGTTGAAGCTCACTCTGAAGGGCTCTGCAAAACTCCACAGTTGTAGGATTTTTGATGTACATTTTTATACTGCTTGGGAGTCAGACCTCAACTGAGGGTGATTAATGGAAATTCACTGTAGTTTAAATATTTTCCCCGTGCTGAGCCCTTTACAAACCCTTCAGCCCACCTCTGTATCTTCTGTAATTTCTTTTGTCTATCTGGTTTTTTAATTCAGGAGTTTATATTTTCACTGGGTTTTTGCAACAGAGTGTCGTACAATATCATGACTGCTTTCTGTGAGGAAGCACTAAACAAATACAGTCATAGAATCATACAATTGTTAAGGTTGGAAAAGACCCCCAAGATCAGCTGTCAACCCAGCACTGCCAAGTCCATCACTAAACCATGTCCCTGAGTGCCACATCTGTACATCTTTGTGTCTCCAGAGGCGGTGACTCAGCCACTCCCTCAGGCTGCCTGTTTCAAGACTTAATGAAAGTACATTATGAAAAAATGTAGAAGAAAGTATAATATGAAGAAACACTTTCCATGAAGAAAATTTTCCTAATACCTAAACTAAACCTTCTTTGGTGCAACCTGAAGCAATTTTCTCTTGTCCTATTGCCTATTGCTTGGGAGAAGAGACTGATCCTCTCCTTGCTAAGACTTCCTTTCACATGGTTCCAGAGACCCAGAAAGTCTCCCCTCAGTCTCCTTTTCTCCAGTCTAAACAGCCCAAAGTCCCTGAGCTGATCCCCGTATGACTTCTACTTCAGAACCTTCACCTTCAGTCATGGAATCACAGAATAGTTGAGGCTGTAAGGGCTGTCTGGAGGTCATTTTGTGGTGCAAGAAGTCTGGCTGATAGACCAAAAGTGTGATTCCCCTTCCTGCATGTGGCAATATAAATCAGAAGTTAACATTCTCTATTAGCTTTAGATTGCACACCCACGGTTAAGCCTGAGTTGATTTGTTTTGGCAATGTGCTTGAATTGCTCTGGGAGACAAAATCCAGAACTTCAGAGAGGAACTCAGGAGTAAAGGTTTGCCTATTCCCCTGTGATCTGGAATTCCAATTAGGATAGAGTTCATTCGCCCTGCAAAATATGAACTCTCATTTTGCACAGCAGGTGCAGTATTACTGACTTACAGAGCCAGAGAAGTACTCAGGCTGGGTAGGACCACTGCAGCTCATCCCTCCACCAACTTTCCACAAACTGGATGTGGGTGCAGTCCATCCCCTTCACCAGGCCACTGAGACGATGCTTATAGAAAATGGGAAAACATCTCATGAGTGCAGAGGTCAATCTGAAGTCAGGAGTACGTCAGTGTAGAGAAGGAACAAACCTGAGCCAGGATCTGAGGTAGAGGCAGCCTGGCTGAGAGACCCACCTAATGGTGGCACACAATGGCAGCACACTCATCAATTGCTGCCAGCAGTGCCAAATCCTATTTTCCAGGTCATCAATCTTATCAGTCACTGCAAAACATTATATAACTCCACTCTACTTGATATTCAGCTTTCATCACATCTCTGTAAAGTTTAAGCCAAAGATCTGGGCAGATTTTGCAAAATCAGATCCAGCCTGTTAATGAGTGCCTCATGTTTTTGTTGTTGGAGCTTAGTGTGTATTGCGCCCTGCCTTCTGAGACACCATGTCTCATTCACACAGGTTGTACAAGGGCTGTGAAGCATTCCCCCAAAACCTTACCAAAGTGTGCTGCCAAGCTTGATGTAGTGGGCCACCCAGTTAAATGTCTGGGAGAAGCACGTATCCACATGATGAAATTATTTACTTGGCTTTGCTGGAGTGGTTTTCTGTAGCACTGAGCCTGTGGCAGGACCAGCACTGGCTAGCAGTACCCCAGCCTTGCCCTCCATCCTCGCTGATGGGAGAAGCAGTGAGTCCAGGGTGAAGAATAAACAGAGAGGGTATGCTCAAGGGAGGAGCTCATCGCTTTGAATTCCCAGTAAAAGGCTGTGTTCTGGGTCAGAGCATTTCCCAGAGCATCCCTTAGGGCTGCCACACAGCCCACAGTGTTGGTTTCTTTGCTCCCTGCATCAGCATTGCCTAGAATATCAATTCACGTTCATTTCTGTTTCTTCAGTCCACAGTCCTCAGTCCAATTCACCCAACAACACAGAGCTCTACAGTTTCCTGTATCTTTTCTCCACCTTATTCTATTTGAAAATTTTGCAAAAGGAAGGGGACAGTTTCAAGGTGTGACAGTTTCAAGTCCAAGAGGTAAGAAAATGAGGACAGCCTTAGTGGGCCAGACCAGAAATCCATCTAAGCAGGAATTCTGATGGTCTCTGGATGAAGGAGAAAGTTGATGCATAGGAAAGAGTGCAAAGACAGCATGGGAGAGCCCATCGTGCAGCTTTCCAGCTGGACAGCAAGCCTATTGCAGCTAATAACCATGTAAGACCGTAAAAATAGGAACAATCACAAATTTTCACACCCCCTGCATGCAAGATGCTTGCTGCCTTTTCTTTTTAACATGCCACGTGGGTGTGACAACAAAATCCAATAAAAATACTCAAAGTAAACTCTCCAGAAAATTCACCATGGGGGTGCTAATACAACTCTCTCCTGAAGGGCCAGCTGGGGGATCAGCCACACCTGAGAGACCTGAGTTGCTTTCCCAGGGCACCATTAGACAGCACTGGGATTTGGTGGAAATGAGGGTCCTTCCCAGCCCTGCCTGGAATTCAGATGTGGCTCCTGTTCACAAAATCTTTCCCACCTGCTCTCTGCCAACACTTAATATCTGTGCAGTTCATGCTCACAAACACTTCAAGGCCCCAGCTAGTCACCTCAGGCTAACTCTGCATTTAAATATTTGTGGAGGATAAATATCACATTATATGTTTAGGATAAGACAAAATGCTCTTTGCCTTGAGTTGGTTAGACAGATGACTGGTTGGTATGAATCACAAATGCTACAGGCCAATACATAATTCCAGATTGAGCACGGTGCTACAGCACACGGTTATGTTCCCTGATTTGATGGCTTATTTAACTAATCAGCACAGCAGGAGCAGTTCATTTCAACTATTCCAATAAATGAGAGCTCTGTAATTTGCACATGCAGCTGTAATAGTTGTAATGCTTTCATTCCTGCTGTGCTGCTTAGTTACATAAACCATCTAGTTAGAATCAATACTTATTTACTGTACCTAATCAACACAGTTTGAATTATAAACATTCAGAATTTGCATATAAGGTGAGCTGCTGAGATTTCCCCCAGGTACAAATATCTGAGAGTTTCTTAATTTGTTCAAAAGGTCAGGAGAAAGGGATGTAAAAAGCAGTGGAATAACTGACAGCCCATGTGAAGGCTTTGTTAGGCCTTTTCAAGGGAAATGCAGAGGTTTAACATTCATAACAAGTGGCTGCTGGAAACTATGAGGTAAATACACAACAGCAACCTCTCCTGTGCTGCAGAAACTTTGACCAGTATTTTTCTGGCAGTTTACAATTAAAAGTGGATGGGCTGATGGGCTGGTTGCAGAAGGAGGAGATGAAGGTCTGCATCTCATCACGAAGCTTAGTGACATTTAACAGCACCTGGGGCAGGCAGGGGCTGGTGAAAACCTTCATGCACATCAGAACTTCTGTATCCCATTTGTGAACAGCACTCCCAGAAGAGGCCTGGTAATAATTGATCTTGTCCATTTCCTACCTGGTATCTAACAGATAGCAGAATTCCATGTCCCTATCTAAGGCACACAGGGCTCATCCTGTGTAACACTGCTTCTCTTGAGACCCCCCTCAAGCCTGAGCTCTTGCCAAAACTGATATTAGCAGCAAAAGATGGTTTAGGGGATGGCTGACCACCCACTCTGTGGCCCGTTCTGGCATCCTCCTTGAAATGCTGGCCACAGAGTACCCCAGGTGTCGTTGGGGTGAGCTGTGCAGAAAGCAGAGAGGTCTCTGCTTTCATGGGCAGAGGGGCTGCTGGGCCAGGTGGGGGCCAGGGCTCTGCTGGACCAGGTGGGGGCCAGGGCTCTGCTGGACCCATCAAGGTGACAACCAGGATCTGCCCAACATCCCCTCACAGTGCACAGATCGAAAGATTAAAAGAGCACTGTACCCTATGTCCATTTGAAAAGGAACTGGACGATTTTGATTCCCAAGATAATTTCCTCCTTGTATAAAAATAATAGTGGGAAGAAGGAGGAAGTTGAAAAGAACGTCATCCTCAAAAAGACACAGTTTAGAACTCCCAGTTCTCAAACAGGTTTGCCTTGTCTGTTTTGTTTTGATTTCAATTTAAGATCTTTGTTTTAATAGAATATTCTCCTGTAAGGAATGCACAGCCAGTTTGTCACAAACATGTTTAATCAGAGCAGATGGAAGGCAAAAGCTGGTGATTGCTGTGAGCTCATGTGCCTTCACATGGTGCATCTGGGGCTGTCTTTCAGAACTGGCTCCAGGCTCCACAGCAGTCAAAGCAAAACTGAGTTTTTCAGCCCAAAGTAGGCAGATGAAATGATATTGCCCGGGGATACAGCTTTGCTGCCCTGGTATGGGAGAAGATGTTGTCTCTGCTGGTGTCCCAGCACAGCCCTTGGCCCCTTTGGGAACAGCAAGCTGCTGAGGAGCCCTGCTCTCAGGATGTCAGGGGTTGGTGCTTCAGCCCTCCAGCTGAACACTCCTCTTAGCTCAGGTGCACACGCACCTGATTCTGTTTTCAATGTTTCAGCATGTCTGAGATGTCTCTTTGGAATAACAGCAGTGGCACAGGTCATGGGGCAGCAGCTAGGGGCAGGTCTGGTTCATTGGGGTGTCTTAAATGCTCATCTATTAAGCACCACATTTTAAAACAGAGGTAAAAAGAAGACCTTTCCTGGCAGAGAAACTGCTGGGTGCTGTATTCGTGTATTTAGAAAGCGCTAAGATACATGGAAGAAGCTTGTGGGCTCAAAATGTCTCCCTGAAGCAGAATACCTGTTCCCTGTTCTTGCTGCACCATGGAAAAAGTATCCCAGTACCGTACCACCAAAATACCTTGCAAACCACAGCCCTCTGGGCATTAGCTTGCTTTATGAGTCTCCCTCTGGCTTTTCCAGCAGTGCTGAAGGAAATGACACCAAACATGACAGCCTGCTCCCCTAGGCTTAGCAGGGCAGGTCCCTGAAAAATGACAAAGGTTTTACATGGGGGCTGTCCCAGCAGATGAAGGCCAATGTCCCTGATATGAGGGTAAGTTTTGTTCCCAACCTACTGAAAGACTTCACGAGGCAAAGACAGGGCTTCTGCATGTGCTTTTCCCGGTAAAGCATGATGAGATTTTTATTTTGTAGCACAAAGGGAAGTATGTGAGCCTGTGAGATCAGAAATCTGTGTCTCTAAAGCAAAAGCAGCACACCAGTGAGCACACATGAGTACCTTCTAAAAACAATTTTAAGATCAGCAGGTAGAATACTATGTCCCAGGGTTAATTTTTGCTATTATTGGAATTCTTTTACTGACAGGCATCCTGTGATGCCTGGAATGATCCTTGAACTCCCTCATCCCCATTACTTGTGACTACAGAGTTGGACCGCAGCTCCGAAATTCAACAGAAACCCCTTCAAAGCCCACAGTGTTGTTAGCAATATTTGCATCACGGCACTTGGTTGCTGCTTGCTTTTCACAGCATCCCATAACCTGAATGCATTTCCTAGCTAAGCTTCGTGGGATGCTGGCCAAACAAGAATAATTTGAGCACTACTCAGACCTCAGTTTGCCCTTGTACCCAAAGTATGCAAATCCTGTGACTAAAAGAAACAGATTTAACACAAACCTGCACACATTCTTCACCTACAAGTCCATACACTCTGATGGCCTCTGCCTGAGTCTGAGGAAAATCTAGTAAAGGAAACTGAATCTCAGTATCACTTTGGGCAGCAAAGGATTCCCTCCCTTAGGATACAGGTACCAGCCAAGGCAGGCAGTTATCCTGGTGCACAAAGGTGCTCCCCAGTGTGAGGGCATCCCTGTGCACATGTGTTCCCAGTACATGAGTACAGAGGAGACCTGCACTGAGCTGCCTGGCTGTGCAGGTGCTAAGCTTTGAATGCAGCCCAGGACGTCCCTGCCCCTCTGCTCCTCCCCACTTTGCTTATTTGCTGGGGATGTTCTGCACTTGTCAGTTTTACAGCATCACAGTGTCCCACAGGCTAGTAAGACTTCTTTAAAACCCATCACAGCTGCTATTGCATTTGCATCCTGAGTTTGTCCCAGTGCACATAGCTTTTGGCTTTACTGCATTGTCAGGGGGTTCTGTTCACAAAATTTTTGCATTGGGCTGCTTGTTGCTGTGTTCAGGTTGTGGGTGGAAGCTGGCAGAAAAATGCAGGGTTTCCCCCCTTCACTTATTATTTCAATCAAAGTATGCTTTCAGTCATTAGTTGTTCTGTGCCCATGAGCATTTCAAATAACTGAATGGATGTGGATGCTCAGATATATTAGTTGGTGCTTGGGTTTACTCCACCACTTCAGATACAGACAGCTGAAATATAAGAAAAATCAAAGCATTTGACAATGTTTTCATTGGGGTTCTTTTGTTGCTCAACAAAGGGTGTTATGTTTTCCTGATATGTTGGTCCCAGATTTTAAATAGCTGTCTTCCCTCCTGACACAGCACAAATTCTGTTGTGTGAAAGACACTCCTTTCATTTTTATCTCACATTTCTGCCATAACCATATATATACACCTATATTTAGTCGTACATCTCTCTACATGATGGAAGAAAGCAATTCTGGCATGAATATACTTGTTCACATGCTGAATTTTCATTTGCTTTAATGAAATTCCCTCTCCAGGCATCTGTTTATCCATCCATCCAACTACTCATCCATCCACACAAGCAGAAAAACACACAAAAATATTTGCAGAAAAACAACCCAAAATGGGTAGAGTTGCAGCTGTAATAAATTGTAGACAATGGAGAATTTTTTTTTTGACAACCTATCCCTCTCTGATTCATGCTGTGTTGCCAGTATGACAGGAAAACTAGTTGAAGAGAACAACTAGTTGTTGGCTTAGCAGTTTTTAAAACTCTGCTTTAGTGCTGCTGTTTACCTTTTGAAATATTAGAAAATGATCAGGAAAGATAACTTGGAGAGAAATTCTGCTGAAATATTTCCTCTGGTGTGTTTTTTCAGGCAGGTGTATTAAGTATGTACATAAAAAATGCAAATGTTTTAAGAATGCAATTTTTTTAACCTCAAGAAGGGGAAGCTCATGGGGGACGTCACTGCTCTCTACATGTCTCTGAAAGGAGAGTGAAGTGAGGCTGATCTCTTCTACTGTGCCTGCAATGAGAAGACCAGAGGAAATGGCCTTAAGCTGAGACAGGAAAATTTGGTTCAGATATTGGAAAAAAAATCTTTCACTGAGACAGTAGTCAGTCCTTGGAAAACATTGCCCAGGGAGGTGGTGGAGTCACCATCCCATGAGGATTTTAAGAGGCGTCTGGATCTGGCGCTGGGGGATGTGGTTTAGTGGTTGCAGTGGTAGTGCTGGGTTGATGGCTGGACTGGATGATCTTAAAGGTCTCTTCCAACACTAATGGTTCTTGGATTCCACTGTGTCATTATGATAAACATGGTACTATCCAATGGTGGAGGGAGGAGCTCTGCACAGTAATGCTCAGGTGCTTAAATCTTCCCAGGGCAACTTCAGTGATCCTTCAGGAGTCAGAAATAGATGTGCAAGAGGTTACACAAAATTAAATCTGACAAAGAAATATATCTGAGGAGAAAGATTGAAATGTTTTTGCTCCTTCACATGGTTTTGGCACCACAGGCAGTAGATCTTGTTGTAAAGATATGAAAATTACATCTTTTCTTCCCCTTGACTGTTTGCAAGTTTGTGATGCAGTATAGGACTCCCCCAGAACACCAAAGCAGTGCTAAATAAATTATCTTCACATGAAATTGTCAATTTTTTCAGCATCCTTCACCTTCTCACCTGTCTTCCTGCATGCCTCGTAATTTCCTAACCCCACCTCCCACAAAAGAATGACCAAAAATTAATGTCCTTACATTCACTGTCCTTTACCAGGTCTTTGTTGCTTTAGCTCCTCCTTGGGCTTGATGGGTTTTGCCCAGCCACTCTCCCTGAAAAACAGCATCTCTCCAGCTCTATCATGCAATACTCTTTCCTTTTGGGTGGTCCCTTCTTCTCCCTTGGAATGCAACAGGAGAGGTGCAATAAACAGCAGGTGAGGGAGGTTCCTGACAGGAATATCCTCCTTGAACAGCTCCACTGAAGCCTCTGCAGGGACGGGTCTTGGCCAGGTCAAACACAGAAGCGTTTTCAAGCATGTGCTTCCATGGAGATGATCTTACATCTTTTTTGGGCAGACCTGACATCATAGGGACATCAAAGTCAGTATGGGACATGCCAGAATACAATCCTGAGCTTGTGCTGCTCTCTTTCCCTAACAGGGGCTTGAGAGGTTTTCCATGATTTATTCCTTACACACCAAAGCCATCAATTTATTGATATCTCCATCCTAAGGAAGCGATTAGATTCCCTTGTGGTTTTGATACCATCAATAATTTAGATATTGCTTCAGCTCTAAGCATTGCTTCTTCATTCTTCCACAAGGACTGTGCCCTGCCTGGGCTGCTCTGGTTTGGGTATCCTCCTTATTTTACAGAGGATAGTTCATCTATAAAAGCTATTGACCAATCCATGTCAGAAGGAAAGCAGAAAAATCTGTACGTGATCAGACTATGAGATCTTTGATTTTAACATTAAGACTGTAGCACATTTCAATACTGTGTACTTTATGTTACCACCAGAAAGGTGTGTTGAAGCCTGTGGACTAAATAATCTTACAGGGCACCGGAACTTAGTCTCTAAATTAGGGAAACTGTGCAGTTCAGATATAAAAATGGAATGTGGTGAGCTAACACAAGGAAAGTCAATTCCCTGTTAGCTCCCAGCATTTCCAAGTCAATTTAGGGCATGCACATCACAGAACCTGACAATAGGGAGGAAACAGGCATATTTCATTCCCTGCCTTTCAGATCCCAATAGCAATGATGAACACTGGCCAAAGCATTTGTTTGTGAATTTATGATCAATTGAAGTTATTGGGCCTTGGCCTTTGGTCAAGCAGGTCCCTATAGGTCATTAATATCTATTATATGCTCTGTATCTCTTTTATTGCTGTTTAAACTATGAGTAACTGGGAATTATAAGAGTGTCAGCCTTATTTGCCAAGTGTTTCAAGGTTGCTAAATCTGAAATACATTAATGGAGGCAAACTGAGCTCTAACTAAAAGCTTGTTACCATTCATTTGTACTTTCTGTCAAATACCTGGTGGTTGGGTTGTACAGAAAGCTGAAGTGAAATAAAACTTGCAATGCCTTGCAGAAAGAAGGGAAAAGAGATACTGGAAAATACAATACAAAATTATCTTCTGTAATGCCATTCATTAAATGAGGTCTCTGGTCTCTTCTGTCTGAGATACACTTTATATTGGCAGTGTGAGTCTTGAAAGAGGCATAAAGATGGGGAAAACAAGGACAGAGGGAGTGTATTTTACATACATCTAACATTCACAAAAAGAGAAAATAAAACATTAAATGAAACAGCTTCTTAATAGACAATATATTGTCCATAGGAAAAAAAAAACATTCTGAAGATCCTTAACCTTATATTAAATTGACCACAATGGACAAAGCAATATTTACAACATGATTTAAAGGGCAAAAAAAGAACCAGTGTGAAAGAGGATCTGCTGTGAGCCACAGGTGTTATTTTCTAAAACAAAAAGTCCAATACACTTCTCTGGGAAAAAATAAGCGGTATTGTGTATGGGAAGTATTTCTAGCCCTAAAATGAGAAATCCATATGAAATTTCCCAGTATTGTGTGCAAAGCTTTGCCTGAGGCATCCCTCTGCATGGTGACTTTTTCTGTTGCAGGGTTGTGTGTGCATGCTGGACTGGACACGGGGAGCAATTTTGGCAGCTAAGATACCACTGACCTCTGCTGGGAGTAATAAGACACCTTTAGCTTCTGTCCTAGATCCTGTGCTGCTGAGATGTGGTGGAGATTCCTCTGGCAGAGGCTGGTGTGTGTGTCTGTACTTATATATACATATATATATGATATGCATATCTATCTGTAGCTGCACACACCTTCTATCCTTGCTGTCACTGCAATTTCCCAAGTGTCCAAGTGGTTCAAAGAAGTAAAATTGATCCTGGACTTACAAAAAGAAATTTTCTTGGCCGTGAGGAAGATTTAGACCTCTTAAAGAGAAGAATCCCTACTAGAATACAACATAATACACAAATAAATGTACAAGATTCATGTGTCCTTGAGTTCTTAAGGGTTGAAGGGTATGGGATTCCAAAGGTCTGGCCTGAAACTGATGTGACTGGAGAGCAGAGGTGTTTGTATTGATTGGCATAATTTCCAGTTTCCTGATGGACACACTGCAAATGCCCCGAGCATGAGTAATACAGTTCCATTTAAGTAAAGGTTTGAACTGGCAATGCACAAAACACAGACAGATTGTGCAAACAAAAGAGCTCAAATAAAGAGGTGTTGTAGAGGAATCATCACCTTTGCCATCAAAGTATGGCTAGTACTGAATCATTTTGTCAATAAAGAGAAAATATCTTTCTCTCCATGACATCCAGTGTAGGCATATTCAGTCAGTGGCTCAGAGAAGAACACAAGTTGGAAGCAGCCCATCAAAGTGTTTTGACAGGAAGAGTCAGAGATTATAAACTGAATTAATTTGTTCCCTTATAGTGAGTGGCATGAAGCAATTACTGTAGAGCAGAAAACAGATCAGATGACCCTACAATGGACTAGTAAAGGAAATTCAAAATACCAAATGAAATGTTGTTCAATAATGTTGAAAAGTGGTACTGGCCAAATAACTAACACCACACAGAACAGGACTACATCTGAAGTCTGCTCTGTCCATGAAGACAAGTCAGGCTGTGATAAATCAACAAATCCTTCAGATTTAACCAAAAAAAATTGCACAAGCAGGATTTATTGCCATACTGAAATATTCTAGCAGCATTCCAGTTATCTATATATTACAGGAATTTATTGTCATAAGTACAGAAGATGAATCAGGTGTTAAGACTGGAGATAGCAAGGAAAAAATACTGATCTTGATTATAAAAAAAGAAAGTAGTGACAAGGTTTAATGAGACAAGATCTAGTGTGGTGGGAAAAGAAAAGAGAGGTCGTCTTACAGGGCAGAGATAAGAAAACTGAGTTGCCCACAGTGACAGATAATGCTGAAAAGGCCAAAGGGAAGAGATCTGGATTTCATTGTAAGGAACTTACATTTAGATGGTGAGTAGACATGCATGAATGTAGAAGGAATTAAAGGCAAAGCTAAAAAAAAGAGAAGTTGAAGTGGGTTTGAAGCTCAGCCAGAAAAACAGTGTCTGAAACTCTGGGACAGGTTATAGTTGCCATTAGAGAATATACTGGAGGAGAAAACAGAGAAATGGGAAGAGGAATCGGGGTGGGGTGTGGGGGGGAAATATTTTAAATACATATAAGGAGAAGTAATTTTTCTTTTCTAGACATTTGGATGATCTGTCAATATGTTCACTTAAGTTGTCTCTTTAATATGGAGGGAAGCTGTCAGAAACAGAGGACACCAGTGAGAAAGGACTGGAATTAACAAGAGCTGGTTGGACTGCACCTCAAACTGCAGCAGGATTCAGTTCCATATTCAGGCAGAAAGTAATGAATGTACCAGCTGCTAAACATTACTAATCAGCCATGGAGATCCATCCTGTGCTAACAAAAATTTCCATGTGACCTTCAAATAGCCACACAAGGCAGCTCAGCACTCTCCAGCTGGGAGGTGGCAGAAAAGACAACTGTGTCAAGTCCCACATGAAAAAGGAAAACCACATCCTTTGTGTTGTGCAGTAAGAAAAGACAGAGGGCTATTTCTCCTTCCTTCAGGCTCCATGGATTGTTTTTTTTTTTAAGCAGCTCAGCCTTTGACAAACAAGAGTCATCTGTGGGCTGTCATCTTGTCCCTCCCAGTTGCAAAAGCCATACAGATGCTGTCAAACTCCCACCTCCTGGTGTGTAACACAAGTCCACACTCAGGTCTTTCAATATGGTCTTTGACCCACCTGTCTCTTCTAAAAAGAAACTACAGTTCAAAATCTTTATGTATTTTTAATTATTTTTTGCTTACCTGAAGGAAAGGAAATTCACTTTAATCCTCACAGTGCTTAAAATTCCTAAATATTTCTAAATAAATACTTCAGCCTATCCTTTCTGACCTTGAAGGACTTTTAGTCATGGTCACAGAGGCAGCTAGAACCAAGACTGTCCTGCAGGCCACATGGTAGAATTTTTTCCCATGCACATTTTTGTCATGTTGCATATTAAAGATATTGTTAGGGAGCTCTGCATTAGCACCGTGGCCTGTCCCTGTGCATGTTTCTAGCAGCTCCCAAGTCCTTATTAACATCCCAAATGAGACAGGAATGGATTTGCTATGTGAGATTGTCAGACTCATAACTTAGCTGTTCAGAAAGTCACTGGAGGAAAGAGATTTTACCAAAATCAGGTGCACATAAAGATCTCCCACTGGGTTTTGACTGTGCTGGAATATTGAACTAATCCCAGGTGTTGGGCAATAACTTTGGAGCAAGGCAAATACTACAAAGTACTGGAACCAAAACGTCAGCAGAAAGCCTGCAGCTTTTAAGAGCATAAAACCTGATATTAATGTGCACCCAATATCATGCTTATTAATAACAGTTACAGAAGAGTTAGCAGGGAAGGAACACAGGACTAGTGTGGCAGAAGTTAGATTAGATTAGTTTATTTGATTACCTGGAACACAGTATAAGCAGAAGCAGTAGAAGCAGTAGGTGCCTTGTGCAGCATAGGCTGTACTCATCAATGTTAAAGCAATTACCTGTACAGATGTAATACCAGTGATCTGTTACAGCACTGAAATATAAAGTGTTCCTTTATTGCTATTACACGCTCATCTTGTCAAATGACTACGGAAGAATCCTAGATGGGCAAATGCCAAAACCCTTTTGCTTAGGAGGTAATAGCTCAATTTACCAGTCCGATTTGGTGGATTTCAATTTGGGAAGGAGACAAATAAAAGTGCTTGAGTGAGCATTTTGTGGGTTGATTTGAGGCTTTGCTGATATTGATCAAACTGTACTGAAAACCCAGGGGAAGAAGTGGCAGTTGCAAATTTCTTTGTGGTTTAGATATGCAGGGTAACATCCAGGTCCAGCTTGGATTTCTCCACCTGGATGTCTATGCTGCCAGCTCCAGCCAGGTGCATCTTGTCACCTGATGACCTCTGAGATGCCCTGTGATGTCCTGCCCATGACAGCTTCTTAGAGCTGGCAGGGAGGACACAGTGATTACAGTAAGTCCAGGCCATGTTACACCAGACAGGAAGGACATCCTGCGCCATTTAAATCAGCATCAGGTTGACACCACAAATTGACTCCACGTTTGTAGAGATGTTTGGACAACTGAAACCCAGTTCCATGTTGGAACTGGGAGCCTAATGAGCCTCTGAACTGAGCAGTTGTGAGGAGGGGTGTCTCTGTTAGCATCTATAATACCCTGGGAAGCCCTTGGCTACACCAGGGTTCATTGGCGTGTCTCTTGGCCCTGTGACCACGTTGAAGAATTGCTCAGTGACACTCCATATTAGTGGTTAAATTGAGCCTTGAATCACCACTGTTGAAAATTTAGACTTCTTACTGACACAGAGACTGATCTGCATCCTACCCCAGTTGTGTGTGACAGTAGGAGAGCACTGAGTGTGTGTGGACCTGTTGAGAAGGTGGTTTCCCTGCACCCTGAGACCTGGCAGCCCCAAACAACAGCTCCCAAGACCAGCAAATTATCACCATCAGGTTTGTTTGGGAATGGACTCATGCCTAAGACACTTCCCTTGTGCCAGTAAAAAGTCTTTGATAGGCCAGGTTTGTCCCATGCCTGTCCTAGGAGTGGTAGTTTCGAGATGGCTATGCAATAAGAAATTAAATAAATCCTTGTGAGAAAACTTTTGTCCAACAACTTTTTCCAGGCTTCTCAGGCTTCCCTTATCTCAGTCCATGTGGGTGGTAGGTACCCAGGGAAATGGCTGTTTGCTGCTGCAGTGCCTAACCATGTCCATGGTGTGGCTTGCTGTGCTCTGCTCTTTCCATCTCTTGTGACTGTCAGAGCAGTTTCCTGGTGTAAGGAGGGTGTGCACTTGTGTGTGGACATTTTTTTCAACACTCAGGAAATCCCAATATAAAAGCAAGGTTTGCAACAACTTTTCAACTCCGGTGCTACTTCATCTGTCAGTTATCTGTGGTATGATCTGGAGCTGTGAGTTCCTCAGCATATAGCAAGTTTTCAAGCTAATGATCAAGTAAACTACCAAGTATCCTGTTAATAATAGGTGGCTAACTTAGCTGGCTATATCGATGAGTCCCTTTGTTTAGGTGACAGACAAATTGTTCTCTTGAGTTTTGGTCTTTGGTAGTTGGGCATGTGTCTGTAAGCTGAAACAAGCAGAGGCATACTGAATGGGTGAGATGTGGAGATGTGTCTGACTCCTACCAGACATCAGAGATCAGAAAAACATTTTGAACTACCACTCAGGAGACTTTAGTTCTGTGCATGTATGAATGTGGACGTGTTGTGAGCAAGGGAAGGATGTGGGACCTTACTTCACTGTCCCAACAGAGAAACCCTTCCAGGCTCCCTCCACCTAACAAATCCAGTGGCACCCAAAATAAAGAGGAAAACACCCTGATTTTCCACCCAATAATTCTTTTCCAAAAAATCATTTTTCCTAGTACTGTGGGAAGAAACACTGCATCTCTAGTTTTTTACTATGACACCTACAGATTCCTGTACCCTGCTCCTGTTCCCAGTGCACAAATCCTACACCCTTTTGGATACCCTATTGTAAGAGAATGTTGATGGTCTAGCTGGGAGGACAAGTGGTGGCAGCCTTTTGCTCTGTGGGGCAGTGAATCTGGGTGTCTCAACTCTCCCCAGCACCATTATAAAACATCCAGGCCTTTTATACAAAGACCTGTTCGTTAAAACCTTCACTTCTCCCTTGTCAAATGGGTCATAAATGGCTTGCACATTCAGAAGTTAGTGCAGGGAAATGACAGGCTGATGACGTGGTCATTTAACTTTGTTTTTAGAGTGAAGCAGGGTAAAAATACGGATGATAGCAAGCACTTACAGGGCTGAGCTCCTAGGGAGAAGCAGAGGTGATGGTGGTACTCTCAGGGCAGAAAAAAAATACTGTCCCCAAAGGGGCTGCTGGAAAACACCATCAATTCATCTCCTGGGTCCTCTGTTTTCGGCAGATCTGGAAGTTTCTGGGACGTAGTTACCAGCTGTAGCAGGTGCTCAGATACCTCATTCATCCCTCTGCATCCTCCATTAGACGGGTTCATCTTTTACAAGAGGTTGCAGCTGAGGAGCACCCATGAGTATCTTCACAATCTTTAATTGTGATCAGGTAGCAGGAATAACCCATGACCAATTCACTATATTTCCTTCGGCTCCATTTCCTAACATGCTTCTTCTGCTCCTCCTCCCTCCAGGCTGTAGTCTGTGGGTAATGGGATTTGTCTGTGATAACCAGTAATTCATTGCCTTATACATTTAATCTCTATATTTTCATTGCAGAGTTTCTCTGTGCATGGATGAAAGCACCAGAACAAAATGACCCTAGAACTGACTGTAAAAATGCATTTCTCCTCCCTGATCACTTCATTTTCTAATGAAAAGTCTTTATTCACCTGGGTGCTTTCCCAGCTAATGGGCTATTTAAAAATCCATCACTAATATAGTGAAAAATATGTTTTCTCCCTTCAGATCAATGTCAGCAGCTCTCACATTAGCTGTACCCAGTGATGGCTGATGCAGCTAACCCTAGATTTCCCCACAGGCAATGTCACAGGTAATAAAAAACCATAAAGCTTACAACTGGTTATTATGAATTGTAGCAACCCTTACAAATGGGTCTTGCCTGTGCAGCTCCTTTTTCTTGTACCTGACCCCCACCCACATTCAGTCCAGTTCTGCTGCTGTTGTTCCAGGAGCTTGTGATAAAACCGAATAGCCCCAAAAAGGCAGCTGAGGGAGCTCAGCCATGAAAACATGCTGGGGATTTCCAAGTTGTCAGGTTCCTGTTTGTGCTATCAGTGCTGCTCTTTGTTGAGAGAGTCCTGTGGACCTTGCCTCTGCTGCAAGCCCTGGAAGTCTAGGGATAAGGCACAAAGAATCCATTTCTTTATCTATGTATTTATGTAGGTATATGAAGGTAAAGAAAACCATGTCAGTCTAGGGGGTTGTCATGTAAGTAGGAGGTCACATTATTCATGCTTCTGGCAGCCACTTCACTGAAGGACTGATTTTTTTCTGTTTCCATGTAAAGCAAGGCTGAAGCCATACACAACTGGACAGAGACCCTTAAAAATTAAGCCTGAAGATAAAAATCTCCCATCTCATAGTGGTTGCTGGGAAGGCTTCTTTCCTAACAAGGTCTCTGGTCTCACAGTCTTCAAGCAATTCATCTCTTTGAAAATGCAAGGTAACAAAGAAATCTGGGATTTTCAGGATACCCACTGCACCTTCACCCAGATATTTTGGGTCCAAATTCCATGACAACCATGGATTAGAATTCCAAGGTTAGCTCTGAATATTTTTTTCTGGACAGCATCACACCATCTCATCTTCCTGCTCCTGAGCAGGACCATTTTTACAAGGTATGCTTGGATACAGTCCCTCTAAACTGAGAACTTATATGGGATAATTTTATGAAACAAGGAGCTTAGAAATCCAAGCCAACACATGTTGATTCTCTGTCCCAGGAGAGCACAGTGCTCATCCTCAACAGTCATCCTGAAACATCTATTTTCTCAAAATGTGTTGTGAGCTTTGAGTCTTTGCTGTGAATTTCAGTTCTTTTTATCCTTCTGGATGCATTGACATTTCCAAGCTTTGTGCTGTTCAAGGACTCTGATTGCTGGCAACCACCTCTCTTCTTGTCCTTTATCTGGAGTATTGGAGACTGGATATCTAAGAGCTCAGCCCTACACTCTCATATGTCACAGTGCATCACCATCAGCCCATCACTGTGGAACTGCTCTAGCATAGTGGGAGATGGAAAAGCCCAGCAGAGCATCTTGACAGGACTGGTGGATATTTGTAATTGTTTAAGACCATCACTTTAACAGCCTTAAATCAGTCAGCGCTGACACAGGGCTATATTTGTCCTCAAATCCAGAGAGCTCTCTCTGCATTTTAATGTGTAGCTTGAGTGTATGCAATTTGCTGGTACGGTGTATTTTTAGCAAGAAAATAGTCTTCTTTTGTTTGGCTCAGAAAGGTGAAAGTTATCACTTAAAGAGCTTGGTGGTATCATCTGTATGTAGGGACTTCTGTGAGCTTGCTCTGTGTGCTGCTATGTGATGGCTGCATTTTAAAAGCTTGCATTGCTTTATTGAAAAACAATCTTTAGGAATGTCAGGCTGCATGCAGTAGTTATTACCATGAAGTTGATCTAAAAGTCTATGTGTTGGGGCAAGATTTGCTTAATTTTTTTTTTAAATTTATTTTTATTCACTGCAAGGCTGCTCATATTTTATAGTCAGTTTCACCTGTAGGAATCTGAAGAATCATTGACCTCTGTGGTGTTACCAATAATTTATATATTAGTGCAACAAGGCAAAAATTATTCATACTCCCAGGGCCCTACTTTCAGCTGAAATTCTTCAAACACTGATAAAAACCTCCTCACTTGAAGTTTAAGAATTGAGATATTAGAGTTACATCTGCTGTTTTAAGTCATGCAGGTTTTCATAGTACTTGTTGCATTTTGTTTATGGGAGAATAAAAAGGCTATACATTTAAGTGAGTGTCTCAGACTCACATGATGGAGAAGTAACAGAGTTTGCTTGGGGCAGAAGAGCCAAGGAAGTCCAGACAGTACAAAGAGGGCTGCTAGTGCACCAGGGCAGTTTCATGTCTCCTTATTTTAAACATCTCCATTGTAAACAGTACCTCAACCCAAACATTCCTCTGATGTCACTGCCTCTACCTCTGTACCACTAAAAAGAATGGTCCAGGGTCTCTTATTTCACTCTGAGACTGACTGCTGCAACATGGCTCATGCCCTCATGCTGAAACTCTTCTCCTCTTTGCTCCCATGTGAGCAAACCCTTTTACACTGTTGTCTCAGACCTTCTTGTCCTCTCTGCCTCTCGAACATGCAGCCTGTAAATGCTGAGTTCTTTTGGTTTGTTGCAGTCATAGTGACTGATGTATATTAAACTTTTCCATAGTACTCTAATTGCAGCATGTATCTTCCTCACTAAATGGCTTTCCTTCTTTGGACTTCAGCAATAAGATTTTCTTTCTATCTTCTTCCTCTTCTGTCCCTTTCCTTTTGCTCATGCATTTCCACTGCTTCTCCTTTTTGTCCTAGTCCTCACATCCCCATGAATGTATGCTTTCCTTCCCATTGCTTCCCTTTTCCTTTCCTTGGGTCTGTGCCCCACTCCATTTTTCTGTGGCTGCAGAAGTGACAAGTTTGCATGATGCCAGAAGTTAACACCAAAACACAATTATAGCCATACTCCTAGAACCAAGGAGCTTCTTTTAGTATTCATTCTGGTACAAAGGTCTTACTCCCCAAGGTATTCATTTTATCAACATCTTCTTTCCCTGATCCTCCTCACTGAGGCCAGGTCCTGGCCCTCTCCCAGCAGTAGCAGCAAGGAACCCGGATCTGCCTGGCTGACTCCTCACACTTCCTCCCCTGGGGAAAGCCATTAATTCACTGGCACCCATTTCTCATCTGACAGAAATAAGGAAAGCCGTGGTCCTGTGAGAAAGGTCCAGGTCTGGTGCCATAAGCTGACTCATGCTATGATGAGTTATCCCTCTAAGAAGTTTCTATTTCTGTTTTCTTTCCCATTTCCCTTTCTCCTTTCCATTTCTCCTCACTACTCTTTTTTCCTGCTTCTGTTGTCCCCTCTCTTCAAATTGATTTTGTGTGTGTGTGTGTGTGTGTGTTTGTTTGTGCATGCTGGTACAGCAGACGGGGAAGTCTCCACTTGACCATGCAGCCCACTGTGGTCATGTCAGCAACCTGTTCCCTGCCAAATATATTTTATAGACCTATCCCTGACTGGAATCATTTCAGGCTCCTTATGTTGGTGTGATGACAGTCACATGATTCTGATGTCACCAGGAAGCAAAACATTTCAGTATCTCCCTCCAGCTGGTGGGCGCTCAATGACCAGCAGTCAGTAAGAAGGAGCAAAAGAGATGCAGGTAAATGAGTCCAACAAAAAACAAGAGATGTTTGTCCTTCTCTTAAGAAAGGTCACCAGAAATAGTGCTGGGGGAAGGGCATTAAAGCTTGAAGGACCTTTGGACTGTGGATCCTCCAAAAATAGACATGAAACTCACCCTTTTTTACCTTGTTGTTGACAATCCTAGCGCCAAGCTTTGGCATATGATAGAGAATTTAAAGCAAAGAACTTTTCCACCTTCTTAAAAAACCTGTGGGAAATGGAAATCAGCAGGAACTTTAGTAGTGCAAAACATGAAACTACATTCTCTTTGGCTGTCTCCACATCACTAGATAAAAGAGAACCAGGCAAAGCCCAGAGGCTGATTATCTGCTTCTCTACACACTGTTATTTCACTCCCAGCTCCATTTTGGAGGATGTCAGCTGCTTCTATCCAATGCACTTCCACATGACAGTGTGGGTGTGAACTGGTCCAGGTTTCTTGGCCTCATCTTTATCCAGGAGTGTAAGAATTGCCATAAAGAGTAATGAAAGAAACCAGAAAAATTTCTTTTCTCTGATGGGGAATAAAAAGGTGGCGTGTATAGAAGTATGTTAGGTAGCCACAGGGCAAATATGACCAAGAATATGATGTAACCATGAGGAAATCCACTATGGTTTGGAGATTTATCAGTCAAGTAATTTATTGACAAGGCAAGAAAATAGGTCATTGATGATTTTTCTCTCACTTGAGCTGAAACAGTGTGTACAGTTCTAAACATGCACGTCCAGGAAGATGCACTCAGCCTCAAGTGGAGGATGATCAGGATGATCAAAGCAAATGGAGACCCTGTGCCAAGAGTATGTGACATATTTAACCTAGCAAAAACTAAACCAAAAATGGATCCCCTCAACAGTATACCTGGCAGACAACCTCTAGATGGAGAAAAACAGCTTTGCAAAGCACAGAAGAGAGTCAAACAGAAGAGTGGGAACTGCAAAGTTATCTCTTGCCATCAAAGCACTGTCACCTGGAAAAGCAGTGTCAGAGACATCTTAAGTAGTGTAACCTTTTTCAGGCAACTCTGATTAGTTTGTGTAGATGGACATGTGGTGATGTTGTTGCTAGCAGAAAGCACCATTTCCCAGAAGACCTCTTCCAGTGCTGTGGCCCTGCAGTATTCATGAGTGAGAAATGGAAGATTTAAGATGGGATGTGTCTTGCCCAAGTGTAGTTATTTGTAAGACACAAAAAAAGGATGGAGCTAATCACCCTGAGCTGCCATTAAAAGCAATGGGAACAACTCCTGTCAGGGTGACTCATGGAGCAGGTAGGGACATCTTGGCTGCCAGTAGCACTGACCCAGTATCTGTCCACCAGACAGGGATGTTTGGCTGGTGGAGTGAGTGCTGCTGTGCTGCAGGCAATCAGCCTGGGAAGAGATCAAGGATAAAGGAGTCAACTTTGCAAGGACAGAGCAAAATTCATCTGGAGGAGGAGAAGCCGAGCTGAAGCAGTTCTTGAAATGGGGTGTGTTGGGAAAACATCAAGGAACTGGAGCTGGTTTCCTACACCAAAGATCTGGGGAAAATGATGTCTCATCTAGCACTGAATTCTGAGTTAAGAAATGACACCATGTTTAATGTGCTGGAGTATTTTCTTAAACCATACTGCCCTTCACAGCCCTCCAGCTTGGGACATGCTTCTCCAGCCAAGATTATCCAAAGTGAATCTACTTTTTATAGCTGAGTTTTATAGCTGACTGTGGACAGAGGTACTTGGGAAACTTTAAGTCCACATCCTCACTATGTGATCTCTTTACATTTCTCTGAACCTTGCACTGTTATGATTTCTATTCTAATATGGTTTGTGAAAAGGAAATCTTTGCTCTTTAGGGCACTGTCTTGCAGATTTCCATACAGTAACGGTTCAAACCTTGACTTTGTCTTGACACCCATTCCATATAGGTTTATTGTAGACCACAGTATGCTACAGAAAGGTAGCATAAAGTATGCTACTGAGGTCTTAAAAAACCTGACTAATTTTAATTAATCTTGCTTAATTCAGTTCAGGAAGGCATCTGACCACACCAAGACACAACTTTATGCTCATGACTCTGAATTTCTTATGAGTTATGCTCTTCATACTCGCTTTTCTTCCTACTCAGACTTACTATTTTACCTATCTCGTCCCATAGAAATTAAGATAATTATCAACATCCTTTTCTATGTTTCTTGGGTTTGGACACTTACTTACAAAATACTCTGATGGAGTTTGAAAATTCAGCATCAGAGCAGTTTGAATCTTATTTTATATTTTTCCACAGTTGCTAGAGGCAGCTGGTCAATCCCATAGTGCCTGAGCAAAAGTCCCCAGAGCAGCAGAACAATCTGACTGTTCTCTTACCACCTCCATTTATGGTACATCTTTTCTGAAATGATAAAATTTGATTGCTTCTTATACATTTGTGTATGAGAAGAAGATGTAATACTGTCTTCTATTGGAAGATTATATTGCCCTTCAAATCAATTTCAATTTCTCATGAGTGTTCAATATCATTTTATTTCAGCTTTATTTTTGGGTATTACATTTTTTTTTTATCACTTAATTCTACTTTAAAGATTGGAATTCTCCTGATGCCTTCCACAATGATAAATTAGTTGTAATTGGGAACATTGACTTTGATGGTAGAGAATGGGTTTAATCCTAAGTATTCTAATATGAACTTTTTACTTTCTTTAGTGGGATGTTGAAGGGTTTGAATTTTGCTAGATCTCTTTCTTTTCCTCATACAAATGGAAATGCTGAGGACCCCAACCAGTGTGCGGTGATCTCCCAAGGAACTTGTGCAGAATTTCTCAAAATTCAATCTCAGTCTTGCTGCTCTTACACTCTTGTTTATGCATGCTGGTAGTGCTTGCACAGAACACAGACATTTGCATTTTGGGAAGCAACATGTCCACATTTGGGAATAATGCTTTGTGACAGCTTTCTGCTTTCCTTTGAAGGGGTCAACCTTCCAGTAGCACATTTGATCTGACTAACAACAGATTTGATGTATTTTCTTATACACTGTGGTCTGAGAAAAATCTGTGGAGCCAACCAGCCTGCACACCACAGGGTAAGAAACATTATTTTACTATACCAGCATCAGGCCAAAAACCTGTTCTTAATTTCACAGATGTCAGTAGAGATTTTTGAAATTTTTTCCACATGGTTTTCCCAAGTGTGAAAAATAGACAGCTTGTCAACTTCTTAAAAAAGACAGCATGTCAAAGGTTTTACCTGTCACCTCAGGCCTAAGGGAGAGTCACAATGAAACTAGAAGCAGAAATTTTCTTATAATAGGGATGTCAAGCAAAATTTAGCAAGATGTAGGACAAGAGGTATTTGGGTTTGAATTCTCCCCTGTTGAATTATGCTCATCAGAGCAGATATGAATTTTGATACACCTCTTAGGGAACAAGTTGCACTTTCTTGTATTTCAGATCTACATTATAATTTCATGATGAAGTGGAGTTAGTCCTGAATATGTTCTTTTTTAAAAAAACTCCATTACTGAGATATTAATGTAATAGGGTTATACATTACATTAATTTTGAGATGTTTGACAGTAATTGTTAAGGATGTATTCATTGAATTTGCAAATTAAGATATGTGGTCATGTACATATATATATAAACAAATAAAAATAAAAATGAAACTGTGTATGTTCCTGCATTTGTGTGTGTGTGTGTGTGTATATATATATATATATATATATATACACTTAACTATGTTACTTATTATGGCTAAAGCATTTTGTTTTTTTGCTGCTGTCTTTAATTACTGGATGTGAAGTATAAAATCCAAAACTGATAAATCACAGAATCACAGAATGGATGGGGTTGAAAGGCATCTCTGGAGATCATCCTGTCCAACACCCCTGCTAAAGCAGGCTCACCTAGAGCATGTTGCTCAGGATTGTATCCAGATGGTTTTTGAATATTTTGAGTGAGAAGTCTTGTCTGCACAGCCTATTCTAGCTCATGGTCACTTGCACAGTAAAGAAGTTCTTCCTCATGTTCCCATGGAACTTCCTGTGCATCAGTTTCTGCCCATTGCCACTTGTCCTATTGCTTGACACCACTGAGAAGATCCTGGATCCATCCTCTGGGCATCTCCAGGGCACTAACATTTAGCGGCAATTCCAAATTTTTGCTGTCCTTCCCTTTGTTACTTGATTACTTGAAGAAATAAGGAATAAGGATGGCACTCCGAAGGCAAATATGTTATAGTACTGTGTGATGGCAATGACAGTGTCTGTTATAAGCCAGAAATTAAATATCTTGAAATGTACTGTGTGTGAAACACAAAGGAAGTTCTTGGCTTGTGAGATGCAGTCTAAGCAACAGAGGCATAGTTCTTTGTGATTTCTGAGGCTCCTTCCTGGTACAGCAGTTCAAAGTAGATGAATTTCTGAAATGGAGATTTGGCCATGACCTTCTATTCACAGAACAAAGAATCACAAAATACCTTGAGTTGGAAGAGACCCATAAGGATCATGAAAGTCCAACTCCTGACCCTTCACAGGACACCCCAAGAGTCACACCACGTGCCTGAGAGCACTGTCCAAAAGTTTCTTGAATGCTGTCAAGCTTAGCACTGTGACCACTTCCCTTGAGAGCCTGTTCCAGTGCCCAGCAACCCTCTGGGTGAAGAACCTTTTCCTGATGTCAAACCTGAACCTCCACTGACACAGCTTCTTGCCATCCCCTTAGTTCCTGTCACTGATCACAGCATCAAAGAAACCAGCAAAAGAGTGTTCTTCCCCTCATGAAGAAATTGTTACTGCAATGAGACCTCTCCTCAGCCTTCTCCAGGCTGAACAGACCAAGGGACCTCAGCCACTCCTCACACAGCTTTCTCCCAAGGCCTGTTATCACATTTGTAGCCCTCCTTTGGACATTCTCTAACAGCTCAGTGTCTTGTTTCTATTGTGGCACCCCAAACTGCCCCCAGCACTGGAGGTGAGGCTGCCCCAGCTCAGAGCAGAGCAGGACAATCCCATCCCCTGCCTGGCTGTGATGCTGTGCCTGATGCACCCCAGGACAGGGCTGGCCCTCCTGGCTGCCAGGGCACAATGATTCATGTCCAACTTGTCACTGATCAGAATCCCCAGGTGCTGCTTTCCAGTCTCTCATTCCCCAGTCTGTCCATACATCCAGGTTTGCCCCTCTCTGGGCACAGTATCCAACATTTGTCTTTGTTAAACTTCATTTAGTTGGTGATTGCCCAGCCCTCTAATTTTTCAAGGTATTTCTTTGGGGCTTCTTCACTTCCAAGAGAGTTAACAGCTCCTCCTCCTATAGTATAGATGTACTATAAATAATATTCCTCATAGAGGTTTCCTAGGTTTCTTGATTTTTGCAGCTTTCTGAGAAAGTCTCTGGCATTCATGCCTTGACTGTTGATTTCTCTTTGCTAAGCGACCCTGGTTCCCTATGAAAAATGCAGCTGAGTCAGTCGTATCCATGCTCAGTTTAATATTTTCCCTCTCGTTCTCTGCTCATTGGACTTTCAAGGTAAGAAAGTTGTCATGTATCTGTTTGAGGGGAGGGGGGGACAGGGAAGATGGGCAGGTGTCAGGGTATTCTTGATGGCCAAGCAGCTCAGGAATGATTGCTATCACTGTCCCTTCTCTCCTGATCAGGTACAAATCCTCTGTCAACATGTCGAACTGTCTCCAAAGCTACCTTACCCACATGGGCCCTGTCCCTAGGTGAGATACAGACTGTAGGGGTGGAAACAACAAGGTGTACTAGACCAGGAGAGGCATAGGAGTGGGGGGATTTTGGTTTGGCAGCTTCCTTTTATCAGTGGGTTTCTCTGAATCGATTTTGCTAGCTTGTCTGAGTGGGAAGCTCTGTGTGCAGTCTTTCTCTAGAAGAGGTCTTAAAAGAGCACAGGTGCCTAAGAATTTTCAGAAAGAGATCCTTTTAAAAACTCTTACTGATGGCTTATTCAGGGAGAAAAGACCTTATTTGGGTAGTGGTGTTGTGAAAGGCGTGTTTAGATGCACTCTTTGCCTCAGCATGCTGATGTCTGCTCCATTGGTGTTAGGCTGGGAGTAGCGTCACCCATGGGCATTTGCAGTGACTTCGATTAAAGCCAAAGGGATATCTCTGGTGGATGGTGGCTTTAAGGGCCTAATTTTTTTCATGGCTTTGGATAATCCCAAGATAGTATGAGGGGAGACAGCAATAAGACTTTTCAGTAATAAGAATGTTTTGACCCTTGCCAGTATAAAGTGCATCACTGGAATTGGTGTCTGAAGCACATCCAGCGTTTCTGTATTTTTTTCTCTCCCACAGCACAACCCAAAGAACATGTTCTTCTCCCCATGCCAGGCTGCCCATGTCATGTCCTCCTGTGTTGCTAAGCTTTGCTGATTTTGAACCAGGTCTCCAGGATCCCTCCAGAAAGACAGACCATGCAAGCTCTATATCAGATGGTCAGGAAATAGCAAGAGACACCACAGACCATGTCAGTAGTCCTTGAGCTTAAATTGCTCCTTGCAAGTGTGAAGACAGATTCTCCCTGTGAGAACATGAGCTGCTACTTGCTCTGTGATGGCCCTGACACTAAATGCCTCAATGAGAGATGGTTCTGCAGGTGGGCATCAGCTCCTTTGTCTTTGGGCATTGGCTTGAATGTCCTATTTCTCTGAGAATGGGGCAACATGCTCTCCTATGTCATTCCCAACTGGGCCATATGCCCACCCACTCTGACATTTCCCAGGCCAAGTTTCATCTCCATAGCCCATCTAGCTCAGGTGTAACTAGATGCCATCAGGAATTTTAAGGGAAAGGAACTGGGAAGCAGCCAATCTGGAATTGCACCTGGCACTAACAAGTCAGTGGAAGTAATATGGCAGGACACATCATTTGGGTGTGTTATGCATGCTGGAGCATGTCTTTCCCATCTGGTCTCTGCACCTGGTTTTCCTTTCCATGGCAACCAGGACACGCAGGTGCGGAAGGGCTGGGTTTGTGCTGCTGTGGAGTCAGACTGTTCCCAGGCCATAGGAAGGTTCAGAAACCTGGCTGGTCAAAGGCATCCTTCTGCCCAGCTCCACACACTGCCCCAGTGGCTGTGTGCCTGTGAAAGGCTGGGGTAGCAGCACTGAGCCAGGTACTCCACACACCACCTCCACTTCTGGAGGATCCAGGTGTGCCTGTGCTGCTGATAGCAGCTTTACCAGGGAAATTCTGCAAGATTCAATGTCTTTAGTGGTTAGGTGATTGAGATTCAAAATTTGGAAAAGAAAAGGAAGAAAAATAAGCCTGAGAACACTGTTTTTTAGAGCATATTCTCATTCATTATTTGCATTGATATTTTCTTTCTTAATGGGGAGGGACCACCAGAAGAGATTGCTCCAGCTGCAGTAATAAAGATCAGAAGATGTATGATGGCTGGTTCTTGAATGGGATTATTTTTCTTATTCCTTCTGGAGAGTTTGTAGTTGCCCAAAAAATGCTAACTTACAGCATGTAAGGAGTATCTCACCAAAGAGCAAAACATCCTTAAACATCCTGAAACTCTGGTGAGAGACTGTTTGCAAGGAGAAACTAAATACAAGAAGGTATCTATCTGTTATGGAGGGCTTTTCCGGCGGGACATCAGAAGGGTCCTGGAGCTGGCCTGCCAGAGACAGTCAGGCTCCTTGCCTCCAGAACTGAAAGCTGGTGATAATGAAAGAAAAATCTGCAGAAAACAAAGATCCCCTCTTCATAGGTTCCTTTGCCAAAGTTTTTGTAATGAAACACAGCTCCATGCTGAGTGAATCATCCCCAGTTGCATCTGCCATGGCTGTTCAGAAGACATAATATCATCCATCAGTTAACATGCTCAGCATCTCAGCATCTGGAAATGCAGACAGCAAACATGAGAACCAAACCTGCCAGCCACCACTCTGAGCATTCAAGCTTTGAGTGACACAATAAGAGAGGTGGATCAAGGTCCAGAGCTTTATTTCTCAGCTTCAGAAGTAAAGGCTCACAATTTGCTCCTGTGAACAGGAATGTGACTTGTGTGACCAGGTCCCTGTGTTAGGCAGCTTCATCCTTTCAGCTGTAAAATCAAAAGGAAAGGCAGTGGTGGAATTCTGGCCAGTTTTTCTGAAAGGTGGAAAGGGAAGTTGGGACAAAGAAAGTTACTGAAGTTCTTTGCCTCCTTAAGCTGTTGACTGGTGGATGAACAGATGTAGCTACATAACATCAGCTGAATGGACTTAAATATACTGCTTGTATTTGCAGATGTCCAGGAAGGTTCCTGTATATACACAGCACAACATGTGAGAGGGACAGGACTGCACAGCATGTTGGGACAGTCAGAGTGCTTGGCACAGTGTGCTCTTGTAGCATAAAGGAATAGGCATCTCAGAAAGAGATGCTGATCAGCAAAATCTGCACCCCTTTCTCCCAACACACTTCAGAATCAAAGCAAAATATAAGCTATGGTGACAGGATGTGTGTTGAGGAAGGCAGAGGATGTATCATGAAAATTAGTGGGATAATACATTGATTAAAATAAAAATAATAAAATCATAGGATGAGAGAATGGCTTGAGACCTTAGAGATCATCTAGGTTCAATCTCCCTACTGTGGTCAGGGATATATTTCATTAGATCAGTGTTCTCTAAGCCCCATCCAGCCTGGCCTTGAGCACTTGCAAGCATGGAGCATACACAGCTTCTTTGGGCAACCTGTTCCTGTGCCTCACCACCTTCGCAGCAAAGAATTTCTTCTCAATTTCCAATCTAAGCTGGCCCTCTTTCAATTTCAAGCCTTTTCCCCTTGTCCTATGACTACATTGTCAAAAGTCCTTTTCCAGTTCCTCTGCAGCACTGGAAAGTGCTATAAGATCTCCCTTGGGCTTTTTATTTTTTTTCCAGACTGAAATACCCCCAGCTCTCTCAGCCTGTCTTCATGGGAGAGGTGCTCCAGCCCTCTGACCATCTTCATGGCCCTTCTCTGGATGGGCTCCAACAGGTCCAAGGGTTTCCATGTTGGAGGCCCCAGAGCTGGACAGAGCTCTCTTGGTGGGATCTCCTGAGGGTGGAGTTGTAGAGGAGGATCACAGTCATGCTGCCCTGCTCCCTGTGACACCACTCCATCAGGCAATCACAGCCACACGTGGTCTCAAACTGGGACTTAAAAGCTGATGTGAAGAGTGGTATTTCCTTCTGCTGTCTCTCTGTGACTCTAGTGTAGCTTTGAACTGAAAAAATTAACTTTGTCTAGAAGTACCAAGAGTTCCCTGCACAGGAAGGCAGATAATTTGCTGCTGCTTAAGGGTTCCAGTCGCTTAAGGACTTCATTTCCTCTTCTTATGTTTCCTTCAATCTCACAAGTTTACTGTTGCTTTAACTTTCTATGCACATAGATATTCTTAGATTTTGCCTCCTGGAAATTTGAGGAAACATATCAAAGTACTTTTTAAAGGGAATGTGGTTCCTTGAGGGACTTAGAGGCACTGCTAGCAATTTAACTGTCAGGAGCTTTATTTTTTAGAATAGATATGTTGGTGCTTTTTTAACTATGTTTTTTACTATGATACTTCCACAGTGAAGAACCCTAATCTTCAGCCCTGTGAGTAGAGACATGCAAGAGCAGTAAATTGAGAAAAGGCAATAAATGGGAAGGTGGCATGTTATACAAGTGTTGTTGAAACTTCATGAGAAGATCCCTAACAAGGATGGTCTTGAACCCTTTCGTAAGTAAATCATATTTTAAAATTCTATTACTTTATCTGCACCTCACATTTTGACTCATGTAGCCCACTGTATTGTCAGTAAAGTGAATAAGGCAGCAGGATGTTCTCACACCTCCAAGGACATTTCAGTCCTGTGAAATGATGGCCTACTTAGAGAAACCCAGTATCTGTTCTTGTTCCTTCTCCCCCTGCACTCAGAGGAAATCCCTTGTTAGCTGTGTGATCAATAATAAACATATCTTCAGCCACAAGTAAATCTAGTTTATTAAAACACAGGTCTGACAGTAAATTCAATTGCCAACAAAGTTGTAGCGTGATCAATACAAAAATAGTGACCTCATACATCAGATACATATATCCTCTAAATGCAAAATTATCTGATAACCAGGTGCACTGGATGGATACAGACACAAGCATGTTGGTGAGATTAGACTGTAGCTAATTTTTTGCATTCTCTTGCAGTATTTGAAGTGGGTGGTGTTTCATGAGAGGCTTCAAGCTTGTCACTTGTTGCTGCTCAGGTCTACTCCTGACAAGTGAAAACCACAGAAAAAGGATCTACTCCTTCCTTCCAATTATATGCTTGCTGTATCTGCACAGTTACCATCTCAGTCATATTCCCATTGCAAACCACTGCTAATATTCCCTTTTTCATCAACAGCATGGGATCAAGGAGTTCACGTGGCATCATTAGGTCAGCTCTCAGGCATGCTGCTGCATTGTTGAAATAAGGATTTGGAGCATGAGCTTTAGTGAAGACTTCTGATAAAACTCTGTCCTTATGTCAAAGGCAGCATCAAGTGACTGAAATAGATTGAACATAACCCTTAGATAGCCAAGAGAAAATGTGCCTTTCCTAGTGATTTGCCAAGTACTTTTCCACCTGACCAGCAATGATTTGTTTTCTGCATATTTCAGACACAGCTAAAAATAGCTTGCTGCTGTTATTTTTGTTTGGGAGCAATAACATTCCATTTATGGAGTTCTTTCTCCATAAAAAGTTTAGAGCATTGAGAAGTATCTTCACAGGCATAAACTTTCCTTTGGTTGAATTTCACGGTGAGGGAAGGCTTTCAGCATTTTTGCTAGTTTTCTTATAAGCCCAGCTGCTTTCTTGGAAAATATGACTAAACTTCTAGTCTGTTTTTAGTAAAAGATGAGGTAATTGAACCCAAAATCTAAATATGGTCTAACTGAGTTTGGAGCCTGTTTTCACTTAGGTCTGACTTTAAAAAACATATTTTAGAAAATATTCAGAGACTTACAAATACAGACAGCCATTTGAAGAGATTTTCCAAAGTACACATAGGAGTATCTACTACTGCTTACTAAAATATCCCTCCTCCACTTTCTCTGTTGTCCATCTTTCCTCCTCTGCTTGGGTTAGTGCTTCTCTGTTGCATTCTTTCATGTTTGATGTAGGAAATTCAAACCAACAGGATCAAACCAATCCTATGAAAAAAGGAATCAGTTTCCTCCTCAGAGGATACTGAAGATGAGGGACTGGGAATGCCTTTGGCAGCAGTTTGGAGTCAGACTGATTTACCCTTGCAGAGGAAACCATTCCCCAGCTACCTTTTTAGACCAAAATAATTTTAAAAGTTTGTCTTTGTATCCCTGCATCAGAATGGAACTGCTTAGCCTCAGCTTTGTGAAAAGCGCTGGCAACACTGGGCATAAAAACAGTGTTGCAATGACCTTGAAGGAGTTGACACCACGCAAAGAGTGCAGGATGCAGCCCAGTGCTCTGGGCACCCACATCCTGCCCTCACTGCCAGCAGTCATCTTACCCACAACACTCCATGACGATGCTGCTTGCTTGAAATCATTCTTTCACTTGACAACCTGTGAAATGTTAAGCAGAATAACTTGGTGTCTGGCTCAGAGTGGAAAATTAAGAAATGTTAGTGACTTCTGAGCAGCCTGAGCCACGGCTCTGGGTCCTGTTTGCTTCTCTTCCTGCTTTTTAAGTCAGTTTCAGTAGAAAGCATCAGTGATGCTTTATATTTCTTTAAAGTACAACCTCATTGCCAGTGTTTGCAAGGGGAATTGGCAGGGTAGTGTGAATGTGTAGGGAATCACAGTGTCTGAACCGCTGCACAAACAGAGAAATGGAGTGCTGAGAGGTTCAGGCACAGGCACTGAAGTGGTCAGGTGAGCAGTTTCCTTTTCAAGTCACTCAGTATGGTGACATGAAACAAAGGGACTCCAGTAGCACAGTGAATTCCTTCCAATGTCTTGTCCTGGGGAGGGTGAGCAACAGAAATATCTGTATACTTCTAAACAGAAGACAACCAGGGATCATGTCCAGCCACCTGACCTCTCATTATCCCGACTCAGTTTTGGTCACCCACAAAGAGCTCTCTCCCAGAGACTTCTGCTCCAGAGATGCCTGACAGTGAGCAGCAGAGCTGCAGGCTGCCAGCAGCACAGCCCACAGCCTCTGTCATTGAATAGTGTGGCCTCAGTCTAGAGATCCCATTAGGACTGTGCATCAACATACATTGCTTTGAAATTCTGCACCAGCTACCTGCAGCACAAACTTCTGATTTTTGCTTTGAAATTTTCAGCAGAAAAGTAATAGAGGAAGGGGTCAAGGCAGCTGTTCATAGCAGCAAGGCAGAGAGTGACCACCAGAGCCTGGTGCAGGTTGGCCTGGCTGCAGCTGCTGTACATGAGGTGGGCAGTTCGCAGGATGTGGTATGGCAGGAAACAGATGAGGGAGAGGATGAGACTGATGGTAATGGTCAACAGTGCCTTTCTGTGACAGACTGCCCTCTTGCTCTGCAGAGCCTTGGACTTGAGCAGCGCTCTGATGGCAAAGACATAGCAGAACACAATTGTGCAGAATGGCAGAATGAAGCCCACGATGAGGACAAAGCTGTTCATCATGAGGAGCCTGTGTATGTTGGAGGGGTGGAGGTCCAAGCATTTGACTGGGTTGATGTAACCAGCAATTCCCTTGCTTAACAGAGGGCTGGCAGCTGCCAGCACAAAGACCCATATGGCCACACAGGTTATCCTGGCATACTTCGTGTTGGTCACTTTTCCGTGTTTGAATGGGTGGACGATGGCTATGAAACGAACCACGCTGAGCACGGTGAGGAAATAAATGCTGCAGTACATATTCATGTATAAGATGTAAGTCATGATCCTGCAGAGGATATCACCAAATACCCAACGCGACCCCAAGAGGAAATATGAGGCCCGAAAGGGCAAAGTACTCACAAACATGAGGTCTGAAATAGCCAAGTTCTGCATGTAAATGTTTACTGAGGTCCTTACTGAAGTCTGGAAGAAAACATAAATGGAGAGGCTGTTTCCAACAGCACCCAGGAAGAAGATAAAGAGATACATGATGGGATAAATTACTTGTTTGAAGCCGTCAATTGTACAGTTGGAGGAGCTGTTAGTGAAGCTGCCTTCTAGCATCACCTTGGAAATATTTGTAGTCTGAGCCAGCGTCTCCATCTTTCTGCCAAAGCAAAAATAAGTGGTATGAGTGCTGGGTTACTGGTTGGGCAGGGAGTTTGGCTATTTTGGACTATTTCACTGAGGGCAGAAATTGTGAGATGCAGACAACAGTGGGAAGTAAGGGCTTGTTAATGAGTAATTACTTGTGATGTCCCAGTAAATACACATCTCAAGACACAAAGCCCTAAGTAAGCTCTAATGAGTTTCAGTATTACAGCAGCTGGTTGTTGTCTCAGCCTGTAAAAGTGCTGCCTTTTAGAGGTGCTATGTGTGTGTTTTAATGACAAGTCTCTGATCTCTGCTGTGCAAAACAAGCCAACTTGCTGTCAGCCATTTTGTGGTGGGGAAGTTTTGAGTTCCCAGTCACCTACCATGGAAACATCAAAACCTGATCAGAAAAGAAATCACTACCCAGTGCTAGGCCTGCATTTCAAATTAGAATAGAAAGTCAAAAGAACTGAATTTGTCTTTTGGAACCAGGGAAATTTTTCTAGTATGCTTTTGGCAGTATTTTCTGAGCAATACCAGTAGTATTTTGATACATGCAAAAATTAAGGACATTTTGACCTTAAACACTGAGCAAACACTGTGCTAATTATGCATGGTTCATTTTTTAACTCCATTCTCCTTGCACTGTGTCTCTTCTTTCTTGTTAGCTTCTAGTGGCTTTCTGTCTCTTTTTGTGGGGCCTTTGCTTCATGCACCACTCTCTTAACCTCTTCTGTGCTCAGCTGTTCTGCACCAGTCAGTCATGCACACACACTGCAGCTTCCAGGGCAGCCCACATTTGCAGCCCTAATGAAAATGGCCTCTGAGAAAATGGGCTGTGCTCACAGAGAGAGGCATTTTTCCTCCTGTGAGGCTGTAATTCAATCAAATCAAAACCACTCACCACTAAAACACTCAAATAATATTTTTTTCTCATTAGTGTCTATTTTTTTTCTGAACTCTTGATTTCTTATCTCAGCTGTCCTGCAGCTAGCAGTATTTTCAAAGGAAGGTGTCAGCATTGTTTCTTGTTTGACAGTGGGAGCAATTTCCTCTTTGTATCTGCAATATATTCTAAAGATTGGGCATGGAAATTTTTAGCCTGAAAACCACAACTACATGGTATTTCCAGATGCATGGAAAAGAAGCTTTTAATTTGCCCCAGTGAGAGTGATAATGTTCCCATGGTACACGACTGCATCCTATCTCTTATTCCGAACCTCACTGGCTTCGCAATTTGAAACTAATTTATTTGTAGAGGTGAAGCCTTGTTGGGGGTCAAATTGGCTTTACATTTGGGTGCCTCAAACACCCAGCTACCCAGTGTGGCATTGCCAATGTGCTGTAAGTGGGAACTGATTTGCAAACTGAAGCCATGGTGTGGGAGCCTGAGCTATGTTCAGAGCAGGCCACGGTATCTCCAGGGTGGTTTCTCAGACTCTGTCCAAGCCCCTTAATATAGAAAACAGATGTGCCCCAGCAGGTGTCTTTTTATCCAGCCCCACTGAGATGGGAAGCTTGGGAAGCACAACCCCAGGCTGGGCTCCCAAGGGGCACTTCATGGATATTGGGTCTCAGCAAAGCCCTGGACTGACTAAACACATGCTCTTAAAGTTAATCTCCTTCTTGTTTGAGATCCTCTTTCTTCACAGAGGAGATGGAAAAGATATTCTTCTTAAGGACAAATCTTTTGCAATCAAAGGACTTTTAATTGTTTTGGTTTTTTTTATGGAATAACTGTCTGATATATACACCTTCTGTATGGGACCAAAGACTAGCTTTTCTCCAGATTGAATATGATCCCCCCATTTCATAGGGAAACATTACAGCCTGAAGTACAACAAAGGGAAGAGCCCTTCTCATTCTGTTTTCCTGCGGTCCAAGCACCCTTGCCTTTAGAAACCCCAAAATACAAGAAAATATTAGTGAAAGGATCTGCCACCTGTTGGAGCATTCTCATTGTGTGTGAAAGCTGTGTGAGGTAGATGAGTCAAAGGAGGTTGAAGAACTTGGACTGTGGACAAATTCCAAGCCCTGCTCAGCACGATGAGTGATGGCTTGTGTCCAATGCTGTCTGGTGAAGGATGGGATTGGGGCAATGAAGATTCAGTTGATGAAAAGCTCTTGGGTCCCTGCACCCAGGAGACAGCACTACAAGCACAGGGGCTGAGGCACTTTGCTCAGGCTCTTCATATGAGGGTATCTAGCTAACAGCTACCATTTAAGCTATTTTGTCCTCTAACTTCACAAATGCTCCTCAATTCTCTTTCCAGATAGACCAAGACTAAAAATAGAATAGTGCATGTGCAACTGAAAAAATTCAGTATCCTTGACCCTGGCAAGAAAATCAGTTCTCAGATTCCTCTCCAAGTTATTCAAATGCAAGTTTCAATCTGTTATGGGATGTCAAAGAGAAAGAAACTGGAGACCAGTCAACTGAAAGCTTTTGGAGCACCATGGCGCCTGCACTCAGTAAAGGGCCAACAATGACCCAGACAATTTTCATATGTACATGCTCCTGCTCCTGTTAGCAGTGTCTTGACACACAGATCAATGCAGAAAGGAAGGTGACATGAAAGATATATTTCATGTGGGACTACCTCAGCCAACCACAGAGGATAAAGGGAGAATTTTAGCCTTCCTTGAATCCAAGAACTGTTACTAGTCAGCTAAGGTTAGGAGATGGCTCCTAGATATACAGAAAGAATAACCTATCTAAGGACAGGCAAAAAAATTCATTTTCAGCAAAAGTATCCAGATGGTCTTCTGGATCAGGAATGAACAGGATGGGTTAAGGGTGAGAGATAGGATCTAGAGGAATTTTCTGCATCCCCCCAAAGAAGGGAGATTTGCAATAAGATCTAACAGCCCTCTGGAAAAAAAAAAAAAAGGAGAGAAAAGGACAAACTGAAATGGGATTCTCTCTACAGTGGTACTGCAAGACTCCTCTGATCGAAATTCTCTAACAGGAGCTTTTTCTATATGCGAGTTTCACTGATGGAAGGTATCAAATGGAAGCAGCTGACACACGTCCTGAGGCTCTGACAATCTCCCTGGCATGAGAAAGAGAAGATCAGCTGCGAAAGAAAAAGGGACCCTTTTCTGAAATTATTGCTGCATGAGTAGATTAGATGAAGAGTTTGGGTGGAGTTTTTATCTTTTCTTCATCTCTATGAAATCTTAAAAAAATGTTTACAGCTTGATTAGCATGGATTTTATCAATAAACATTTACCTTTCATTACAAATTGTATCTATATTATAAATTATACATATTTATTATGAATATATGTTTTTACTTTTATCTTAACCTGGCTTGAGTGCAATTTTAGGTGAGACGATAGCAGAAAGACATTCCTTGCCCAAGGTGAATTTTACACCCTTAACAAATGGATGGGTAGACATCAGTGCAACAAATGAAAGACAGGTACAGAGTTGATACAGCAAAAGTAAGAAGAGATTTTTTTTTAATTGAAGGAGATACTAAAATAATAAAAGTGCCCCAAACCTGCCATATTTTAAGCTCAGGATCAAATTGCCCATACATCCAATAGACTGGCACATGCTATCTTGAATGTCTGATCAAAACCAAATCTTATGTGCAATTCTGCACTGATCTCGAACCTGAAAAAGAGGCAGGGCACCCATCAGGCTTGGCATGAGACCAAAACCCTGGTGCAAAGGAAACCTCAGAGACCTGCAGGAGAAAGGATAATCAATAGGAGCCTGTGTTGCCATGCGACCAGATTTATGGTAATGAATCTGTAGGATGCTGTGGTGGAGGAGTGGCACTGTGCAGGACTACATAACTCGCAACACTGTAAAAATATTGTGGCTAAAGAGAGGCACAACAAGGGTTCTTGTAGGCAGAGACTCTAGTAATAAAAATACAGTAGTAGGAACACACTACCAGATTCTTTACTGTGATTATGACAGCTGCCAGAAAACATTAAGTGAGGGTAGGAAGATGAAAGCAGGTCGCAATGGGAGGAGGTTTAGCATGTCTTTATAGAGATGCAGTGCTGCAGCAGGATGAGATGTTATGTCCACATGCAACAACTTCCTGATTCCTAGAATAATTAACCCTGCAAAAAAAAAAAAAAAATCCGCAACACAAGATGCCATTCTACCTTGGCATTCTACCTCTCCAAGATGCCATTTCATCTTTAGTGCTGCACAGGCCCTCATTCAGGAAGGTTTTGGTGGAGGGAGCTCTGTACCGTTAATCACAGCAGAACTGGGCTCAGCAGCATTGTGGGACAGAGAAGCAGACCCAGAAAGAAGAAACCTACATAAATTTGAGGGCTGTGTTTGAAAACTAACAGAAATTTCAACCAGCCTACATTCCAAAAGAAATAGGCATTTGAAGAAATATCGAGCCCAATGTCTACCAGTAAAACAGTTACCAAGACTACTATGAGGAAAAGATCTCCATTCTAAAATCAGAAGGTTTGTCAAAATGGGGACAACAAGAAAGTCTGTATCATGACAGATCAAATGTGGAGAGAAAACCAGGAGCATTAAAAAAATAGAGAAGAGCTTCTGGTAAAGGATGTTCTGGGTTGACAGTAAGTTTTGAAAACCTACTGAAAGATGAAAAAACACTTGGGAACTGGAACAGGAGTTTGGTGGCAGAGGATCTCTTAGGAACAAGGAGAACTCAAGGAATTCACTCTTCCCAGCCAAAGATGCTGGGATATTTTCATGGCTGGTACAGTAAAAAGGACAGAGAAGTCTGCTCCACTCAACAGATGTGGGCAGGAAGTATGAAACCAACTAGATAAGTGAGAGTCCAATAAGTAATTGCAACCAGATGGCACTCATATCAGTATCCCAAAGGATCTCAACCGTGAGACTGCTGGCCAGAGCACATAACCCACCATTACAATCAGGCACTGTGCCAGGGGACTGATGTGTCATCAGTGCAGCTCTCATTTACCAGAAAAGCTTGATTAGGCAGCTCAAGGCCATGAGCTGGCTATCAGTCCTGGGACCTACTGACCACTAGGACCAATTTCCTCCTCTGTGACATTTTGGGGGCCCAGTAATGAAGAATGAAGGCACTGAGCTCATGGAAATGCTAGTTCACTGAGAAAAAGTCACTAAGCCCTCTGAAGAGGGAGATCCTGTTTGGCTTACCCACTGAAGGGCTGTGATGACAATGGATGAAGGGGACCCAGTGGTCATTTTATGTGTGTGTGTATATATACATTTATTTATTTATTTATTTACTTACTTACTTATACATATATGGCCAAGGAAGGAGATTTTCCCCTTTATTTCACTTTTGTGAGACCCCACCTGAGCACTGCATTCAGCTCTGAAACCCTGGCATAAGAGCATCATGGACCTGCTGGAGATGGCCCAGAGCAGGACCATGAAGATAACCAGAGGGCTGGAGTACATCTTCTGGGAAGACAGGCTGAGAGAGCTGGGATTGCTCATTCTGGAGAAGAGAAGACCCCAGAGAGACCTCAGAGCACCTTCCAGTAACCTAAAGGGACCCCACAAGAGAGCTTGAGAGGAAGTTTTCACAAGGACATCTACCAATAGGACCAGGAGGAACGGAATCTCTGGAAGTGCTCAAGGCCAGGTTGGTTGGGGCTTTAAGCAACCTAGTCTAGTGGAAGGTGTCCTTGCTCATGGCAGAGGGCTTCAAAAGAAATGAGCTCTAAGATCCCTTCCCACCCAAACCATTCTATGATTCTATGATATGCGTGTATATTTTTCAAAGCATTTCTTCATAGCTCTGCAACAAAGGTTTCTTAAGTACCTGAGTTGCCAGACATCTGGAAGGCATGTTCTTTTGTGGACTGAAAGCTGGCTGAAGTGTAGGAAGCAAAATGGGGGCTCAATAAATAAACAATTGAGTCCTTTAGTGTTTGGTACTCAGACTAGATTTATTGAGTGTCTCTATCAACAGTCTGGAGATGACAGCTCTCCGTGTTGGCAAATGCAACACTGGAAAGGTGGCAGATGATAATTAGTATATTTCAATGTAAGGTGATACATGTTGGGGAAAAAATAATCTAAATCTTGCCTAATTACATGAACTTTAAAGTGGCTGTTGCATTGAGGAAAGGGCACTGACATCACTGACCATTTGCTGAAGTCAGTTCTGCATTGGCTACCACAGCAGAGGCAACCAAAATTGTCAGCAAAATGAAGTAGGGTACCACCTTGTATAAAATCTTGATGCATTCCCATAGTGGACAGCTCTTGTCTCTGAACTGAAGACAGAGTTATGGAGCTTGAGAATGTGCAGAGAGAGGCAAATAAAGGAGTCAGTAGCCCTGGGCTACCCCTGTTCTTGCAGAGGGCAGTCAATCAAGTCATATGGCATCTCAGCAGATAATGGGATGGATTTCTGTGCCATGCCTGGACAGAAGGGCACAGTCCTTTTTGAAGACATGTGGCGGAGGGGTGCTGCTGCTGAAGGGCTAAATATGAAAGCTCCACTCTCTCTAAAGGTGTAAATAAACTCTTCATTTCCAAACTGCTGATCAGAGATCTGCCACTCTGAAACTCTGCATTCACTATAACATGAGGAATGACGAAACAACAGCTTCATTTTAATAAGATGTTCTCCATATGCAAAGTTAAATAGGGAAATCAGGCTGTTCTATCAAAACATACTACTTTGCTATGTAAAGTGATAAGTGTATAGAAACTCTTTTTCCAGGAAAAAAAGATGGCCTTTGCATCTCTCACAGTAACCTTTAGTCTGAATAGGACCCCAGACACGTGAATCTATTGTTTATTACCCAAATAGGAAGGCAATTACAACATTGCTGCTACAGAGGACATCACTTGCATTTGCCACTGCACTTCCAAGAAACAGAAGTTCTCATGTTTTTTTAAAGTTCCTACTGGCTTTCCTGCTAATATTCACTTCGTGTTTCAGGTGCAGCATTACCAAGAATAAATGAAAAAAATTCAATATTTGGAATTAACACTAAATTCATCAAAACATGGCATATTATTAACCTTTCTAAATGCACAATAATGAAAAAAACCCAAGAGTCTGACATTTAACACCCTTTATTTTTAAAGTTTGCCATAAACCAAATACATGTTTTTCTGGTTAAAAAACAAGGCTCTCTTAATCAGATCCACAATTTCATTGTTATCTTCCATCTGGCAAACAATCCTAGTTACATAAACCTACCCTTTTTTTCTGCCAGAAAAATTTCTCAACATCAGCTTCGTTATAGAGAAGTTTGGTCAACTATCACTGTTTCTGGCAAATACCCTAACTACGAATAATGAGAAAGAAAAGTAGGTTATATTTTAATCATTGCAACTACTTTATCTACAGCATAGAAAGTAGACAAATGTTGTCTTACCTCAGCTCATGGGCCTTCTGGTGTGTTCCTTCCCTTGCTTGCTATTGCTCACAGACTTCAGGATTTTTAATGGAAAGGAAACCCACAAAAGCTTGATACAAAAACCAGTGCTACTAATGCAGAATCCAAAGAAAAACCATGGACAGAGTAAAGGGAAGTAAATCCTGAATAAAAGTTCTTACATATCCTTAAAAGATAAATGTTCTCAGCTCAAGGAGTGTTGCTAGCAATCACAGGGCAGTCTTTCATTATTTTCACTCACCGGAAGAGGCTCTACAGCTACATCGCATGTTAAGAAGTGTTCTGAATTTCTGTGTTTGGGCCCACACTTCTATATATGGCCTTTCATTAGTCAGAGTTGCCCAAAGTAGTAGTGGCAATGCCCAAACAATCTTCGCATGAATCATGAAAGATGTTTTGGAATTAGGGAGAGGATACTTGGTTTTGTTTACTTCCCAGAAAACAAAATTGTAAACAGGGATTTGGTGCAAAATCTCATTCAACTCATAATTCAAGGCTGAGTTAAGAAGCTGAGGGACTAATTTTCCTTGAATTTTTATAGAAACAGATAGAGCTCTGGTAGGCCATGAGCAAATGGCTGCAGTGAATGCCTTACCCTCTCTTAAGTTTCACCACTTCTTGGTGGAGCAATATGGGCTGCACATCTAGGTGCTCTGAGCCCACTGCTGTTGTGAAATAGGTTTCTGGACACACCATAGGTGTAAAAGCTTGATTATTGCTGTTCTTGTATGTTCTGTCAGTATGTGCACGTGGACCAGACACATCCAAGTGCTTTCTGCTTGCTGTGCTGTGTTTCATATTGGCAGCAGGTCAGGAGTCCACACGTGGCTGCTTATCACAGCAGATGGAGAGTTTCCAAAACCACAACCTTCTTGCCACCCCCACTTAGGTATCTACACCCCGAAGTGCTTTGGATAAAGATTGTAATCTCTCCTCTGTTTACTACTTGTACATGCCAACTTGAGAACAAATCGCTCAAACAAAAAGCCAAAATAGTCCTTTGGGTGTGCTCCCCATGTGGGATCATGGTGGCAACGTGAGGTGGCTGCAAAGACTTGTGTCACCAGAGCTCACAAATCCCTAGACCTGCAAACAGCTCTGTGGATCCTCTTTTTTAGTATGTAGCTGAAAAAACACATAGAAGACCAGGTTAGCTAAGAACTAGTCTAACTCTTTGGTCTCCAAGGTGGGCACAAAAAGGTGGGGTTTTGACACTTGCTGCATTTGAATCGACAGAGCAAAGTCCCAGTAGAGATCCACATCAAGTGAATTTTCAAGGTGCAGCATGACAATAAATTAGGACCCTCTTGAAACCATTGTTTGCCATCTCTTGTGGTACCTAAGCCCACGGATAAGTGTCCTCTTCCAGCTGTGGTTATGCTGGCTGTTCTGGTTGCTGTCCCAGCTGTTTCCCTGTCTGCCAAGGTCTGCCTGCAGAGTGGCTCCTGGGCGCTCCCTAACCCCACCCAGTCATTGAGGCAGGTGCTGCAGACACCTGAAGCAGGATGTATCTTCTCCACCAGGTCACATGGACTAAAGCAGGGACAAAATGATCCTGTGAGCATCTTTGTGGAGAGAGTCTTTTGGGAAAGAGACATGACATGCTTCAGGGACTGAGGATACTTCAGCCAGTGAGACCACTGCCAAAAGGTAGCTCTGGCCTCAGCCTTCACTTGGGCATTGCCCCAGTAGCTCAGACTGCATCTTATTTGCAACTGGCAGAGACTAATTTAGGCATTGCAGTAGCAGTCTGATGACATCCCCATCACAAGGCATGTGGCAATAATTACTTTGGGACTGATAGGCAGGCTGTTCTCAGATACAGCATCAGAGACTGAAGCACGCAGAAAAGTTCAGACATTGATCACATTTTATTTTCCTGAGATATTTTGAGAACATATTTTTCACCATGCGATATGAATATCTTCATTCTCTAGGTAATTTCTCACATTCACCTTCTTAAACGCCCTGCTTTCTGGAGAGTACTGCTTCTTCCCTTTTATAAAGTAATTCTATGTTTTACTTTTAGTCTGGCTTTGAATAAATGAGGTTGGTTGCCAACTCACCCTGCACCTGATGAGCTAGATCCGGAGTGACTGCTTGGAATTTTTTAGAAACATTCACTATATGACTCAGCTTCCGAGGGGAGTTTATTACATTTCTTACTAATAAAATCTTTGGCAATTCTGGAGAAGACATCTCAGAATATCATGAAGAATCAAAGACTTTCATCACAAGATGCTGCGTGCATATCGCATATTTAACAGTTAATAGCCTAGACTATTTCTGAATTTTGAGTCTGTAAAATGCATAGATATTTGAGGACACAGCAGAGTGCAAAGAACCCCTCTGGACTGCAGCCTCCATCCTGCCTCTGTCTCTGTCTCCTTTTGCATTTCTGGCTCCACAACAGCCCAGCTTTAAGACAGAAATGCAGAAGAGGGTTACTCATCCTATTCCTTTCCCTTGTTCATAAAACCACATGTCCTCCAGCCCTGCACAAGGGTACTGGCCACAGGGGAGGGCTCCAAAAATGTGAAGAAGCCAGATTTTGGGCCTGAAATAAGTACTCCAGGCAAGTAGAAGCAAAAATTTAGATTTTCCTTCACCTTTTCAAAGTTTCCTGTGGGCTAGTTCAGGTGTCCTTATGGACTGAGCGTTCTCTGCTGGGGGTGCCAGTCAAAGAGCCTGTGTACCACACTCCCTGTATAGGACACCTTGGACATCCCAAATATACATCACGCCATCATGTGCTCCATAGGCCAGGCCTCCCCCTCCAGCCACCCGAAAGCCAGGTGAGGTGCTGTCTCAGAATGGTCCACCCCTACTCCTTTTTCAGGTGCATCCCTCCAGCACTGCAGTCCCACTGAGCAATTGTCACCTGATTCACACCTCAGCAGAGGTGCTGAGAGCACCTGAAACCCAAGTGGGTATTGCTGGATGCACACAGTCCAACAGAGTCCTGAGAGCTCATCAGCTCCCAGAGCATGGGCACCCTTGCACAGCAGCTCCAGCATCTCAGCTTCCCACAGACACAAGGACTGTGCACGGGAGACGCGGCAATCCCCAGCACCAGGAGAGCTGGGTGAGATACCAGGTCTCCCAGGCAACCCAGGTGAAGGAGCCTGTATATTTTTCCAGTTGCTCAGTCAATGTTTTGCTGTCTGGAGGCACAAACTTCTAGTGGCAGAGTTTCACTTTTTTTCGTGCCAGAAGAATTTTAGTAAAAATGGATCTGTCAGAAAACCAGAAGGGATTACCTCCACTGAAGATTTTAGCACTGCATGACTTCAACACAGCAGCTTAGCCTACTAACACATATCTATTCCCAGAGACCAAAATTACAAGCCTACATTCATTTTCTGTGCAATCCAGAAAAAACAGCATCCAATGTTAGCAGCTCATCTGCTGTCAGCCATAAGGCTGGATGGATGGGAAGACAAAAGTGACAGCAGCATGAAGAAGGGGAAGAAGCAGGGGCAATTTTCAAAGGAATTATACAGAAAGGAGAAGCACAGACGGTTTTCAAGCTGTTTCTTTTGCAACATTAGAAATGACATATATTTTAATTGCCTGTGGTCCTTTCTCATTTGTTTACAGTTCTTCATTAAAATACTTTTGAGAATGAAGGAGAATTAATATATAGCTGGAATGGAAAAATACATCTAATGCTGTCTTTAAGTAAAATAAACTGTTCTTTTTTAACTATGAAGCACTAAAACTGGCAATGTTTTTGCCAGCTCCTTCAAAGGTGGCTGTGGGCCTTGGGAAAAATGGATTGTTTCCAAAAGCTGTGGAGCTGATGGCAGCTGGGAGCATTAATGCTCTTCCCAGAGATAATCGATCCAGTTCTGAAAAGACTGAACTGGAACAGGACAAAACACCAAACACCTTCTAAGGCCTTCATCTAAAACCCATTGAAGACACTGGAAAGAATAGTGTCTTTGGCTTAAAACCTAAGTAAGACAGACTCAGAAACTGTGACTGTAAAAAAAACCAACTAATTTTTCCTTTTTTCTTCAGATAGCTAAAAGCATTTCAGATCTAACATGTGCAAGCTTGTCAGTATGTCAGGTATATTCTGTCTTCTCCATATAATGTAACTCTCAAAACCTTTCTGCAGTCATTTCTCTACCTACCAATCACCATGGTGCTGAAGCTGCTTTCTGCTTGTGTTATTATTTCTGGTTTGTGTGTTAGACATTGCAGGATTGAAAACTGGCCGAATAATGAAAGTGCAGAATCTGAAGGATTTGGCAATGAATCTAGTTACCTCTGCCTTAAGATTTGGACTCCCAATTACTTGTTATTTGTATATATTGGCACATGTATGCATGCATGCACACAGCTCTATGTTTGGGTCCATGTTTACCACATATTAAATGTTCTGTGAATCCTGAGAATTCTACTGAACTCTATTTCCTCACAAATATAGAAACTCAAATCAAAACAAGCTTCTTCCTTTTTTTTTTTCTCTTTGGTGATGCCCTCACAATATCCCTGACTCAAGAGCTGGATAAAATCCAACCACAACATTCTAAAATCAGAATGACCAGATGTAGGTGCTCTGCTTCTTATATCCAATGGCCAAACACCACTGTAAGATACACCCTGCAAGTCCTTCCACATAATCCTTTACCATGAAGTCCACTTTGAAATCAATGTACTCATTAATGATAGTCAGCAAAAACTTTATGAGACACCACAATGTCCCTCTCTGCACAGTGTGGGACATAATCCAGTCCAAATCTTTTCATCTGAGGTTGATGGGTTCCACCTGCCAGAGGTGCCTCTCCCTGGGGCATGTGGGAAGCTCTTCCTCCAGGCATTGGCTGCTGCCAACAAAGCAAGTTACAATTTTTGTCCTTGGTACGGATTTTAGTGATGTTTCTTCAGATAAAACTCAGATGGGATTAGATCTCAGTAGACACATTTTCTATTCTACTGACTTTTGGAACCAATTTATTGTGTGGTGTTTGATGTTTGTTAACTGCATTTTAAAATGCCACATAAAGTTATTTATAGATGTGATTTTGAAAGAGATCATAGCATGACGTTTTGTCCCTTTTTTTCATTTGGAATTTCAGGACAATATCCATGTGTCTGTGATGGGACATAAATTAATTGGAAAAAAAGTCAATTTATAATGATTCTAGCCTTGAAAATTGCTAGGACTACATATTTCTTTTGTAATTAGTTTCCAACTAGCATCCTTCCAAATAAAAATGAGAATTCTCTTAAGCTCATCTTTGTCACAGGCTACATGTTTTTGTGACATGGTCTCTCACTCCTCATGGTTATGATTCCACATTTTTTTTATTCCTCTTATGATTTTTTTTTCAGACAAGGAATCTCCAATTCTCCAGGCTGTAATCTCCTCTGTGTCTTCTGGTTACTCCAACATGTCCTTGGAAGGCCATAAATTCAAGATTCTAGATACCCATTCTTAGACTCCCTCAAGCTGTGACCAGGGAAAGTTTAGCAAACTTCAGGTTTTGGTGATTTAATGATCAAAGTAACAATAAGAGTCTGTGAAAAAGAAACTTAACTTGTGCTGGTTACAAGTGGGCACCGCTTATGAGTAAGAAAACAACTAATTTAAAATTAGTTGGGAAAGTTAGATAGTTTCCAAAATCAGCACCACTCTCTGTGGTTGGTTGTCATCAGGAAACCTTGTTCACCAGCTCAGGTAGTGCTGGGGACCAGCCTGGGCAGCTCTGAGATGCCTGACAGGCTGGCTACCCAACTGGGTGATAGTGAATCGTGCATAGAGTTTTACAGTGATGACTAACTACCTCATGTTTTGCTTGCAGAATCCTCAGGCCAATTGGAGAAGCTGGGCAGAGGCTGACTGGTCTTTTGCTGGAAGAAGAAACTAAAGAGAAATACACAATTTTATTCAGTTTTGTTTGGCAGAGATGTTTCTTCCATTTTGTTGCTGTTGCTACAAGACCAGCACTGTAATTCTCTGGAAATACAGAGCTTGCCACCAGAGAAGAATTAGCACAATGGTTTTAGTTTTACACAACTTTCTCAGCACCCAGGGACTGATCATTTAGAAGAGAATAAACAAAATGAAGTAAGCTGTTTGTTCAGCGTGTTCCAACACCCGTCCATCTGCTTCCTTTTGTACTCACAGTCCCTCAGTCACAACTTTTCTTATCAGCTACATTCAAAAATATGACTCATTTTTCACATAATAGACTGGGTGGAAAGTAGAGAAGTTTTTATATGTAATAAAGCTTTCTGTTGCCCAGGATCTCCTGCATTAGCTCATATTCTATTTCTCATTAAAGAGAATGGCACAATGAAAATGCACTTTTCATAGCCCTAGTTATCTGCAGCAGTACTCACTGCCCGTGCCACAACTAGCTCTTCTTGGCTCTTCACAGGACCAAGCTCTGGTAGAGCTAATTCTAGGACAAGGAGGAGCCACAAGGGGACTAAGTGTTAGTACAGTTTTTACACAGTCTTCTCCTCTCTACTCAGGCATCTTGTAAGCTCATCTAAACTCACTTCCATGGCCGCAGAACAGAAGCCACTCTGAAGTGTGAACACTGGCCAAAACCTCTGCCCACTCAGCTTCCTCAGGTTTTGAATCTGTGTTGCAACACCATAAAAGCCATATCCCCAAGCAGATGAAATGGTCCCATGGGGAAGGTCTGCTGGTGACATCTTCAGTAACTATCCCTTTTCCATGGTGACATGTCGTACTCTGCTGGCAACAAGGCTAATCCTGGGTTCCCAGGTGAAGGCTGTGTTTGCCTAGCACATTTATCCCCACTCTTGCTTTCCACATGCTAGACTGGTTTTAGCAACATCTTGTCTGGCTGAGAGACAAGAAGAAAATACACAGCAGGCTGTCAGTAGATTTCCAGTTCAGATGAAATCTCATGGTTTTTGTCACACAGACTTCGTGCTTTGTCCCATTGAGACCCTCATATCCATCAGACAACCACTGCTGCCACAGGAATCTCTCTCAAGCTCAACCGGTTTCCCTGGGATCAGAACATCATTTGACAAGCAGAAAGGGAAGATAGCTGGTGAACCCAGAGGTCCTCTCCCAAATCTGCTGGGACCTCTGAGCCACTCATGCTGTGTGTGTGTGGCACTGTGCTGGGCTAAGGAAAGCTCTAACCAGTGTAAATTATGTCTCTGACTGAGAAACTGATGTTTTGCATTTCTCAGTGCTGAGCAATGCAATTTTTCTTTCTTGCTGCAATCACAAGTACCCATCCACAGGACAAGAGTGGGACTGAGACCCATCACATCTGGTTGAGATGCTCAAACTTTGTTAGGTTATTTTGTGACACTAAAGTTATTACAGAAAGTCAAAAGCTTATGTAAAGAGGAAATAAGATGAAGATAATGTGCTTTAAAATCAAGGCAGCAACTTACCTTTTGTATCTGATAATGACTTGATAGAACTACATGATGTGGACTCTAAAAAATATCGCTGAGGAAAGCTCTAGAGAACAAGACCCTTTATATGTCTTTTGCGCTTCATTTGCTCCATTCTATGTTTTAATTTCCTAAGCATCGCCTAAGTGCATTCAGTAGCATAGTAAGTATAATTCCTATGATCTAGCTAAATTACTTCTAGCAAATTTCTATCAGCACTTACATTGTATTAGCATCATTACATCATAATTTAAACCTTTCATTTCACCACTAATCAAAGACAATTTTTGCAAATAAACCAAATCTTCTAATTTGCCTACAGTATCACATCTTACTTTCTTTCAATAATTAAGCATGGTCACTATAGCCTCTGTAGATAATAGTTTCTTCATTTCAGCAACATTTGCTTTTTGTCAAGCAAAATTCCTAGGTCTAATGTCCTCTGCTTGCATCTCTGCAAAGCAACATTATGCACAATATCCACCAGATATAACACTGGAAAATTCTGCTTCCTTTTGACAGGCAATACTGAAAACATCTGCTAGTGTAAGCAAATTGGCTGAGGAAACTGCATGCTCCCACTTTAGGAATGTTTTCTGTTCATTTTTCATTTCTCTAGTGCATAGATCCATCACTTGTATTGCTGACACATATTAGAACAGGAATTGTAACACTAAAACGATGGAATTATCCAAAAGATGTAAGCAGGATTTTGCTATGTCAGGAGTTTGCAAATGGGCAATAGAGGCTCTTTTCTATTCAAAATGGCAAACTGTAGTAAACCCAAAACAGTTTTAAGTATTTTAAAATTATAACTTCCTAATTCATTGCTTCAGCACAAGAAATCTTAGCCATAGCTAGGATTCTCATCAATAAAGATACCATCCAGATTATGTTAGGCTCTTTCTTGAGAAACAATATACAATATCTGCAGGCCATAGCCATAGAAACATAAATATTTTGCTTTGCTTTATGCTGCTATTTTATGGAAGGAAAAAAGAAAACAAACTAGTGATAAAGAGCTGGTCTATATGTATGAACTGACTTCTGCCTGGGGGACCATCAGGCCATGCTTGTGTTCACCAGCAACAGGAGGGACTGTAGCTAGAAAGCAGGGACTGCCTTTGGTAGTGCACAACAGTAGCCCTCTTTAAACTATTCAGAATGATAAGCAATACAATAAAAACTAGCCTTGTATCTCAGGCATTTGTGTGGTCCTGGGCAAAAGCTCTTTCTGGTGTCAGTGATGGAAATGAAAGAGATTATATATCCAACATACTGCTGCCAGCTGACTGTAAAAAGAAACCAAGCTTTGTCCTGAAGACAGGCTTTGGAAGATCAAACCTATGGATGTACACACACATTCTTCACATCACTGCAAGAACAAGCCAAATGTCAAGAAAGGCCACACAAAATCAGTCAAGATGCTCACTTTGCCTGGTGCCCTGATTTTAACAGGGACAAATCAAGGATGCCTGTGGAGCAGTTCAATTAAAAACAAGTATGTAGCAATGTTTCCCTAGAACAGTCTTTCAGCTGTCTACAGTTCTTGCTTAAAGATTTGCTGCAGGAGAAAAGTCTGGAGATTTAATAACCCTTGATGGGTTTTCCTTCAATGGATGTCAGCCTTCGGCAACACAACATCTTGCACAGAAGAATTCCTTTGAATGAGTACATATCATGGAAAAAAATGTTGCAGAATTAGATCACCTACATTAGACATATGTACATTAGAACTACCTGCATGAAAATCACATTCTTTCATCTTTATTGAACCTGCTGTCACCTTTCTTTGAGACTCCTTGCTTCTTCCACTGAAAAAGGAGAGAAAAAAACTGCTCCTTCCTACACATGAGGAAAGAATTGTCTGGTTCAGAATGAGGATGTACCTAGAGCACCATCCAGTCTTCTGTGTACGTGACAAAGTACAGGAACGAGGCAAACTTATGTACTATTTCCTCTTAGCATTCTCCCACTTTGCAATTATTTTTAGCACGGACAATTTTGTTTGTTTATTCTGAATTATTTTGGCCCCTTGAGCTAGTACAGAAAATCATGGTGCATTTGAAAGAAAGCAAACATCTTTCTGGCATTTACATAGGTGAAAGATTTTCTTTTATTTCCAAAGTTGGTGTGAGTACAGTCAAACTGTAACCACCTCGTCCAGGGTGTAGACCTTTGGCACAACTCCAGGTAATTTCTGTCAGGGTGGAGGGTCCCACCCTACACATTCATTCCATGTATGGAAGCCGGGTTGCTCAACTTGGTAATTTTTAACTATAAACCATGTTGGAGTTAATAGTGACTGAGCAGGGATCCTAGATGTTGCACAGAATGTTAAAAACTCTGAATTTACCCAGTGGTGCAGTATCTTGGGGTTTTTGTCTTCTCCTGAACTCCTAGGTCTTCATACAATGAACTTTTGTGTTTGAGAGGCAGCCGTGAGCTCAGAGCACCCCATCTTAGGGATAAAGGTAACACTGCCAGACAAGGAGGCTTCTGATGAGCATCATTTTGCATCCATCTCTGCTAAATTTTATGTGTCACTTAATTGCTCCATTATTCATACTCACATGGTGCTTTTGCAGTTCTTCAAAGTCAATCATCATCTCTCCTATTTTGCAGAATAGCAAAGTATTCTGCATATCATCTTCAAATTTTATCTCCTCCCTTTTTATTTCTTTTCCAGATTGTTTTATTATGTGGAACAGTTAAGTCCCAGCAAAGGCTTCTGGAACACACCAGTAGCAACCCCTTTTTGCCCTAAAAAATATTATTTTCTTCTACCCTTCCTCCTGATTATTAACACAAGGACCTTCCCTTCTATGCACCAGCTGTTCAATAGTTTGAAAGTTGATATTTAGATTCTTCAATATTATTTAGACGTCATCAGATATGCTGAATCCAGACCTCCTTAATTCTCATAACTTTCCATTCAGAGGAACCCTTTTTTTTTTTTTTTTTTGGTGACACAATTTACCACTGTGAAATTTTTTCCTTGCTAGAAAAAAGTTCTTCCTCACACTGTCTGGTTTATGCATGTACCCACTAATTCCCTATGGTTCTTTAAGAGTACTACTAGTAATTTACCCAGTGCACATGCCAGGTTTCCTAATTAGTGGCTTAATTTTTCACATTAACTCTCTTCCATTCCTTTGGTGGTAAGGCAGCTCTAAGTGCAACATTATACATTACAGTGAGAAATGCAGCACTTTCTGCCTGGAGCTTCTTGGGTGCACTTAAGATAAAAACCATCAAATAATGGGCATTCATTAATACTGTCTGCTTGTTCCAAGACACTTTTAGTTAAAATTGAGATGTCTACAGATACATTCTCTGCAAGAAGGGCTATCCAGACTCTTCTTCAGTGGATACATCCAAAAAGTATGAATACATTTTTTTCCCCTGTCTGTGTCTTTTTCTTCCGTTCATGTTTCACACTCCAGTCATTGAGCTACTGAAACAAACCCCTGTTAGGCTTTCTGACTTGGTTTTAGGATTTATTAATTGATTTTAGTAAATAATTCCCTGGATTATTTGAATTTGGAAAGGATATTTAGGAGGAAGTTCTTTGGCCTGCCTTGCTACAATTTTGCCCTTAATTACAGCAAACAGATCTTCCCATTCACCCTATTTGGGCACAACTTCAGCTGCTCAAAGGAAGTCTTCTTGTCTGGATCAGCATTCCTTTCAATGGTGACTATGTATGCTGCCTTCCTTCTGTGCTTTCTCAAATCTTTTTTGATCAACAGAAAGCATTTGCTTTTTTTCCCCCCACTGTGGAATTCTTAGCTCATACTAAAGTTGTGTGCAGAGATTCAATGCCCTTGTAAACACTTAATAAGCACCCTCTCCTTTATATAGCTCCCCTTTGCAAAATTTAAAAGCTGTAAGGCAGTTGTTGTTTCTTTGAGCATTCTTGCTTCTTTTGATCCTGAAAGTGCTGTAAATTCATGTACATCATGTACCAAATGGCTCTTCCACAGTAAGCCAGTAAATGCTAATATTATTCCTTCATGAAGTCCCAGGTAATCTACTCCAGCTGAGGCAGAGTGACTAGTATCCAGAAGTGCCTACAACTGTTCTGTGATATTATTAAGTAATATCATTTAATAACAATAATATACCCAAAAATAATGTAATATGGTGCTGTGATTTAACCATGATGTTGTTGGCTAAGAACAGTACAATAACTGAAATAAAGTTAAATATGGTACTACTGCTAATAGCAATTGTAATGAAGAGGGAGATTGCAAAAAATGAGAAAGTAATAAAGCAATACAAAATACATTTACTTACTGCCCATTGACCAATGCCCGGACAGTTCCTGTGCAGCCATCGGCCCCTACTATCTCCCTCCAGCTGGAATTACATCCCTGCTTCTTCTTGGACTTGCACAACATGCCAGGAGCCTTTTGGACAGTACAGCCAGAGAGATCCTGATACTCAGCTTACTGCTGAACATAGGTCACAGGTTCCAACACCTCTTCAGTATTTCTAGCAGCTGGTTCAGGTGCACTTTGAGGTTCACTTGGCAAGCAAGCCACTGTTATGAGCTCAGTGATTTATACAGGTGATGATCAAACTGGCCACTGCTACAGCTTTTCCTCCCTCCATGGTTATCTCTGCTTCCAGAGATAACCTTCCAGGTTAACATTATGCAAGCATCTTAATTCTGATATATAAGACTTGAGGGAGGGAAGGGAGTGATGGCAGCTATTCATTCTGATTAGTAAGGGAAATGCAGCAATATCGGGGCACCCCTGAGAAAAAATTCATCTTCTTGTGGTTTCCACTGTAAGGTAGAAATACTTCAGTATTAAGTTACTCCTGAAAGAGTTATTTAAGGAGATAATAAAGGACTTCATTCCTCAAATTGAAGATCAGGGGATTAATTTTAGCCTGAAAAATATATGTCTGATGCAGGAGAATCTTTTTTATAGATGACAGTGGGCTAGCCAGTAGGCCACACTTGGGTCATACTGGAAAATAAACACCTTCCTAAGTGACATTAAAACTCCATGGCAAAAAAAAAAGGAAGGTTTTAAGACTGGAGATTTAACTGAAGGGCTGTAAAGGGCTTCTTGAAGCATAAGAAAAGCTAAAAGGAGTCAAGGGGAAAGGGTGGATTTTTTTTTTTTTTTTCATTTTAATAGCACAAGATGACTAACTCAGACATTCTTAGTACTTGTCAGACCGTGACTGGAATGGCTCAGAAGGTGGGCAGAGATGTCTCCATCTCTCCCTGTGGCACCACTAATCAATAGATACAGACAGTCTGAAGAACAAAGCACACAGATCAACACTAAGACCTGAACTGACAGAGACAAGGGATTGTCTCATGGGAATTACGGTTTGTTCATAACAACGATGCCTGCATATACTTGGAAAAGTATTAATAAAATGAGGACAGCAATAGAATGAGGTGGACTGTTGTTAACAGAGCTATGAAAGAATATTGATATTGCAAATGTTTGTTTCTCTCCCAGGAACTGGGCTGGCAAAGCTGGGTTTGATGGAACATTGAATACTATCATTCAAAATAGTTCTGGGAGAGAATGTGGTCTTTGGTGCCCAGATTTTTTCATCAGGAGCACAAGTCAGGTCCTTTGAAGGCTGTCTTGGGTTTGAGTGTCCAGTTGCTGCATGGCTAAAGTTCAGCCCTGCAGGAGGACAAGACCCAAGGTAAGCAATTCATTGACGGTGACTCCTTAAATCAAGAAACAAAGGAAAGAATAGTTTTTTTAACAGATTTCATCCAGCTGTAGGAAAGATATCAAAAAAGTCTGCAATAGATAGAAAGGACTGGGTGTGCCAGGGAAATACAGTGAGAAAATAAATATCCTCAGCTTCTGAGGAAGGGGAAGAGAGTCAACAGGGTCACCAGTTGTACTGTGTCCACTGGAAGCTGTACCTGGGATGTCCTCAAATAGAGGTGAGGAGGTTCTGGCAGCAATTACCAATGACTCTGTATCTAAGAGCTGAGATGAACAGTAAACACTAGCACCATTTGCAGTAGGAAAAATGTTAACCTTAGATGTTATTTCTGGAAAACCCCCCACTGGGAAATCTCATAAATGGATATTCCTAGGAAGACATGAGTCTGTGAAACAGCTATTTTAAGACATGCAGGCTATAATTAGAAGAATGAAATTATACATTCCCAGAGATGTTCTCAGATGTCAGAAATATTCTCAGACAGTCTACAGTGCTAAATGGTTAAAACAGTCTGGTACTGGGAATGCCAGCCTGGGGTCTTCCAATTTCCATGTATGCTTTGGAAGTTACCAGGGTCATTACGATGGGTCATTTGGAAAACAGAGAAAGGGTCATAAAGACTGAAGCTGTCACAGTTTTGCAATGTGAGTGTGGGCCATTCAGTTCAGTGTTAGAGGATGGCTCAGCACACTTTTTAGTATAGCCTGAGTCATGAGAATTGCTGGGAAGTGAGCTGAAAAATAAGAATGACTAAAACCTATCAGAGCAGACTCATCTTCTCTGATAATTCAGAGATTCAACAAAAGTTGAGGCACGATATGCGTGGGAAACAGCAGCCTTCTGAGTAAATAAAAAATGAGTTTGAAAATTCTCAAGAAAGAAGAAGAAAACAGACAGGTCTGAATTGAGGGAGAGGAACCTTGGCTGCAAAAACAATTTAGAGTGGCTCCCACAGCAGGAAAAAGACATTGAAAAATACACTAACAACTGCCTGCCACACAAAGGCACCAACACTAATTCTAATGAACTAAGCATTCCTATTTTTAATATAAATATCTTGTCCATGGAGTAGATTACAAGGAGGTTTTACAAAACCACTGCCACTTGGCAGGCATGCATACTGATTCAGCAACTACAGAACTTGAAACACTTCCCATTAAAGGCAAAAGAGAGAAAAACCTATGTGGAGATGTCCAAGAGAAGAAAGATTTTGCCAAAGGAGTTGCTTTTTTGGGAGATATTACTAAATTGTACCTCAAATCCATGATGATGAATGAATTAGTCAGTGAGCCCCTATTCCCCTTTCCCTCAGTGCAACAAACCCACAGAGAACACCGGGGCTATGACATTTTTTGATTCCACTGCAGCGAAGAAAACAATATTAGAGTACTGATAGACAATATTCTGGTTAATTTAATTCCAGTGCCTGTTTTTACTCTGTTTCTGGTGATGCACAAACACCTGTCTATTGGCATAGGATGCTGCTTGAACTCTTGTTAAAGAATTATTTGCCTGAGCCAAGGTAATCTGTGGAGCTGGAGTGTGCAAAGCCTTGCAAAAGTATGAACAAAATGTGCACAAAGGAAAATGATGACTAGTCTTCCAACCCACCCATCCATGTCTCTTCTATCCAAAAGACCAGGTATCCTATTAATGTAACCTTCTTTGTCTCCAGAGGAAGTCTTGAATTGATGCTTTGATGTCTCGTCTTTGTGACTGTACCTCTGACAGGTGATGCAGTGATATTTCACTAAGCAGGGTATGTGCACTAAGTTTACTAGATGCAGATGGCTTTCTTATATAAACTAATGTAAAACTCCCAAAATGAGCTGAAGGAGCAGCCTGAGTTATTTTAGAGTGCTTCTGACTGAGGAGCTGGACCACTTATGCTAAACCAAACCTTTGTCTACTGAAATTCACTTGGATATATTTTTGTTTTAAGACTGGTTGATCTTGGCAACTTATTAGCAAAAGCAACAAAAAACTTTTAGAAAATGGGTTAAGGACTTCGATCTAAGCAGTCAGCAAGCTAAAACTGCAGATGTCTAGGGCATGCATGGACAAATAGGATTTTGCTTTTCTATAGCAAAATTACTTACCCCTGAAGTAAGAAAGGTTATTTGAATTGAATCAATATGTATTCATTTCTGATACACATTAAAATCATGGCTTCATCAATGAGAAAATCATGAAAGTGAATAAAAGACAAGGTTATTAATTTTTAAATGTTTGGGCTGTTATTTCATTATGATTGTATGCCAGAAGAAAGTAATGTTAGAGACACTTTGTAGATCTTGCCTTTCCAGCCTACCTGTGGAAGGAACTTCTACTAAGCAACCATCTTCATAAAGGTATAGAAAGTAAGTCCAGAAAATACCAAGGAACAGCTAAATTATATCTATTTAGGGAAATATCTATAAGAGATTTCACTTAAGAGTTCTTCCTTCCCACACTCTGGTATATTGGTAACTGCACTGCCTACCCGAAGTGTCCGGGAAGATGAAGACTGCAAAATACAGAAGTGTTACTTAAGGTACAGAGACACCGATTCTCAAATGCAGTATTTTCTTTTCAATTGTATGTGTTTCTGGTTACTAACTATGGGTAAATTATATGGCACCTAGAATAGTCCCTCCAGTACTGTTCTATTGTAAGTAATGGTTGCACTGTGCCCAGCATGACAGCTCCCAAGCCAAGGCTTGAGGACAATGTCATAAAGTGCATCGATTTCATTTTGTGCTTGATCTCTTTCCTTGCCAGTTGCTAATGAAGAGTGATGGGCTTTGCTGGTTTTATTGTGGTTGAGACATGATATGCCAAGAATGGTCTGAGAGGTGACAAATCTCTGACTGTCAGAAGGGACAGAGTCTTCAAGGACCCCAGAGGTGCTGCAGCCCCTGAACTGAATGTCCCAGCAGAGCTGGAGTGCTCCAAAGAAACTAGACAGTGGAACTTACATTTTAAAGGGTCAAAATGCGGATTGTCGCATCCTCAGTACAGTGCTCCTTGCATTTCAGGTTTCAAGCTCAATAATATTCCCATGTAGATAGAAGAAAAAAATCTGAAAAACAAGCCTGAGCATAGAATTGAAAGCAGAGTTGTGATTTCAGAAGACACATTTTAATGTATCTACAGTTTTATGAACCACCAAAACAAGCATAGACACTTCATTAAGAAGTACTTCAACACCCTCTACAGGAACCAGAAATGAAAAAGAAAGTAATTTATACCTGCAGTTAATTCTGACAAAATTTAACAAAAAGACTAAAATGATTTTACATTACTCAGCCACTCTTGGTGCTCTCATTTTCCTGACCAGGTTAATAAGTGTATTATATCCTAGAAGATATTAAATGTATTGTTTATATCTCAGAAGCTATGTTGTCTTGAAGGATACAAACCTTCCTCACCTTGTCACTTGTCACTTTCTTCTCTTTTGGTTTTAGGAATGGATTGTTACTACCATGCACTTTCTGAAGAACTTTATAATGTTAGTATTTGGATGTAAATTTGGTCCAAGCAGTCCATGCTATATCTAGAAGACAAATGTGCCTCTTGGCAAGCATCTACTAACAACATTGTAGACAGTTTCTGTGTAAAATTCCAAGCCCTAACTTATTTTGGAAGTGCTAAGAAGGATTTACTTCATTCCTATTAGCTCCTATAGTGCCTCAGCACATGAAAACATTGTTTTCACCAAGGTGGCTTCCACCTGTCACTGAAGAAGGGAGAACAAGATCAGGTGGCCATGAGACAACACAGACAAACAGAAAAACCACCAGCACACTGAGGGCTTCTTCTGGCATGGGGGAAAGGCCTGAAGACCTTCTTCCACAGAAGGAGCCTCAGACAAAAGCAGCACAACTCTGGAGCACCCATGGACATGACAGACCACATGCCTGGGGCTTGGGAGAGGGGGGAAAACAGTCCTTGGGGATTTATGCTTGGGTGGGATGGAGCGGTGTGGGATTCGGGAGCTGCAGTGCAACAAGTCAGGATGCAAGGCACACACAGTCAAGCAATACACATTCCATTTCCACTTCTCCGGCCAGGCTTAACACATTTGCTTTCCTTCCTCACTCACAGACACTGTGGGGCTCTCATGGGCAGGCAGTCTCCTGAGGAAGCCCTGCAGAAGCCAGGCGAGCCTGCTCTGCAGCCTGATACACTGAGTGCCAAGGGAAGCCTGCCAAGGAAGTGCAGGAGACAGGCAGCATCAAGAGAACTTTTGGTGGCCACAGCCCCACAGATTTCACTGTATCCCTAGTCTGTGGCACAGTGAGGCTCCCCAAAGAAAGATGCTCACATCCCTGTGTGCCCGAGCAGAGCTTGTGGGAGAAGTCAATCACCAAGGCAAAATGGGGGTTTCAGTTCTGTTGTTTGGGTTTTCCATCTCCATCTGTTATTTAAATCTGGCCATGTGCTGCAATGCTCTGTGCCCCAAAGGCCTGTCTATCTGTGCTGTCTCTGTCAAAGTGTTGGGAGGGTGATGACACATGTTCAAGCCAGGACAGGCTGTGGCTGCAAACAGCAGCTACTCAAGCATATAATATCTTCAGGTACATACCTGTTGTGAGGAAAGTTTGAGTCCCTTGGCAGTGGGGCAGCACTGAGGCAGGAGATGCCATTGAAGGGTGGTGTAAGGTCTGAGCAAGGCCAGATGTGCCAGCTGTCTCCTACTGGAAAAGTCTGTCTTTGATAGCAGAAGAGAGGAGCTTGGCTATTCTGCTGTGTGACAGCACTTGGCCAGCAGTGCTGGAATGATGCAGGGCTTGGTCTGGGGTACTGCTGACAGGGTGGTACCTGTGTAAATATAGGCAGAATGCCAGAACATTCAGCCACAGTGCCCGCAAGCTTAAATGCCTCACGTAAAATTGGATAATTTGTGAGCCACGAGACTCTTGCCCCTTCTTGTAGCTGACTTTATTAGCTTCTCCTAACAGATTTGATGTGATTCAAGACATGGGATGGCAAAGCCTCTATTAGCCAGAGCTGTTCACAGTGAAGCTTCAGTTCATCTTTGAAAAGGTCAGACTTCTCACTTGTGTGTTTGGAAAAGGGAACAATTGTGTTATAAAAATACTAAAAATACCTAAAAACTGACTTGGAATTACTTCTCAAAGAGGTGTCAATCTGCTTGCTAAGTGGATTTGTCTGAATAGGAAGAATTGGTGTGAATAGGGAGAGCAGAATTTCAGGCAAGCTGGTTCTTGCAGTCTCTTAACAGATGCCTATTTGTCATATAATTTTGTCATTTGCTATTTGATTAAGGGGTTTTTAACTTTTCCAGTAAGCTGCTGAATTATGTGTGATCTGTGGGTGTGAGCATTCTTTGATCTCCATTTATATCTACAGAGTTAGTAAAAGTCCCTGCCAGATCCTGTTAAAGGAAGAAAGCAAGTTCTTACGTGTAGAGTGGTTCATATGACACTTTGCAATCATCTGGATTAAAAACAGTGCCTTTTTTTTTACTGAAGTGGCTTTAGGATTAAAATTCCTCAATAAAGCCTTTTACAGTCTGAACCCAAAACTTGCCTTCATGTACACTTGTATTCTCTCTCTCTCTGCCATGTATGTTGAAAAATAGGCCAGGGGGTCTTGTTCTTTCATATGGTTGAAGCATGTGGGCTATTTTTAGGAACACCACGGTGTCACTGCAGGATGGCAGAGGACTGCCATCTTTATGCTTATGATGCACAAGGAATGTTCACATGCAGTTCTGTTTGCAGGTTCTGCAGCTAATGGCTGACATCCACTCTAATGCTGAAAATTTTTTTTTTTGAAAAAACAAAACAACACCACAGGACAGAGAACGGAGAAAGGGAAAACTGTTTGAATGAACACTCAGAACCAGGAAGAGCAGTGATGGGGACCCAGATGAGACTCCTCCTTTGGTTGCCCCTTAGGTGCAAGTATTTCATGTAAATTACTGGACAATATTCATTGAGTATTTAAATTATTTCTATCTACTTTACTAAAAACTATGTTTAGGTGTTCTCTAATTCAAACTACAAAATGAGAAATAAGGGAAAAGGGGAAATAAGGTGGAAGACTCATGACAGTGTTAATTGTCTCCTGTGAAAATGCATTACAACCATGTCTGGTTTTGCAGGTACAAAACCATGAAAATAGCATGAAAAACTAGAAGAGGATGAGCCCAACAAGGAAAAGGCACCACTTCAGAAGCTCTGAAATCTGCTTCCACAGCAGCTGTGGTGAGAGGCTGTAGAGCTGGGAATAAAATGCAGGCTGCAGGGGTGCAAATAGCAGGCGCTCAGCACAACCAAGGCAGTGGTATTGAGTACTGAAGGTGCAGAGCAGCACCCCTCCTAGAAGCTGGGCAGAAAAGCATCAGGTCCAGGCACAGACATCTGCTGAAGCAAAGCTACCTCTTCCCTGTGCCACCCAGGCAGCTGCTGGCTATTGAAACAAATCTCAGCATCAACGCAGTGAGTCACAGACAGATGTTTTCAGTTCAAGATTTCCAATGGGGAATGAAATCCTCAAGGAAATCAAAATGATAAAAACTGTTATTAACCTCCAGGTATGCTGCAAAAATCCTCCTTCTTCTTTCAACATTCCTACTGGAAAAGCCAGAAATTCCCAGTTCCACAGAGGGCATTTGGGGTTTTGGATGACACATGCTGTAGAAAACCTTGTGACAGGTATGGATTTTGACTAGCAGAGGATACAATAAAAAATCTGTTAGGTAGGGTGGGTAGACCAAAAAAAAATTTAGTCCAGACTTTAGAAAGCAACATCACCCTTGCAACAAAAAACACTACTATAAGGAATAGCTCTTTATATCTAACAGCTCCTTTTCTTGAGTCTTTGTATGATTCATCTGAAAGTAAAAGGCATCAGCTTTTCTTGAAACAAGTGAGTGTGGAAAATCACATTTCTTTGTAACCAGAAACATGCATCCTACAGGAAGAACCAATTTACATTAGATGGTAAAGCATTTAAAACTACAGCGACATAGACAATACAAACTGAACTGCACCAGCTACATGTGAAAGGATACTACAAACTCCCTGATTTCCTCCTTACACATGAACTGCAATGCCTCAGCACAAACAGGCTCCATTCTGCTCTTAGAAAATGTTTGTTCCTATGGGACCACTCTCCTGAGGGCCCAGGAGCATGGAAAAATTGGACTAATATCATTAATCTTCTTTCATACTTCATGTTAACTGGCATGTTCCATTTAACAACAATAAGGCTTAAAACAGGTGTAAAAGAAATACTAAAAACATGAACACCTGTAGAAAATATTCTGTACCATAAAGTCAAGACTGTGTGAAAAATAATAGCCACTGGCAAAAGAACAGGATGCAAACCTGGCTCTAAGCAGATACCTATTTCAGTCCTTTACATAAGTCATTAAAATAAAAACATGAAAATGAGATAGAAGGAGAGCAAGGAGCCATCTCAGTAATGAGACATTGGCGCCATCTAGAAGAGGAATAAAACACGCACCAAAAAAAAGTGAAGTGGAGCATAAAAAGCAGCTCAGCATGGTTTACAGAGTGTAGAAGGCATTTCACATCCACAGTATTTTTATGAATTATAAGGACACGTTTCAGTGAGAAGTGTTTGCTTTTCTAGCTCTCCATTATTCTAAAAATATTTTAAAGTGTTTCTAGAAAATTATTTTACTTAAAAGTAAATCCTGTTTTTATGCATATTTTTCATATGACTTAGACCCTGGATGTTTCTGCCCCATGAAGCAGAAGTTTTCAGGGAAGGCTTAGGCAGCTCCTGCCCCCACTTTTCCTGTCACTGGGAGGGCCACAGCAAGGCTGACAGAAGCACTGTGAATTGCAGTGTCCTGTGTGACTGTGGCTTGCTGCTGGGGAAGCTCAGGGAGGCTTAGGGCAGGAATGATGACTTTTTTCTTTCTTTGCCACAGCAGGCAATTTAGGACAGACCAGGAACCATTTCCAGATGGGAAAGCAAAGGTGAGAAACACAATTTATTTTGCTGGCATATTGAAAATTAACTCTTTGTGCTGTCCTTATTGCACTCTGGTATTCACAAACATTTTCGACATTATTGAATGTGACACAACAGATATATAATGTGAATGATATGATGATATGATATGATATGATATGATATGATGATATGATATGATATGATATGATGCGATGTGATGCGATGTAATCAATGCAATGTAATACAATACAATACAATACAATGTAATATAATATAATATAATATAATATAATATAATGTAACGTAACATAACATAACATAACATAACATAATATTGAATGTGACACTCAGATATATAATGGATATGTGGAGTCCCTCCCCTCCTCTTATGAGGGAGATGTTGCACAACATTCCTACAACAAGGAGATACAGAAGATGCATCTTATCCTCTTTGCTAATAGAGCAATACAGGAGAAAGAGCAGACCAGATGAGCCATAGCACAGCTCAAACTAGCCTGATCACCAGGAACCAGAGGATCAGCTATCCAAGATACCCCATTAACTGGGAATTCCCATCTGCAACTGCCATGTCTTGAAAGCATCTACTTGAGACTTGCTTTTTTCACACACACCTCTAATTTTGAAATCCTATCTTCTTCTTCTTCTTCATGTGTTGTTGTACTAAAGACAAGAACTCACTGCTCTTCTTAGCTCCCCTTTCCATTAAGAAACTGTTCTGTCCTTTCACTTATAAAGGACAAATCAAAGGCTTTAGCAGATGCCCTCTTTCTGTTTTAAATTCCATCTGATATCCACCTGGGTTCAAATGACTTTCGGTTTGATTCTGTTTCTTTTGTGCTTGAGTCAACAAATGTCATAACTGGTAGAAAGTCTAGAGATTGTCTCATGTTTCCACGAGATTAGATAGGCCATAATTTCTGAGTTCAAAACCTGCCTACACATCCACGTTGCTCAAACAGTGCAGTCAACCCATAAATTAGCTTAAAAAAGGGAGAAAAACACATAAAAGTATTGTAATTTGTGGTTCCAGTACAAGAAGGTACTAAACAAGGAGAGTTTTAAATGCCTATTTAGCAGAAGGTTTATATGTGATTTGTGTGCCTCGTGCATTCATTCGCTCGGCAGAGCCCAGGGCAGAAGCCTTTAACAGGGGTCATATTACTGGGTCATGTAATATGTATTACTGGGTCACAGAGTTAGCTCCTTGAAATGCCAGGGACAGCATCACCAGCAAAGCAGGAGTAGCTCAATGAAAGTGTGTGAGTGCCATGCATCTCCCTCTGTGGCTGCCAAACAGCTGGCTTGACAGGGCAGTGGTTTTGAGCTGCCCACTGCTGACATTGTCACTGCTGCAGGGCACACAGGGCAGCTCCAGAGGCCAAGGTGGCTGAGGCCCTGCTTGAGGAGTTGTCAGAGAAGTATCAAACATCTGTCTTTGAAGCAGCAGCTCTCATGAGACATGGGTAAGGTTGCTGAGAGCTTTTAAGATCCTAATATAGCCATAATGACATAGACATAAATTAACTGATGCTTTCCCTGTGGGGAGCAGCCACAAAATATTGAGAAAATCAGATGGCTTGGGCAATGGCTGAAGAATGCTTTTGGAAATGTCCCCCACGCTCATTGCTCCTGCATCTACTCTTTCTCTTCTTCTGGCCTGAAAAGCATCTTGTGAGCATGAAAAACATAATTAGTGAATATAAAGTTATTCTACGTGATATTATTTTAATATATTGTAACAATTATAAACGTCAGCTCTACCTCCAGATTTCTGTTTAACTAAGCTCCTAACTTCAGTGTTACACTCTTGAAATCAGTTATCCAAACCATTCTCAGCTAAAATAAGTGTTCTGCTGGCACTATGCCCAAAGTCAATCTAATCAGATGGAATTCTGTGTGCTTGTTTCCAAGAAAACTGATATTAAATTAAAACCCACAAGTGGACTCCAGACTTTATGGTCTCTGAATTTTCAAGATGTTCAGACATGGTTCAAGATGTTGATTTGGAAAACATGAAATGTAGGAAAATTTTCAGTCGTGTTTGATTCTGTCTCTGAGCTTTGAAAGCTGGCACTCCCTTTTCCCCTGTGGTAAGCATAAAGTAATAGCAGTCATGACATGACACAAAGTCCATAGGGCCAATATTTTAATGAGGTCAGGCTTTTCTTTGGATGAGAAACCTACAAGCAAAGCCAAAATGTGACAAGAAAAACTACTGCAAGTGGAAGATAATTTATCTGAACCAGAGTCTCAACTCAGTGCTGGAGCTGACCTATGCACTGCTGGATATTCTCTGTTTCAGATGTAGCTTCAAACCAGAGCCAAGACGGTTACTTAATGCCAAGACAACTTTTTAAAGAAGATTCCTGTAAAGAGCTATTCCTGGGAGACCCTTCCACTGTACTGAGGTAGCTGAGGAGGTTTCCTGATGTGGCTCAGGAGAACAAAAGCCCAGACTGAAGTAGCTGGAGAAGTGAAGAGGGCCAAGAGGAAGGCAGACTTGGAGCAGGAAGACCTGAACTAACAGGAATTGTAAGACAACTGATGAATGAGGTAAGGGAAGGAGAAGAAAGCCATGCAGCTCAGCTGACAAAAAGATGCTTTGGAGAAGGAAACTGCCCTTTCCAGCAGACAGCATCCTGAATGATACTGAGCAGATTGTCTACTCAAGACCACTCAAAAAGTGCATTTTTCTGGGCTTGCCCTGAATCCTGTGAGGTGATCTGGACTTCACGTATCAACACAGAGCTACAGCCAAAGGCAACGAGAATTCCCTCTTAATTTATATATAATGCAGAGTACATGGAAGCCAAAATTAACAGGGGTTTTTTATTGTTATTCAGAATATCAGCTCTCAACAGGCAAATGGGAGATGTGTCATCCCCTCATTTTAGAGGACCTTGAAAAAATGTTATAATTTGGAAACACTGAGATACCAAACCAATATGTGTCATGGCAAAGCACATAGGGAAATTAGCCATTGTTTGGAGAAAAGGAACAAAACATTTTCTGTTAACAAGGCTTCTGGAGCAGCTGTTTTTCACCTAAATAAATGCTGATTTAAAATGCATGATACAAGCACTTATTCATCCTAGGCTCCCTGCTGCAGAAAGGTGAGAAAGAGACACTTCCAGAGAGTAACTCGAAACCTACGCTGAACTGAAAACTCTAAGGAACTACTAATGTCTCTCCACTGACTCCAGAGGGAGCTTTGGACAACTCTCCTCTAATTCCATTGCCAGTAAACCAGGACAAAGGCTGAAGGGTAAAGGAGAATAAACTGGGGAGCAGCCTTTGAACAATCAGCACTCTTCCTCTTTGTGCAGATCAAGGCAGAAATTCTTTGGAGGAAAAGTAACAGCTAAAGCCTATATTATAATATGTCTGTACAAAGGGGAAAATTATGGTTGCCTGTGCATTTTTTTTTCCTGGCATATCCTAACATTTTAGAGATTGGGTCCAAAGCATTCATGCTCTTTTAGCACAGCTTGGTATGCCAGATGTGCAGGTAGCTCTCATGAATTCAGGATATCTCTGTTGCCAGCTCTAAATATGTCAGTCTCAACTTAGTGGCCAAAATGGTAACCAAAGACTAGTCATAATACTTGGCCTTTTCTCTTTTTGTTACCTTTCAATTTTCAGTTCTCAGTTGGATACAGGATTTGTTTAAACTTCAGAATTGCTCTGTAAATGTGTGAATGGGTTTTAGATCATGCAATCTCTTGTTTTAAACACAACATGCTGAGGTATATTATAATACACAGTATATTTAGGAGGAGCATTAGGTAATAGAAACATGCCTGAGTGAACAGGATTTTTAGAGGAAAAAACAATAACAGTAATGACTGGATTCTGGTTTTCCTTAGCCTTTGTGAGAGGAAGAAATGTGGCTTTGACAGCCCCCTCTTCTGTACCTGTGTTAAAGACAACAGAGATACTCCCTTTGTGAAGCTAAAAAAGGGTCACAAATAAGTTGCCTGATTCAAGTACAGATTTTTCCAGAGACAATATAGAGTTAATTTCTAAAAAGCAGTGTTGAGCAGCTTCAAAGGGAGCTTTCCAGGAGCCACATAACATTTCAGCCTGCAGCAGCACCACCAGCAAAATGCTTTTGGCCAGAACTGCTGGTGAGGTGCCACTTCTCATCTTCCCCTTTTCCTGCAGCTCTGGGTGGAAAAGCCACATCACTGCATATCTGGAACATATGCCGTTGTGTATGGAAACATTATTTATAGTGGATAATTGTGGAAGTATCGCTGTCTTTGGGTTGAATTGCATACAGTATCTTTCTTCCTGTAGTTTTCCCTGCTAAGGGAATTAGCTGCTGCAATGATTTACACACTTGAGTAGGAATATTTGGGTTAAACCTTTGGTTACTAATGTTATGTTAGGAAAACAGCCATGTTATAGCAAGCTATTTTGGTGAAGTTTCACTGGAATAAAACATATTTTAGGAAGGAGGATTTTGTTTCCATTTCCAACATCTGCCATCAGACATAAGCAAACAGAGTGACAAGTTATAGCCATTGACACATGGCAGCACCCATAGACTGGTACAGCAAACAGTGCTGTGGTTCACAAAGCAAACACAGCTGCACGGTGTCATGCAATCTACCTGTCCTGCTCCTTCTTGTGCTTTTCCAGGAGCCCAACAGGAATTATCAAAGTATAGACAATCTAGAATAAAATCTAGAACCAATTATAGACTTCAGTAAAATTAAAGGCTGACCTTTTCCTTTACTTATTTTCTGAATTTATATCCATCTATGGTCTTTCAGAATTTTTCTCCACAATCTAATTACTGGCTGATTTGTGGCCAGCAGTCAAACTTCAAAACCATTTTGCTTCAACTCAGTAATTTCTCCCTCTGCAGCAGCTCTAAGTGTTGGCACTGCTCTCCTGTTTTCAGTTATTTCAGACTGAATATCCTATTACATCCACGATCTGATTCAATTCATACAGGATTGGCTAGAGTCACAGGAAATGTTCAATATGTCTTTTAATTCTGAGTGGCAATTCCAATCTAAACACTGTCTTACTGTAAATTCCAAGCAAGCTGGAAGACACTATTATAGTAATATGGAAAATTAAAACTTGGTTTTAAGGTGGCACTGTTTCTGAAGTAGAATTCCTATTAGTGCCAAATCGTATGTAAGTTGTTTATGTAGTTCTATGTAGTTTTACTTATACCCCATGCTTTCTTTACAGTAAAAGGAAGTGAGCAAGCATGTCTGAGGCAGTGCATCTGACCTAGTTCAGACATTTATAAAGGAATCTGGCCCCAGCATCACTGTCCCTCTCTAATGACTCACAACCAGCTCAGACACGGGTGTTGACACAATACTGTCCAATCTGTTCAGAAGTATCTTACACAAAAGCTTTAGCTTAAAAAGTCAGTATATCAAAAGCTGATGCCTACATCAGAATAAGAGCTTGACTGTGCTTATACAACCTGCTGAGAGCAAAGGTAGAGTGTGGGTGCAGAGCCCAAGGAACAGGAATTGGTTGCTGTTGGCAGAACTGCTCCTGACTTCAAGGGCATGGTGATCTCCCTCTTTCCTCCTGTGTGCCACAGTTCCTTACATCCCATGAGTTGTGCCTTTCCATCCCTCCCTGCCCGTTTGTTCACAAACACAAGTACTGGGCCTGGCATCTTGGGCATAAATGCCATCAATATCTGTAATTATTTTTCACTGGAATGTGGCCAGTGAGTCCAGAGATGATGAAATACCATGTCTCTGATGTACTTTGCTATGAACAAATGAATACTTATAATGTGATTCTCTCTAAGAGAGAACAGGCTCTCTGTCAGCTGTACATTCTGCCACTCCTTCAAATAAAACTGCCAGCACAAAGAGGAGTTGAATTAGGAAGTTTTCTCCATAATCTTCCCTCTATTTTAAACAGGCTAATCCACACTAACTCTTTCTCCAAATTTTGCCTTAGACTTTCTTTTCCAATTCAGATGTAAATTTTGAGGTCAGAAACTCATTTATCTCACTGTCTCTCTTGGTTCACTGCTAGTCTGGGTGTCCATCAATCCAAACACAATGATCTGCCTTACAATTTGTGGTTCAAAACATAAAATTCTGTGATGGGTGAAGTAATTACAATCTAAGAAAATGTAAGAAAAATATAGCTTATTTCCATTTTCAGGAAAAAAAGCAAGTTTTTAAGTTTAAAAATACTGTAAGTACTCCTAGAAAAGAACATTAGGAAAAGGGTATTTAGGCTTCAAAATCCAGTAGCACTTTACTGGAAGACTGTTGATCCCACGAACCCCAGTCACCATCCCTAGAGGTATTTAAAAGATGTGTAGGTGTGACATATGGGGACATGGTTTAGTGATGGTCTTGGCAGTGCAGTGTTAATGTTTGGACTGAATGGTCTCAGAGGTCTTTTCCAACCTAAATAATTCTATGATTCCTTGATTCTATGTTACTCAGCATATTACCCAATCCACCCCCATACCTGATTATGAATTTTTAAGAGATAAGTTTCAGGGCCTATATGTGATAAGGAGTAAATAAAACATATTAATTATTAATATTATTTTTCTCTTTCATTTTCCCCAAGATGTTCCAAAGCAGGAATTTCAAAATATCTAATTTTCTAAGCCAAGGTGAGGTAAAGTCTCTTCTGTGCTAGAGTGTTAAAAACTTTACAGGGTTAAGGGTTTTACCCAGTAAGTACAAAATCACATGAGTGCCAGATGCATCATGACCTCCTCCTTACAAAGTGATACTTCCCTCTTACAGTGAGATCCCAGTCTGAGTGAGAGCCCAAGCCCTGGAGTGGAGGTGCCACTCTGCCCATTTTAGGGCTGTGGGTAGCTCACCCCATTTTTTACCAAGGAGAAGCTGCCATGACCAGGCTGACGTGGATCCTTCCATAAGCAGGACATCTGGGCAGGGGGTCATGATAAGAGTTTCAGGACTGAGCTTCATGCCCCAGTATGTGAACTTCCAGATAGGTTTTTTTCTTCAGAAAACAGTTTTCTTTACTGGGCATACCAAGCCCTATCACATGTAAATAACAAAACTGAAACAAATGCATTTGTACAAAAAGGAGTTTTAATTTCAGATAACAGGCATTTTGTGTTGATGGTCACCTTGCTGAAAAGTTCTTGGCCATGTCTAATCTACATAGAAAACTTTATTGAATGTTCTTTGCCTCTGTTTTGTGTCTCATTCTGTCTCTTGCACACATGCACTTGTAAAACATCGAGCTCAGAGGCCACAATCCCATTTGAGGCTTCTACAAGTAGTGAGTAAATGTAACGCTAATTGCAGTGTATCCACAGTGTGTGTCATTCTCTGGCACAGAAATAGCAGTCTTGCTTCTGAGTTCAAGGAGTTCAGGTTAAAACTTTGAGATCACAGATCACTTTTCCTGGAATTTTACATACTTTTCTTAAAAACACCCTGAAAAGCTTTTTCTGAGGCAGTGAACCAAGGTCAAATGGACTCTGTTTTCAGTCTGTTTGCATATTTGCACAAGCTTAGAGAACTCTTATCAGTTCATTTAAACAGGGTAAAGAAAAACAAACCGGGGGCAAAAAAAGACAGAGAAATCAGAGAACTCAATTAATGAAAGACACAAATAATAGATAAATTAGACTTCTTGATTTGGTTCCCCTCCTTTTATGTGCACTTAAGTGTTCATCCTACAGTAGCCCAAATTCCCCCCAAGCCCCCTTAGAATCCCCAAGGACCACAAAAATAATTGCATACTGGTCAAAAGTAGTGCCATGACCAAGGTATGCTTGTTTGTCCATCAGCAGAGCTTTTTGTCCAGCTTTTTCCTCTTCCTAGCTGTCAGCGTTCACAGATCTGCTAGGAATGGAATTGTTCTGAAAACCTCTCTCCCTCTGTTTCATTTGGTTGAAACAGGGCAAGAAATGTAGAAGTCATCTGCTGAGAAGATGGGATGGGGAGAGGTCAGCAAATGAAGTGATCATATGGACTTTATTTTTTAGAAAAGCTCCCGGAAAAATGTAGACAGTGAAAAACACCCACAAAATAGGAAAAGAGAGAAAGAGTACTAGGATTGTTATTGGCATGATCAAAAAAGAGAGAGCTATTCAGTGACAAGAATAGATATCAATAATTAAACCTTCAGGTCCAGGAGTTTTCAGAGAGCAATTTGCATTTTAAGTAACCCAGTACATAGTGGAACTAATAAAATCCAATGTCTTTTTATTTTTGATGTCAATGTTCTAAAGAGATATAAAGATTTTTAAAAATTATATTGTTTAAAATCTTAACTGCAGTTTAAATGCCCAGAGAAGTTATAAATTTAAAATTAAACCTGTAGGTTCAAAGATTACATTCAGCTTTTCCTGATGGAGTGAGACAACAGATATTTTTAATTCTTTGTGCAGATCAGAGTAAAAAAAGTGTGACTTAAAGTTATTTGTCCTGCTGAAAATCAACAGAAAGAATCAGATATCATTTGTAGTTCACTGCAGTGTTGCACACAATGCCGAAGTTCTAATTATCAAAAGATTTTCCAAAATCTCAGTGTATTTCAGCAGGTTGTCATGCTGTTGCCTTGCAAACAGTCATGCTCCCATGAAGCCTAGTAGCCAGTGCTGGATTTATCCCATCGAGCAAGGCCTTCTGTGCCAGTCACCATCCCAAATTCCAACTATATTAGCAGTGAGAAAGAGCCACTGCCAGGAGTTAATTCACCTTGTCCTACAGGAGACATCTAAAGTGAAGTAAATCACCCCTGAATATGGGGATTGCTCTTCACTGATTAGAAAGGATTCCTGGGTGATTGTAAAGGTCTACCCTGTGGACATCTAAAGGTAGGAAAGATGCTCCTATTCGTGATGCCTGCTTGTGTGGGCACTGGATGTGGCCTCACTGAGGAATACAAACACTGTTCTCAGCTCATGTCACCGTGAACGCCAGCCCCTGCCTAAGAGATCATGGCATGTCACAACACGAAGGAAGGAATACTTCAGATTCATTGCAAAGGGAAGTCATCTCCACTTCTGTGAGGCCTCTTATTTCAGGAGAATTTAGCCAGATTCCTCTTGATATCCCACATTATAAAAAGACTCACTTTTAGCCTGGCATTCTTCACATAGATTAGCTTCTACCCATATTTATTCGCTTATGTATTTTTTACCTGTCTCTAAAACATTTTCCAATAGAGTAGATGGCAAAGCCTGCATGTGCTGGGAAGATTAAGGAACGATCCGAACAGCACTTCTTGGTTCATATTTTAATTCCTAATTACCTTGCTTCATAGAACTCCATCCTATCAAAGTTCCTGTTGCTCAAGCAAAGCAATGAACAAACTGAAGCTTCAAATATGATTTGAAGCTTCCTTAATTTAGGCTGTAATACTGAAGTTAAGCTACATCCCTAATTTAGTTGTTATAAAGCCAAACCAGTATTCGTTTGGTTTTTAGCTTGGTTTTGATTTTTCTCAGTTAAATTTCAGGTTTGATTAGCCATATGGATTCAAACAGGTAGAAGTTACAATTTTCTTTTAGAATATAGGGTAGAGAACAGAAGAGAACTGGTTTAGATCGTAACCATAGGTCTTCCTTAGAAAGAAATTCCACTAAGGGGGAATAAAAGCCAAAGAAAGATTCTGAAGAACAATTCCCTGTACACGAAACCCCTGTGGGGGACAAAATTGCAGTAAGGGAATACCTCTGGGAAACTGGAGCTGGGAGAAACTTCTCTTGACATTTTGAATACCTCCATCCCAGGATTCTATATATGAAGCTTGCACCCAATGAAAAAATACCTATTTTGACCAAACCCTATATAGCCCCATATTGCTTCTTTTTCTGTCCACTGAACCGTGCTAATCTGTACCCTTATCCCTGCTGCATGTTCTGTCACTTGTCGGGCAATATGCTTAGAAGTCTCCAGCCTTGCTTCAGTCCCCTGGCAGCAATTCAACCAGTCAGCTGGCAAAGCTGGATAATTACTGCTTAGCCCTAAAGAGCTTGAAGTTCGTTTGCATGGACCTGTGTCCTGGTGACACCAAAGCATTGAACCAGAGGGCAAATTTTCCTTCCCCCGAACAATTTCTGTAAGGGGAGGAACACGGGGAGTTGTAAATAGACACTAAATTATTGTTACCAGAAGGAATTACCAGGGACTGAGATATGTGGACTATCTTCTATGCTTGATTTGAGGTCATTACAAGGTAAAAGAGACTACTGGGCTTCATTCTTCCTTCCTTCCTTCCTTCCTTTATGCTTTTATAGAAAACTGTACATGGCTCCACTGGCCTAAAGGGTTTTTTGGGAAGTGCCTTTGTGGAAGTACTTAGAAGACCTGAAAAGTAGGTTGTGGTAGAGACAAGACAAACATAGACATCAGGTCACACATTCTAAGCAAAGCTGATGTTTTCTTTGTTTATTCAGTGCAAGTTGCTCATGATAACTTCTGTCTTACAGTTTCTCCTGATTGTTATTGTTGTTTTTCATGGCTGAAGCAGCCTGACTGGCTCCCTCTGGAAGAAATAACACACAGGTCAGCATGATAAGGAATGTAATTAAGTAGGACTGAGCCACATTCAGCACTGTTCCTCTTGGCTGGCTGCTCCGTGGTGTCCGTGTACAGTGTGTGGGATGCTGCACTGAATCACCACCAGCAGCTGCAGAACGGCCACTCTTCATGTCACAATTGTGCTTGAAGTTAGGTGATCCTACAACCACAGAATGGAAGCCCTAAAGTAGTTCCTTGCTCACTAAATCATCTTGAAAATGGTGGCAATCAGGTTATACAATCCTGTTCATGGTCTGAAGGCAAAGCACTAAAATCTTCTTCAGTATTCAAACTAAGTACCCTCATGTTTCAGTTGTGCTGCTTGTAGCCACATAACTCCAGTAGCACTCATGCAGTTTGGTTTGTACTGCAAACTGATAAGCACTGGGGTGATTCAAAGCTTTGTTAAACATGATGGGTGCAGGGAGAGAAGTAGCAAGACACTCTGTATTCCAGTGTGAGCATCACCAAAATAATGAGGGGAGCTGCATCCTACCTCATTATTCAGCACTGCTCTGCAAAAGCAAACTTGAACTGCCTTGGGACAGATTTTCTGCTTGTTCACAAAAAACCTGTGGAAGTCTTCTGAGGCAGCCTAAACTGTATGTCCAGACAAAAACATACCTTTTTGACAGGGGGTTCTCAAGGTGTTTGTCAGCCCTATAGACCAGCCCTGCTGTGCCTGACCTCTCCAAACCATTTCAGAACACATGGCTGAGTGACAAATCACTCCATGGACTTTCCTGGAGGAACACTGGCCCTGCTCTCAGCCAAGGTAGATGGGAAGTATAAGCAGCCTTAAATTGGGATGAGACAAGTGTAGATGTTCAGGGAGAGGATTAAGAAATGCTTTAAAGCTTTGGGTTTGCAGCAGAAATATAAAGATATATTTGGAGGGTTTTTTAAGACTGAGAGGCTGTGGTTTGGTGTGCATTGCTGAACCTTCAGCAAGCAGAAATACATTGTGCCTAAGCTTCTTAATCCAGATTTATTCTTGAACATATTCTACCTATGTCCCCTAAAACATTAGATGGCCCACAACTCTGAGGAGTTGTTATTATCTGGCAACAAATGTCACCCAGGATCTCATGGATATGATTAATAATAATACTTAATATGTGATATTCCAGTTGAAACTTCTCTTACAGCAACAATACCAATCACAGCTTGCAATATTACTGTGTTTGTCCATTAACACCACATTCCTTTTTTCTAATTCAGGTGAGGTTTTTTTTGAAAGGTGTGTATGGGGCAGCTGTTGAATTTCTATGGATAGCAGCTCCAAAACAAACAAAAAAAATCTGAAAATGTGCTAAGTGCAAGTCTATTCTCTAGCTGCTGATGTGCTCCCTTAAATCTGTCTAGCAAAACAGATGGCATCTTAATATTTTTTTGTTTACTTAGCGAATCCTGCAGTGGTGATGTAATCTTGTTTTATTCTCTTGGCTGGTTGAACTATTGTGGTAGAAACATAAAACTGTAGTGCTTCCATTAATGATGCATGGGAAAGAGTGACAAGCACTTCACTTGGAGAACTTACGTACTGAAGCTGAGACATGGATGGAATGTCAGTTCCTGATTCCACATTGTTATGAAACCTGCCACAAAGCCATTGCCCAGCCTCAGACATGAGTGTCCTGGGGAAGCGAGCCCAGCTGGATACTGGTCCTGTTGAAGGGCTTGGGTTTTCATTTGTTCCTTCATCCTGACCAGCACTCACAGGGACAAGGAAAGACTGGTGTGCTGGGTGCAGTTCCAGATGGTCATTTCAGGGATTCTTTGGGTTTGCTGGGTCCATCTGATCCCAAAAGGAAAGTAGCAACTCACATGAAAGATGAACGAAATCTGGCTCCCTGACGTCAGGAAAGAGGTCTCCAGCCTGTAGTGCTCTACAGTGTCCTCCTTCTCTCAGGTGCAATCACACAGGTCAGGTCTGGAATCTGCATTTGCCCAGATGTCAGTTGGGAGAAAGCCATTGGATGCACAGGCATACAGGTCTGAGAAATGGCATTTGGACTCAGTTTGGGAAATGCAGTCAAGTCCTTGAGAAACTAGGTCTTTGTGCTCTTTCAGAAGGTGTTGAAATTCAAATATTCATTCTTCTCCTTGCCTAGGGAAAGAGAAAGCTTCTCAGGGAGGGAACTGGTCTCATTAGAGAGTTTCTCTAGCTGAATACACGAAGTGCCAGCTTCTCCTGGCTGGTGGTCATTGTCCAAAGGAGCCTTTCTCCTCACATCCTTTCCATCAGCTACAAGGATGGTGCCCAGAAAAGCCTGGTTGCAGTGGATAGAGCAAGCAGCTAAAGTGGGACACAGCTCTGCTGCCTTTACCTCCAAATGAGAACTTTACTCTTTTGCACTTGATCTTGCTGCAGCTCATCCCTGCAGACTATGGGACTTGATGGGAAAGAGCAATCAGGATGTGATCCAGATGTGTCTTGATGATCCTGGAAGGATCTGTTCTTATCTGCTGGGGTTAAGTAACTTCAGGGCTAACATAAACCATTATGTTGTACCCAGTTACCTGGCAGCTGGAGCCCTATCATCCTGTTACACGTTAGCTTTTATACACACATTTTTAAATTTTAATTTAGTTTTGCTTGTTTGTTTGTCTGTTTTTTAAATCTGCCCCCATTAAATTATTTCATGAGCTGTGGGCTAAAGTTTTGTTCTGTCATTCAAGTCCTCCTTCACATAAATAGAATACCTTTAGTGATGGTAGACCTGATTTACATATAAGAAAGGTGTAGGCATGGAGCAGTGACACAAGTCTGCCCTTTGAAAATGGAGTCAGTGGAATGCATATCTACAAGGTGAACTTCTGAAATTGATACACACAGGAGTTCCTAAGGATTTCAGTGCTAAGGTGGTCCGATCCATTATCCAAGTCCTAGCCTTTCTGCAAATTAATATGTAGAACCAACACCTACATAACAAAGCAGTGCACCAAATGTTGGTAACTCTTCTCTGAAAACAAAGGAAAGACTAAACAGGCTGGCTTGAACTTTTCCCCAGGAGGACTTATTACATTCCTGGCTGCACCTGACATCCTATGTGATTTTGTTCAATGCATTTTCTAGTTTATCCCTGTATTGGATTTGAAGAGGAAAAGAGGATATAGTTCACAGCAGGGATGTTTAACATTTCAGGATATTAATGTTTTAGATAACAAGGAATACTAATCCACTGATGGAAGATAAGTTACTTAAGTTAGGGTGATTAGAGTTCTTCCAGAGAATCCCAATTCCGACACATTCCTTGGATGGTCAGGACCAGATGGGACCTTTCTGTCTTTATCTCAAAACAACGAATGAGAGAACACCACTAACCACAAATAAATTTGTGGTGAACACAAAATCATGTGACCTCCACTACCGAAAGAAGTGGAAATGACCACCACTTGTACTCCTTGAACATTGGCCTAGGAGAGTTGTGTGCCCCAAACTTGACCCCAAGACTTGTTTATACCACACAGCAGTGCTTTATGCATGATGCCCATACCTGGAGGAAGTAGCAAAGAGGAGCGACATCTGAAATGGTAATTCTGTTTTGGTGCTTAATTACAGGTCTGGGCTAAGCACTCTACTGAAGAATGTGATCTACATATCAGAAGTTCTTCCTGGACTTCTGCATCTATTGTTTTAACAAGTGGGTTTTGTATTATAGTAGGGTGGTCAGACCTCTGCTTTGGCCATTTAATGACCAGGTCAGAGGCAAGATTCAAATGAAGCAATTTCACCCCATTTGTGAGATTTTCAAGAAGACTACAATACAGGAAAGGTAGGGGGTTGAGGAAGGAGAAGGGAAGGAATACTGTTGAATATGTGGTGTATAAATGTGTAGTAGTAATAAAAGAGAAAAAACACTGCCCTTGAAGACAAACAAGTTAAGTGGAACAAAAGATATGTAATTCACTTTCCATGCAAATCAAGAATTTGAAATGAACTATTCTGTTCCATTGCTAAACTGTAAAGCACTATTTTTATCTATGACTCCAATAAATTGATTTTACTTAGATTAAAGGTTTTTGACATTAGAATTAGGACAAAATTATAATTTTGGCAAGGCTTCTTTATTCTTCCAACTTCTCTCGCAAAAGCAAAAGCTCCCCTGAATGACAGAGTTTCCATCACGTTTTTCAGAACCACCTTCATTTTTCCATTGGTAGAGAAACTGACAGGGTGACTGATGAATTGTCACACACCATGACTTGCACTTAGAGAAACACATGAAAAAGCTGTGAAGCGCAGTGTGAACAATTTCCTAGGCTACAAAAAAGAACATTGAAACCTTGTGGTGATCCAAAGACTCCTGTCACTGGGAAAGATTAAGTGTTTCAGGAATATTCCAAATGAAGCTGAGAACTCAAATTGTCCATGTCCAGTTTATAGCTCCAGCTTTTTCCCCTGAGCAACTTGTTTATTTTCCTTTTCCCCATGTATTTCAAGAACTAATGGTTACACATCACTTTGGTGAAAACAAAACATGATCACTTCCTCAAGTAAACACAGATTTGTGGCTAAATTGATTTGTCTTCATTTCAAATTCTCAGTTAATCTTTGATGTTGCTGTTTAATAAACATGACCTTCTATTTCCCTTATGTGTGGTTCTCTGTAAATCATCTTTAGAGCTGCTATATCACAGATTAGTGTAGCATTTTAAGTGTATCAAGATCTATATATGGAGTAGACTTCATAATGAGCACATGGTATAATACTACAATGCTGCTAAGGGCAATAAAATACATTTATATGGAACATATAGTGTGCTTTCTTTTTAAAGCTATTAATTTCTGTATGCTTTAGAGTGGTAGTATATGACACACCTTCCATGTTAGATTCAGTGTGGGCTTGGCTATGCCTGGCTGCCCAGATGGTCATACATGGAATTTCTTGGACTTGTCCAAAATCTTCAGTGCCTCTGACCAGAAAATAATCCTTACATCAACAAACAGCAACAATGCTTCTGTTAAAAACAAAACACAAAATAAGACTCCAGTCCCAGAAAGCATTAAGCATTTCCTCACAGGAAATAAAAAAATGCATATCAGTGTTATGCAGTACCAAAAGCCAGACACATAATTAAACATGCTCTACAAAAGGACACACAAGGGGAAAAGTGCCATAAAGGGTCAGGCCTTCTATTCTCTGGCAGTGAGTTAGAAAAGAACAGGGTAAGTAAATACAAAACCTCCTTTAAATATTATCCTAGGCTTTGAACATTCATAGCTCAGAGATTTCTCAGCAGGAGACAATTGTGAGCAATCTCAGTCGAGTGCTCTCCCCTGACTTGTTCATACAAAGTTTTAGCACTTCCAGAATCTTAGAATGGAAAGTTCTGAAAGTTGCGTTGCTGGAAGAAAACTACTCTTTTTTTTTAACTCTCAGGATTAATGCTGTACATTGAAAAGAAAAAAAAGAAAAGACAATTAATTTTATAAGTTCACATTTTGATAGCAATCATAAATAATATAACATTGCTCTTGGCTTCTGCTAAAATGGGATGCTTCAATCAGCTTTCTAATACATATCCAAAAAGCAACTGTTTTTGTTTAGCTTTTCAACAGCCCTTAGAGTGACTTGCAAATTATTTCCAATGAAAAAAATGCAGACTGTTTTTAAATTGTTTGCACCAAGTAATATAAATCCCACAAAACCTGAGGTATAAGTCATTACCTCTTATAAGGTTACTGTGTATGTACCTTGCCAGAAAGATACCTTAAAGCAATGCTAAATCATTTGCTTAAAATTACCAACTACCTTGTCTTTCAACAACACAGTTATGAAACTAAAGGCAATTTAGTGAAAAATGTTACACCTCATCAAATACATGCTACTATAAGTTTTACATTTTTAGTACAGGAAACTGCTTTATTCATGAGGGTCAAAGGTAGTATCTGCTAAGATGTCTGCTCCACAGAAAGCAGATGATAACAATGGATACAATACCCATAAATAGCATTCACTTTGCTTTACTTATTAATTATTGCTAGAGCCCAATAATAGAAAATCAATCTACTTTAGCCTCACCATTACTGGATTCAGTGCCACCAGTTTTGTTTTTGTTTCCTTTTGGAATTATAAATCAAGGTTGTGAGCTCATTTTCCTGTTCCACAAACACTTCATATTTTTACACTCATCCTGAGTGAGTAACACATATGATTACATCAGTGTCACCTTCCCTCAGATGCCTGAATAGATTGTGCAGTCAGCACGTGGTTGCAAAACTGGGATCAACTCTTTGTAAGAATAATTTGTTTACTGTCTTCCAGTCTAATTAAAACAAACAAACAAACAAACCCCCCACAGACACCACCTTTCAGATTCTGTTTCCTTGGATATTTTTCCAAGAGTGCATTCAGGATGAGCATGCAAAAATAGTTATACGTAACAAAACAATAAGTTTTTTTCAACCCTATGCGTGTAGGTTTTTCCCAAAGCCTTGACCTCCAGATTCTTCTTTCCTCAGCCTTTCCAACAGACATAAAGCTTAAGGCAAAGTGTTATTTAGACTCCATAAACTCCTCATGTCTTGACCTCTGATCACCCAGGCTGCTGGTTAGCAGACTTGGCCTGTGCCAGCTAGAACAGTTCAAGGGTAGTGCACATTAAACACCATTTCCAGTGGGCTCTGTGGATAACTGCTCCAAGTCTGCCCTTTATGCTAGTCTCAGACTCCATCAATGCTATCTCAGCAGGTGTTGCACCCTCAAATACTACATGCTTTCACTAAAGTGATCTAATTTTGGTTGGTTAAAAAAAAAAAGTGGGAAAGAAAACTGTGGAGGAGAAATGTTTAAACAACAGGTAATGAACAGCCACTTTCAAATACAATGAACTGGAGAAAAACCCCTGCAGACCTAAGCAAGTTATGTTAAAAGTTCACAGGATGACAAACAGCACAGGGGAGGTCCAGGGCAATTTGAGATGTAGTGTTGATTGGCCAATCTGATCTTAAGGAGAATATAGCGATAAATAATATTGGACATGAGTTAGGCTGTGCCTCCAGGTAGGGAGAGAGGATGTGTCCAAACCATCTGCAGTTTAGCAGAAACATAGCTAAAAATGCCTCCAATCTTCATGTGACTGAGAGCCAGACAGAGCTGAATGTAAGTGACACTCACCAATTACAACGAAAGTAGGGAGGTACAAAAATGGCAAAAGTGGTTCTGCTGACTGAAAAGATATTTTGGCAGATAAAAAATGTGATTCATTTCACAATTCTTGAATGAAGTCTTCTTTTAATATTAGTTTGCAAGGACAATGTTTCAAAGCCACTTGGAAAGTGACAAATTTCTTCTGGTACTCCTCAGGTCACTTCAAGTCCAAGTCTGTATTAAACAACAAGATCCTACATGAGGTCCCACCTTCTCATCTAAAGTTATTTTGGAAGCTTACTGAAACCACTGAGCTCAGAGCAGACAATGCTATATTTGGAATATTGAGGAACCTCCACCCTTCTGGGAATTCCTTGTTCCCAGAATGTTGCATGTGTATTGCTCTTTCATTTATTGCTCCAGATGAAGTTGAAATGAAGGGAAATGGACAACATAAAATCTTGTGTGACATTATAATTAAATGTGTGACTCGCCAAAACCTTTGTTTACCAGGATGAGCACACTTAGCCAGATCCCATACGTGTGTTAATTATAGCCAGAAAGCAAGCAAAATGTGAATAGTTAAAACAAATCCTACCAACAGGAAATGGTTATCAAGCTGTGATAAAATGTTTATCAGGAAATGTTTTTACACTATCCAAAACATTTCCTGTCTGTAACATATTTTTTGTGGGAAAAAGAATATCTGTGGTGCTAGAAATGGCATCTTTTCAGGGAATTAAATTACAGTGCTTATAGAAATTAGCAATAGTCACAGATCTAGCTTCTTTCCTGTTTTCTTCTTTGTACATAGTATGATGTAACTCTGAAAGAAAACTGTTTTCAGAAGTTACACAGACATCACTAAAATTTGTACTTCATGGATTAAAAAATAATTCAAAGCAAATTTTTCATAGGTAATATCTAAGCAATGTAATCATGGAGGTAGTGGATCCTTTGCTCACTGAGACTGATAGTAAAACAGTATTTCTATTAAAATATCTGGAGAAGATAAAGCGAGATTAATTAGGCTGAAAACCAGTACTATTAAAGGCATCAAAAGATGATACTCAAGGGAAAGAGGAGCCAGATATTATTGGTTGAAATGCTCACTCAAAATAAAAATCATGAACAATTATTTTTCCATAATCATGACTTTTCAAAATTAAGAAAATTCTTATTTGTTGCAAACATGATGGGGAGTATCACAGAATCACAACAGAGCTGACATTTGAATATAAGCAAATACTTGTCAGGATTAACCTATAACACATTACTGAATATAGAAGCATAATAGATGATTCTTCCTAGATTTGTTCTATCAGCAATATGACATCTAACTTGTAGTCTGCTATTCTTAAAATAGTCCATCCTCCCAAAAAAGAACAATCAACTTTAATGGCTTTTAAAAGGGCATTCAGCCACTAAAACTGCTTAAGCATTTGGAAAAAATAGGTTATTGTGAAATAATCTTCAACTTTTTGCTTTGATTAAAAATGTTATTTGATCCTATTTTAACAGTAGGTTTATACCTTTTATTCCTTTTTTTTTTTTCCTTTACATGGCAACTACAATGGAACTAATTTCTTGTACAGTGGAACTAATGATAGAGTCCTAAAAGCGGAAAGGAATTCAACAGGGCATCTGATCAATTTTCATGACCTGAATTAGGATCAAAAAAAGTTACTTTTTTATCTACAATCTCAAATAATGGAAACTAGAACTTCACTGGGCAATTAATTCCCAACTTCCTTATCACTGTGAAAGCAGTTTTCCTTATTGCCAAAGATGAAACTCCTTTGCTTCAGTATTTTTCCTGATCATGAAGTGACCAAAAATTCTCCTTGCTCTTTGCAGTAGAATTTTCTCTCAATCTGGCAATCTTTCTTTTCTGTCTTAAGATATTATTTTTGGACATCCATGTATGAGGTTTATCCGTATGAGGTTTACCTGTTTTGCAATGATGTGATGCTACTGTACAAGCTAAAATTAGACTGCCTTGCTTTGCACCATCTGTCCTTGCTGGCTTCACATCCAACAGAAATGGAATGAGCATCATCCCAACCATTAATTGAAATATTGGAAGGAACTACAAACTGCTTGAAGATGAGACAGGCATATATCAGAATCATACAATCATAGAATAGTTTTGTGTTGGAAGAGACCTTTAAAGGTCATCTAGACTAACCCCCCTGCAATGAGCATTCCTTTCCATTCCAATTCCCTTCCATTCATTGCTGCTGAGTTCTAAATTTGGCATTACATTTAGGAAAGAAGAAAAACAACCCAGGGACAGTTTGAATGAAAGGAAAAAAGCAAGACAGGAGTTCAACAATTGGCATGTAAGGAAAGGCAGAAATAACTGGTTCAGTTTTTTACTTGAAGGCATAAATAACAGAGGCAACTTTCCACTTTCACTGTCAGAAATTTGTGTACTATTTCTACTTTGAACTCCTGAGGCTTTAATATATCTCCACCGGTTCTTATTATGTTTTTTTCTTTTCCATTAAATTAAAATGCCACTCAGTACCTAATATTTTCTAAGCTATGATCTGCAATTACCTTTAAACTCTTTCCAATAAACTAAACAAATAATCCCTTCAGCTATGTCTTATTTTCAAACCATTGATCACCTTCATGCAACCAACCTATCCCATTTTCAATTTCCCTATCAAAATGTATGGTAGCCTTATATGCAGCATCCTAATAGCTGCTCTAAAACACTAATTACTGGATGCAAATTACCTTTCAATTACTGTTGATTCCTGTCTTGGCACATTCATGAATGAAATTAGCTTTTTTCACTTCTAGATCCTCTGGCATTCAGCTGTTGTTCACCAAACTCAATCCTTCAGCTAAATGCTTCAGAAAGCAGTTTCTCTGTTTGTAGATCCACATCTATTGTTTCTAGATTTAGGGACTTCACCATATCAAACCACATTTTGTTCCAGAGCATCAAAACCTGTTCCACTGCTTCGAAGTGCAGCCTTCAGCCTAACACAGTACACAGCACTTCTGTGAGTCAAATCCAGCATAGCTTCTAGAAAAATATCCAATGTTGTTTTAAAATATGCACTGGATAATCAGCACACACTATTGTTTTAGGGGACAGTTACTCTTTGCTTAACTGCCAGTCTGAATAGTAACAGCTTCAGCTTCCACTGGGTTTTGCTACCACTCTCTGCTTGGCTGAGATCATCAGGTATTTTATAATACCTATACACCCATCAGAGATCCAGCACGGCCAGGCTGGATGGGGCTCTGAGCCACTTGGTCTAGTGGAAGACAGCCCTGCCCATGGTGGATGATCCTTAAGGTTCTTTCCAACCCAAACCATTCTGTGAGTCTTTGATTCCAAGCATTGGGGTGGACATCAGGGAAGAGCACTGGTAGTTGGCACAGCACTGCAGGCACTTCATGTATGATGTAGGTGAAGAATGGGATGAAAGGCACGTGTCACCCACAGACTGAGACTGCCATGCAACATAGCAAGTCTGGAGAACATACACCTATGGGACCTCTGCTCCTCTGGTACGGGGCTTTTGCAATTTTAGGTACTTACACAAGCCTCATTTTTGGACAGCCAAGGGCTTGCATCTGAGCACATCAATCTTTAAAATGTCAAAACATCCTTGTGAAGCTGTCATTCACACATGAAAAACGGAGGCCTTGTCACTGTATTGGAGGGTGCAACACACACAGACACACAACCTGTTTATTACAACAGCATGCTGTCTTTTATACCCTCCACACAGTTTACACTTTCCTCATGGGTTACAATTAGTCCACATAACGATCATTGGTGGGAAATTTTTCCATGTCTATTCTTCCCAGGAACTTTCTAAAAATATGTTCCACAGCTGCAGATTTAAACACCACCCCGTTATCTTTTCTCCTTCTTCTCGGTCTCCATACAGACAGCCTTGGTCAGAGAATACTTCTCAAAACAAACCTCATTCATTAACCCTCTCTAGCCCACAGACCACCTGTGGGTCCTACTACAAGGTCTTCCCTAGGCCATAAAGGAATTTAGTATTTTATACGAAGTCAGTTCCTTAGCTCCAGAGCACTTTTCCTCCTTCTGAATAAGGTTTCCACAGCAATAATGTAACAATACCATTGGGTATGGCAGCAAGGGTCTCTGAGTGTTTCCCACAGCAAATAGCAGGCAATTGTCACACTCAAGGTAAGAGACAACCAGGCAAAACAGCCAGGTTGTTGCTTTTAGGAAAACTTATCACGTCTATTTTCTTTGGGGGTGCTTAATTTTAAACCCAGGAGAGAACTCCTGCCTGTCCCACGGCTATCCCCGACAGCCAGCATCGCCACGGGGCGCTTCCCAGCCGGGCCCGCAGGACAGCAGCCGCGGCTCCCCAGGCTCCCGCTGCAGTGGGTGGATCCCTGGGAGGTGCCAGCCGCTTCCCTCCCCTTCCCCTCGCTCTCCCGGCTCGGCGGTGAGGAGGCGCCTGAGCGCGGCAGCATCTTCCCGGGGCGGGGGAGGAGGGAGGGAAGGAAGGAAGGAAGGTAAGCTGGGGAGTGCGGGGGTGGGAAGGGAAGGGGGCCGGCTCCCCCCCTTCCCTGCGCTTCCCTTTCCCGGGCAGCGGCGCTGGGCAGCGGGACAAGGACAGGGGCAGGGCGCGGCCGCCCGCGCTGCGTGTGCTGGGCCGGGCTGGGGCTGCGCTCCCCGGGGCCTCGCTTCTCAGGCACCCGGTCTGTAAATGGCCGATAACGGGGATGGCCGTGCGTGTCCGTCCGTGTGTCTGTCCGTGTGTCCGTCCGTGTGTCCGTCCGTGTGCTCCGCCCCCGTCCGGAGTCTCGTCTGTGTGGTGCCGGTGCGCGCTGCCCGCAGGTGCGCGGAGGTGCGGTGGTGGCGGCGCTGCAGGCGAGCCGAGCTTGGCGACCGGCTATGGTTTCATGGAAAAGAAAGGATACTGTGGAAATCGAACGCTGTTTATTTATCGTGTGGGAGACGGGGAGGATTGCATGGCGTTTCCTTGGGCAAGTGAAATTCCTAGTATCAGGCACGGTCAGCAAAGAGGTTCTGCTCGGGTTACGAATGGGGTGAGGTCTGTAGGGAGTGATGCTCGTGCACCATCAGGAACCATCCGGGTTGATGAAGCGATGTGCCCCCAGTCCGTGAAGGGAGCTTGCGGGAAAGATGGGGCAAGACTGTTTACAAGAGAATGTAGCCACAGGGCAGGGGGGGACAGGTACAAATTGAAAGGGAGCACATTTAGATTAGATGTTAGGAAAAATATCTTCACTGTGGTTGGTGAGGTACTGGAACAGGTTGCCCAGAGAGTTGTGGATGCCCCATCCCTGCAGTCATTCAAGGCCTGGTTGGATGGGGCTCTGAGCAACCTGGTCTAGTGGAAGATGTCCCTGCCCATGGCAGGGTTGGAACAAAATTATATTTATGGTCCCTTCCAACTGAAATCATTCTATGTTTCCATGCTGGAGGATGTGAAAGCAAACACAGGGTAGAGGAAACATTTAGAAGCAATCATCACTGCTCAGCGTTGATAGAAGGGATAATACTGTCCAGATGTAGGAAATAAATGTGACAGAATTATGCAGGATGTGAATGATGTGATGGACCGTAAAGTAGCAGGAGGAGACTGTGTGGATAAAGAAAAAGTCAAGCATATCATTGCTTTGAGACAGGAAAATTACAAGAGCTTTTGATGGTGTCTGCTATTGTCCACAGGAGTTGGATTTGTATAAGAATATCGCCTACAGAGAGATTCTATCAGGAATTATGTCACGTATGGATTTCTTTCTTAGACTGTAAAATCACAGAATTATTTGAGTTGGAAGGGACCTTAAAGATCATCTGGTTCCAACCCCCCTGCCATGGGCAGGAATGCCATTCACTAGACCAGGTTGCCCCTGGCCCCATCCAATGGCCTTGAGCACTGCCAGGGGTGAGGCATCCACAACTTTTCTCGGCAAACTGTTTGTGCTTTCACCACCATCTGATTAAAGAATTTCTTACTGGGGTCTGATCTGATTCCGTCCTCTTATCATTTCAATCCATTTCCCCCTTTGTCCAATCAATATCTGATTGTGTAAAAAGTTATTCTCCCTCTTTTGTGTAAGCCCCCTTTAAGTATTGAAAGGCCACAGTGAGGTCTCCCTGGAGCCCTCTTCTTCTCCAGTCTGAACAACCAAGAGAAACAGATGATGGCATCTTTTAGACATACAGTGATCCAGAGGATCTTACATACAAGTGCTGTCAGCTTGCCAAATAAGCACTGCATTATCTTAGACTTGCTCTCAGGTAAGCAGTGTGAAAATTCTGGGCAAAGGTGGTTTGTTAGTTATCTTGTGATCTTGGATTGCATTTTTAATTAGATTAAATAAAGAGAAATAGAATAGGTGACTAAACAGGTTTTAAATTCTTAGTTTTAGAAGGTAAACTTGGAAAAATCAAGAGGATTAATTAGTGATGTTGTTTTTACAGGAGTACTGAGGGCCCTAGAAAGTAAAGAAGGTAAAAAGCTGTTTTGTTTCAAAGGTAAAATCCATTTGGAATTTATATCCAAAAAATATTTTTAAAAGCTGTATTGCAAGCAACTTCTAACCATCAAAAAGGATTTTAGAAATAAAGACTAGAAAAAGGATAGCTAAGTGAAGTGCAAATGCAGAGGTAAAGTAGCAATTCAAGAGTAAGAACTGGCAAAAGTAATTCTGAGTTCATTATAAACAATTTCTTTTCAAGCTTCTTTAATCATGTAAGTGAAAACAATAATAGAAATAAGACCATGGAGTGGTAAAGATGAGGTAAAATGGCCTTGGTATTATGATGCATATCACCTGTTGCTGTTTGGAGTGGGCGACTGCAGTGGGTAGATTTAATGTTAGATGCTTGAACTTTTACCTCAAAAGAATAACATTTTGTCTCTTTATTATTTTTTAAGGGTTGGGAAACCTCTGTGTGTTAGATCCAATGCTCTTGCCACTTAATGTTCAGCAGTTCCAGCATCAGAAGACTGGAATAGTTGATTTGGGTATTTAATAGTATCATTTATTGGTAGGGGAAGTGGGGTAACTTTTCTTTCTCATGAACATTCTATTTACTGTTTTATCTGTCTCCTATAACAGGCAGTATCTTCATATGCAGACTACATTAAGAGTTTTAATTATCAGAATTCTTAGTTCTAAGCATATAATACCTGTTTGATGTGTATACCTAGGTAAAGCCTGACTTTGTCAGGCTCCCACATGCAGGTACAATTCCACCTGACATCTGAACCTGGTGCATGGTTTATCCTGAACAACTGACCTGTTGGTGCTTCTTAAAGCTTTACTATTTTCTTTAACAATTCCTTAACCTTATTAAAAATAATAAAAAAGCTGTTTCTTTTGCATATTTACTGCACTATTCTGAATGGTTTTGTTCTGTTGCATGGTCAATATTTTTTAAAAAGTGTTTTTTTTCTTAAAATGAATTTTAGGATTAATTTTGTTTCCCTAAAGCTGGTTCTGTGACCTCTTGTGTTGGTAGGTCAAAAATGAAGATAAGTTTTCAATTCTACCAAATCAGTTGTGTGGTAAATTAAGTATTATGTAGAATATAAAATAGGCAAGAGCAAATAATTGCATCAATTTTATTTTATTATGTTTGTGTTTCTGTATGGATTACAGGAACTGAAGTTTTGGGCAGAAATTCACCAAAAAGATAAGGAACTTTTCAAGTCAATTTTGTAAAAATCTTGGATTAGCTATATCAAAACTGTAAACAGATGTTTTTCTTTAGCACCTCAGGCTAGATTTAGGTTACATGAGATTACATTAGGTTAGATTGCAATGTAGGAATGATGTCTTGTTCCCAAGACACCATCTGACAAAATGTTTCATTATTTTGACACATCTCAAGGTCTAGAGATAATGTTTTTTCCTTTTACTGGAGAAGTAAACCAGTAATTATATGAAAGTCACTCCAGCATCTTTCTGTAATACTTTTCAGCACTTGAAGTAGTTCTTGCCAGGTTTCTGTGGTCTGAAACACTTGCTTGCCTTCAAAAGGTATTTTTGCATGTGTAGAAAAAAGTGTAAATACTTTTAAGTGGAAATGTGTTTTGATTGACATTTTCTTTATCAGGCTTTTTTAGCTGATGACGTTGACATTTTAGTAAGCCTTCTGGAGGCTTAATTTTTTAATAAACTGTACTGGTTTCTTGTCTCTGTAGTTCTGTCTTTCATTTGTTTGTTATACAGTTTCTCAGTAATTGCCAGCCACTTTCTTCAAATCTTCTTTTTTTTAAAGTCAAGTACCTAGATAGCCAAAGGTGTGGTTTTATTTTTTCAGATTGACTCTAGGGTGTGTAAAATGGGAAAAGAATTTGAGAATTTTTTTTTTATTTCTGCTTTAAATATTTTCCTTCTGGTGGGTGATGATGATTTTTTTCCAGTTGCTTCCTCTCTTGATGCTGGCTGGTCAACAATCTACCCTTCTACCTAGAATGATAATAGACATTTCTAAAGGGGAAAAAGTAACTGGCATAGGAATTAGTAAAATGAAGAAACTTAATATGAGCACTTGTCTTACCATCACTTAGGATATGTATTCTGCATGTGATCCTCTGGAAACTTCAGTGGAGTCATGCTGGAGGTCCATCCCTGGAGCCAACAGGTGGAGCTGGATGGCATGTCAAAAGAGAGGTGGTATCTGACAAGATGCTTTTGGCTGAAGTTTTGTCTCTGGAGGTGGAGCCAATAAAGAGTTTCTTGGATCTAGCCTCTAAACTGTGTGTTGATTTGTTTGTGGAATGAGTAGGCACACAGTGGAACTTGCCTTAGGAGCAAAGAATTCAGTCTGGTGTCATGAAGCAAGAGAGGAAGATTATACTTCAGTTGGAGTTAGAAAAACAACCACTCACTGTTTGTCAAGGTCTGCAGTTTCTTGGTAGTGGAAAATGCCACAGCAGTGGAAGGATGAATGACAGGCTGAGTTCTGTCAATTTATTGTCAGCACTGAGTGTAGTACTGGCATTTCACTGTACATGGAGAAGGAAGATAATTTTGAAAATAGTCTTCCTAGGAAGGAATGTGACCTGTTCAATAGGAGTACATCTTGGCAATAATGCTGATCTGATCTGTCCTGCAAAGTTGCTTGGATAAGTTAGCATCATGTAATGACTACTGTGGTAGGAAACTGCTGAGAAATCAGGAATATCAGAGAAAGTTAGGTTCCCTTCTAAGAGTCTCTTAAAGTCCCTTTTCTCTGTGACTTTTTCTTTGTCATCTTTCTTTGTAATCTAAGGCTTCTTTGTAGCCTGTGGTTAGAGTCCTTGGGGAAGAAGCTGCAGACAGACCTTTGAATCAGCAGATGAAATTCATAAATGCTCAAGTGGGAGGAAATACTAAGTGGAGTTCTAAAAATATTTGTTGGCTTGCCAAGTTCCTAGAGAGAAGCTACAGGAATGTTTACATTCAGATGAGTCAGTGAACCTGTTTAAATATTTAGGGTTAAATGGTCTTGGACTGCTAATGAAGCTTGGCTACTAGAATTAGTATTTATGTTCTTTAACACAGTCTTATGTATACTGCAGATACATATGTGTCTTACCCGAAGATCTGTGGTGCCTGGACCAAAGCAAGGGTCAGAACTTTTAGTTTCCAAGACCTAAACTCAGACTGCCAGAGTATGCTGTCCTGATTCTTAATGAACTTGGATTTCAGAGAAGAGATTGGTGGAAATTTAATATAAATATTTTTGTATCAAAAAGCAGTGCACATCCTCAAGAAATGAATGTTTATTTTGGGGGAAACAAAGCTAGTGAAAATTATAAAGAAGTTTTCATGCATGAGAAATACTTCTTGTTACCTTTTAACTTTCTAATGTATTGAATTTTTTAAAAATATAGTACCTAGCTATTTGAAAGTAAGGGGCTTTAGCAGTTAGGTACATATAATATTTAGGAAGCAAATAAACCCAGTAACTTGTCTGAAATAGCTAGGATATGTTTTTTCTCCTGTACCTGATTTACTGAAATATACAGATTTTTGTCTTTTCATTTTTGATGAAAATAGTGTTTTTTCTTTGCTCGACTGCATTGACAATGGTTATTTTTCTGGAGGAAAATTCTTGCGAGTAGGCAAATATGAATAATTGCTGATATGTTAAGAGTATTTGGACAAGAATGATTCCTAAACAGGCCTATTTTTTTTTTCTGTCTTTATTTTTGGGATCCCCAGGTGAATATATGCTCTTAATTCAATGAGAGGTTTTTAGGAAGAAGGACTTTGCAGATACAGTTATGTGGCACTTAATATGTACTTTTATTAGACAAGATGAATAAAAGAATAAATTGGCATAATTTGAGTCACCCTGTGTACTCCTGTGGGGTTCCTCAGAAATAAGGTGTCCAGGGTTGTAGAGCAAATTGAAAGTGAAGTTGCAGGGCAATTTTCTCATAGTTATATATAAGTTAAACATGTTCTAACTTTCAAATTGGGAGGACATGTAACTGGTCTTTGTTATTGAAAAGGCAAAACTGTTGGGAGTCTGGAAAGTAATGAAGTGGAGCACCTGTTATGAGTTAACTGAGGTGGTTAGATCGTAATAGATCTTTATACTAACAAATCAACTGCTTTTTAAGTGAAACTGTGCTTTTGTCTGCAGAGATGCTATTGAAGTGAAACACTAGGACTTGAAGAATCATGGGCATCAGTTTTGTATCAAATGGCTCGAGGAAGGAAATATGGAATTCTACATTTGTTTAAGCTAGAAAATTCAGTCAGTAATTATTCCCTTGGGGTCTGAGTGTAGGCTAAGGATGGTCAAGAAGTGGGTAACGTATATCAGCATTGCTTGGGAGTGCTGGAAATTAATGCTGCAAAACATTGGATGGCCTCAATAATCAGCTTCACAGTAGGACTGCTGTCATACTTGAAATTAAATGCTTCAGAACAGTTCAGTAGTACAGGCAAAGGCCTTGGTTTGGGGATTTGTTCCTACTTTAAATAGAGATAATGTACACAAAATCAACTGGGTGCATTCCTGTTGTTTGAACAAGTATGTTGAAGAAAATAAGAAATTGCTTAACCACAAGAGCTCAGCAAGTTCCTGCATTTCCCTGAAGGTGTAAAGCTGGGTAAATGGCTGTGTGTGCTTATTCAGGGCTCTGCTCAGCTGCACAGGCAGAACTGTCTGGTGCCATTTAGCTCTGGGCTGCTTCTCCAGCTTGGCAAGGATATATGGATATCCCGTGGGTCCTGTATCATATCTGCCAGCACTGGTTGGTGTCAGGGATCCCCAAGGTCATCTCAAATGCCAGTATTGATGTGTAGGCGACTGAGTCAGGCCCTTCAGTCTGTTCTACATGAAGGGGAAATATAACTTAGCTTCCAGTTGTTTCAGTTTGGTTGCGTTTTTGAGCCTTTAGCTCAAAGTCACTGTGGACTTTCACACATGAGCTGAATTCTTCATTTAATGTCTCAAACTAGGTGTATAAAATGCGTTCTGTGTGTATAGATTTGTGGGTTTTGTTGAAGCTTAAGCTTAACAATTGTGCATATTCACTATGGACAAGGTGTAGCAGTTGTTTAGGTTTTTATTTGTTTCATAAAAATAATTTCTGTTTATTCAGTAGATTGAATCATTAACATTTATAATACTTAAGTAATGCTAATTTAATTTCTTTTATGTAATCGGATTAAGTCTTATGGCATGAAGACTTACATAAGAGACATGTCTAGTAGTAAGTTAGGTAGTTTCATGCAGTTACATTTGATACTTGTTTTAATGTGGTATTACTCTAAAAATTAACTCAGTAAAATGGTAACTTTTTATTGGATGTTATGCTGCATATGGTCAGAATTTTACAGATGTGTGATTTTGTGTGAGAAGTAAACAGATTTGTAGCTGTGTCTGAACCAATGTACCTCAAAGAAAATTATGTGCATGACTTTCATAATTGTTCAGTGGAAGAGGCTTGTACAGCTTCAGAACTGCTGCTCGTTTTGTAGTTTTACTGAAAACAGAGTTGCATGGCTTTATGTTAGGAAATAATTTTAGAATAGTAGAGTTGTGCGTATTTGTGAAGAAACATCTGGTCTGAAAATCTGTTTCTATTGATAATGTATGTCACAGAAATTATGCAGGTAATTTACAGGGCTGACATTATTTTCTGAAGCAGAATGAAAATTTTAGCAGCTCTCAGTAAACCTGAAAAGACACAAATGTTTTTCTAACATTGGTTTCAGAATGGAACTGGAATAATTGCATTTGAAGGCTTAAGCCAGAAACTGAATTCTCTGAGCAGTGTGCTTTTTCTTTGCTGACAGAAATGTCTTAAAGCATTATGTCAGGAAGGCTCTCAATTTATTTTTACTGCAATGAAAATACATTGGAGTATGGTGCTCATAAAACATTTCTCTTTCCAATCACAATCTGATTAATTTTCCTACTTATTTTAAAATAATGTTTTGTCCAAGAATGAATATTTTAGGTAAGAATACAGAGTTTGCCTAACTGATCATTGTACAGTTGTATATAAAAGCAAAACTGAGAAAGCTTTGTATTTCTTGTTTTCTCACCCCACAGAAGAAGATAGTGTGCATAGTTTCAGAAAGTATTGTTGCAGCAATATGATATGATGATTTTAACCACAGTTCTCTCTCTGCAGGGTGACACAAGCACAAATCCATATGGAGGATGAACCTCCTCCTCAAGGAGTCAGTGCCAAGGTCAGAGTATTGATTTGTGTTGGGAATTCTGTACTGCTCTGCTCAAAAAGTTCCATTTAGCAGTAGCTTAGTACATGCAAGTACTTTTCAAGGTAGACAGAAGACAAAAGCTATAGGAAGAAGAAATGATACTAGCTGAAGAAATCTTACTTAAGTCATCTGCAAAATATTAGAAGAACAATGTATAATAATAGAAGAACAATATATAATATTAGAAGAACAATATATTCATATAACATCTGAGATTCATGTCTAAGTCTGCCTTTCATGACCTTAGGCAATATAGTTAGGGAACTGATCACTTATGGGATATAAATACTGGTAGGCTAAGAGTTGAAACTGGTTTTCATATTTTTGAAACTAAATATAACGTGGAGCTGTGTGAGGTGAGAAAGTCTTGAAAAGTGGAATAATATCTCTTACTGAGTTGAGTGTAACTAATAATTCCAGCGACAGGATTTAGATTATGGGTTTTTTTTTGGTCTGATGAAGTTTTTTGTTTGTTTGTTTTGTTTGTTTTGTTTGTTTTTTTAAGATCAGTATCTTAAGTATTTCCTTGGGTGGTTCTTATAAGAGTAGTTGGGGATTTTTTTTCTTTCAGTGTATTATTTTAGTGTTAACAAATGCTACAGTTTGGGATTATTTTTGGGCTGTTAATTGTGAGGGTAGAACATGAGTGCTTTGTAGAACAAGGTTACAGAAAAAGCAACTGGGTGCTGATCCACTGAGCACTTGGAATTTAGAGCCTACATTATAAAGAACCTGACAGGTTATTCCAATAAAAGAATCTGTAAAATTGAAGGACACTCTGGCCATCCTTTCAAATTCAAGGCTTCTTCAATCTTGAGCAAAAGTGGGATGCAGTTTTGTGGATGCAGTTTTTTTGATGCAGTTGGAAGAACAGTCTCTGGTGCTTTTAGTATTTATTATCATATCTTAAGAGGGCCTGAAATTCTCTGTAGAATAAATGGTAGCTTCTTCGCATAAAAGAAATTACTCTGCAAACAGCAGATGAACAAAGATTGATTCCATATGGATTCTAGTCCTTCGTCCCTGATAACCCTGCTACGTGTCACAGGGAGCAGTGTTTACTGGGATTAACTTGGACCTACTTGCTCACTGATTTATTTCATAACATAATGTCTGTTTGTCCAGCTGCCTGCTGCCAAGCTGATTGTGTCAGCAGAATTTTACTTCCCTTTCACTTACAAATTTGGCTGAAGTTGGTCAGTTATTTGCTGCAATGAAATGGGGAAAGAACTGGTGTGATCAAAACCACATTCTTTTTTTCCTGTGAAGATGGCCAATCCTTCTTTCCCCTCCTCAGAAGCATATAATAAAGAAATGGGTGATTAGCTGGTATTTGGCTAAATAATTTAATTAGGATTAATTTAGGGTTTTGATTCTGATTTTTCTAATGTTCTGTATATTTCTGTGTATATTTTTCATAGTCAGTGATACTAATTGAAAAAGCAGTATTCTTATGGCTGATATAAAGTGCTTCAGACTCCAAACTAGAATTTATTCACATCTTTGTATAATTTGGAGGTAGAAAAAATACACATATTAAAAAAATGTATATTTCTCAAAGATAAGTGTATTCTTGGGCAGACTTCTTTTATGGTTTCTTATTTTAACAGCAATTTTAGCATCAAGGGAAAATAGATTTCAAATTTTGAATATACACTTTACACTTTATATTGGAATGTTGTCTTACAGAATTCAATCTATATTGAATTCTGTAAGACAGCACTTACTTTGTGTGAATACAGTGAAAGTGTGAACTCACCATTTAACCTCTTACATGGTACTTTTCTCCATTAATATAGATCCTTTGTTTCTAGATCATTATCTATTTTATATGTTTATTTAATGTCTTCATTTGAAGTATCGTTGTAGAATTAAAACAGTGGTTTGTGGCTGATAAAGGAGATTATGATGTTTATCTAATTTTTTACTATGCAAAGGCATATATTTCTCTCTGTGCAGGTATTTGATAGCATTTTTTTTATAATACCAGGCCTTGGAGGCAACTCTGTTGTCAGCCCTGAAGATGCTGGATGTTGGGAAATGGCCGATTTTTTCTCTCTGTTCCTCAGAAGAGATCAAGTTAATTCGACAAGCCTGTGTCTTTGGTAGTGCTGGTAATGAAGTGTTGTATACAACTGAAAATGATGAGGTAACTGTCCAAGAGTGTGTATGAACGTGACGTGCTTCATCAGTCATGTATCAAGTCATCAGTAGAATGATGACTTCATCAGTATCAAGTTTTACTGAAGGCCCAGTAGTAGAATAGTACAGCTAGAGAAAGTTGCATGCAAAAATGACTGATTGTTTTGTTTGCTACTTAAACATTTTCAGTTTAAATTTAAGGCTTCACGCCACAATGAGAGAACAAAGAGAAGATGAGTTAAACATTTGTTGCAAGTGGGTAGTGACAGGATGAGGAGCAGTGGACACAAACTGCAAAATGGGAAGTTCTGATTCAGTGCTAGGAAAAAATTGCTGTAAGAGGGGTTAAATCCTGAAGCAGTTTTGAGACTTGTTTCCCTTGGACGTGTTCAAGAATCTTTTGGATATGGCCTTAAGTCAACTGATCTGTTTAGATCTTTGTTGAGCACAGGGGTGGACTAGTTGACCTTTGGAGGAGGTTCTCCTTTGCAACCTAAGTTATGAGAATGATTCTTTTTATAACAGGTTTTTGTGCTTGGCATGAACTGCAGTGGCTGTTTGGGAACAGGAGACATGCAGAGCACTATAGAACCAAGGAGGTTAGATTCCCTGTGTGGCAAAAAGATAGCCTGCCTGAGTTATGGAAGTGGCCCTCACGTTGTTCTTGCTACAGAAGGTAAAGTATGATCTGAATATTGCTTTTTCAGAGAGTCCACTTAAATTCATCCAGCAGGTGTGGAAGGTCTGGGCTGGGAACATTAGAGAGAGAGTTGAGTATTCTGGGCTATTAAGTCAAAAGTATTTTAATTGGCAAATATGACATGTCAGCTAGCTTGTTATTCTCAGAAGTTTTTCAAGCTCTACTTTGATCTTGTCAGTACTTTTGGAAGGGCTTTTTTCTTTCACTTCTCAGTTAAGTTTGAAACTTCTGATTGGTCTTGAAATGCATTAGTGGCTACATTATGCCCCATTTGTTCTTGTGCCAACACTGTCCTTCAACTAAAATGCATCTTTTCCTTCCAGTACCTACTTTTGGATGTGCTTTACAAACCCATTATGTTGCCTCCCAGCCTTCATGCTTCCTGCAGTGACGCTCTATTTTCTGCATTGTGGCAGTGGCTTTTATATTCATAATTAAGTATGTTACTCTTGAGGAAAAATTATTAACGTTGTGTTCCCAGTGAGGTTCTGTTAGAGCCTAAGTGATGATATTCACACTTATTCTGTTTATGAGAGGAAATGTTTTTCAGTATTCTAGATTATGACTAAAAGTAGGTGAGGGGAATTATGTTGTTAATGTGTTCTTTTACATTCAATTGTGTTCCATCATTTTCTCCAGTCTTCATGGCAGACCATTCTGCATACTTTTTTAATGTATCCATCTCTATTCTCTGAGCTTTGTTACTGGCAGATCCCACTGATGCACTCATACTCCTTAACCTGATGATGAAGTACTGCCAAAGAGCAGGTCCAGAACTGATCCTTGAAGATTTTTACTCATAGCTCCATTTGAATTAATGGCTTTTCTTCAGCACAGCCTTTTTTTAACTTTCCTTTGAGAGGACTGTTATATGTTACACAGTTATTGTGTTAATTACTCTCATTTCTGCTTTGCTGTATGCTTCTGTGCTGTATCTTTCACAGGTTTACTGGAATTTTCTGAGGAAAATGTTGTTCACTTTTGATAGGATAAAGTAATTAAATTTAGCCAGTTGTTATAGAGGAGTATTGGTTTTGTGTAGCATGTTTTGCCTTTGTAGTTCTGAGTGAACCCTTCTTGGGGAATACGCATATTGTAAAGGAAAGAAAGCTTATCATTTGAATTTTTCAAAATGGGAAACATTGCCAGGCTTAGACAAGAAATTCTGATTGATTGTCATAACAAAGAAATTGAAATGGGGACCCTGACTGTCATTTCATCCTTTTCTCTTCTGTATTACAATATCCCTTTTCTTGCAGCAGTATGTTTTCCTTTACTGTGGTTATGGTGGTACTACCCTTTTGGATTTGTGATCAACGCTATGTGAGCCAGGTAGCACTGGGGGCTGTTCATAGGCTGAACAGCCCCATAGGTCATATATGCATTTATACACTTGAGTGTGCACATTGTTACTGACTTTGACTTTTTAGTTTGGAATTTTTTGTTGTGTACTCAATGGAAAAGTAGAGATTTTTCAGCCCGCTCTTTACATTTTTCTTGTAGAAGGAGAAGTGTATACGTGGGGTCATAATGCTTATAGTCAGCTGGGCAATGGTACTACAAATCATGGTTTTGTTCCCTGTCAAGTCTCTACTAACTTGGTGAACAAGAAAGTCATTGAAGTTGCCTGTGGCTCTCACCATTCCATGGTGTTAACCTCTGATGGAGAGGTGAGTATAGTGGGAGCCAGTATCTCTTTTCTCTTAATGAAACTCATGTATGGGAGAAACAGGAAAACACTCTGCACCTATATCATTAGACCTTGCTTCTTGCAATCCTCACAGTGCTGTTATAACACAAATGTTTCAAAAAAATTGAAATTTGTGAGGTTGTAGCTGTTTTGAAGTGTGCAGAGAACACTGATTTTGTGCCACATATGCTTGTAACAAGTTATGCAGTTCCTTCCTATGTTATACTCTAAATGCTTAATGGCATTAAAGCGGATGTTAATGTAAATAGCATTCACTGTAAGGAATTCTACCTGTCAAAGTAAAAAGTTCCCTGGAATTTGCCTTGAGGTGCCATTTGTGCCACTTAGCTCTTCTAGTTTGGGTTCTGGAAAAGTAGCAGTGGGTTCTTCTGGCATTAACTGCAGCCATCATGCTTCCTCTTACCTTTGAGTGGAGGAACATAAAAGAATGGAATATATAAATGCTGAGATCGGCCTATTTTTGTTAGAAATGGTGCAGTGTGTCTTCCTAGGTCTGTAAAACAATATATCTAATATCATATAAAAATGAATTTTTTTATAGATACAGCCTTTTCCTCTCTTGAATATATATATTGAACTATATACTATGAAGACATCTTTGATGACAGTTTTTTTTCCAACAGGTATACACATGGGGTTATAATAACTCAGGCCAGGTTGGATCTGGTTCAACAGCAAATCAACCAATTCCTCGAAGAGTTACCAGCTGCCTACAAAATAAAATAGTCATTAATATAGCTTGTGGACAGATGTGCTCTATGGCTGTGGTGGAAAATGGAGAGGTAAGAAATTTCAAGTGAATATTTGGACTGAGTTTTACTTCATGTAATAACTTGGCATGTAGATAATTTCAAACCTGGTAGTAAAGAGCTATTATGCAGAAAGGAAGTTTACATTTCCAGACTCCATCAAGTCTAGCTGCTTATACTGCTCATAAAAACCTTTGGTGCTATACCACTGCTGTCTTTAGCATTCATAGACAAATAAATTATTGTCTATACTAGAATATGAGGTATGGTGTGTGAGATTAATCAATGAACGATATTTTAATTTTTAATGCTCATATTCACACATCTTAAGAGAAAACAAAAGTACATTGTGCATATTTGTTGTACTGGAGAACCTCTTGAATGTCTCTCATACTTTTTTATCCTTTTGCAAAGATACAAGGAGGTTGTAGAATTCTTAGTTTTGTTCATATTAGCTGAGGATATTGGGCAGTATACATCTTGCTGGCTCTATTTCTCCAAACAGTTGAGTTTAGAACTAAGTAGCTATTGACTGCAGTAAAACATACAGTACTGAAGTTATCAGAGGTCAGGATTTTCCTTTTTTTTATGTTTGGCATAAAGCTGCCTGCTCAAACTGTTGTGCATAGGTTCCATTTTATACTTCTTCTAGTGTGTTTTCTGTTAGAAGATTTTGGAATAAGAAATGAGCTCTTTGGAAATGGGAGGTATTATGCTGGATTTACTCTATGCTGGCAAGCAGCCATATTAATCCCTGATTTTCTGTTCTTCATATTAAAATATTGTAGTCCTACATAATCTAGCTCCTAAATAACGTGAATGTGGAAGTTAGGAATTCTAGATGAGCACGTAACTGGCATTTTAAAGAAAAACGCGTGTGTATATGTGTTTATATACATAGGTATACATGTGAATATGTTTGTGTTTGCCTAAAACAAAAAACAAAAACCCAAGGAAGCGAATAGTAGCAAAAGTAGCAAACAGCTAAAAGTCCCTGTCTCTGTTTCAAGGTCTATGTCTGGGGGTACAATGGGAATGGCCAGCTGGGGCTGGGCAGCAGCGGCAACCAGCCCACGCCGTGCCGGATCGCAGCCCTGCAGGGCATTCGTGTGCAGCGGGTACGTCTGTGCTGCCCCACCCCAAACCCCATCCCAAACCCCTGCTGCCCCAGGAACCTCTGCAAGACTCCTGTAGGCAGCACATGCCTCCTTTGAAGGAGATAGTGAGATTTGTTTGAAGTGGCGTCACGATGAAAAACATGTGTTCTAAAATGGACCTCTGCCAGCAGGGGAGAAACTGTGACCCTGTGGAGTTCAGTGGGAATTTTGCCATTGATTTCAGTGAGGTCAGGATTTTACTTAAAGAGGACTAGACCATTAGAAATGTTTGTTTTATTTTGTTCTTTTTTATCCTGTGGAAGTTAGTTAAAAAACTTATTTCTGTTATTTTAGTTAACAGCAGAGTCTTTCTAGGATATTCTATTCTTCATTACCCCCTGCCTTTTTTACCCCTGGAAAAATGCTGCAGTTTAGCATTTCGTCTGTCTTGTAGACTGAATTTCATTTTAGAACTGCACTCCAGCCACAATGACTTACTGGTGTTTGGAGTCTGAACAAATTGCCTCCCATTACTTTTGGCCAACATCTGGTATGATTCCAGTTAGTCTTGACCTTTGGAGGTTATTGCACTTTACCAAATAGCAGGCTGCCACCAGTGTAACCAGCAAACTGGTGGCTTCTTTTGGCTAATAGGTATTTAAAGTGACTGCAGGATTGATACTGACAGTTTTAATTGATACATGCAAAGTAGAGGGTACTGTCAGGAAAATGGCACAAGCTGTTAGAAACCATCGGGTTTGAAACCCAGTAAAGTTTTGCAAGAGCATGTTGAATTTTGGATGCCATTTATTGCATTTACTCAGGAAAGTTAAGGATTTTTAAAGTCTTTTAAAAGAAACTCATTTAATTATGTAATTTTACATTCAGGGCCTAGGATGTAGACAGTAGCTTTGTTGGTAGCAACTACTGTTGGATAGTAACATAATAAAGTGAGTATTATGTTCCCCTGCATTTATCCTTCTATTGAGAGAGTGAATGTTCCAGCAAGTTTGGCTTAGATTCTATTTCCATCCACTTCATTTACTTGATATTGATTAATACCATGTTGTAGATCTCCACTCAGTAAATAAGATTATGACAATCTAATCTTCAATTTTCTGCATATTGTTCAAGTTTGTCATATAGCTTCCCTTCTTTCTCAGTTTCCTGTTCTTTTTGCTCTACTCTTGAGATTATCTGTCAGGGTTTCTCACTGGTAATTTTTTTCCACAAAGTTACCTCATCTACTTTCATTCCATTTTTAATAAACTTACCTGTATTTGTAATTTTTACACTAGAATAGAATCAATGGCATTAACCTGTACCATAAGATTCATCTATCTCTTTTAACTTACTATTACATAAAAATGAGATTTTCTTCTTTTTATTATTCCTTATAGGTTGCCTGTGGCTATGCACATACATTAGTGCTAACAGATGAAGGTCAGATATATGCCTGGGGAGCCAATTCGTATGGCCAGTTAGGTACTGGGAATAAAAGTAACCAGTCTTACCCTACAACAGTTATTGTGGATAAGGACAGGTAATACTTACAGTCTTGCAATCAGACATTGGTTGACATACTCACAGAAGAGCTACATAAAATTATGGTATTTTTAATCTATTTTTTGGGGGGAGAAGGAGCCTATAATTTTTTGCAGTGGTTCATCTGCTAAATGTGAACAGAATTTTCACGGAGAGTGCTTGAATCAGCCCCATAACCATCCCTGTGAAAGAGAAACTGAATATTCTGAGCCTGAATATGCTATTTTTTGCTTCGGCTCAACTGTATTTTACAGGCCTTAATTGCAGTTTCCCTTCAGTGATGTAGTTTCATTGCTTGAAATCAACCATGAAGGCTTTATTGTCTGTGAATAGAAATTGTATTTTAATATGCTACTTTTGACAAGAAGTGTACTCAGAAAAAGTGAAGGGCGGACATCTGCAATTTGTGTTATTTCTGCTATTAAATCTGGCTCATAACCCAGGAGAAAGAGAAAGGGAGGAGTTCTTTCTTGGTATTGTTGCCTAAAAATTAAGCTTCGATTTTTTACAAGTTTAATATTTTTCTCTAGGTCCTTGAGGGATAGTGGGGCAGTTATTTATGTTGCTGTTGTAAAGCCATGTATGTATATGATCAGAAGTCTTGGTTTTGGGGTCCTGTTGTGAATAAGAAGGAAAGTGAGATGTCTCTCTTAACCCTGCATCTGAGTACATCATTGTGAGGAAGTGGCATTGCTGCTCTGGTGATGAGACATGGCCTGATCTTGAACCTTGCTATCTCTTTGTGTGTACTTGTGTTTCTGCTTCAAATGTTACTGATTTTTTTTTCCCCAGACACTTTAGCCGAAGTTAAAATGTTACAATAAAAATTTTATACAATTCTTAATGTTGCACGCTGCCTTTGCCTTTTGTTGGTCAGACTGTAAATTCTTGGTGTCAGTGAAATTATTGCCTCACTAAAGCCCGCAAGATTTGTGCATACAGCTTTAAACAAGTTGTTTCCCTGCCATTATCCCCAGGCAGCTGAGAACACAAGTAAACAAGCAGTAGTTCAGACTGCAAAACAGTGGATTGTGTAATGCTGTACACAGTGGGAGTTTTGAAGTCCTAAATCAACCTCAGGATTAGCGACATAGCCTAGCTAAAAGACACTTAGAAACAGATTTAAGTGCTGCTTGGTTCTAAATTTTATTTTTCAAAGTGGAAGTCTTTTAAGCACAAGTAACAATAATTATATGAGTAAGAAGTATGTTTAACTTGTTGGTTTATAACTGTTGCCAATAAGCAAACAGAAAAAAGACTTCTCTTATCTTTCAATTATAAGCCAAAATGCAATTTTTATTTTTTTAATGCCTCCTCATTTCCTTCTTTATCTTCTCCAAGTTTTTGTTCTCTGAAGCTTAATACAGACACTCACCTCACTGCCCAGCACCAGCAAGGACATTCAGAGGTTTGAAACTCATCAGAGCTTTGCTTGAGAGAGCTGAGGGGTCAGCAGAGCATGTGCTGCAGCAGATACAGAGCTCTGCTGCAGCACTGGCTACTTGCTCCCAAGATGCTTTTCCAAAGAGAAAATTGGAGTGCACGCTGTTTGCAGAAACACTGCCAGTCCTTTTAAGTCTGCTGTGTATGACCAGAAAGCATTCTTGCTCACGTTCACGCTTACAAAGTGTGTCTTACACTAGAAAAAGACAGGAGGCAATGAGCTTCTTCACTGTGTTTTGTTCTTGATGGGAGTGACTCGCTTTTATTCCTTTCGTTTGGTTTCCTTGTGGATTCAGAGTTATCGAGATCGCCGCCTGCCACTCTGCGCACACGTCGGCGGCCAAGACCCAGAGTGGCCAGGTGTACATGTGGGGCCAGTGCCGGGGCCAGTCTGTGACCTTCCCCCACCTCACCCACTTTGCCTGCACTGACGATGTGTTCGCCTGCTTCGCCACCCCTGCTGTCATGTGGCGCCTGCTCTCCGTTGGTGAGCTGAAATATCTTTTATTCTGGCACCTTCTAAGTAGAAGAATCATTGGTTCATGAAACAGCTGTGTGTATTTGAAGCCTAAACATAGTTTCTCACAAAAATTTACCCCGGGAAGCATATTCATAATGAAATGTTACGTATGTGTAAGTGGTAATATGGAACTGTAAAAAAATTGCTAAAGCCTGACAGCAGGGCCAAATAATTGTCTTTTATTGATGTGGATTATTTCTATGGGGAAGTGCCTCAGGTTGGGAGGGATTTTTTTTTTTTTTGTGTAGCCTCTGTATGTGACTGTCCAGTGGCTCTGGGTGGAAAAGCTGAGTTTGAGAGATTTGGAGATTCGAATTTGGAGATTCAAGTTTAGGAACTCTGAAGCTCTCTTTGATGCCCTTAAGTAGACTACTAAGAATTGAGGGATCCAAATTCCCACGTTCTGAACTGGCCACAAGCACTCATTCTTGTCACAAGTGATCATGACCTGGTCTTCTAAAGAGACAAGTTGCTGGGTCTCAGATGTTTGATGAGCATTGAGATCTGTCTTGTTGGCCTTGACTAGAAAGAGTTAAGTATGCAGCATTGGCTACCAGAGAGCTCATTCTTCAGGTACAATTTAATCTCATAGTGGTTTCTAATGAAGTTACTCAGGTGGTGCTGGGGATTTTTGTTTGGTTTGTTGGGGGAGTTTTTTTGTTGGTTTTTTGTTAGTTTTGGCTTGTTGTTGGTTTTGGATTTTTGTTTATTGTTGTTCTTGGGTGAGTTTGTGTATTTATTTTGTGGGGTTTTTTGGGGAGTTGGTTTTTTTTGACCTTGACCTCTTGGTCCCTTTGGAAATAGCACTATAACACTGTAGCAGTGTTGTGCCAAAGCATAAGGTGAAACCTTTCAGGAGGAAAAGGTTACTTTACTTTTAAACAAAACAAGTTTCAGATGCACTTTCAAAGCCACTTTTTCATATGTGCCAAGTAGCCTCTCCAGCATCTTGGCTCTATTCAGGAGGTCTGAGCAGGGCTCCTTGTGATGACACAGGATAAAAGATGCTGGCTCTCAGGCCCTTGTCATGTCTCCTGGTTGTTTTTAGTTAGGTGACTCTGTGCTGGTTTCAGTTGTGCCTTTTTGCACACTCCAGGAGCTGAGGGTGACTGGCCTCTTCATCCTGTCCCACCCTGGCAAGCTGTCAGGACTGACTCACTGTTGTTTGTCATCTGATGTATGCATGGTGAGAATCCTCAGGCAGCTGTGTCCTGGGTCCTACATCTGCTGACCTATGTTCCATGGACATCTGCCATGCTTACAGTCCTTCTCTGTCCTTTTTATTCTGGTGCTTCCATACCCAGGCATTCCCATTCTCTCCATGTTTGTGGCAGTTTTAACATTTCTGGTACAATTCTTAGCACTGGCTTCTAAGGAGTTTTCTTGGCTTTGTGCCTTGTCAGTGGGACCTGCCTCTTCATTTCCTTCCTCCAGTTCCCCTTTCACTGCTGTAACAAATAAAAGCATCTGGTTTCCCTCTAAGAGTTTCAAAGCTGAGCCCCACTGGATTCAGTTTTCCTCTGATGGCTGTAGAAGTCAACTGGAGATGTGTCTTGGTGGACATCTGGATTGCCAGTTAAGTTTGAAGAAGAGGCTCAGCTTTGCATTAGTTGCTCAAATACTTACTTGTTTGTTGAATAAATGAACCACCCATTGTACAAAATAAGAAGCAACAAAATATTTTACAGTGTCATTTATATATGTCTATATATTTTTTATCATCACTATATTTGATTTCTTTCCCCTATCCATTTTACCTGTACCTGCCCAAATTATGTACACCTCACATTCTCTAAACGAAATGCAAAATTACTGTGCTAAACAAAGTGGAACAGTATCAAAGTGTGTGTGTGTGTGTGTGTGTGTGTGTGTGTGTGTGTGTGTGTTAAGCTTCTCCTAGAGCTTGTGGAGAAGGTATTTCCATTTCCAGCCGAATACTGTTCTAATTTCTAGCTTGATGGGTTACTGGACCTGGCATTTATGTAATTTTCTGTAGAGAACAACTAATTACTGACCCACAAGATCTGTGTAAACCCATAATGTGTATTTAGATGGTAAGAAGGCAAAATGTTGTCACAGTTAAGAATGAGGTTTGGGGGTGGAGTGGGTTGTTGATTTTTTTTTTTTTTAGTGGTGTTAAACAAGATGGTTCTCTGAGACTATGTGATGGAGATTTATATCAGTTCAGGAGGTAAAAATTTTGTATGCAGATAATGGATGACTTTTCAAAGCTGTTTGGTGACTTTATAGTGCAAATCCCATGTGCACAGTGGGATATACAGACATATGACATAAACAGGAATATGCAGACATTGACACGCTGGGCTTCTAACACCATTCAGTCTAGGGAAAGCTATTCTTTTAGAATAAACTTGTAAGTGTTGGTATTTACTTTTAGGGACATTGCACTGGGCAGTTTCACTGCAAACCAAGATGTTGTTTCTGTAATCGTTTCATTTTTGCTGTAATACAATGTCTCCTCATGGGAACATTTCAGAAAATTTTATTATGTTTTTTTATTGATCTTTTGAGGATCTTATGATAACTAACAGTTTTAATCTGATATAATTTACTCAGTAATGGTTGATATATTTTTCTATTATATGGAGCAGTATAACTTCTGAGACTAACTTTTTTTTTCTCCTGACCTTATATAGATGAGTTAGGGGAGTGGAATTCACAGGTTTTTTGATAGAAATAATTGCCTGGAGCAGGAAACTAGAAAGGACAGCTTTCTTCAGTCTTTTCTTTGCTTTTCTGGCCCATACAGAACACATAGGCTCCTGGGGGTTTTACTAGCCTTAAGGAAATGTATTTATTGAGAGTGTTAATTGCTGACAGATACCCAGAATACTGTAGTGGGAGATACTTGTATTGCTTACTACTTTATAGTAAGTCTCCTATTTATTCTAGAGCCTGATGACCATCTAACAGTAGCCCAGTCACTAAAGAAGGAATTTGACAACCCTGAAACTGCAGACCTGAAGTTCCTAGTGGATGGAAAATATATTCATGTTCATAAAGTTCTTCTCAAAATTAGGTAAGGAGAAAACCTATAAATTGTATAAACTTAACTGTGTAGTGTAGTCCACTGTGCTGAGTCATCACTGAAAAAAAATCTTGACTTATTATTAAAAATTCCCTTTTCCCTTAGCCAGGGATTCAACTGCTGTTCCTCACTGTTACTCTCTTTGTAATTATCAAACATGTTGCTCTACTACCTGCTTTTCCATCACTTCCCTCCATCTCACATTTATCCTCCTTTGTGCTCCTAAATGGCTTGACCTTGATTTCCAATAACCTTTTTCTGCCGAGGAAAAGGCTCACTTCCTTCTCCTGTCTTCTCAGTAGTTAGAATCTGTTTTTTCCTCCTTTATATGCTTGGTTTCCTCCACCAGAATGATTTGAGGCTGTTGTGTTTATTTTTTGTCACCCTTTCCTTTCAAGGGACCCTTTGGTTGTTTCAGCAACTTCTGTAGATTCTATCCAGATGATCTTTTTTCCTCTTTTATGACAGATTCCTTGTTCTACATGTTTTAAACATTCTTATCAGTGAGTTTAACCTCTAATATGGCTTTTTTTCTGTTCTTACAACTTTTTACAAGTTAAGATCACTTTTTGGTGAGATTTGACGTAAGCAGATCTATAGAATGGTCTCGTTATTAAAGTGTAGAGAGATTAATTTCTTACTGCTGTTGTCATTTCTCCTGTGGTATTCTAGGGACACTGTTTTGCATCTCTTCAGCCTTGCCAACTGCTTCTGCTTCATCCTCCTCATTGTTATAATATTTCTTTTCTCTTTGTTGTTTTTTTTTCTCAAAATGCTTAGCTATCACACTCATCACCAGTTTAATCTTCCTACTTTTGCTCCTGAGTCCTGTTAGTGATTTCTTGTATATTACTGTGTAAAATTAAAATTACCTGTTAATTCTTGCCTGTCAGTGTTTTGTTGGGGTTTTTTTTCTGCTCTGATCATGTGTGTTCTTTTTGTCTTCCCTTGACTGGTTTCACTGCTTATACATTACACTCATGCCTGTAGTCCACCCTCTTCATTTGGAATGCCATGTGTTCTCCATCAGATACCACACCAAATCTTGTATATGCCCAAAATGTTCCTGAGGTTCATTTTCCTGATAATCAGACTACATGTAGCTTTCCCTTATTTCCTTTTTCTTGCCCTGCTTTTCTCAGATTATATGGCATTCTGTGAAGGAAATATGTCTAATTCTAAAATGGATTTATATATATAGTATTACCAAAATACTGTGAAGGAATAATAAAGCATCATGCACGTTCTGTAAAATTAATATTTTCTTTACTGTCATGATGCAACTAGATCAAAGTATGTAAAAAGGTATTTTGCAACATTTTGCCTCTTCTGAAGCATTGTCATGAAAGCAGTGCTGGTAAAAGTTCCTTTTCATTGTTTAGTCATTTCTTTACTGCTCATGAGGTCTTCTTTCCATCTTGTTCCATTCCTGTTCTTGACCTGGATCCCATTGTTGGTGGTTACTGGCTGGCAGTGGTGGAGCAATGTCAGGGAGCACCCGGCTCAGGGAGAGCAGCCCACAGCCAGCACTGCCTGCAGCAACAGAAACATCCCAGTGTGCCCGTGGGATTTGCCAGCTCTGCATTCAGCCAGCCAGAGCTGGGCATCTGGGCTGTGTCTGCTGGGGGATAGTGACAGGGAGAGACATTCAAAGGATGAGTCACTCCAAAATACTTTGCAGACTGGAGGATGTGTGCTAACCAGTTTCTGTTTTCACTTACTTACTAATTTTTCAGGGATCAATGTGTACCACCAGCTATTTTTTTTTTACCAACTTCTTGCTGCAGCTCATCTTTCAAGATTAACTTTTTACAGTGTACGATCTTTGTTCATGTTTTGTAGGTGTGAACATTTTCGCTCCATACTCAATAATGATGATGAAATTATAGAAATGAGTGAATTTTCTTACCCTGTTTACCGGGCCTTCCTGGAATATCTGTATACAGACAACATTAGGCTCCCTCCTGAAGATGCAATAGGTATTTGCCACAAATGGAAATTACTCTAGATTATTGTTTTTGAGAAGTTCAATCTAAGTGTCATTACAGAGTAAGGAAAGCAAGGCTTGCTAATTTTAGTTTCATTAGCACTTGAATCTTGAGTTTGGCAGGTGTCAGGAAGAAAGGATGGAGTAGCAGGAAACATGCCCAAGGAGAATGAGTGGTGGGCATGCAATGAGACCGAAGGTGAAAAGTTTTCAGAAATAACTCGTTGCTCTTACTAAGGACTTCCTTTTATATAGAAAGGCACTAATGCCATCCTGAAACTTTACTTGAGTAGCTGTAGTGATTTTTGATCCTCAGTGAAAAGGGAGCTCTTCCCTGCATGAATTTAAGAGGATGTAAAAGTCAGTAATTGATGTCCAGAATAAGAACAAGAGAACAGAACACTTGCATAGTAATAAAATAGTTTCTTTTTTGATAGGTCTGTAGAGGACCTTAAAAAATGCACGCATCATCTAGGGAAAAAAACGGAGCAAGTGTTGGATTAATTCAGCCAAAAACAAAAGGATAATTGGTTAATTTGAAAAGACACTAATATATTTTGCACCAGAATAGTTAAAGCTGTATAAATTTTCACAGGGCTGCTAGATTTGGCAACACTGTATAGAGAAAACAGACTGAAAAAGCTTTGTCAGCAAACAATCAAACAAGGCATTTGTGAAGAGAATGCCATTGCTCTTCTTTCTGCTGCTGTCAAGTACGAAGCTCAGGTAAGAACTTCTCTTCAGATAAGCATTTGTTTTCTGAGAAATGAAGCTGCCTAATGTAAACATGACTGTATTTAACTGATGAGGCATGATTACTGTAATTTCCCTTTCTGACTTAACAAATGTTTGTTTTCCCGTTTTTGAGCTGTAAAATAAAAACTAAAAACCCCCCAGTTTAGTGTTTTCTTCCTGCCCTTTTTGGCTTGTCCCTGTGAGTCAGGGTTCTTAATCTGCTTCCTTCCCTGTCATGTGGTATGGCATGCATATTTCTCACTGCCACTGACATCTCTGCCTTTGGATTTTGCCCTTTCACTCCCTCAGTTCTCCACCTGATCATTTTGTCTGCCAGTGTCTGGTACAGTCATTCTGGTGCTGACTTTTACAGGCAGTGGGAGAAGTTACCTGTAAAGTCCCTGCATAGTTACACTTGTGCTTTTATTAAAAAATTCCCTTTTGCAGTACTGTTCACAATGAATTATGCTGACATACAACAGATTACCTATTGTTAATACTGCCCCCATATCCTGTCATCTGGTCTGCCCTTGCTTCTGGAATGAGTCACTAGCACTCAACCTGTTATCCATGCTTTTCTGGTAAACAAATACTTTCAAAGATACCTTTCTTTTCTCATCTTCTTAGTGCTGTGATAATTGTGGAAATAACTGTGGTAGGTTTTATTATTCAAAAAGTCTGCTTATGTGTTTTAGATGTAGGAGACATTGCTATAAATACCTTTCAGGTATGTGAGGCAAGTAGAAAGAAGAGACTGAAACAAACACTGAGTTAGAAAACGTTGCAGCAATCAATGCTGTATGGAGACTGCAAACTACAGGAGATGAATTTGGGTAGGAGTTGCATAGAGGAGGGTGGAAGTCAGTGAGTTCTGTGCATTGAAAGGGGAAAACAAGAGGTTAGTAGATAGTAAGATTACAGGCTGCCAGTTACAAGGCATTTGTAGCCTATGTATCAGAAGCAGAGGGCATGGATGGCTGGGACAAAGAGGACTTGTGCTTTCAGTGTACTGGGCTGATACAAGCTCAGTATAGCAGGGAAAACTCTACTGGAAGGCACGACCCAATGGTTTGGTTCTCTTAACAGCAGATTTTTCAATAAAATTTTATTCTGTATTTTCTCCTCTTACAAGATTTTCAACATTTTTTAACGTCTTCAAAGCAGAGGTATTTTTGCTTGGTCTGTATCCAGTGAGGTAGTTAAAGAGTAGTTAAAGGTATGTGTAAGTGTGTTGTGAAGTAGTAAAACCAGCCTGGACAAAGTACCAGAGTTCATAACACCTGAGAGACAATAAAAGGGATTGGCTGGATAACTAAATACATGCTATCCTCCTCTTCCTTCTATGATTCAGTGTTCAAAACATGTAACAGCTTAACAGGGTTGTCGGATGATAAATTGTTTCACCTGCCTTGGCTGCAGCATGGGCCAAACTCGGGAATGTATTGTTGTCCTCTTCCCTGCACCCACAGCTCAGAAAGGGATGGAAGCACAGCAAAGATTTATTTATCAAACACATGGGGGTACCCTCTATCTAAGGAATCATGGAATAAACCAGGATCTTCTAGTGTACTGCATTAATATAGTAACTCCTGGCTTGGGAACCATGTGCAGTGTGTCAGGACTTAAGTAGAAAACTGCCAAAATAAGGATTATGAAAGATGCCTTGTATTTTGGAAGTTTGAAAAGATAGAATTACTTTTTTTTCTTTTCCATTAAATGTGAACATTGAAAGATTAGAGTGGTGTGTGATATGTCATTCACGTTGCAAATTAAATGAAGACTGACTTAACTACTCTATGCAGCTATTAGGATTTAAGATGCATGAAAATATTTTTTCCTATCCTCAGAAAATACAAAGAGTTTCTGCTGCAGGGTATTTTAAAGCATATTTCTCATATACACTGTAGCAAAGTTTAGATTAGACTAATCATATTCTATAAAACTGAATAAAAAAAGACAGTATTTTTTGAAACTGCAGAATGAGTGACCAGGATTCTCCATAATCTGAGGTCCTTTTCATATCAGCACCAGAAAAAAGTTGGCTGGTGATAATTTTAGCTGGCATAAAAGTTCACACATCGACTGTAAAGCAGCTCAGGTTCTGACAGTAACATTTCAGAAGTCTGCTGGAACTAAAGGTGTCACTGTCTTAGATTGTCTGCATTTTTTATTTCCTCTGTTTTTTTACTTCTTCTATTCTCATTCCTTTTCTACTTTCCCAGTAGTTATTGATGAGAGATATTTGCTATACCTTATTTCTTCTTTAAGGATATTTTGTGCTTCAGTTTACTCTTTAGTTGCATCTTGAAACACGGAATCTAAGGAGAAGTTTTTAAAAGGAAATGCACAGGTAGTCTGCTGAGTATCTTTCTATTGTTAATCCCAGGCTGCAATGTTTGTGTAGTTAATATAGGATCAAATTGGCATGGGCTCTAACCCCTGAAGAGTTCATAGTTTATGGATCAATTCTGACTTTCCTGCTGCTGGCTCCAGCTCTGGCTGCAGAAGGTAATTAATTTTTTTTCGCAGCAAGTTGTTGCATAGGTCCCAACCAAAGGAGACTGAGCCAGTGCATGGAGAGAAGGATTGCCACTGTAGTGAGGAGTTTGAGTGGGAAGAGTTTGCTGCATGCAATCCTGATTATATGGCTTGAGGGTTTGTACCCATCCTGTGCTGAACAGCTGAGCATCCTCTTGCAGCGAGACTGGGACAAGACAGAACCTTTTGTGGTATCTGGGAATCCCATTTGACAGTGGGATACAATTCCTAGGTTTGCCATGAAAGACATGTATCCTAACATGTAGTTTGTGTTCAGCAAGCATCATCACATTTTTCATCATATTGTGCTTTTATTTCCAGTATGACTAGCATATCTGCTGTTTTTCACAGGACCACTACTGAATGCAGTGCAGGGAAGACAAGAAATGAGTAATTGATGCTCTGTTAGTTCTGTTTGGGGCAATTTGATGGTTTCGCCTGCTGATAGCTTTTCTAATGAATGGGCAATAAATTCTAGTAAATGTGATAAGAGTTACAGAGTTGATTTAGGTGGCTACTCTTGTTTTCTCGAAGTGGATTTATTGAATAGTTTGTATGAACAAATTTCATCCTGTAATTTGTGATCTCATCAAAAGGATCAGAGAAGGGACTGATAACGGGAACAATCTGGTATATTCTCTGCTAATTAAATGAGAAGTTTGAAACAAAATAATAATGTTAATAATTTTATCAGTCATTCATATTACAAATTACTCAAATTTATTCCTAGGACTTGGAAGAATTTTGCTTCAGGTTTTGCATAAACCATTTGACTGTTGTTACACAAACTCAAGGCTTTGCAGACATGGACCATGACCTCCTGAAAAACTTCATTAGCAAAGCCAGCAGAGTGGGAGCATTCCGAAATTGAGGTCTGTCTACTACCAAGCTGAAGAGCACGTCCTCTCCCTTTCTGGAAATACTTTTCCTTTGGAGAACTTCTCCGTGGTCAGAATGTGCAATGGTTTGGAAGGAAGGTCTCGGTGTCCATCAGCTTAGGGAGTGTGTAGAAGTCTACTAACATGTCAGCTTTGTTGTAAGGATGGCTACAGTGTAGATGTGGTGACTGTTCATTGCCAGCAAGCCAGAACTTAACACAAAAAATCTGATGTAGTAACTACCCTTTCCCACTCGAAGTCAAGCAAACTAAGCTTCTCATTATCTAGTCTGTCTAATTTTTTTCTTTTTATTTAACAGTCTGTGTTTGGATTTTATGGGAAGGTGACCTGTTTGCTGCTAAAACTTTCATAGTGTACTTTTGTCTCAAAACTCAGTTAGTATGCAATTATGGGCTTCTTTTTATAATCCAGTGAAGATACAAACTTGTTTTTCTGGACGTATGGTAAAATAACCTAAGTTCTTTAGGATGAGAGGCTTCCTGATTATTATGTCTCATGTATGAGGAATTACAGCAGGACATTACAGTTCTGAGTTCCCAGCACGTCTCATTATTTAGCCAGAATGAAAAGGATCTCCCTTTCCATTATACTGGGCATGGTCCCTGGCACGCCAATGGAAGCACTCACCAGGTATATCTGGATGTGAATTGTCACGTGAGTTTTACTGCTAAGAAAACCACCTAGTTACAAACCCAAACAAGATGTCAAGCCTCCTCTTGAGGCTTATTTATTCCTGTGTTACTGCCTCTCCTCAGATCAACTTCAGAAAAATTGAGAAAAAGGTGATTTTTGTAAATTTTAAGAGTGAACTGACACTATATTCCTGATGGTGATAAAGGTATCTTGTCCAAATATGGCCAGAGCTGTGAGGTGACCACACCACTTTCCTTTCAGGGCTGTTCAGGAGAGAGGAACTGCCTTCTGGACACACCTCTCTCCCAGCATGATCATTGATGGCTAAGGTAGAGTAGATGCTTCATTCCTAGCTGGCTGAAGTGAGCTAAGGTGAAAAGCCCACCTAGTGCTGCACAGAGGGAGGTTTGCCCCATTACAGAAGATGTGGAGCTCATGGAGCATTTACTTGAATTTTCTAACAGGTAACTGTGAATTAACCCTGATAATTTAAGATTTTGACTGAGTAAAGTGACTTCAAGTGCCTTTTGCAGTATTGTATGATGTAGGGAAGAAAGAAAGCTGGATTACCAGGCTCAGTACACTAATATAAGTAGTCATGCAAGCCTTCCTGAAAGTCCCTGCTGCGCCACAGCATCCTTCAGTGGTCTTTTCTAATCCTCAGATGTGGTTTCTAAGAACTTAATTCCCTTAAATTATCACATTCTCATGTCTAAGGTGAAAATAGCTGTTCTTTACTATATTGGAGGCTCATTGCTCAAACAATCCTGTTCTTTGAGGAAGAGTAGGAGGGAGAAGAGCAGCACATAGAAAGGAGTAGTAAGTAGTACCCCCTTCACCTCAGGCCCTGTGGGTGTGAGTGGAAAGGTGAAGTATGCAGGTAGCAGAATTTACTTAGGAAGATGGTGATTAGCAAGTATTTTAGAAAATGCTGTGGTAAATGTTTACTTGTGTTTGAGACATTTGCCCAGACTCTCACTAGAAATATACAGGATCTACTGCTAACAACCACATTCTGCCACCCCCTCAGCGATGTGTACGACTTCCTCCAGCAGCGTTGGGTCCATTCTTAGCAGTTGTCAGTATTTTGTATTCAAACAGAAGTGGTCAAAACATTTCCAATACATAATGCAGATTCATCAAAAACACAGCTTTTCTGGGGGAGGAGGTCAGTTTTGTTAAAGCACTTGACACTAGCACACAGGCAGAGATTACTGCAGAAAGTGAAACAGTGTCATGGTAGGGCATAACTTTACTGCCAACCCTGTGTGCTCTAGCCCAGCACTGATCATACCAAAGCATGGACACAAGGGATTCTATGTAAGCCAAGGCTGCTTGTCCCTGGTTAAGAGTAAGATGCCAGATTTGCCTGCCACCATTTCCTTGGGGTAGCAGTGCACAGAATGAGGGTGTAAAACCACATCCCAGCCTTGGGGCAGCACCTGGCACCAGCCCCTGTCCCACCTGCCCCATAGCATCACACTGGCACATATTCAGTCTCACTGGGAAATGGAACCAACTGGGCACCTCCACCCCTGCTACTGGCTTGTCAGTGGTCACTCCAGCTTTCCTAAGGTGTGTATTGTGAAAGGTCTCTCCACATGTTTCTGTTGTTTTACTCAGAAGACTCAAACAAAAATCTATACATGTGAAATGATGAGGGGGTTTAGACTCAACATCTGATCAGAAGCCTGCTGTGGTTCTCTGGGGACACTACTGCCTGGAATGATAGCACTGGAGAGGGACACCACTCTCCTCCATTAGCTCAAGTTCATAACAAAGTAGTTCAACAGAGATTGCACCTGAAATGGCATGGTGTTTGGAACAAGACATTTATGGCTTAATAGAACTAAGTGTCTTCCAATTTACTTCCTTCCTGCTCATTATTTCCAACCACCCATACACATTAAAGCCTACTTGCAATTTCAGAATAATTGACAAAGCCTGTGCTTTTGAGAAAAAGCAGCTCTGGACTGAATCAGGGTGATTCTAAAGGTCTGAGGTGCCAGCATTGGCTTTTATTCTCTATCATCTGACCTGGATGTGATAGTGTTACATTCATAGAAACATTTATTTATTTAATTTGTTAATTTTCATTGCATGTGTTAAACCACTCTTACTGGCTTAGGTGGTGAAATGTGGGTGCCTGGATGTAAATATGCACTAAACCCAACCATGGGAAATTCCAGAAGAATTTAGGGATGCATATTACTGTTGTGAGATAGTCTGCAATAACCTTGTGTTTGTGAATCTTGCAGGTTAAATACTTAATTAAACTACTGTTCTGTTTTAGGATACCACAGACAAAAGGTATTTATTAAAAAGTAAAAATCTGGTCAAGCAGAAACTGTGTCTGGGGTTTAAAAATGAACCATGTTCCACTTTCCAGAAAGGAGTCTGGGAAGAAAAAGAAATTGTATGGGTAGGGTCATTTGAAGGTTCTCCTAAGTTACTGAAGCTAAAAGCCAGCACTGCATTGTCATCTAGTACCCAGCTGTAGAGTTTTGTTACAATGCTTGGTAACTATGTAAATTGCTGTTTTTATATGATCCAAACATTTTCCATGGGCTTTCCTTGTTAAACAGAGCATTTGTTTGCCCTATAGAGGCAGGATTCATTGGCCACTACCCAATGATGTAGCAAGTTTACAGCCTGAACATAAATGATTTTTTTTTGTTTCTATACAAACTTATCATTAATAAAAATGCCATAATATTTAAAACACTTTGAGTGGGATTTTTTTCCCTTTCTTTTCAGTAAAAATGAAGAAAGTATGATGCTTATAGACTGAAGTCTGTGTGTGTGGGGGACGGGGGGAAATAAGTCAACCAGATACTTATTTCACAGAGGTACCTTGAAGATTACTTGTGTTCTTAAGGAAATCGCTGTCACTAGATAACACATATGTAAGCTGTAGAATTTCTTCAAGTGTATTTCCACCTTTCAAAGAAATCAATGCCCTGGTGACTTAATAAACTGTGATTAATAAAATGGTCCTCAGAATACCAATCATTGTTTCTTAAGCAAATGTATACTGTGAACAGCTTGTACTGTGTGCTGGTATCACACAGCCATAATCTTCTCCAGCTGCTTCACATTTGATACAGGTGGCTTCCTGCAGGCCACTCCTGTGCCTGAAAATGTGCACTTCCACATTCCCTATGGCTGTTCTGGTACCTGTGAGGAACTTGCTGTTTAGTGCAGCCTCTCTGCATGAGTAGTGCCTAAGCACAAAAATCTTCACTTGCAAGTCCAAACGCAGGGAGGAAGAAATAAGCTCCTATGACATACAAGAACAAACAGCATTTGGAAGCACTGGACAGCAGGAAGAGATTAAGGTAAAAAACATCAAATGGAGAGGCTGGGAGTCAGCTCATCCACCTTCAGATGGCTACAGAGCCAAGCCAATAGATTCAATTCCCTTAAGCACCAATGGACAGAAACGGGCCTTTGAGGGATGCAATCTACCTGACCTCATCTTACACCCGCCTTCCTACAGAAATTGATCCTTGGTATTAAGCATCTAAAATGGCCATCACATTTTGTGCCCAGCTTCTGCTGGGATTCCAAATTTTCTTTTTTCCTGGAACAGTTTCAATATTCCAGGCCATTTTTAGAACAGCAAGGTCTCACTCCAAGAAAAGCTCTGTCGAACACAGATTTCCATATCTAATAAAAAGCCATTCATTTCAATACACATTTATTTATGAAATCACTTAATATAAGAAAATCGCTGACTATAAATCCTTTAAAAGCTATTTTATTTATCTTGAAAGGCGAGAAATTGATTAGTTGTATAAAATAATATTGTACATTTGATGCAAAGCCTTCAGTCTGAATTAAAAAAAAAAATACATTGTCACAGTAAAGAAAGAATGAATCTGTTTAGATACTGGACTCTCTATCATCCCTGTAGCCAAAGGACTGCTCTAACAGAGCTTACAGTCAGTGCACCCCAATGTTAACATATATCCTGTCTCTAAAACTGCAAAAAGTGAGAAAATAAACGTAAGGTACTCTGGAAAGTTCTATACCTTTTACAGTAAGAAAGTTGAAGCCATACTGAGTCTAAAAAAACCCTCAATATTATTTTAAATTTAATTTACAGTTTTGCTGCTTGTAGAATTTTTTGTAGTTCTAGGGTTAGCTTTGAATCAACACAAGAACAGATCTTTAAGAAGCTCCCTACTGTAAGTACTCTAGGATCAGCTAAACAATCTGTAAATAAGCTACCTGGAAGACACTGGTTTAAAACATTTGTGTCATTTTTTACTGTACCTGTTCTTAATTTAAGTAGCTGCAAAAGCTAAATTTCATTAAAATGGGTAATTTTAAGGCAAGACAATTTATTTGCTTATATTTTAATCCACTGGAAATAAAACAAGTACTTTTTTTAATTGGCTGTTTTAACAAAACTCTGTCCTTCCAAGAAAAGTTCCAGTATCTGAATCAATAACTTACAAAAACAGAAGAGGAAAAAAGTATTGGATGGTTTTGTTTGGGTTTTTAGCTAGTTGCAAATATTCACAAGTTGCCCAATTGACTGCCTTTTTCAGTAAAGTAAGGGCAGATGGATTTTCCCAATATGGGTTCACCACATTCAGGCTTTTGCAGATGCTGCAGTAAGGCAAATGGGAGATGCCCTGTGCTTTTAGAGACCAGGCTGCTCTTACCTGGAGCCCAACTGCAGAAACTCAGCTTCCAGCTGCTTCTCAAGTTGTTTGGCTTGGCTACAATTAGGTGAGAATTTGAAGAAATCAAGAAAATTCTACATCATTAGAATTTTGAAATCTCAGGTGCACCAGGTATGGTTTAGGTTTGTTGTTTTGTTTCATCTTTTTTCCCTTTTAATACTTGAGATTTCCCTAGATAAGAAAGAGCACATCAATGACTCTGCATATGGAAGAAGCTTCAGCTTCTGGAAAGATGCAGTGTGAGATTCTAGGATGAATCTCTATGGGATTCATACTCCATGAAATTCAAACTGAGGGCCAGTGCAACTGCCATCTGAAATGACACTTGGTGAGAGCTGGGGAAGCAAAACTACAAAATGCTACAAAAGTGTTGGTTTCAGTAGTAAGGCTACAAAATTAGTTCACTTTGAATTCAGTTGTACTCCTGAGGCAAGGCCCCCAGCTGCTGTCCAGTTTAATGGGAATTTGATGTGCTAATTATGAACAGAGACAGAAATCTTTGCACTAATGGGTCCACCATTTTCAAAATCTGCAAGTAATGAAAATCTAAAAATCAAATCTAAGAAACAAAGTTAGTGCATTTCAAATCATTCTAGCTAACATTTTATCTTTAGACATAAATTCAATCCAACAAGACTGAATTGGCTTAAATCAGTAATTCTGCAACAAAAAATTCAGACACTTTCCAAGACTTTTTAAAAATCCTCAAAAAATATATAAATTAAATTCAGTGGCTTAAATTGTATATATGCTACATCATAAGGCAAAGTATCATGGAAAACATTTAACAAGAAGTACAAATGCTTTCAACTAGCAGTTTGGGGAAAAAAGCAACTAACGAAGCAACTCTATTAATGAAGGCTGTAAAACAAAAACAAGAGGGGGAGCAGTGCAGCCCCTGGTCCTGAGAAGACTCTCACTTTTCTTCACTGACTGAGGTATCATTTCCATCATTCAGCTTCTGCTTTTGCATTCTTGTTCGAGTAGATGCTGCAATAAAACCCAACAAACAAAAAGAATTAAGTATTTTCTTCATAATTACTTTGGACTGATTATTAGAAAAATTTGTAATTACACAAGGAAGTACATTATTGTAAACAAACCAAATCCCTCATTATAGGATGTACTTTTTTTGGCATTAATTTTGCATTGTTTCAGCTATACTTGCTCAATCTTACACATCTTAGGAATTTCCTTCCACCTGTTCACTCCAGTTCTCATTGTCTCTGTCCACTCACTGTGTCCATTTCCATCCTCCAGGCAGGCAGATGGTCTGTGTCACATTGGGAATCTCGCCTTGTAGCCAGGCAGAGGCTGTGGGCTGAGTGGTGCCCACATCCCAGGGATAGCCTGCCCAGGAATGCCTTTTCCCCTCAGTGGCACACACCAACACCACTGGACACCAGACAGAGCTCTCCTCCTTAACCTCTGCCACAAGGAAACACTGAAACATTTTCCCTGCCTTAAAATGAAGGAGCAGTTGCTGGATCCACACTTACACCTATCTTGATGAGCAGTGTAAGAGTTTTTAACGGGCAAATCTGCTCAGTTGCAGAGCTCAGATTCTCAGAGAGTGAGAATGCCTGTCCAGGCCAAGTGTGCTCCTTCTCATGAGTGGAAAATACAACTCAGATGTGGGGTTGGGGCCGTTTTGCTTTTCATGAGCTAGATTTGAGTTTCATTTCAAAACAGAAAAGTAATCCCATAAGATCTGAAAGAAATGCTGACCCACAGTAGAATAAAAAGCGGTCTGAGACATTTCCCTATAAAAGCAAAGCAACAAAAAACCTACATATGGTTTTCCTGTGTAAATAAACTTCCATTTTGTAATCCACATTTTCAAGATTAATTGCAGCAAGTACAAAAGCTGAGCAAGCTACCCAAATCACATCAGTGTTGAGCAATGTTTTCATCTGAGTGGGCCCAAACTGTTTTATTGAAGGCACTCAGTGTTGAGCAGATTATGAGAAAAGAAATACTCACTCATTTCTGCAAGCTTTTGTTGGAACTTGGATTCCTGGGGTAGGTGTTTGCTGCAGAATAAAAGCATAAGGTTAAGTTAATAAAAGTAACTTTTTACTTTCATAACCTAAACTTTAAATCAAGGGGAGTCGCTTCTGACATCAAAGCATATAAGGGAGGAGCTTCATGCTTCCATCTCTCATTTGATACAGCTGCTAAAGCTCGTGAATGAACACAAGATAGGATATCAGGAAGAAGTTAGGATGAAGGCCTTGAGAACTCAATATATGCAAGATCTGTGAAAAGCCCAGGGCAATCTCTCACCTTCCATCTGCCTCGTCTTGCCCCTCAAAGCGCAGCCTCTTCAGTGGCTTCGGGGCAGCAGCACCTACTTCTGCACTGCGCTTCAGCTGGCACTCACTGTTGCACAGCATCTGGTTTATTTTTTGAAACTTTTCAGAAGTCTGAAGTGACAAGAAAATAGGGAAAGAATTGCCAGTAAATCCTGAAACTTCTCCAACTTTCCAGATTATCCACAAAAAATTAGAAGTTCTAAAACCCTGGAGTTTTAAGAACCCGTATCTTGTGCCAAAGCAACTAAAATAAAATGCAACATATTTTGAAGGTGAAGTCTGGATATTTGAAAGGACTTAACAGAACTTCCCTATAATTACTATATTAAATCAGATATATCATTGGCCTGCTCTAGAGATGTAAGCAGGCTATCCCATTCCTCCAAAAGTTACTTGCATTTAAGACCAGACATCAAAGACTTTAAAACTCACCCCAAATGATTCTCCAATTGACACCAAAATTCTGCCAAATGAAGAAGAGAAGTTTAAGCTACATTTAGCAATGACAGAAGCATTGACTAATTTGCACGTGTTAGCACAAGGCATTAACAAGGTCTCTTCCTCTCTCTCTGCATTAACAGTGCAAATCCATACTGTGCTTTACTGTGTTGAGACATTTCTCTTTGAGCCAGTGAATACTGAATCACCAAATGAACTGAATCACACAGAGAAAAATGAAATTGCAGCTTGAATGAATCAGAGGCCCCCATAGTCTGTCCTGTATCAGCAGAAAGACCCTTCAGTGCTGGGTACCCAGACAATCATCCTCTCATCTCTACCTTTAGGTGTTTGATAATCAAAATCATGCAGGACTTCAACCAAAAATACACAATAACATTTAAACTTTTGTGCACAGTGGGACTCACTTGATCCTAGTCTGAAAAGCCACTGGAAACTGGTACATTTACTGTCATCCTCATCTGCTAAGAACTAGTAACCAACAGTTTGAAATGTTCTGTTCAGCCAGCTCAACAATCTTTTTTTTTCTTGGTTGCAAAAAGTATTTTCCCTTTAAAGAGGCTTACAAAGCTCATCTGTGTTATCCAGGAGTGTGATGCAAGGTCAACAACATTTAAGAAACCAGGTCAGGAAACTCCTCTCTTTGGTGGGGGTTGAAAAAAAAAAAATAGAGAGAAAAACTAACAAAAAGCCTCCCTGAGCACAACAGGAAAGTGCTGAATGACGAATAAAGATTCCAAATACAGGACAAAAGCTATTAACCAGTAATTGTATGATAGCAACAGACTACTGACAAACTAGACTGTGCAGTTTTTCAATTTGCTTTCACTAAAATCCCCCAAATACCTTAAATTTAGTCAAAGAAATGGTTGTCAACAACGTACCTAGACCTTGGAGTCATCTTTGTGGGTGACTGAAACCCATCAGAGAATTTGTATGGGCTCTTCAGAGGGGAGATGTAGATGTTATTACCAGCAGGGACACGCCGAGGAGAGCTGGCATGGTAAGGACTGCGAGGAGTGTGTGGGATAGGTGACAGAGTGGGAGGCTATAAAATAATAAAATAATCATAAGGTTTTACTGCCTATATATTTCTAGTCTATTGAACAATGAACAGAACTAATGGCTTACCCTGCTGGAAGCATACTGCAAAATGTTTGTTTTCAGCTTCTGCATGAACACTAAGTTGTAAAAGACTATGATGGAGTCATATTGTTCTTCCCTGATAAGAACACGTTTGAAAGTCTGCACAGGGTGAGAAAAATCATACACAGATTAAAAAAAAAGAAAATAAGGAATGAAAATTTTACATTTGACAAACTCATAAAGTCACTCAAAGTCTGTGCAAGGTTAAGAGCTGGATGGTACATGGGTTGTATGCAAGCCATTGCAACTTCTCTAAACTGTTGAGGATTTTTCCAAATGTGTTTGAACACCAGTACAAGCACCTACTTCATTAACTGGCACAGCCCCTTGGTGTGAACAGAGTTCTAACATTTTCCATATTTAAGAACGATTTGCTTCCACACACACGTGTCAAAAAGTCTAGACTACCATGCATGCCTTGGAAGGGTAAAAAACTCATTACTGACCTGATGGGGATAAAATAGTTCTATAGGCTTGGAGACAAAAGTCTGGAGTTTAGCCAAGATCCACAAATACAATATACTGCTACTGAGAGGATGCTACAGTTCCATTAACTGGTGAGGGTTTTTGTATTGATTTCATTACTGTGCTGTGCAAAAATTTCAGTACATGAAAGCTCCTGTGAAGAAAGGAACTTCTTCATGTTAGAATTAAGCCTGAAACTAATACATACACAGCTGCTTGCTACAGAGCCATACATCTCTATTTGGTATGAAACTGTGTCTCTGTTGAAAGTTTCTGTGGCAAGTCTTCCCTTAATGCTCTGTGGAAGTTAGACAACTCATAAGGGAACTTGTGTTGCTTTTGAAAACCCTGTTAACTCTAGACATAAATTTTCCATTTCAACTCCAAATAGAATCATAAATCATTAGTAAGTATCTCTCAAAATATGGAGTGAAATTTGTTTTCTGAGGAGAGTTACCAAACTATGCAAGATGTTTAAAGGAGATATTTAGTATTAGAGTCAGTTTCCTCCTCCACAAAATGAAGATACAGTGAAGCAGAAGTTTTCTTTTGCATGTTCAAGTGAAGATTCTTTTGATTTCAGGGGAAAATAATTAGCTTTTAAGATTTTTACAGAGGAATAGCATTTAAGAACTTCCATACCTCTTGATTTGTGTTGCAAAGCTCCTTGTATGCTGAAACTATTATTTTAAATCGGAGATCTACATTCTTTACTTTGCATATGCCATACATGGAACACATCATGATCTATTAAAGAAACAAGACAAGATAACTGAAAATGCAGAAAATTCATTCCACTCCTTCATTTCAAGTTAAGGAATAACTTTCTAATACTCTACATATACTCTATATTCTATATTGTGCTCTATAAACCAGCAGGCAACTCAATTTAGAAAGAACTTCCAGAACATAAGTCAACATAATGCTACCTTCATTTCTATGTGACAAACAACTAACTGGAGCTGATAGTACCTTCTCAAACTCATACCACATGCTGCAATTTTAGGGTAGAATAACAAAAAATTTATCAGCCATACATGTTGTCTTTCCAAAGAAAATTACTATATTTTAATGCAAATTACTAGAAATTATAATCTGTCTGCATTATTTTGAAAATAGCTGAAAATGGTATTTGAAGGTTCCATATGAAGTAATTGCCAGTGCTTAAAAATCTGGGATGACAGCAGTCTAAACTAAGTCCTCCTTTCAGTGATCAGTAGATTAATAAAAACCTCAGAGTACAAATTCTAATGGCTAAAGAATGTACAAGGAACAATTTGTTCAGAAGAGTCTTTTAAAGCTTTTTAAAACATTTTTGTCCATGTTACCTGGTCCAGGTGCCTATCTCTCATTAGCTCATACTCATTTTGCAGCGTGTGCTGGAAGAGGGTCCAGATCAAGGGTTCCAGATCAGGATGCTCAGAGAGAAGGTGAAGGAACAGGGTATGGAGTCGACGATAGGCCAGTAGATACACTTCAGAAACAAAGAAAAATAAACTGAAATTGTAGTAACAGGAGTATACAAAATAAAAGGAATGCAATGGAGGAGGGAGAGCATTGGACTGTTCGCTGTCTGCAATGAAAAATACTACCAGACGTTAAGTGAAGGTAATAAAAGCCAGGATCAAAATAAATGGAAAAGGTATTCACACAAGAGACAGTGGACACATAGAAGCCACACCAAATAATGCTGCACACATGTGTCTACATCACTTCAAAAAGAGCTTTAACAAGCACCTGGAATGTCAATCTGCAGAGAGTTACTAATCAGAGACAGCACAAAAAGTTCAGAAAACCCCCCAAGCTGGACAAAAATCAAGCCTGGCAAAGTACCATCCATGTCTGCCCAGTTGTTCAGCTTCACATGACATCTCTTTATGACCACTGCTGGGAAAAGGACGCTATAACAGAAGAACCCTCGGAGCCCATAGGGACATTCTTACAGCCAGGAAAGGTAAATTTTCACTTTGAACTCATGGAGTGCAGAGTGTACACAGTAACCACCTGCTGGCACCTTTTTTCCCTTTCTTCCAGATGTTTGCCTGGTGTTCAGAACAGATTCTACAATGAACTTTTAGGAAATGTGGAGTGCCAAAACACAAAAAAATATATAAAACAAGAGATAACTTTGCAATGTCAGTGCATGCAGCAGGAACACACCTTTTTTGTAGAACAAAGAGAGGGAGGTAGATTTCTGTGGTTTCTGCGTTTGGGGGATCACAGCAGGTTGAACATCTGGAGTGGAAGTAGCACTTGGAGGTCCAGATGCCTTCTTCTTAGGAGATTTCACAGGAGAAAGGTAGCTGGAGGTTCAACGTATATTAAGCATTTAACATCACAGGATGAAGGAACAAATCTATACAAATAGTATTGCAGGGACTCTTCCCTCTTCCCCATTAGAAGAAACAAATTGCTACTGTGACCTGTTATCCCCAACATCCCATACAGGGACTTATTTATTCTTAGGCAAGTAATGAAACTGTTTAAAATTACAAATTTGATAGGGCTGGGGAAAAATATTTCAGCATTTAATTTTTTATGCATAATAAATATCTGCCAATAAAATGATTTAACAAAACTTAAGTACCAAGCCTAAAGAGTAGGAAAACAGAATGCAGGTGGATTTGACTATTAAGGGTGATATAAACTTCACATTTTCCTAGACGTCAGGCATTCACTTACAGGTCTGCAGCAGTGTGGTTATGCTGGAGAGGCATATTGAGAGTAGAAGTGGGTTCAGGCTGATCAGTTTGGCCTTCTCGCTCTTTTGACTGCTTGATAAGATCAAACAGAGGCGACCCCTGGAAAAATGATGGGATTCTTAGTGAATGAAATCCTACATTACACAAAGAATAGACAACTACTCTTAATGAATTTTGTTCCTTCTCTAAAACTAACCACCAAAATGTGAACCTTGACAGAAGATTAAAGCTTTGAAGTACTTCAGAACAGTCCTACTTTGCAAAATTTAAATTTTAACTATTTAACTTTGAGTTATTAAATACGTTTTTGTTCCTGCTTCAACAGCAGTCCATTAGATATAGGCTAACTGAAGATTTGAGACAGTTTATTAGTGGTATTGTAGAGTCCCTTACTACTTCCTATTAAAGCAATTTCTGAAGAGTGATCAGTACAAGAAAATACATAAAAGGTAACATTTCAAAAAACACAGAACAATACAAACAAAAAATCCTCCCAACCCTCCCAAAAAAAACAAAGCCAAACCAACCAACCAAACCCAGAAAAACCCACCAAAAAACAGCTAAAGGAAACCTCAGCCCATTGGTGACTGAAAGTTACTGCTGTACCTATTGTCAATCCATTTCTGCTACAACATCTACCCAATATTTTACATTTGGTACTATATTATATTTGATACTATATAGTCACTTAACTGCACTGGGGACTGTTTAGTGTCTGCAGTATCACGTTCCAGAGCCACCTCTGGGAAGAGTTAGAGTGACTCTGGATACATTAAGTCTCTGCCCTCATGGTCCAAAGGAAACCCTGTTTTGATTTGAGACTTCCAATCAGTACTTTAACCAAGTCCTCTGCATTGCATCTCAAACTAAGAGCTCAAGGTAGGAGGTGATGCAGAGAGAACGTAAGTGGAATGGAGCAGGTTCTGGCTGAAACCACATCAGGCTTTCTGCTGATGTTAGTAATAAACAGCCATACACAGAGCAGAATTGTACTGAGACAGCAAGACTACATGGGAAAATATTTTTATACCATATTTATAAATAAATTTGAAAGCACAGTGTTGATGGCTTCTGTTTATTTTCTTTAAACAGGAGACACATCCTTGAGTACAATGTTGCCTCTCAGCAGTGCAGCATCAAAACTCCTGAAGCAACAGAAGAACATTTGAGTAGCAAATACATGCCTTCTTGAGAGTGGGAGGCAAGGGAAGCAGTGTCCATACGACTCAGGATGAAGTGGGCAAAACCAGACTTGCAGCATTTTCCTCAAATGATCTCCCCAAAAGACAGCAGTAAAGTACCTGTCAGGTCATTGCTTTGTACACAATGCACTGTCTCATGGTTCATGGTCTGTTTGATCCCCAAAAATTTTAGTAATAAAATACACTGCAGCAATGACAAATCTGTAGCTATGAACAGGAGCACAGCATGCATGAGAAGCATGCAGCATCACCTGCCTAGGGCAATGAGAAATGGCCTAGTAAAACTAGACTAGATTTGCTAGAGTTAAAACTAGCATTAAGACATTCCTTATTTAGACCTATTTTTAAAGAAAGAAGACTTTTTTTTTTTAAGTACATCAAATAAAAATTCAGAGTAACAAGATGAGAATGATGAGATTTACAATTTTTCACACTGCAGTTTTTAAATTATTATTTTGGTAATACTGGGACTGTTTTCAGCCACAGCAGAAAAAGCATCAGTTACTGATTCATAACCACATAGTTGTTTCTCCATTATTTCTTAACCAGTTCAGCTCTTGGGCTGGTTTGCATCATTTCTCCATTTATGAGCGTACGTACTTCTCACTTGTGTCTCTCTTCCAGCACTGCCTTTGCTGGAAACACAGGCACATGACCTCCATTTCTCATTCTTTTGGCCACTTGGCCTCTTCCTTTTTTATTATTCTCACCAGCACTTCACTTTGCTGTGAGGAATCCAACTTTCTTTCCCAGAGCAATCATTGCTGAGATATCTTGACTAAGACTGAATGAACCCTGCTTCATTAATTTCACATTTTAGTGATCAATGACTGGAAAAGTATTGCTTTTAATGAAGGAGGAAAAGGGGTTGATAAAAGGGAATGAGCGATCTAGAAAGAGAAGCAAAATTTACTATTCTTGAGTTAGCACTTGAGACCAGCAGTTCCAGGTCCTGCTCCAAGTTTGCTCACACTATTCCAAGTGTGATTCCATTAGGTAAGGTATGGGGACAGAGTAGTTTGCAACACATGGAAGGGATCTGCCTACTTCTGCATCATTTCCACTCCTCTTCTACTTGGAGCCTCAACAATCAGTCAGCCTCCACATAAGTCAACTAAACCATCAGAAAGCTAACAGAGAAAGCAAACCCAGATTTAAGTCTGCTCTGCAGAGAACCACAAACAGAGCCAGAACAAGCAGTAAGAACAGACAGGGCAGCCACAGCACAAAGGCTGGGAGCAGAGCTGAACACAAAGTAAAAGATGCTGTGTGTTTACTGACAGTCCATTCCATAACCTGATCAGCACGTGGAATTTTATCTGACAGGAATGTACAGAACTGATTGCTGCTTTCCTTCACTTAGATGGGTTACAGTCAGCAAGTGGATATTCTTTGTGTGGAGACATCTACCCATAGAGCCTGAACAGCAAGATGCAGTGAGTCCAATACATCTCTTTTGGTTCCCACACATGCGAATCAACGCTATGGTTAAAAAGGTAGCAAGACAAAGAGAGTGTTGGAGAAAGACAAACCCAGCTGGCCCCAGCCAGCACCAGCAATGGTAGGGTGTGAGAAAGTCCCAGTCAATGTTTCTTGGCAAACCACAGCCTTGTCACCTAGGCTGGCTGCACGAAGTTAGCCCTGTGGCTGCATGAGCAGAAAGTGGTTACTTAGCTTTCAGAGCTGGTGACATTTAAAGTGGGTGTTTGTTGATCACAATTTCCACCTTCCTCTCAGACTTAAGGTGCAGCCCCCTCTGCTCTTTCCCAGGGACCCCTACCACTCTCATGGGTACCTTTCCAAGTACACGTCCATGTAGCTGGAGAAGCAGGTGCTGCACTGACAAGACTGATGTCTCACAAAAAAACCCTGTGTGCCACAATGCAGAAATACAAAGAGATGGGTTTTCTCAAGTGCAACTACCCACCCCCTGCAGTGTAAAACTGATGGGTTTAATTACAGCTGTGTCTCCTTTCTTTATACTTAAACATGAAAAACACTTCTATTCCATGAATTCAAAGCACATTTTGCAGCTTGCAGGGCATTTTCAAGCTTATCAGGGCAAACTTCAGCTTCAGTCCCATAATTTGATATTCAACACTCAAATGAGAGAAATACAACATCATTAACCAGGCAATTACCATTCCACTAAGGAATAATCACAAAAGACCTTTAACCCCTGGGTCCAGCTTAATCGAACAGGAATTTTTATCAGGAACTTGTTTCTAAAGCGATGTTATTCATGCTATCTTTTACAAATTTCATACTGCTTTTTAAAGCTTTTAAGCAGCACTTAGGGTGATGACCACTTAAGGTGATGACCTCCAATACATTCCTTTAATGTGAAAGGAGAGTTGCAGTTTTTACTTTAATGCTCAGAAAGTGATTAATGTTACTAGATGCAGCCACAGAATAAATTTCACTAATTAAGCAAAATACTGCTTTTAATTTGAGACCTCCCTGTGATGGCTACAGAAACCGCATTTTATTAGTGCAAAAAGCAAGAAAGCAATGAAGACTTAAAATTTCTCAGGGTCAGAAGGCCACTGACATCAGAATGAAGAGTAAGACTGAAACTTGACTCTGCTCCCTCTCAAAATACCCAGGGCTAACTAACTCTCCAAGACTAAACTCTGTGAATTAAGTGGAGCTTTGTTAAGAGTGGCTTTGCAGGATGCTTCCCTGCAGCAATGCCTCCACCACAAGCATCTGCAGTGATTTTGCCCCATCTGAAAGCTCCTTTTACGGAATAAAACAGGCACAATTTCTTGTTTACTGCTCTTTATTTGGCTACAGTCAAACTACAGGACACACAGGTGCTTCCCAGCTTCCCAATCTTTGTGTTGGCTCCATCCCAACTACATGTTTAATTGTACTTTATTTTCCATGAAAAGATTTTAAAAAAACCCTAAATCCTTATATATATAGGGAAGAGCCACCCTGGGGTTTGGGTGTACTCCACTGACCACAGAAGAAAAGCCCTGAGCAGCTTTACTCTAAACAGTGCTATTAGTAGTTCACTAGTAGAAAAACCTGCTTTTGTTGTCGCTTTCGATATGCTTTGTTTTTTTTTTTTTCTTGGCAAAAATTTCCTAATATATTTGCAGGTTTTAGTTATCTGTTCACATTAAATTTTAATGCAATGTTTAGCACTTAACTATGTATGTGTCTCAATGCCAAGGTCCCTTGGGTGTTGGGGCTTTTTTTTGCCTCAGGCTTTCTTTTTTTCTTTTGCTTGTTTTCAAATTATTAAACCAGTCAACACAATACAATGTTAAGACGTGTTCTTCTTCATAATGTCATAAAAGATGGCAGTGACTTTGCAAGGCAAAACAAAATCAGTTTAGAACTGACAGCTTTGGAATGGAAGGGCAAGGCTTGGATCAGCACAAGCTATTTCCAACCCTCTTTCCCAAGGGGGAATTGCATGCCCAAAAAGTTGGCTTTTGCTTGCAACCGTGTTTTCAGAAGTTTCATGTGACAATTAGTTACCAGAATTCCAAAGTAATTCAGACCTGCTAAAATGGACTTCATGGTCTAAACTGAAATACTATTGATCATGAAAAAAAAATCAACAAAATTGAGGACTGTATTCTAGTTTCACCACTGAGCTGTGTTATATAAATTACGTTCATACTGGGGCTTGTTCTTATGAAATTTATAAAGAAAAACATTAAAAACTACAGGGTTGATAGTTTAATTCATTTAAGAATACTGACAGATTTGCTTTTAAGCCCTTACAGTGTGTGTATGTTTAATACAAGTCCTATTCCTATCCCACTCATCTCAAATATGTGAGTCATCAAGCTTTGTGAAGATCTCCTTTTATCTAGTGATAAAAGAGTTCAAATCTCTACAGAGAAGGAAAGCCAGGCTGCCACAGCCTGAATATACATCTTACACTTTGTTGCTTTAAATGATGCTGCAAATCCATTCTCCTCACAGCTTTGCAATAATCTACTCTTCCTCAGAAGTCTCTGGAAAGACCTGGCAAATCTTGTTAGAAATCAGACATTATTTCAGAATAATCCATACCATACTTTTCAGCCCCTCCACTCCTGTAATTACTCTTCAACAATTGAAGACCAATTAACCAATAGTCTATGATTTAGAGCATTTCTTAGCAAAGGTCCATGGGACCCACCTCACTGTACAAGAGCAGTACAAGAACATCATGAGAATATCCTTCCTAGCAATGCAGAAGAATTCTGTGAAAACACTTTTTAACCATAAGGATGATAGACCTTCTGTGTCTACATAGTGACCAAAACTATTGGTTATGTTCAAAAATATTACACAGACCAGTGATAACACTTATAGGATTATAGGATTGCTTATAATGCAAATAGGGAACTTTTGACACAGATAATGTTTTGTGGCTCTGCAACCAATCACCAGTTTAATACTGAAGGGGAAAAAACAAACCCTGATCATTAGGACTGCTCATGTTTGCCAAGCCTGTGAGACCAATTTTTAAAAATTATTTGAAAGGAATTTTGAAAGACAATCTACAAGCAGAACTATGTTTCTATACAACTGTTTTGTTTGAACTGCTCAGGATGACCCTGGGCAGGCTGCTACTACACAGTTTGCAGCTCTTGCACCACTTCCATCAGCAGTTTTTCTGCTCAACTCACAACTGCACATGCAGGTACACAAAGCACTACAAAATACAATAACCCTTGATTTTTTTGCTCAACATTATCCAAGAAAATATAATTTTAGTCTCATTTGCCATACATTTTTTTCCCCCCAAAACAATTGTTATGACCATCTTCCAGAGGGATCTGTTTTCTGCACTGGCAATGCTGCTGCAGAAACAATCTGTATCTGAAGTAAACAGCAAGTTTATTACCTAGCTCACAGGGCAGCCAGGCTTCAGTATTACTAATTCCTGGATATATCTCAAGATTTTTAGGCAAGAGCCAAAGGTCCCAAGGACAACTGAATCAATACCAGTTTACCGCCACTATCTGCACTGGAAATTGTGTACGATAAACCAAACCCACCTGATGTGAACCACTTGACTGCTCAGAATGACACTACATCAATAAAAAAATCTTCAGGTTGAAAGTTTTTGCAACAGCTTTAAGTTGTGAAAAAAACTACAGGGTGTAAAGATTTTCAGCACAGGAAGTAGAGGAGAGATGCTTTAAGGGACCATTATGTTAACTAACATCACACAGTACTAGAAATAACAGTTTTATAGTTATTTCTGTGCAGGAAAAATTCTTACACTGGGAAGCAAAGTAGCACTCAAGCACTTACTTCTTTCAGAGGAACTTTTGGGTCACAAAATGCCTATCTTGGTAAAGACTATTTATTTATGTCAGTACTATTGTAACAATCAAATTGCCATAGTATTGCATTGCATTTTCTATCAGTTTCATTTACACAATTGCAGTCCCCAGAGCAACAATTAAGAGTGGTTCTGGGAAATATTTTCACAAGTACAAGTGGAAACAGGACAATAAAGTGCCTCTGAGACTTTCAGTTAAAGCCCATGATTCAGTTTCAAGTTTTGTGTTCTTTCCAATTTCTCATTAGCTGGACAAATTCAGGTACAATGTACCATAAACAATTCTCTTATCAACTTAAAAGTGGTAAGTGTGCCAGGAAACTTTGCAGACAGCAGTTTTTGAAAGAGCAGGAGAATATCTTTTAGCAACATAACCAAGGAGTCAACCAATTAACGGATGGAGCAAAAAAATATGTAACAGATAATCTGCAGAGGATGTGACCAAGCTGCATGCACAGAAAGAGCAATTCCCCAGAAATGTTAATACTACACAGGGGTTGTCACATGTCTTCAAATCATTAAGAGCAGACTGCTTGTGGTATTTGAAAGAAAAAAAGGACTACAAATATCTTGCATTTTACTTCATATAATCTAGAAGAGAAAAATGGCACAAATTGGAGTTCCAATAACAATTCAAAATGTTTTGTAACAAAACATGACAACATGAGCATGAAAACCATTTTATGTGACGGATTTATCAACCAATTCTGGAAAACATTTCAATATGAAGATAATTAGACATGACAAAGAAGAAAAACCTGAAGCTGCAACAAAACTACCCATGTCATACCATTTTGGGTAGAAACCCACCGTTTGAGAAGAGTTCTGATCTCAATTTAAGCCAATACTTGTATGACTATCATTATCTCAAGCTCAGCTGATCTATAGCTTGGTAAGCGCTCAAGGCAGACAAGACCTGGAAGCCACCCTGTTGTGCTTGGCTTTTGAAGCAGAATCATATGCAGAGCTTCTGAGTGCTCAGCTGGCAGAATTTGAAAAGATATTTCCAATTAAGCATTCCTGCCTTACAAGCAGTTATTTAACAATCAGTCAAAATGCAGAAAAATAAAGGTAAGGAACACTGCACTCGAAATCAAATTTACAAAAGGATGTTAAAAAAAGTCTTGGACTATTATTCAGAGTTCATTAAAAAAAAATTCTTCCCAAACTGAAAATAAATAATTGAATTTTGACACTGTGATACAAAATCGTGTAAAAAATCACTAGAAGCACCCCGAACTTTTCAATAACTTTTCTTATCACGCCTGAAATAAAAACTTGGAAAGCACTGGTATCTACATTTTTTTATGCTATACCTGCTTCATACTCACTCTTTAGTAATTGTATACATCTATTATTTTATTAATTACTAAGTGTTTTTGCACTCTGCTTTCTCTCAAAGTGTTGCAGCTAATTCTGAGGCAGATCACAGAATGCTTTGGGTTGGAAGGAACCTTAAAAGTCATCTAGCCCAAACCCCCTGCCATGGGCAAGGACACCTTCCACTAGACCAGGCTGCTCAGAGGCACATCCAACCTGACCTTGAAAACTGCCAGGGATGGGGCATCCACAGCTTCTCTGGGCAACCTGTGCCAGCGTCTCCCACCTTCACAGTAAAGAATTCCCTACGGATATCTGGTCTAAACCCAACCTCTTTCCATTTAAAGCCATCCCCCTTGTCCTGTGACTACATATCCTTATTAAAAGGGGTAAAATGGTAAAATGTACTACAGAGCTTTCTACCAAAAAAAAAGAAGAAAAAAAGGAAAAAAAAAGCAAGAAAGAAAGAAAAAAAAGAAGTAGAAGTGCTGATCTTCTTACCACTCCAGCTTTTTTCTGGTTATTCCTTCACTTCCCACCACTCACCTCAAGGGTAATTTCACTGATCCACATCATTAGTTGACTTAATACATATGACATAGCTACATATGATAAATAATGACTTAATGACATATGACTTAATACATAAGACAAATGACATAGCTACTAACTGTAAATTTGTATAACCATAGGAGAAACAATGCAAGAATTACTGTGTCAGCAGAATCACTAGGTTAGCATTAGCTTTGCATAGATCTGATGCAGAGAAATGACTGCAACTATTATTATTGAATATAAGAGTATCCCCAAGCAAATGATAGGGGTCAGAAGTATCTTACACTAAAATGTGGAATATCCATTAAGTTATTCTAGGACCCTTAAAAAGAAGACTAAAGAAACCTTAAAACAGTACAATATACCTGCTTTATTTTTTTGTAAGATCAAAACGTGTTGCTGAACTAGCAGAGAAGGGCAAAACCAATAAAAAGGTGCAAAAAAATCTAAACAATTTATCTAAGATCTAAGCAAGTGTATGGATGTGGCAGACCACACTTGGACCATGTCAACATCTGCAAGAAGTTTGAGCTCACATTTCTGCAAAACTAGGCCAGTACTATTTTTCAGAAAATAATGTAAGATGTGATATTCAGTCCCTTTTCTCACAGCCACATGAGACTCTTTTATGAAGACTGATCAATGATGGCCAGCTCAGGCTCTAGAAAAAACACACTGGAAGGTTTTAACATTTCCTCCTTTGATATTCAGAGCAAAATCAAGTGGGATATTAGAGAGCCACAGAATGGTTAAGGTTGGAAGGGAACACAGTGGGGCATCTGGTTCAACTCGCTGCTTCAGCAGGGTGTTTAAAACCCAGTGCATTTCTCTTTGGATGCACCCACAGGAATCTAGGAAAACAACATTTATTTTCTTCAAGGTTTAAAATCTACAGCTATAAAAAGATAAAGATCACATGTGGTTGGGTTTTTTTCCAAAACACCACACACAAGATCCACCACCCCCGCCCCCCAATTTCACATGTGAGTAGCACCAACCTCCCTGTTGAAACCTCCCTGGCCACAAGAAACCATTGTGCTACACATCTATGCAGTGAAGGACCCATACTCAGCATCCCACCTGCAGCCCCTTTGCCCACCCATTATGGACCCTGAATCCAGAACTTGGGTTGAAGGCTTTGTGCAAGACCCATGAAGGCAACCAGTTCCCTCAGAGAAGCTCTACAAAAGCCATGCTGACAAGCACACACCCAGCTGGGGACTAAAAACCAAATCTTGCCCAGCCAAGGTACAGGCATGTGGGTCTTGGACCTTCATAAAGATAATGAGGAAGCCAAGCCTCCTCTTAAAATTACAAAACTTCAAAAGAAAGGATTTGAAAGACTGTCAAGATTCTTGATGCCCCCCCCCCCCGCCTTTTTTTTTTTTTTTTTTTTTTTTGGTGCTCAAATTCTCCTGAGTAGGATGTGGATTTAAAATCAAGAAAATTTCATGGCCTCTGCTCCCTCCTTTCTCTGTGCCACACTCGGTCCTTTTAATTATGTGACCTTGGCATATAATTAAAAACTGCACCACGTACATAGAAAAAATTTATGAGACTCTCCCTGAAGCAAAAGATCAAAGAAGCAATATTACATTAGGCAATACATGAAGAGTACCTATCAATAAAGCTGACTTAGGTGATAAGGTGCATTCAATTACCAAATGATCAAAACATGTTTCCCCAGTCTCACTGAATTACAAATATCCTGCTAGAAAATACAAATGAAAAATGTGAAATCCTTCAATAACGATGTGCTTTTCTAACAAAGCTCCGCATTTCAGTTGTGAGAAACTCTTGGTCATTTGCAAAGAAAGCAAAACCCAAGTTCAATATTTTGGAGACAACCACTATGCTCTGCATCCTAATATGAGAAAATTCAAGTATTTTGATCCTAGTTTTTCTCCTTTAAATTGAAGAAAAGCTTAATCAGCTTCTTAAAACTTATTTCAGTTGGCCTTTTTGGAAGAAATTTCTATGACACATGTTCCTGCAGAAACCCTATATTTTGCCAATGTTTTCCAACAAAAGCATTTCAATACAGGAGCACACCAAGCAGTGTTTTAAAAGGCATCATATGTTCATCTTAAATCTTGATCACTCCATGAACTGTCATTGTGCATGACTTAATTGAAATATTTCACCTCTGTTTTCCTGAAGTTACAAACTAGCACACTGAACTTGTTACTGTTTGCTTCCTGTGGGGCAAGCAAATGCAGGAAGGTTGGGACCATAGGGAAGATTTCCTCTCTTTACAAGGGATTTTAAAGTGCTGAGCTAATAGAAAGCCTCCCTAAAATAATTCTGTTTAGCTCTCAAGCTCCAGAGTGTGTAAATGTCCCACATTACATAGAGAATAATGCAATTCCAAGTTCAGTTGAATTTTACAGCTTCCCATATTTGCTCTAGAAAAAACAAACCTGAACTGAGCTCTGCCATTTCTCCTAAACTTGCCTCACATACTTTCACATGATATTAAGTCACATCTCTCATAGATTTAGGTTATGTTTTAATCAAGATAACTGCCTGCCTCAGAATAAAAAATAAAAGGAAGACTTAAAAACACAATCTGACCTTGAAATTTCACCACATTACTTTTGGTAAAGAAAGAGACCATTTCCACATGGACTTAGGCATATGCACTGAAGTTGTTCTCTGCATATATATATATATATATATATATATATATATATATATATATACACACTCCTGATATTCGAGAGAAAGATGGACAAAGAATGCATGGAAACAGCTGTCAAATTTAAAGGAGTTACTTTGATTTGAATGCAATTTTACTCTGTTATCTTTGCTTTCACTATAAGGAAAATGCTTTTGGTTAGTGTGGGTTTGTTATGGGCAGCTCCACTGCCAGCACCACAAACATACTGGTATCAAACTCATGGAGAAACCAAAACCCAAAGTGTGCCCACAAGCACACGGAAGAACAGCAGCCAGAAGCCGTACATATAAATGACTTGGGAAAAGCTCACACAAAGCACCTCAACTAAGATACTTCAATGCAGTAGGAATCCTGCTATGTAGACTTCTGTTCTTTTTTATCTTAAGTATCTAACAGGTTCTTCATTTGTCATTCAGTGGGCATTTTCTGTAGTTACTCTGAAGCATAGAAACCAATGACTGAGCTACAGCAAAAACAGAGCAGGTTTTTTCATTTACTTCCAAGGAAATAAGAGGCTGCAAATTAATGCACTTCTGAGGTTGGACCCATAAATGACAATCTCCCTACTACCTGACTCTGTATTTTGTCTATTTTAATGGCAGGTGATTTGAGGTACCTGTAGCATATTTATTTGTCTGCGATTTTCTAACTCCCTAAATAATTGGCCTGAGACAATGAAAACAAAAGCCAGTATCAAGAGTGAAGACAATTGGTCCAAAGCATCCAATACCCTGAAGTCAGTAAGAAAACTTAGAGCATCTTCAATGCACTCTACATTGAATACTTGCCTAGAAAGCTGCCATCCCTTATCACCCCATCAATCTTATATAAGAAAGCATGACTATGCACACTATGTCTGCAACACTGCTCATTTTTATCCTCCTTTGTGGAAAAATCAATTAGGCATACACAGCTCTCTTTTATTACCTTATAAATATCATTATTCCAGGCAGTTTACATGAAAATAAATTATAGGGTAGTAGACCAGAAGCATAGATTTCACTCTTGAGCTTAGCTGAGGCTTTTAAACCTCATAACGCCAAACACTAGGCTAATGCCTGGCCAAGAGTCAAAACAATACAGATTTAAAAGCCTCAAAGCTGAACACTGCCACAACACTTCCAGCACAGTTTCACCACTGGCTTAATCAGTTTAAGCACGCTGGTGCCTCTCCAAGTTACACATCTGCACTTTTTGCCTCATCCCTTGCTTTAGCATTAGCACAACTATGACTGCAAATTATGCTTTTGTTAGGATTAGTTTTAAACCAAACAGTTGTCCTCATTTGCTGACTACACACAGCACAAGGGAAGAAGCAGAGAGGCTTAAATGGACAGCAGTAGGATTACTTTGAGCAACAGCCCACATTTAAACTATTTAAATCAACCATAAAAAACAGTATCAGAACTCAAGGAATTAAAAAAAAATACAGAGAAAGTTATGGGAATATTTGTGAGGAGAAGTAGGGCCTTTGCGATCCTTCCACAATAACAGGTACATCTTACCTACTAAACTACCACAGACAACAGCTGAGGAAGTTTGGCAAAACTCAGAGACTCGAGCAAGGGGTGTGGAGGACATTGTAGGCTGCACAACGCTACTTGGAGCTTCCTCTACCACCTCCATTGGAGGAACAAAATACTATTGCATGGATATCTCATGGATAGCACGGTACAAGGAACTGCAGCACAAAGCTTCTGTTCTCAGTGTAGTGTCTTTTTCTGAGGCTAAATATATTATCACAGAATTGTTTGGGTTGAAAAAAGGACTTTAGAGATCATCTAGCTCCTAAACTCTCACCAGAGGCACCAACACCTTTACCTAGATCAGGTGGCTCAAAGCCCCATCCCCCTATGGGCTTGAATACTTCCCTAGATAGAGCACCTTTCTTTCAGAGGACTCATTTCCTTATGGCAAAGGATAAGAATCCCTCATAACAAGAGCACTTGCTGAGGGCATGAGATGTGGGTTCCAGCCTCCATTCTCCTGCCAGGGTCAAACTACTGTCTCCCAGAAAAACACCTTGCCACTTCCAGGAAGGTTATTAACAGAGATTCAATGAAAATGGATCATTTATGTTTTGCATTTCAGAGCATCACTCCATTTCTCCAAGACTGCAGCAGAAAAAAATTTAATTATCACATGAGAAGCACGACCTTTGTCCATCCTCCAAAGTTTTGACACATCCTTTCTTATGTTCTAGGTATTAGTTGATTGCTACATTGAAAAAGCAATTGCTAAATGTGGTCAACAGTTAGTAAAATGGCTCATAAAGTACCAAACTGGTTCCATAAAACTTCAGGACATGGGCTGGAAGGAAAGAACACTTGTAAGGGAAAGTCTGCTGAAGTATTTCTAATTGCTGTTTACCAGTACTAATGATATGCTAAATAATAATTTAAGTAATCTTATCATGCAGAATTTAAAAAGGTTATTTGCTGACTTACACATTTAGAAAGTAATAGTTCTTCACATTAATCAAGCCTAAGTTCTGCTTTTTGGCAGCAGTTTTCCCCAACAAGCATTTTCATGTCAGTATTTATCTAAACTAATTATCTTACCAGCTTGAATAATTCTCATGAAACTTTTCTCCCCCCCTTAACTTCTCACATTCTAGTTTTGTGAAGAAAATCAAATTAATATCATGGGGTTTTGGTTTTTTTTTTAAACAATATGAACTCACATAAATCTTTTTGAATGACTATGGTAAACTCAGTAAGTTCATAATGTTATATATTACCAAAAGCAGCATAGGAATGTGACTGTGGGCTTTGTGCTGCCTCTGACAAGTAGAGGTTAAAATCCTCTGTATATAAAGTCAGAGGCCTCCATATGGCCAGAACTGAAAGAAGCTGTAAACACTGCATGCAGTGTTTGCAAGTAATTTGGCATGAAAATAAAACATATCCTCAAGAACCAGTGCAGTAACAGCAGTAATCCTGACACAGAACCACAGTACCTTAATTAATCCTGCCCAGAGAACATATGTTGGGCAAAAACTTACACTAAAGATACAAAAAATAGTAAGCAATTGCTTTAGAACTACATAAATTACAGATGTTCTTCTACAAGTTTTGTTACCCCAACCATTTCACCCCATATGCTTGGATGAGTTTCAAAGTAATTCATAAGGCTTCTTCTTTCCTATAATTTCTATTATTTGCTTACTGTAGCAAATGATTTTAAAATTTATTTTAGGTTTTCTTAAAACATTCATGTTCTGCACTTGAAAAGTATTTTGAGTTAAAAAATTTAGCCATGGAACATCTGGAAAATTTCTGCCAACTCAAACTTTGAATTTTTAATCCTGGGACTTAGAAAGTATAAGAATAACTAGAGTCAGAACTTGCCACAGTGTTTGGGAAAGGCATTTAACTTATTTCCTGCATCTACAGCAGACAGAACTTTCAAGTATTGATGTTATTTCAATCATGTTTGCAGAGTAGCTGAATAAACACTTTTTTTAAGCTAGAAAAAAATGCAAATAAGAGTTTAGGAACTCAGATATTTTGTTCTAGTTAAGACATTTCTCTTACTACCTGAAAACTTAAGAGATTCCTTTCATTCTATTCCTATCCACTGATAGTTAAGATTGTTTATAGTCTTTTTTCCATTTTCTTTCCCTCTGAAGAACATCTTCATCCACTTTTCAAGCTTTTAATCTCTATGATCCTTTACTGTTTAGTCCATCTCTTTTAAACCAATCAATCCACAGATTAAAGCTCAAAAAGATTTCACTTAATCTAACCTCTACTAGCCTACCATGAAATCAACTAGACTTAGACCATCAGCCCAAGAGTAGAGGGGGAAAAAAAGTACTCTAGCAGCCTAAAAACTCATACAGATAAGAAATTGTTTCCTCTATCTACAAGCAGAAGAGCAGTTGTGTCTCTCGTAAAGGAAACTGAAACAATCAATTTCAAAGAGGAAGGAGAAGCACTTCAAATGCAGAAGAAGGAAGAAGTCTGGAATCTTATTCTGAGCTTCTTTTTCCCTTTTTAAGCAACTACACAACCAACTTTTACTTGCAATTTATATGTGTGGTTTCATATGCGTTAAGATAACAAGTGTCCTGACATGGAGGAGTCTTGAACAGCCTCTGCAGCACTCGCAAGGGATTAGGCTGACTAGATAAAAATACCCTGTTCATCCTAAGTTTTACAATGCCCATTTGAAGACTTGCTTGCCACACCAATACAGGAAAAAAAGGGAATTTTCAGTGCCATAAGAGCTTCACTCTATCTCCCTAGGTAGAGACCATCACTGTATTTTAAGAAAACAGTGAACCACTTCTCAGGAACAGTCTTAGAGTGATTTCAGGGTGGCTGTGCAGGCAGCCCCAAAGGACAGCTGAGATGGTCAAAATGCTGCTTCTAGACCTATTTTTCCAGAGACTTCTAGAGATTAAACAAATTAAGTCTCTTATTCGATCCTTTTGCTTGGCTGGAATTTAATTAAAAAATACAAAATTTTAATCTGTCTATATTTTTATCACATTCAGTAGTCACTGTAATTATCTCAAGATGATATTTAATAGAGGGTTCTCCATCCAAGGGCTTCAAACTATACTTAGCTTAGATCAAGACAGCCTCACATCGCAGTGTGGAAGTGAACAAGATCTTATGTGGAGGAAAGCTTGAGGACCAAGCAATAGAAAATTTTGCCAGGATTGGAACAGAAAATCTGTGGCACAGCCAGAAAGATTTCCTGGCTCTCAGCCCTACTTCTCAACCATAATAAATTCCTCCTAGTACACACACATGTTCAAAGAGAAAGTCCAGTAAACAGACAAAAAAAAAATAAAAACAAAAACAAACAACAACAACAAAAAACCCCCCACAAGATAAATAACAAAACAGCAATACTTAGGTCAAAGAAAATATTGTCCTGCCAGAATTTGCCTTCCCTGACCAGACAGCACAAGCTCTTCTGCATAAGACTGCTTAAAGTGAGAACAAATGCCTGCACCACAACACAGGTGTGCCTCTAAAAGCAGTAAAAGTAGTTACTGAAGAATGGTCTTACATTTACAGAGCATTTTGTACACATTTAACAGTGCATACTCGGGCCTTGGAAACACTGGAAGAATTTATTACAATGCTATTAATGTTGAATTTGCTTTTTTCCCCCCTAAAGAACTTTTAGTATTAGCATCAGCACAGACTGAATGCAGTACATTAGACAAGTCCAAATGCATTTCATCTTTGACCACAACTTTGGTTTAATTCCAGCTCTGAAGGTGAGGGTACCACCAGAGGAACACATAATACTGGTCAGCACAACTCCAAGCTTGGAAAGCTTTCCAACATTTTTCTTGTTTCAGTGAAACGTTTTTTGCCACTCAACTTGGACTTCTGAATATAAAGGTTCCTGCCCCCCATGTCCTAAATGACAGCAAGGAATCAACTCTGTGGCATCTTGGGGGAGGAAGGAACAGTGTCCTACAGCCACTCTCCTAACACACTACTAAGGTTATAAGCACTTTTCCTTCTGATCCCCTGCAGTGGAGCAGGTTTGCCACACAAATCCAAAATTGCTTAAATAGGTATCTAAACTCAGAGAAGCAGAGTTATATGTGCAACTGCCTGAAGCAGTGCAAAAAACTCACTCATTGCTAAAGTGAGACATCATTTCAAGCATCTCATCAGCTCCTGGCTTCAAGGAGCCCAGTCTTACTCTGCCTTTGGTGCCTTTTCAAGAGCCACAGGAAGCCTGTTGATAGAAATGCAGGCTTTGCTCATATAGCACTAGCAACAAATGACAGGTCCCAACCCATTCCCATCTCTGATGCAGAAAGGCAGACAAATTCACATATGCATTTCCCTGCAGCAGCAGAATTGTTTCCTTTGGAGACAAAAAGCCTCTCAGAGTACAAGGCCTGCCCTGCAGCTGTTTCCTCCTGCCTACCCCCTCCTTCCCATCCTAGAGGAAAATGGCCCATGGTGAAGGAGTACATGTCAATTCTTTCTCCATAACTGTTAAACTTCTTAAAATTTAAGATGTTGGGGGCTAGTAAAGTCTTTTCTGAACCTGTCGGCACACAGCCCAACATCTTAAAACATGATCCAGCAAAAAGAGAGTGTGAAATGAGGCTTCCCCCTGTTCATGCTGGAGCCTGGCCAGAAGGGAGGCCACTCCTGACTCCCAACTGCTCCCAGCACACTAAAGCAGCTTCTTCAGTTTGGACAAGCTCACACAAATTAACACACTGCTTGGTAACAATCAGCTACATCTAAATTAAGAAGGTGAGTATACAATTTGCCTTTGCTGTTGACACTTCGACACTAAAATGACTCAGCCTGCCCTCTCAGTCCTAACCCTCCTCGCTGAAACAAGGAGGGAAGGAAAAACGTGTCAATTCAGGGGTTTCACATCTTCATCTGCAGGTGGAAAAACTCTGCAGCTGAATGCTGCTTCTGGATATACACAAATATCACTTAGGCTGTCAATTGGTGCAAAGTACATCTACTGTACTGCACCAGAAGGGCTCATGGACAACAGAATCGTAATGACAACCCAACCATAAAGCCCTAAAATACAGCTCTGAGTAGTAATCCACGCTTGTAACAGGAGCAACAACAAGGAGCCACAGCAAGGCAGGAGCTGTGACAGATAGAGCAAAGACTGAGGATGCACCTTCACCACTGCTCTAAAGCAGATTTACAGTGGTAAAATGGACCAGGCAACCCACCCTGCCTCTGTGCACCCACACCTTTGTCCAAATGCCCAGTCAAGTTCTAATCAGTGAGATGCACACTCATTGCCATTAGTTTCTCTCTAAATATGAATTACTTGACCTGTGACACCAAATTTCTGTACTGCAGGGATTTTCATTCCAGTAACTGAGCCTGCCCCACAGAGGTTTCCTGTGCAAACAAAGTTGGAGCAATAAAACTAAGAGCAGAGCTCCTGTGACCTGATGCAGAACATTTGCAGGAAAAACCTTCTTTGACCATTCAAGGTTGCCAGCAACAGAAACAAAATTTAGTGTGTGCTGACTGCTTTTGTGAGAAAAGCCAGGAAAACCTTTATGCTACATGTTAAGCTGGACATGAGAGAATCTGCCAAGCTCACATTTTCATTTCTGACTGACTTGTAAGTCCAAGATACATTGAGCTTTACATTTAAGCATGAATTTCAATACTCATAAAAACTTCTTGTGGTTTTAGTCTACTGAAGTTAAACTTCTTGTTTTCACCTCAAAATCAATGTGAAAATGTTTCACAGAAGACTATAAAGAAAACTTGAAATAAAATAAGCAAGACACACTTTTGCATGTTTCTGAATTTTGTCTGGTATACCTTATGCTAAGAAACTGTGCCAAAATCTGTGAAGTGCTATCATTTATACTCTCCTTCACAGAAGACTAGAAAGATTTTGCCCAGAGCCTTGCTTAAGTGCAACTGATTAAAATACAGTTCAAAAGAACCATGCCACCCAGCCAGATATTAAGAGGTTTGTTATTCTAAGACTTAGAAATAGACTGGGTTTGATGCCAGAAGTGAGTCTATCCAAGTTGTTGTTTAATAAATGAGTCTGTCTAAACTGAGATTTATCTCATATCTGCCCCTAAAGGCAGTAAGAGCTGCCTTTAACATTTACTTAATGTAATTAGTTACAACATGTTTTTGTTTCAATTATCACTGACTAATGGGAGTATTTTGTGCATATGTGGTAACTGTCCCCCTTGAAATCACCAGAACCAATTGCACAGCACACTACATGCACGTTGTTGTATTAACTCTGCTTATACATTCAAGAAAATGCTTTCTGCATCACAGCATTTCAAAACAACACCGGAGTCAAATTTATTTTTTTAAAAAAGAACCACCTTTCTGATTAGAAATAAAGCTTGGGGTGTGCCTTCTAATATGGAACAAGTTAAAAAATTCTCTCCTCCCACTGCAACACATTTCATTCCTGTGAAAAGCAACCCTTTATTTTTCAGTAATTATTTGGTGCAATTGTTTGATTACCCATCAGTGTTACTTTGTCCCTCTTGAGGTTTGTACTGGTGTATTGGGGGAATTTAGACAGAGCTACTCGGCCAATTTCTGGTGATTAATGTGTTCTCTATTACAAGCAAAGCTATTAACAAAAAGGCACAATGTTAGTTCAATCCTATATAAAATCCCACAATTACTACTATCTCCAAAGAAAAACAGAAACTTAAGGGCACGAGAGTTATTTAGACACTGCAAAGTCTCGTCATAAGTGAAGAGAAAGGCTTCCAGTCCCCAACAACATTGACAAAGGAGCTCTAAGGGAGCATGGAAAGAGTTAAGAGGCAGCTGCAGCACTCTACAATCTACATCTGCAAGGTACAGCAGAGACAGGGGAAGGCAAACAAACCAAACTGCAACCATTCTTCCGCACCCAGCCTCTTCTTCCTGTGATGTCACGCTACAAATTGCCTGGGCGCTCTGCTCTGCTCTCCAGAAGGAGCTGGGCTGGCGAGAGCTGCCGAGGGCTGTGGGCTGCAGGAACAAACACGCTCTGGAATTTGGTTTCTGCCCTGGCAAGCAGCTCCCTTCTGCTTCTGCTTCCCGCCCCATGGGGCCAGCCAGCCAGCCGACAAACTTGCTGTACAGAAAGAAGGGAGAGGGGGAAATGCAAGTGCCGACACTTCGCAGCGTCCAGGAAATCGTTTCCTAAAGCACACGCTCCCAGAAAATTCAGATGGACAAGGCTTTGCCGTCACAATCTGCAAGAGTAAGGCAGAAAGTCCTACAATGGCTTCATTGAATCGAGGTGGGAAATGGAACTAAGCAAACTGTGGGCTGACCTCATCTGCCACAAATGATGCATTTTCTGACTTTCGCAGACTGGCTATGCGATTACAAATAGAGCTCGGCAGAGAAGAGAGATTTCCTGGTGATTTCTGCTGGAGATGTACTCCCCTGCCACAGAGCTCATCTTCCATCCCTGAAGCTTCACAGTACAAGGAACTTGCCAAAATACACCGTTCAAATACATCTGACCTGCAAGTTCTTCTGGATTTTCAAAAAAGTTGCAATAAAAATACCAGAGAAAACGGCAAATCGCAGGAATTTTAAACATACCATTATAATGGTAAGCTCTAATTGTTCCACTGAGGACTCCTTTAAATATACTTTGTATGGGTGTATCTTTAGCATGGTGTTTGTTCTCGGCCTCATAGCGAACTGTGTAGCGATCTACATTTTCACTTGTACTTTGAAAGTGCGAAATGAGACTACCACTTACATGCTTAATTTAGCCATATCAGATCTGCTTTTCGTGTTTACATTACCCTTCAGGATTTATTACTTTGTAACCAGAAACTGGCCATTTGGAGACATTCTCTGCAAGATTTCTGTCACCCTCTTTTATACAAATATGTACGGGAGCATTTTGTTTCTGACTTGCATCAGCGTGGATCGCTTTTTAGCTATAGTACACCCCTTCCGATCCAAGACTCTCCGGACCAAAAGGAATGCAAAGATTGTCTGTGCTGCAGTATGGATAACTGTGCTGGCAGGCAGCACACCAGCAAGCTTTTTCCAGTCCACAAACCGCCGGAACAATACGGAGCAGAGGACGTGCTTTGAAAACTTCTCAGAGGACACATGGAAGACCTACCTATCCCGGATTGTCATCTTCATTGAAACTGTTGGGTTTTTTATCCCGCTCATCCTGAACGTGACCTGCTCCACTATGGTCCTCCGGACTTTGAATAAACCGCTTACATTAAGCCGGAATAAAGTAAGCAAGAAAAAGGTACTCAAAATGATTTTTGTCCATTTGGTGATATTCTGCTTCTGCTTTGTACCTTACAACGTTACCTTAATACTTTACTCCCTTATGAGAACACAGACCTGGGTCAATTGCTCAGTGGTGACTGCAGTCAGGACTATGTACCCCATCACACTGTGCATCGCTGTTTCAAACTGCTGTTTTGACCCCATAGTTTACTACTTCACATCAGATACCATTCAAAATTCCATAAAAAAGAACCGGTCCACCAGACCACGGGACGTCAGATTTTCTGAAAGGCCAGTTTCAGAAAGCTTCCTTCAACACAGCCTTCAGACCATAAAAATGAAAATATTTGACAGTGACTCTACAATATAAACTATATTAAAAGACTATTGGGATTAAACTGGAATTAGAAGCCTGCCCATTTCTTCAGCTGTGGACATATATTCTTATATGTAAAGGCTGTGCTTCCTTCACAGCTGAAAAGTTTATAACAAGGTTGTAAAAGTGTTAAGCATAATAGCACACAGAAGACGTGTTTAAAAATTAATGTCAAAGGTCTGTTCTGACAGATTGTATGTTAGAAATGAACTTTTGGGTTTAGAGGTTAACCAAAGTCCAAAGACTCTTTGTCAAGTCAAACACAAATGAAAAAGTAGTTTGTTTTCCTTCCTGAAATTAAAACAGTTGCTCAATTTAATAATGATATCAGTTTCCAAGTTACTGAGGATGGGGAGTGAAGCTACCTGCTCTACACTACAAGAAAATTGCCCTCTTTTATCATACCACTTCAACTACTGTGTCTTCTCCAGCTTCCTCTTGTCTCTTACTTCTCCCCTACTGTCTTTTTCCCTGCACCTTCCTTCTTAGGGACCATTATGTTCACAGGAGGCTTCAATCAGTGGGATAAAGAACTTTGTTTCTCCCAGGTTTATCTGATAAAAATACATTGCTCTCTCCACAAGCCTGGCCCCCATAAAGCAATTAAGTCTCCTTGTAGTTTAGAGCAAGTGGAATTGTCTCAGACAAACTGGTTTTTCTTCTCACCTCTCTCTCAGAAGCCTATGTGATTAAAACAAAGTAACTTGTGATGACTGAAGTTAATGTTTTAAGTACACTACCACTTTATTAAACTCTTTTGTGAGGAGTTCTTAAACTCAGCATGACTTTTGAGGAAAACAACATCCTCTGAATAAGTTAATTTTATCTCAAAGTATAGTTTCTTAGAAAAACAAGACCTTTTCTAACTAGAAATAAACATGTGTATCAAGTTGATTATTTCTTCCAGGAAACTATTTTGTGTCCCATAAAGAAATGCAAGATAGAGTAATTTTGGAGTGCAACTTCTCAGTTTTTGCAACCTAGAGATCATTTTAACATTAGCGTTTAAAACTTCAAATGATATTTTCTTTCAAACTTCAAAAGTTATAAAAATGAAGTACTTGGGGCTATGTGCTGACAAAATAAATCAAGACACTTTGAAATGTCAGCACCAGGTAAAAGGAGGAATCTACATATATACTGTTACAAACAGGAATATATAGACACAAAACTGCTTCAAAACATCCTGCTACATAGGCTTCTCAGCTACTACAACACTGTGTACATTTTCCTCAGAATTAATTTAACACCACTGCAAAATAAAATAAAATTTTAAAGGTAAAATAAGTGTTGTTTTTTATTTTCCAAAAACATTGGAGTCAAGAATAAGAACTGAATCTGAACAAATTCGCACTTAAGATTTAGGGCACTCAGCTGTACTCACACATACACACATACAGTACTGAGACATTTTTACACCAGGGCTGTGTACAGAGGAGTTAATCCATGTCGTAAAAAATGCATATTGAGCCATCAAACTATATGATATGTTGTTATCTGGATGAATTTATTTCCCTATGCAAAGCTTCTGTTTAATTGTTATAAATCAAGCATACTCTGCCTCATACTACTTGGGAAACTGAGTTACTTAATGATTGCTAGGAACCAGTGCTGATTGAATTTCAAATTTAACAGCATTTTCAATCTTTATCCGCATAATTTATGATAGGAAAATTTAAATAGTACAGTCTTAAGCTACAAAGATAGCATAGATATAAATGTCTGCATAACAGCAGAAAAAAGCAATCATGTTTGTTGGGAATCCTAAACTCTTCTGATTCATATCCAACTTCTAAAAAATGCACAAACCTCTTGGCATGAGTAGAAATTCTGTTTTCCATATGCCACTGACAAATCCAAAGTCCAAAACCAGATATGCAACTCTAAAGTCCCAATGCCTCTCTCTAAGGGGTGTGTTTAATATTGGACTCCCTCCAATAAAAGGTGAGACAAAAGCCCCTAGTGTCACTGTTGGACTATGTTTCCAGGGTACTGCTCCCCTGAGCTTGTCAAGGCTGTTACTCAACTGAGTGACAACTTTTTCAGCAACACCCCTCTGCCTTACAGCAGTGAGCACCCCAGAGCCTCACCCTGATAAACAGAACCTACTCTTTCTGAGATTACAAAACTGCAGGGGAAAAATATAAACCCATGACTGACTTAAAAGCAGAACAAGCAGACAAAGCCACATATATGAGTGCTCCCCTTTAAACCAAACTTTCCTTGGTGTATTACCTCAAGTAGCCTGCAGAAGCACAGGCAGTAGCTCTCTCTGCTTTGTACTCACTGTCCAGGGCAGCAGCTTCTGTTTTTTGAAAGAGCATGGTGCAACACAGTACAATAGCTTTTTGATGAGTTAATAGCTCAGTGTCCAGAAGCTATTTGAGGAAACTTTGCAAATTTTTTTATTTAACACTTTCACCTTCTCACAGGAGAAAAAAAAACCAAACAAACAAAATATAGCAAATACCCCTGTAATGCTGAGAATCAGACAATTAGTTAAAAAATTCCTGATCTGACTGATTCAGAAGAGAAGGAGTAAAACTGTACCTCCCATAACAAGCTGATATAAAGACAGGGTACCAGCTATTCAGGACTGGATGAGGTTTTCTCTGCCTTTTCTGGTTCTGCAACAAGATGATCCTGGAGAGCTGTGGATGGAGGAATGCTTTTGCTGGTACATTCTTCAACAGATGCACTCCCTCTCTCTCTCTCTGCTCTTTACTTTGATAACAACTCTTCTGTCTCTCTGGGAAGGTCTTATGACAACACTTAAATGTAAAATCTAGATGTGAAGTTACATTCCTAAGTCATGCCAAGACATTTCAAATAAATAAAAGGCTTACATTGTGAGAGCTCATGAGGATCTGAATGTGTTAAAACCAATACTTCCTAAAAGTGCATCATTTTTACTCATGCCTACCCAGGGAGAGCTAGGGGATCAGCTTTAGGATCAAAACTTTAAAAATTTTTCTTTGTAGTGTGGTTCCCTCATCTACAGAGTACAGAAAATGCACACTTCCTATAAAAATAAAAGCAGGGAAAATTTAATGGATTCCAAGCATGTTTTTGATCTAAAGGCCAGTAGATACTGATAATTAACCCGCCCTTTCAAAAGGCAAAGAAAAAAGTTTGCTATAAACCTCAACATATTATTTCAAAATCAAAAGATGTCCTGTTTTATACTTTCTGTATTCAGCTTGAAGTTTTAATCCTGGCTTTTACAGGAACAGAATGCCAGGCTTTTTTTTTTCACCTTGGTATACAAATATTTCATATTCAAAGAAATACCAATACGCAGTCAAATATGTCTTTATATTTTTCATCTAAAGTGTGTAAAAAAAAAAAACCCTACAGAAAATACTTCAGGCAGGTAAGGAACCCTTAAATGAAATCAACCTCTAAGCTTTTGTTTTTTAAGGAAGTAACCTCAGTCACAGAAATGCAAAAATTGAAAAAGAGCTCTTGAGACCAGGTAAAAGATAAGGCTAGCTGTATTGATCAGACCACAAACATGTAGCTAATCTACAATCCTGACTCCAGTGGCAGACAAGGCTGGATGTCTGGGGAACAAGATAACAGCAGGAGATGCACACAAGGCTTTCTCAAGAGCTGTCCCACTTCATCAGTCATACCTCAGGACATTCTGATGTAACAGATATATTTGTGTGTTCAGCAAAAATTTTCTTCTGTGAGCTTGTTCTGTCTTCCTGTAAAGTGCATAAAGTTTTTAACATTCACAGCAGTAAAAAGTTCACACTGTGTGTGTGCACAGCGGGAACAAAACTAAGAAACCCAAACATCATTTGGTTTCAAGTCCACTAGTTTCATTAGTGCATTGGAAAGAGGCAGGGAGCACCGAATTGTCATTCAGTCTTTCCATATCACTCTGGATCAGACACAGTCTTCTATCATCTCTTGCAAATGAGAAATAAATTTTCACTTGTAATTTCAAGCACCATAAGAACCAAAGATGAGATTTCTAGAATCATACAAACAACTCAGCTAAACTTAGAGAACCCAGTGAGGTTCCCTTTCAGACTGGTAATTTTGAAAATCCCACCTGAGCACAGTATTCTCTAGCCTTATTTATTCTTTCAAGTTATTTTCTAAGAGTTTTATCAATGAAAATCAATTTATTCATACCTTTCCAGGAGTAAATGTAATATTACAAGGTTCTTGCATCTAGGCAGACCTGTAAATTCTGACAAGTTCCTTTTTTTGCTAGACCATTATCATTTAGACCTCAGGGTTCCTGGCATTTGAGCACCACTGACAAAATGAAAGAAGATACATTTCAAAAGCTATGGCAAAATGTAGATCAGAATGATTCTAAATCTAGAAGACAGAAAATGCCTGGGCTGCATTTGTTATCCCATTACCAGAATACTGAAGACAGTGTATAAAGACAACTATCACAGCATAAGCACATTTACAGAACATACTCAATAGGGTTCATTTAAGATGAGGCAAATTCAGAAAGCCTAGCTTGCACAGTCTAATACTTCTGCAAGAAGCTGGATGGAGAATTTCTGCTTTGACAATTCTGGTTTGATACTAAAGCCTTTCATATTTATCACCTCACACACATCCAGCTCCTGTCATAGAGCTGCTTATAAAGCAGGCCAGCTCTTCCCGTAAGCAAAATGAACTTACCACAAAATTAAAACAAACCAAAAGAACCCTTCACACATTCTCAGGTCTTTTACGAAACCTACCACATTGTAGGAAAACTAGAAATCCCAGAGCTGAGAATTTAGATTTTAAATAATTCTTTTTTTCTACTCTCTCTACTAGAGAATGCCCCCTCCAGTTCTATCAGAACTAAAACCTGTCCAGCAATAAGAATGGGTAAATTTTCTGTTGTTTAAACCTCAGAATCAAACCACAAGCCATGACAAAGGAAGGCTCTAGAAAGAATTTCTAACACCTTTATGATAGGATAAAAAGAGCATTTTTGCACACACATAGCTTTGCTATTTCTCCTGGCTCTATCCTTTCTAAACAGTGAGTTCCTGCCTTAAAGAACAAAATTCTTAAACAATGCTAGCAACAGGAGGCACCCAAAATTAATGTAATCATCTTGGGAATGATGAAATTAACTCACATGAAAACAACTGTGGCTAGGTTAACTCTGCTTTTCAGATGAATTCTGCAAATACTGCTGCTTTATGAAAGGAAGTCGATTGGAAAAGTTTATTAAGTACATAGCAAAATATGGACAAAAATGAGAATATCAATGGTGAAAAAAGTACCTTTTCAGCCTAACAGAAAATATGTTTCATTCATGAATCAAATCCAAAAACTGCTGGTCTACTTAAGTAACTTCACACTTCTTACATGTGAAAGTAAGTTTACCACATATACTGCATATTACTGTATTTCATACGCTCCCCTGGGTAGCAAATGCCAAAAAAAAACAAAAAACAAAAAACAAATTAAAAACAAAACAAAACAAAAAAAAAACCACAAAACATCAGTACTGACTGCTGTTCAGATAAGATCTGCGTTTTGCCCAGCTGCTGGAAGGTGCAACAAGCAGGCAGAGAGCATGCCAAGCACAGGCTCTGGTGTGGGCAGGGCGACTCCCAAAGGGAAAGCACAGGGCACTGGCAGCCCCGAGCCAAGTTCAGACCAGGCAGAGTCTACCTGGGTGAGCCTCCAGCTCAGGGGCTCAGGAGAACACCAGGGATGCAGCTGCAAAGGCTCCACACTCAGCTGTACCACAGGTATTTACTAGTCTGTACCTACCTCATTCTGACAGGCAAACCCAACCCAAAGGAAAAGCTTTAACCAAACCTAGAGGGACTACCCTTCTGGAGAATGGGGAAGACTATGCCCATTCAACAGCTGTGAAGAGGGGCATCCACATCCCCCACAAGGGCTTTTCATTACTGGAAAGTTACTGTAAGATAGTGATACAGACACTTAACTGAAATACTATATACATATACAGCATAAAGCAGGCACAAAAGCACTTACTTGACCTGCAAAAAAGCAACTCAAACCCCGTGCTTTTATGCATGGAATAATAAAGTGCAACAAGAAGAGAAACAAGAACATCTCCCAAAAATATATAATTTGACAGTTTGACATGATACAAGTATCACCTTAAGAGCTTGAAAACTGAGCACCTAGATGGGAAAAAAAAAAAAAGCCAAACCTCCACATTAGAATGTTTCTTTTGGCACCCACTTTGATTCTTGACACAAACTAATTTTATCTTCCATAGAAAAGTTACCAAGACAGTGAGTCACAGGACACAGCAATAAGGAAAGAAAGAGTTATAAAAGGTTGTGACAGTTATTCAGGACTTTGGCTCACATAAAAAAGGCCGGACCAAAACAAAAACATAATCAACCAACCAACAGCATAACCCCAAAAACTTCATTCTACTCATTTTACTAGTTCAACTAGAGACATTTATAAAGCTACAAAGTTAGAGAGCATAGTCCCATCCAAGGAAGGAGCAACAGCCACAGACCTTAGCACAAGCATTATTTACTTTTGTATTTAAGGAGAGTCAAGGCACCTTTGTAACAATTCAGCAAGATTTTACAAAAGTGAAGAAATACCAAGATACCTCCCTGCCTTCTAATATATTTTTCCCTCATGGGCAACCTTTAAACATTCTTACTAAGTATTTACAATGCAGAAAAATAATTTAAAAAAAAATTAAAATCCCAACAACTTGAAAAGCAAGGATTCCTAGAAAGCTATTTCACTATTCCTTGTTACTTATAATAAGGCAACCTTAAAGAAAAACAGGCTAAAGAAAAGTCTATCATGTTAATGCAGACTTATTTCTGTGACTAAACCTGTACTAGGTACTGGTGTACAGACAGGTAAGATATCTTTATGATGCACCAACAGAGCTGGCAGCTCCACTGAGCACAGCCTATAAATCCCAGCTCCCTGTCACAGCTGTAAATCTATAACCAGAGAGATTCCTGACACAGCCTGGGTACACGACCTACACGTGAAAACACAACAGCAGCTACAGGCAAGACACACAGCACAAGCAGCCACCTAAAGCAAACCTAGGCATAATTACGTAACCCACCTCTGGCTAATCTCACTCTCATGCTTTAAGGAAGGGCTAAACACAGTTATGAAAAGTAGAATTAATCATATTATTTGTGCCTACTAACCTTAACAGAGAAAAACTATAGGTTAGGTTTGTCATTGAGACAGATGACAGTGGAAAGTGAATAAATACCCATTTAAAATAAATAGAATGACCTGCTCCCTGGAAGTACAGCTCTGTCTCAAGTACAGTGGATACCCAAATACCTAAGATATAGAGGTAGGATTTCTATCCCCCTAATTAGAGAAACTCTATACCTTAAAGCAGTAGATGCAATAGGAAAAAGCTTCTAATTCTTAATCAAGAATGGCATCTAAAAGTCACAGAATGAAAAATCTGCATAGTTGCCGTGTCTTAGTAATCCCTGTGGTCATGTTTGTACTTGATGCAAGAGCATCTTAAGGGTTGGGCTGATTTGGTATACCTGCAACAGATAAACCTGTTAACACTGCTAACATAACCAGAATCCTCCAGTCCTACTGAGTGCTTCATACACTTTGTGAGTGCCTACCAAGAAGTGACCACACTGTCAACAGAGACAAAAGCAGGAAACACAGGACCTCAGATTTAAATGTTCTGGCTTCTCTTCCAGTAGCCTTGAGGATTTGCTCATATGGTAACACCCAAGCATGAATAATAGCTTGAGTCATCTTCACAATAAACAGGAGTGCCAGGGAAGATTTTCAAAGTGATGAGAAAGACAGTGAAGACTATAATTCACTATTCTTCCTGGTTTTTCAATTTGCCTTCAGCTGTTAAGGCAGATAAAAGTTTCAACCCTCAAAAAGCACAGCCTGGGTTTCATTAAAGGAAACTCTTCAGGAGTACTAGAAAGGCATGGAATAAACACCCTTCTATATTTTATTTAAGCATTTATTAAAGAGTGTGTTTTTACATATAGCCAAAATAAAAAAGCATACAAACACAAATATATTAATATATTTTTAATACACTATGTGGTATTTTCACAAACACCCAAAAAGCAATCATCTTACAGACTCCTAAAAACGTGTCTTGTATGATACAGGTAAAATCACAGGTTTTCCAGACACAGCGGCGACAACTGAAATGTCCTACCCTTAAAAAAGTTTGAAGTACATGCAGCAGAATCAGTATGAGCCTTTAGCACTATCACATCAAGGAGCAGTGGTGGTTGTGACCTCCCTCATCCCACATGTTTCTGGAACACACTCATGATGCAAGCAGAAATATATTTAGTATGTACAGACAGATAACCTCAAATATGTTCTCAGTTCCTTTTTGAAGGTTAAAACTGCATACTCCTAATGTAACTTTGTCAAAAGGAGCATGGCAAGCACATGACAAGCCATCCTTTGGTGAACCTTACCATGTTTTGTCCCCTGCAAGAAAAACACTAGAAAATTCCATATTACAAATCACTGCCTACTGCAACTTCCAAGTTGAGACAAGACACTGGGTGCCTAAAATCCAGAAACCCACAAGAAATGAGTGATGTCTGCATGAGCAATCTGATGCCTGCAATTCCTGGGGTGCCTGCCTTTACACCAGTGAAGCTCCCTCAGTAGATTGCCTCCTGCCAGTGAGCATACTTGCAGATGCTGTCATTCTGGACATGCCCAGCGCTTTTTTTGTGCCTCAAGGCTGTCCCCACTGACAAATTAGGTATTCCTATATCTGAGTAAAGGCAAAGTTTAGCAGGCATGAAAGAAGTATGCCTCACAGACTAGCAGTCCCAAGAGAAGCCAGCTGCTGTGCACAGGGAAGGCAGGCCAGAAGGAAGACAGCACAGGATCGCGTGACTCATTTGGCAGCACTGGAGTCACTTGCGGTGGAGCCCACGACTACACCTGGGGTTGGTAACACAACGAGCCACAGCCTGTCCTGAGGCCTCAAGGGTAAGTGGCAAAGCACAGCTTGCACCCACATAACTACACATTCGCCACTGCTAATCCATACCAGCAGCTGAAAATAGTCCCTGAGCTGCTTCATGCCCCAAATCTTGCCTAGGCATTGTCCAGAGGAGAGCTGACAAATGCCAGAACAGGCCAGGGAACACATTACCAAGGATACCCCTGATGACTGTGGGGCAATACTTAAGCCCAACTATTGTCCCTTTGAGGCCATTAGTACAAAATCAGCCCCAAATACCCAGCCCTTGCTACCTGGCCTTACTTGGCTGCCTACCAAAAAGATTTTAGATTCATTCTTTTAATGCAACAGTAAACCTTATGTGTCAAATGTTAAGTGTGATTATTCCTACTTCTTGCCGATTTAAAAGGAATCCCTTAAGATGTCAAAGCCAAAGAGGATTTTAAACAGCATGTTACATATGCTGTTAGCCTACTTTCAGAGGAGCTGTAGGACTTCAGGCATGTCTAGCAAAAATCCCTACTGAGAAGGATACATATAACAAGAAAATACATTCACTCCCCTTTCTAGAGGCTCAACTCCTTACAAGGAGCACAGAAGCCTAATATGAAACTGTACATCCAAAGAAAGGCACTAAGCACTTGAGAACAGTCAACTCCACAATAACTGTGTCCTTGTACAAAGAAAGATCAAGAGACTGCATAGCTAAGCCTGTACTATTCCAAAGAACTAAGGAGCACTTGCTGGTCTGTAACTGCTCACAGTTTTACCCTGACATGGATTTGTCTAACACTTTTTACACAAATCTTAAACATATTATTTAATATTTTTTTTCTCTTAATGCATGATCAAAGTAGATCTGCTGCTATTCCAGCTCAGCAAGTTCATAATATTAATGCAATAATATATTCTTTGGGAATACATGGTTTTGAGCAAGAAGGCACTTCTGCCTCAGTGAGCTGTATAACTTAAAGCCAACAGAACTCTTTGGTGAGGGATGAGATATTTAAGCATAAACACTGACTACACAGTTAGTTGACAAATACTTATTGCAAACATCAAGTTATCTTACATCAATACTGTGTGCTAAAACAATGCCATAGATTTCACTGCAAATGTTGAATTGACAATAGAAACCACAGGAAAGAAGAAGCTAAAAAAGGAGAAACATTATGGAGCACAGTTTAGGCAATTCTACATGAAAGAAGTTACAAATAAAGCAAAGCAGACTTGTCTACTTCTACTGATACTTTAACCATTAAAAGAAGTAACTGCATGAAACCATCTTTATCTTGCATCAGTCGTTAAAACTCCAAAACATACCACAACTCCAAATCACAACGTAAATCAATACTACTGTTGCTCCTTCCTTAGAAAAATAAAAACTCTAATTAGGACACCACATGTTAAAGAGAAATACAGCCAAAGATGGCTACAGTGTCAACAGCTGCAGTGAAATGCAGTGCTTTAATTTCACATCTGTTTGTTATTCACACAAAGACAAACATGGAAACCACAGCTGAAGACCAAAGCAGGCTGTGAATTAATTCCCTTTAGCCTGCCACAATGAACCATCACATTCTGTTCTGAACTTTTGGAAGGTTGCAGGTGGTGATGCAGCTGACCCTCATCCCTGTTAACAGCAAGAGTTACCACATAAGCTTGTAAAACTCCAGCCCTAAGAGAAATACCTCTTGGAATACTCCTAGTGCTCACAAGTTAACAGAACACTGTGGTCTGTAGAGCTAACCAGGAAAATGTGGAGTACTTCTGCCTCTAACTTGCTTTACCCTCAGACAAGGCTGCAGTTGGCCTGCAACTCCAGTGCAGAACAAGACCCTTTCACTACTCCAACACTGTACACATGAAAGGGCATTTGCAAGGAGCACATTCTCTAAGCAGCAGCATGAAAAACATAGTGACTTGCTTGCACCTCCCTATTCAGGCAGAGCTTGTGAGCAGAGTGGAAGCTGAGAGGCTGGGAAATACAGCTGGATTGCTTTTCAGATACAACAAAGATACTCCACAGACATTTACTTCCTTGAATGGAACAGCAACCAAAAAACACCCCACAGGTATTTCACTCAAATAGACTGAAAACTGTCAGACTTTGTGCTTGATCTTCTTGCCTGAAAACCTGCTCTTCCTTGTTTATTCCTAACAAACTGCAGCAAACAGCAATGATAGTTCAGTCAAAGAGGTGACATGGCAGTTGACAGGGATTCCTCTAAGGGAAATTCAGATATTCTAGAATTTGTTCACAAAACATTAGAGATATTCAAAAGAATTACTTTTTTGGGTGGCCACAAGGGAGGTCAAATTGACAGAATTATGGAAAAGGCTGAACATGAACTCCCAGACTGGAGGTAACAAGCTATCCCTTTCATAGGAAACAGATATAAACTAAGGAAGAGTTTAATAATATTTCTATAAGTACGATAAAAATTAAACAAAGGCTATTCAGCATCTTTGAGTCTAAAGCAATTTCAGTTCCCTTTAAAGTTACGAAAACAAAATAGTGCTCAAAATACTGTTAAGTGAACACAAATTCATAGAAAAGAAAGAATAATGTACAGTGTAGTTCTATTTTACAAATAAAAATGATGCAGCATTATTAACATATCCTAAGAAGATCTCCACATAATCTTCATCTGGAAGCACCATAACCTCACCGGTAAATATTTGAGTGGCTATACGGGACTTCTCCTTTCAGGGTTTGATAAGGATTCAAGAAAAAGGAAGTACTTTTCACATGATTTAGACAGCATGTACTTGCCCCTTTTTAAAATCAAGAATTTTTGAGAAGAGCCTTCAACTGGTTTCCAGCCTTTATTTTGTCTAGCTATGCTTTTTTTTTTTTGTTTTTGTTAAAAGAAAGGATGACCTAGAAAAGTTTCATTTCCTTCCTAAAGCACAGATGACTAAATCAGCTAGCTATGCAAAAGCAATAAACATATTCACAATGAGTAGCTAAGGAGTAGTATATTATCTTCAGAAAACAGTAAAAAACATTCACTTGATGCAGCTTCCCAAGTCAGGTAAAGGTCAGATGCATTTGAGACTTTTTTTCCCAGAGAAATTACACAAGGTGTTTCTCCTCACAAAAGCACTGTGACAAGTAAAACTGTAATAAATTCAAGTTACTAGGCATTAAATTGCTCAACCCTTTTAAATCTCTCATTGAAGTACTGTTTTTTAAAGTAGTCAGGAGAATGAGTAACGACTGAAGCAGACAAGCCTGTAATGAAATGCACTACCTTGGAGTGTGGAGGATACAAGAACTGAACAAAAATACATAGCAAGTAAGTGGGGAAATCAAAGCTGCATTTAGGAAATACTTGTAAATAAATGTTTTTTCAGAAGTTTATATTCTTATTTACTAAGGTAGATGTTTTTGGGGTTTTTTTGCACAAGCTTTACTCATTCCACGCTTCTTCATTTTAACACTTTTTTTTGGGGGAGGGGGGGACAACAACAGAAAAACAACCAAAAAACCAAGAAAACAAATCAAACCAAAAAAAAAAAAAAATAGACACCAACCAAAAACACTCTCTAACCATATGAGGACAACACTTGAACTTTCTCAAGATTCCATCTTTCTTGGACTGTTTACAAGTAACCCAATGAAACCACTTATGGTGAGACATTTTTTAGGAGTCAGAAGAAGGCATCTGGCCTTTCTCTACTCCTTTATCAAGTGTTTGGAGGTTCAGAGGTATTTACTGGTATGAACTACACTTCTTTAATTGCCTGCCCATTCTTGAGGGAATTGCTAATTAAGCAGACACTCTCAAACCTTGTACACCATTGCATGGAGGCAATACCCAGACATGGAAATGCAGAAGAATATAGTAAACCATTCTTTTGTTCACCAGCTAAGCCTTTCTGGGATACCTCAACAGCCTCCTGAGTTAGCCATGTCAGTATTTTCTCCTGCTTCTAATAAGCTAAACTTTTCAGGCAAAACCAGCCAATATTCAGATGTGAGGAAGGGGTAGTTTTTCTGCACTAGAGGACTCATTGCTTAACACTTCTGTGTGGGGCTTCAGGTCCTTTGCTGAAGTGACCCAAAGACTCCTCCTCCCCTGGATACATATCATGCACTTTTCTTTTCATCCTTTCCATTGGTCTTCACTCCATGTCCTTCTATTGCACTACGTGATCTTTGTAGGCCCCTTCCAATTGAACTATTCCATAACACTCAAATAAGCCACCCCAAAACAGTACCAAACAGGTCCCTCTAGAAACTCAGAAAGAGTCAAAACTTTAAAATACATTCAAGCAGAGCACTCAAAAAAACTGAAGTAATCCTATACTGGATGACATTATTATTTATTTCACAAAAGCCTGCAACACTCAATTTTTGAAAACACAACTCTCTGGATTTTCTGGTCAGAAAGTCCAGATTATTTCCAGAAAGTCCAGTCTAAATTAGATTATCCTGCATGCTCTATTTGAGTTATTGGGTAGAAACTGATGGGTATGTTATACTGCTGATCAGTAAGCTGGCTTGAGGCAGGTTTAAAAAAGGTTGCAGGAGCCACTTCTTGCTTGAAGAGAGCCAAACCCAGGTAATTCTGTACCTCTACCTTTGATCCTCTTAAGGTTACAACTCCCAAACACCTTTTGCATGATTGCAAGTTTCCTAAAATAGTGTCTTGCCTCTAAAAACACCTTTCCTCTCCAGAACTAAAAGATATGGGATCAGCTATAAAATGCTTGCTTTATGTCTGTCTGGTCAAAATTACCAGCTTCTACAGTCTCCTGCTTTGTGGCATAAGCCTATTTCTGGTTTATAAGTAACAAACAATGAAAAGAAATAAATGTTTGATTTACTGAAATACAGCCTAAAAAGGCAACCCAACTTTGCAGCATTTTATTTTAATGGCACCCAAAACTACTAGAGTGACTGAAATACAAAGGACAACGCAAAACAATATTTTAAGTACTATTAGCAAACAGATGCCCAGAACTGAGGCCCAACTGCCAAGTAGGAATAGCAACAGGATAAAAATTAAGTTTCAAATAAAAACATATAATTTATTACTGACTTTGCTACCAAAACACAGTTAAGGGTATTACCCTTATGATTTGTGCAAGACTAGTAAAATGATGCTGGCTTGCAATCACGTAAATCAGCAGACCTATGTAGACTTCTTCCTCTGATATGTTCCCTTTTTCTAAAACCACAAGACATGCCAAACTAATTCTGTTCTGCTCTTTTAATTTATTTTTCTAGAACCAAATCTCAGCAAGATCACAACTTCTTCTACAGAGCTGGATGTCACTTTTTTTTTGGAGATAAGCACATTATACAAGGGCAAATTCTACTTTCAAGTGTTACTTACAGATTGCCAAGCAAGAGACTCCATAATTCGATGTTCACAGTGTTCTAGATGCTTTATCATTTCCCGTGTTAGGCTGGGTTCTGCTCTAATAAAGCTTTCGATCACCTTGTAGAAGTCAAAAGCTTTTAAATCAAATACATTGAGAATCCATGGGAAAGACAAGTCTGTTTCAGCACCAGTACTGTCACTTTGTGAAACATTTCCTGAAGGGAAAACAGACTAAAATTATCACATATTCTACATACTTCCAGTTCTGATGTTTTTTCCTTTTTGCATTCATTGAGTCAATGCTAGCTCAGACATTTCAGTGAGTTGCTTTTTGCATTTTGGGTGATATTTTTGCTATTTACTCTGTATTAGAATAGATGGTAATAATTATCAGAAAGTAACAATAACAATTAAGGACTTAACTTACTGCCATATGTAGCCATGACAACCTCAACAGCACATGCCAGAAGAGATGTGTGGAAGATGTTATCATTCAGAAGTTTGCTGAAGAGAAAGGAAGTTATTAGTACTTGACCCAAGATTTCAAATAGCAGACTTGAAAAACAAGTTAGGGACAAGTACCTGAAATTCTGTACTGAGAGGCGCTCTTCCTCCTGAAATAAATAAATCAGATCAAACTTGTGAATATTTTCAGTATTTCTAGAGATACTGCCAGTACTAAAATAGCAGTACTAAAACTTACCGACTTGAGCATGGACTCCATTACTCTGTAATAGAGACGCACTCCAAGCTTGTACCTCTGTTAGAATGAGAAATTCAGCAATATTACAAGGAGTATTGAAAGAATACAACAGGCAGACTCTTGTGTTTTAATAATCCAGAACATTCCAGTTTTTGACAGAGCCACTATAAACAAGTTACTGTCCCCAGTTCCACTGGTCAGTAACACTGGAGAGGCCTCAAGGGCTACTAAGGTGTGTGACCACGTGAAGATTTAACCAAGTGTAACAACATGAATTGTGTTCGCATTGACTCGCAGCTAAAAGGATAAAAAGCAGGGCTGACAGACAGGAAGGAGACTGTCGAGTACAAACTTGGTTGGATTTATTTTCCAAAATCCTTGTTGAAAGCACAGCTGCTCTCCTGACTTTATAAGGAAGTGAGTCACCTTTGGCAGTTTTAGGCCAAGTGAGCCTAACAAATGTAAATGTGTTTTTCACCTAATGTGTTTTGCCCAACAACATTTTACATTCTTCAGTAAAGTACTTCCAGCAACTTTCCGCCCAATTCCTATTGCTCCTTACATATTAAGAGGAATTTCTTGAATGCTATCTTTACAACGTTTCCTCAATTTGAAAAGCATGCTGTTGGTTTTTACCTTTACCGATCTACACTGAATGAGGACAGTCAGCAAGTCAGGTCTCACACCAACTAGTGCTAAATAACAGAGCTCAAGCGAGTGATATTCAACCTAAATACTTACCTGTGAGCCAATTTCAGCCCATCCCTGTCCAACTGCTTCAGCAAATTTCTTTTTGAAGATGTGGTCAAAACTTTCCACTCTTTTCAGGATACTATCCTTAGGGTTCACTGTGCAATTCTAAATAAGTACAGGAAGCAAATTAGGGGAAGGAAAGGCAAAGAAAATACATTTACTTCAAAAACATTGCCATCATTTAAATGATTAGAAGTCCTGCTTCCCTTTGTAACGTTTCTCAATAAGGTCATCAGCACAAATAAAAATGGAGTATTTAAAAGACTGCTGTACATCTTTTTCCTCTTTTTTGCTTCTCTTTTACACGCCTTTCTTCTCCATTCAATACATACATAAAAGAATTTTAATATGTAGCTCAGTAACTAAAGTACTTAAGCACTTAAAAGGTTCCAGTGCACAACAGAGAGAAGTGCTTTCTAAAATGAGTTATTACATTTAAACTGACTCAATAAAAACGTACTTTTTCAAAAACACACGCATCAAATCTACAGGTATATGTTTTGCTTGGGTGATAATTCCAAGTATCCTACACAAATCTTCTTCGTAGACACTTACATTGAAGTACATGATGAGAGTATCTGATGGTTTATCAGTTGCCGAGTTTAAAATCATGGTCAACTGCTGAATGTTATTCATTGCCGCTCTGGAAAACCACAATAAAATGCACAATAAGCATTAAGATGGCTTGACAGTTGCCAGAAACTGAAAAGCAAATCCACACACAAAAAAACCTAGGATTTCAGTTCTCACTCCAGTTATCAAACAAACTGCTTGGGAAAAACTACTGCACTGCGCTAATTACTATGAATTCTAACAATAAAATTTATCTAATTATTTACACATGGACTGTGATAATTTTAATAACCAAAAGAATGTCTTAATACCTAAGATATGGTATGATTCTTCTCTGGTACTGTTACTTCCTTAATTTTTCATTGTGGTGTTTTTAAGTAGAATTCTGCACGTTTGTGTCATTTAGTTTAGTTTTTAGCTACAGAAAAAAAATCCATGAGTTGCAGAAGTGATTCCCTGTAAGGACCTTAGCAGCTTCCCTTGGACCTCACAGAACCAATCAGCTGGCTGTTTTGATACTGACACCCTGAATATGCCTCTGTGAAATCGCATTTAAAGACAAACAAGCCTCAGGAAAACTCCCTTGCTTCCAGCCTTTGAACAGGTAACTGGACAATGGCTGGGCCCCGCTTTGCTGCGGCGCCGGCCGGGCTGGGCTCGCTCCACCGCGTGGCTCCGCAGAGATCCTGCCCCCGCCGAGTTCCAACCACGGCCAGGGGGCCAGGCCAGCTCTGCTTGGCTTTGGGCAGAGCTGAGTCAGGCCCCACTCCGGCCATGAGCCATTGAGCCATCCCACTGGCAACGTGGAAAGTCACGCGGCTGAGAACAGAGGTGGCCCTGCAGCCCGGCGGCTGGAACTGAACGCGGCAGGCTCTGGAAAACAGCCGTGCAGCCAGAGCAGCTGCCACCTGACTGAGACCACATAACCATCCCCACACCTGGGCGAGGTATTAACTCCTTCAATGCACAGAAGAAACTTGCAGGCATCAATCCTCCCTCAAGCGAGTGAGAAAGGGAAGGGTGAAGACACATAGAAAACAACATGGAGACACCAAGGTCAGTGAAGGAGGAGTCGAATCACAGATGGGAGGAGAATGGGGAGATGCCTTAGTCTTGGGCTGAAATTCTCTTGTAATGCTATGGTGAAGATACAACTGATGCATCAGATATTTTTTTCCCCCCGTAACTCATGGAACGCCTGGGGGGGATGTAGTGTTCTAGCCACAGCCATGAGCAGAGGCACCAGTGTTGAAGTAAACAAATGTTGAAGTAGCTGTGCTCCAATGAGAAGCTTGAACAGAGAGAGTTGAAAAAGGTGAGAAACCTTGCCCCAGGATGGAAGAAGAAAACTTCAGTTCCCAGAGGGAAAAGAAGAGAACTTTTTGTTTCTATACTAGAACAGCTCATCCTTAAAATTGCACCCCAATAAGGTGAAATGACCCATGGTAGTAGTTGTGGGAAAACTACCAAACTGTGGGAGGGACTTCACAATTGCAGATTTTCTGTGTGGCTGCTATTCGTGAAAATTAAAACCACAAGAGAACGGTTTCTTGTGGAAAAGTCTCCATGGCATGGCAAGAGAGACTCTTCTCCCTAAGTGAGCTGAAAAAAAAACCCCAAAACTACTTTAGAGGTGGTAAACTGACTGAAAGTTCCAGGTTTTGTCTCTTTTACATTTTCAGTGGGAAAGGAAAGAAGAGTTGGGGGGAGGAGAAGTGTTCTGAAGGTTTATTCTGATTTCTTTTTTTTTCTGTTAGAGTTTTCTTATACCATTTAAAGTTTTGAGCCTGCTTTGCTCTCCTCTTAATCTTTTTATCTTGCAGCAGAAAATGAGCAAATAATTCTAGGGGGTGCACTGTCGTTTGGCCAGTGCTACACCCACTACAGTTGGTCTGTTTTAAATTTCTGTATCATTTAATCTCAATTTGGCTCATATCACCAGTCAAATAAGTGCAAACCCAACAAAAATGTGTTCAATTATTGTCTAACTATAGCAGTAAGATGCATTTTTCTTTAATCTACTTTTGACAAAGTAATGGTAAAAATCACTTCTGCCACAACTCTCCTTATAGTAAGGAAAAGCATAAGGACACCAGAAAAACATTAAATGAAAACAAACAATACATTCTTATTATCCTCATAACTAGTACACAGCCTTTTTATATACTAATTTCTACATAAATGACCAGATACAAATCCACTGATAAAAATTATTAGATTCACTCCAGTTTCAGGGGGCATTAAAGCAGATTCTGTGAATCTAGGTTCAGAAATATGACAGTGTAAAGTAACTCAAAGGAATAAGCATGCTTTCAGCATGTACTATAAACAGGGCTCTGTTGAAGCAGGGAGAGAAGAGTACACTTTCCACTCCAACCTGGTGATCAAGCCTTTGCTGCCATCTACTGACACTTCTGCGGCTTCATGAAAAACAGTTACTTGAGCCAAAAATGCACAGCCCAAAATCAGCACTGGTGAATAGGCCTTCATATGAATTGAGTTAAATAGCATCAGTTTTAAAAAAACCAAAGCAAAGCTCAAGTGTGGATGGAGAGAATCTAAATATCACTCGATTTCCTCTCAAGATCAAAGTTTAGAACATTTCAAATTTTTAGCAATGCAGAAACTTCATACTCATGGACTTTCTTAATGCCAAGAACTTTAAGGAAGCATCTTTGCCACTGTTAGAGGGCTTTATAGCTACTATAAATAAAAAGTATCAGTGATCAGAACTACAGTACAGTTTACAGAAAAAAACCAACAAAACTAAGGCCACAATTCCTTAAAAATTAAAAAAAAAAGGCTACTCTAAAGATGACTATTTCCAGCTATGATATTAAAAGACAAGAACATATTCAAGAGCGCACATACCGAACAGGAGTCTGTGGAATATTGATTTCCTCATCAGGATTGTTTTTTAGTGGTGTCCTCTCCAACTGTGCACTACAGAAATTGAAAACAAACTTAAGAAAGACTAATACAATTCAAAAGACAGTGTTTTCTTATAAAGACTTATTAATCTGAAGAAAAAAATGTCTAACAGATTTTTAGAAGAGCTAGATGTCCAATTACTCCAGTTGTTTAAATTCTGAAATAGACCTGCTTTGGGCAGGATTTTGGACTAGAAAACCTTTAAAGCTTCCTTCAAAGTTTTTTTCTTTTCTAGAATTCTACTTACAAACAGCTTTATTTACACATAGAGACAGTATGTTGCATTTCAATCCAATTTTAAATCAGTGTATTTTCATGGCATAGATTAATTCAGACTCACATGATAACCTCACATTAAATTATAGAGAAGTTGAATGCTCAGAAATTGCTAGCACGTAAATGTACAACTGAAAGAAAAAAATAAATTAAACAATCATAGAAGGGTTTGGGTTGGAAGGGACCTTTGAAGGCCATCTAGTCCCATCCACCCTCAACGCCCAGGGACATCTTCAACTAAATGGAGGTCCTCAGAGCCCTGTCCATCCTAACCTTGAATGCTTCCAGGGATGGGGCATCCACCACCCAAACCATTCAGTGCCAGCTGGCTCAGAGCCATAACACCATCTCTGCCACATCTAATCAGCTAACATGACATGCCGCCTCCTCATGATTCCTCAGCTTTCCCTGGATGACAGGGCCCCACACAGAGTAAGAGCTAGAGCACAGACTCCAAATCATTTTAGGCAGTCACAGTCATATGTTCCCCAATTATTTAAGGGATGACAAAGCAAGTCTAGTGATGCCAGAAATACCTTAGCTGAACTTTACAAAGCTAGGTCAACAGGATAGAGAGACCTCCATTTATAACTCAAGGGGGCAGAGAGCTACACAAGTTCACATTCTCTGTTATGGAATGAAAGCAGTAAATGGAAATATTACCATGCTGTGACATCAGGCTGCAGAGTCTCATCATGATTCAGAAATAGTCTTGCATCTATATCTTTGTTTTTGAGATAGAGCTCGTCATACTGCTTCAAGATAACTTCAACCTCAAAAAGACATTGAAAAAAAAATTATTTCACAGGAACAAGTTTGGCAATCTACTGTATAACAAGTTATTCCTTCTTCATTATTACAATGCTAAAATGCTAAAAGAATGACCTTGGAGCTCACAGTTACTTCTTATACAACAGCTGAAACATACCCAGAGGAAAATAGTGTTTATAAGAGAAAACAATCCAAAATCCTAAGAACTCTTTGATGAAATGTAGGTCTTGACACTGCAAAAATACCTAGATTAGGCAACAGACCTGCAAACTGAACTAATATTTCCACATTTTTAAATCTTTGCTTCCAGAAAAAGGGGTGTCTCCAAGAGCAGAAAATGTAAAATGCATGTTCTTAAAACAGCTGTTGAACAATTGGCTCAGTTCCTGTCTTTGTTGGTTTGGAAAACAAGGCTTAAACTCAAACCTTCTTTTTCTCAGTAGGAATGTCCTCATTTTATATTAATATGTTTGCGCTGGAGTAGCTCTTAGCTACAAAAATTGACTTGTTATTTCATATTTCACACTGTAGTTTTTTTAGTAATTGTTATAAATTTCTTAATTACTAAATCCCAGATTGATATGACTTCACTGTGCTTGGAAAAGTTTACTGGATTTTTTTAAAATGTTTTTTAATTGCTTCTTTTTATTTTTACTTTGAGTGACTAACATTCACTGAAGTCTGCAATTTTTTTATCTGGCCTTCCAAATCTTCTGCTGTGCTTATGCAGAAGTAGGCAGCTACCCCAATTATCTACTCCCTGAGCCCTTAAACTTTAATTAAACAATGCTGTGCTCCAGCAAATTCCTGCCAGAAAAACAGTACAGAAAAACAACAATACATATGAACCCAAATAAGTCCCCTCTCAGTCTCGAGAGAGAAAGCTGCAAATACCTCCTACAGAGCTTTGCTCCTTACCCTCTTCTTTACCTTTGCCAAATGGATTTGCTCCAAACTGATCTCACAATTAAAACTTTGAGATTAGGTCTATCAAATCAAAGATTATATTTCAAGTCTCATTATCACTATTCTTTTCATTTTAAAACTTAATTATATTTTCACTTTCATTATCTTTTTAATGGCTCACATGTTCTTTTCATCTAAAATTTTTCAGTGTTTCATAAACTTCTAAAAAAACCAGCAGCTCTTAGACAAGATAGCTGTACTGGGCTAACTTGGAAGAAACCTTCAGCCAAAAATAGGAGTTCTGTGTCAACCTATTCACCAATGCATAAAGCCTGACCAGTAAACACATGGGAAAGACAAACAAAATACCAACATTAAGCCTCAAAAGCTTTCCTTGCTTTGGAAAGAACATTAAAATTTTTCAAATGCTCAGTGGATTTTTATGAAAATCAATTTAAATGTACCACATTACTAGCTACTGTACTGATGATCCCATCCATGATTATTACTGGTTAGTTGATTACATGTATGAACTGACTACCTCTGAAATACAGCTCTAGCTTTCTGCTCTGGCACTCAAGTTTAAGGAACAAAGATCATGTGACTGGATTTTTCCTCAAATGCATCATTTTGTAAAATTTTCACCAGCAAGTCTTATGCTAATTATAACATATAAATATTATAATATCTAATTTTGATATTGTGCTTAAGATGAGCAGCCTTGGATGAAAACACTGATTTAAGAATAAGCTGTATAATGCCTTTGCCTGGAAGTTCATTTAGGGTTTCCCAACTATAAATACAGACAAATTAAAAAGTCTAAACAGGATACTGATACCCTGAAATTAATTTAGGAAGAGATTAAGATCTTCAGTGAGTCCTGTACTTTCTTCTCCACCCAATACACTATCACACTGAACAGAACATATACTTGGTTGAACCCTGCAGACTCATTCTCTGATCAGCTTCAGAGCTGCTTATTTTCAGGTTACCACATCTATTGGTGACACACAGCTAATCTTATACCTTTAAGAATGATGAATGTAAACACACTGCAAGAAGTTACCTATTAAAATGGACTCCAGATGCAATTGCATAGAGGCAGAGTCTGCTGCATCCAGGCAACAGCTCAGCAAGACGAAACTAATTCTGCACAGACACAGCAGTCCAAACTCTGCCAAGTTGTGAAACTGAGACTAATCTTCTGGGTATCTTTCCAACAACACTACAATAACATGTCTCATTTATATTTAAATTAAGGTGTGTAATTTAAGACTTGAAGCATTTATAGAGTGACTTCAGAGACCCAATATTGTAATAGATGTATTTTAGATGAATGGCCTTACCAAGGTCATGGATATGCAACTCTTTTTTTGCTCGGAGCAAAAGCTTTTTGCTTTGAGCAAAGCCTGGTTTAGCCTCAGGAGATTAATTTATTAATCTCAACCTAAATATACTTTATGAATACTGGTATCCCTGCTAACCCACATTCCTAAAAAACAGTTCATTTTGCTAGATGATTTTAGAAGAACCTATTAAAACTCCACCAATGGGTAAAGGGCACCTTAAGCAATTTGGCACAAAGTAAAACACAGTTCTTGAACTGTGTGTATTGGGTTTGCATGGGAAAGTACTGGTAGCTTGGGGAGCTAGAGAGGTGGCTTCTGTGAGAAGCTGCTAGAAGTTTTGCCCATGTCCAGCAAAGCCAATCCTGATGGGTCCAGGACTGACCCTTTCTCTTGATTAAGGCTGAGCCAATCAGGAATTACAGTAGTGCCTCTGTGACAACATATTAAGAAGGGAAAAAAGTTATTAGACAGAAACAACTGCTGTCTGAGAAAAGAGATGTGAAAGTATGTGAAAGGAGCAACTCTGCAGACACCGAGGTCACTGGAGAAGGAGGGGCAGGAGGTGCTCCAGGTGCCAGGGCTGGGATTCCCCTGCAGTCCCCAGTGCAGACCATGGTGAGGCAGACATTGCCCTGCAGCCCATGGAGGTCCATGGGGATGCAGAGATCCACCTGCAGCCTGTGGAGGAGATGGATGCCTGAGAGGGGGCTCTGACCCCGTGGGAGGCCCAAGCTGGGGCAGGGTCCTGGCAGGAACTTGCAGACCCATGGAGAGGGAGCCCACGCTGGAGAAGGTTTCCTGGGAGGACTGGTGACCCTTGGGGGAACCCACTTTGGAGCAGGCTGTGCCTGAAGGACTGCACCCTGTGGGAGGGTGACGTGTGTTGGAGCAGTTCATGGAGAACCGTTGTTCACGGGATGGACTCACATTGGAGAAATTCATGGAAGATGTTCTCCTGTAGGAAGGACATGCACTGGAGCAGGGGAAGGACTCCACTCCCTGTGCAGTGGCAGGAACATGTAATAAAACTGACTCCCCATCTCCTGGCACTGTTGATTTGGAGCAGGTAGAGCCTGGGAAGGAGGCAGGGGTGGGTGGAAGGACTTTTTAACATTTAATTTACTTCTTATTGTCCTGCTCTGATTTTGTGGGCAGTAAACTCAACTAACAGCCTAAGATGAGTCTGTTTTGCTAGTGATGGCATTTGGTGAGCAACCTCTCTCCCATTCTTTTCTAAACTCATGAACCTTTTGTTATATTTTCTCTCCCCATTCTGCTGCAGAGAAGAATTAAGAGTGGCTTTGGTAGGTGCCTGGCACCCAGCCAGGGCCTGCCCACCAAAATGTCTTAAGTTCCTCCACTTACTTCTGGTAGTCCATTTGAAGCTACAACACCAGCAGAACTCAAGAAAGGAATGAAGCTTGTGAAATACACATTTTTGACCTAAAAAAAAGAGAGGGGGGGGAGGCAAATGTAACATTAGCAAGGTAGAGAGACAGCCATGCATACACTGCTTTCACATCTATAATCAAGCAACTGAGACATTTCTGTAATGCACTGTGGTTTGTTCACAATAAAGCAAGAACAAAACTTGTTATATATCCAAAACACACTGATATGTAAGCATGCAAATACAATCCTTTGCTGGAATACTAAGTGATTAAACTGGAAAAGAACTGCACTCTTTCCAGCCCTCATATTTCTGCTTCCATCATCCATCTGGATATTCAAAAATCAGCCCTTTTTACACAGAAATAGATTTAACAGCAGAGGAAAAGGCAAACAGGGTCTTTTTAAGATCTCCCACAGAAGCAATGCGCTTTTTGCATACATTTTCTCATCATGGGATGCAGCTGTGAAACTCCATCAGAGCAGCCCTGCATCCATATGCTACATGCTGTGATCAGCCTGTAACTTCATACTGTATACTTCACAATTCAGTTACCCTGTCAAAATTATCACCCATACCAAAGGGCTTGTTTTGGGTGGTTTTTGTTTGTTTTCGAAACTACTGACTAGAGAAACTATAGAATGGTAAAATACCTTCAACTACTGAAGGTAACTACCAGACAGCACAGTTAAGCTGGCACAAATAACATTTTTAAAAGGAATATTTAAATATTGTTTAAACACATTCCAGATGGAGTCTACCAGCAAGATCTATCAAACTTTAAAGTGCAGGCATTACCTCATCTAAATTACAATCATGCTCTTTACAAAGGATTTCGATAATTTTTGTGTCAGTATCAAGCTGCTTTGCAGTACGTGAGCTCCTGTTCTGACCTCTTCTTGGAGTGCGAGCTGAACCATTTACAGTCACTGCAGACACAGAAGACTCTGGAAAGATTCAGAACCATCAAAACATTAGAGACATCGTAAGAAAGAACAAATTTAAGTTATTAAACCTAGAAGATTCTACTTCTTTTAAAAAGAAGTAGAATCAGGTCTTCCTGATTTTCATGTCTTCCCCTTAAATATATTTTCTTTTTCATCCGTCCCGCTAGGTAAGAAACCTTCATTACAGAAAACGTATACAAAAGGCAAGTTAATTTTTAAATTCCTGTATCAGTATTCGGATATTTTGTTTTTAAGAAGCTACTCTACACAGAATGTAAATGTAACAGCACTTTCACAGTAGCTTTTACTGAGAATCTGTTTTGCAAAGCTAGGAAAGCATTATCTTCTCACAGATGAGTAACTATTTTTTCTATCTTTAAAGAAGTATAAAACAAGAACCTGAAGGACAATAAATCAATTCAGGACTTAAGTGATGGTGAGAGCCTGAAATATGATCTTGGAGGGAATGCCTCCTTTCCCCAAATACCCCCAGACACACAAACAGAAACAAACAGGTCTATCTGAAAGAAAGTATCAAAAAACCTTAATACAGTGAGGTAAAAATGTTTGATTTCGTTAAACTCAAAATAGATGGCTTAAATGTCTGAAATAAGTGAATTATATTAATAACATACATTAATACGATTGAATATTGTTGTTTTAAACCTGACACTGCAATCAGCATGCTGCTCTCACCTGTAACTTCACTTGCATTTGACAACTGCTCTGAGAAACTCTGACAAACTACATTGCAGAGGTGGGCGCATCTTAATTCCCTCAGCCTTAGTCAGATCATAAAGCTTGACATCATTTATCACAGCATGAAGCCTCTTGGTCACGAGGGTCTGAACAACTGCATTGAGTTATTCTCTCAAAGAATGCAGAGCTGTTTGACAGTTCATACACAGCTTCATGTCAGAAGCCCAGAGCTTTGCACTTGGGACAGTGACACTCATATCTGCCATTTAGTCTCAAGTGGCAGAATTTTTTTTCAAGATATGATCCACAGAACCAAATTGTTTCTAAAAATGAGTCCCTATTCTGCATGGCTTCACTATGAAAAAATAAATCAGTGTGAACACAGAATTCAAAACCAGGTAGTTTCAATTCAGTAGTTTTTGAAAAGGATCTGCTTTATAACACCTGAAATAAGCAGCAAGCATGTATCTCCTTCCCACTAGGAAGGACAAATTTAAACTCAAAATAGTACTGGAGGAAAGCAGGATTTGCTTGTCCCAAGTCCATCCTTTTCCCCTTTATTCACATCCACATTAGAATAAGAACAAGGTTATTTGCTCTTACCGGCAAGAAGTAATTACTAGATCAGATAAATATCCTCCAAAAGATAGAATTTAAAGAAAACAGTAGTGAATACCTTATCTATTCCACAACATTACAAACCTAGGTGGATATTTAGTTGCCAAAGAAAGAAATAAAGCAAATAGATTTAGGCTAAATATACTAGGGTTGCATCTTAACCCACCAGAGGATAAACTAATTAGTAAAAAAAGAATGAGTCATAGCCTGTGGCCCCAAACATTTCAGTATATTAATTCCATAGTTTGCTGAAGAAAATAGTTAACTCAAAGAGAATTCTATCTTTTAAAGTTGCTATAAATATTTGCTTTCTCTACCTTTCTAAAGAGATTTTCCAGGTTCTAGGTAGAAAAACTGAATGGATAAAAACTTACTGCTGAATAGAAGTTTTTATAGAGAAGACCCATTATATTTTTACTTAAAATAGTGACACTTGCAACAGCAAACAGAATGCAATAAAAGCAAAGCTGTGTACATTTTACCTCTACTCATTTAGTTGGAGCTGCTATCCACTGTATATTTGTTTTAAATATCTGTACAGTCCAGTATCTTGTACATTTCTGCTGTTGTCATACTGTTATACATCAATAAAATAAGAGTCATACCACCACGCTTCCCTTTTGTAACTCAAGACAAACCTAAATAATAGTTCTCCGTTATAATCTACCCAGAACCTGAATTCTTTTGCCAAATTAAACTTGTTGTTTTAACAAGTCCCTAAACAACTAGTAAGGGGAGAGGATATAGCAAAAATTATATTAAATACAGTGCCACATTCAGGTAATTGAAGTCAGGTTCACTATCATGTACATTTAACTAAAACAGAAAAAATGCATTTCAATAAGCTCAAGAAGTTTTATTATGTCAATTATGAATGTTAGCATGGCTAATAGAACTGTAATAAATTTATTTTCTACTTCAATGAAAAAAAACCAAGAAATTCTTACTGTAGGGCTCCTTGAGCATAGCAGGAGGTGACAGTTTGATAAAATAATCTAAGACACACAGCAACAACTGGAAAGAAATCACCAGGTCATCTTCCACTTGCAACACTTTACCTGAAAATATTTTAAAGGGCAAAGAAAACCTTTTTGAGAATGTTTGACTTAATTTTAGAAGTATTTTCACAAAAGCAAACAATTTTTTCAAATTTGGAAGTTCATATAGTGAAACACTACAACTAGAATTCAGGAAGCATCATATAGGATGCCAGTGCTCTTTAAAGGCCACTGATTTTAAAACTCATGACACTTCAGTTCATGGCTTTAGAGATAGCATACACACAAAATTACTGTGTACAAAATCCTGCCCTCGGTGCTCAGTACTGATCTCTCTTTCTTTTTACTGTAGAGGAATAACCTTTTACTTCTGTGTAATTCCTCCCTGCTTTCTTCTTTTTTTTTTTTGTGGTATTATGCAAGCTTTTTGAAAGCTACTAAATATTCAGAAAGCAGGAGTCGCTAGTATACAGTGAAGAGAAATACAGAAAGTGCTACCAAGAACTGTAGGCTCAGCCTGTCAAATTCTTATGAAATTACTTAAAAGTCACACAAGTAATAGCATTAAGAGCACTTTTAGAGCTGCATTATTCCAGTTTTTTTTCCCAAATTATGACTCATATGCCACAGAAGCTCTACAGGGCCAAGAGAGAAGCTCTCAAGACAGCATGCATTGCCATGAAAAATGTGGGAAGTTGATAGTGATTTCAAACAGTTACAGATCTACCTGTGCTCTACTTACACATGCAATTTTTGTATTTATTTTCTATCAGAAGTAGCAAGCATTACCCAGGATCTTCTGAAGCTGCAACTATTTTCTAGTAAATTTTATGTTTCTTTGTCCTCAAGAAAAGGCAGGCTAAAAAACCTTATGTGCATTTTGCTTTATGCCTACGCTTGGAGAATTCTAGTTACAAAGCTCTACACAATTCAGCTGACCCAAGTCTGATTTTGACATCAGAGAAGCATACACTTCACTGACAACACACACCTGCAGTAAGCAGTGCTTGAGATACATGACTCATTCCTTTTAGTAGGACTACAATGAGACAGGAACTCCATGGACTACTATAAACATTTCAGCACACAACATTAACTGTAACTTATACTTTTTCAAGAAAGATTTGTAACATTCAAAGGACATGCTTTCAGGAACTTACTACAATACCTCATTATTAACATTTTTTAAATTAAATTTTATATATTTATCATATATATATAAGTTTATTTTAAAAATATGCCAATTTTTAAAGTAATTGTCCATTATTAAAATGATGGCAGACCACAAAACACCTCAGAATAGACTTAAATACAGAATGGCAACCTTTAAAGGAAAAAAAAAATCACAGAAAATTTAGAAAGTTTAAATATATGTGTTCATATACAGAAAGTATATCAGTGAGAAGAAACTGTATATAAAGAAATATTAAGCAGCTACAAAAGCCAGGCAATCAAAACATTCTGGGTCTGTGCAGAACAGCTCTGCATCCCTATTTGTAATAAAGATACTAGTCTCATGTTGGACATGTAAAACAAACAAACTCACTTTAAAAGTATTCAGCAAAATTACTGTGTTTTAACCAAAACTCACCTTTTGCCAGCAAAAAAGTAACCCAGTAATTTTTTAGGACTAATACAGAACTGAGTTCAGCAGAAATCCTGCAGGGAAACAAAAATACTTTGTGTTGATAGCTCTGTAATAATTTAAAGGACAAGGTCTGAAAACATGCTTCAGTCTATGGAACTATTTAATAACATGCTTAACTCTATTTCCCATAGAGTCAAGTTTACTAAAAAATCTCATTCCATTCCCCCTGTAATTATGACTACACATTTGAAAAACTTAAGTTCCTGTAAAGCCATGCAAGAATCAGGAAATATCTGTCTCATCCTCAGAAAAGAAAGTGAATGCAGACAATTCACTGAACTACTCAGAGCTGTCTTCTCTCGTGCCTTTGACTAATGCCCTACTCTCCAGCCACAGCATCAACTCAAGCTCATTTGGGAGTTGTTAAAGCACCTTTCAGTACACTCATTTGTTGCTGTGATTAGGAAGCTCACTCTCCATCCAAATGTTCATTCCACCATGCCCTTGGATGGCATATACATACGCCCTTGGGTGGCAATACTTCGTGAAGGAGGGACAGAAATATATAAAAATACATATAAATACAATATGATACATATCTACCTGTATATACATACACATATGTACACACTACTTATTTTTATACAAATGTACTTGTATAATATATATAACATGTACAGATCACACACACACACATATATATATATACACACAAGTAACATGTATGTCATTTTTGCATCTCTCATCACTTCATTGAAATTCAAAGTCCACACTAAATTTAAAGTGAACATACAGCATACTACAACTTAGGTCAGTCCTGAAGGGTTAAAAGATAACATGCCATCATGTTTTACATCTTATCTTGACAAACATAATTTAGGAAAGTGTCACTTACTCACTACTAGGTTGTTCCAGATAAATAAGGCCACAAGTCCTAGAAAATCAAAATAGATTCTTATTTTTGAACATGCTTCTGCAAGCAAACTATGCAATATCTTTGATTTCAATGTAGTTAAAAAATACATCAGCTCACAAAACGTTTTCCTAACTTAAAAAGAAAAAAAGCTGACTCAAAGAACAGATTAACAACAGATCAACTATAGCCCTGCCAAGCCTGAAATAATGTTGTTGTTTGCATATTTATGTCAAAGCTTAGACAGCAAAACAAATTTAACTTGGTATAATAAAATTGTTTTCTTCCAGAAAGAAAAGATTTGTACATACATTGTTACTCAGTGTTTTGTACAACACAGCAAAGTGTGCTGCAGCTGCACAAAGCACTCTATAAAAGGGCATTTTAATATATTTAGTACTTCTTCAGGGTCACTGCAACCCTTGTGGAGTAATGTTGCCTCCCAATTATTCCAAGTACATATGATTTCAAGAAAAAAAAAAGTTAGTTTATGCAAAAACAAACTAGGATATATATGCCTTCATACTATAAACTACATAAGGGTGATCTCCTACCACTTTCAAAGGGTATTTAAGAGATATTTGAGAGTCTTTTGTGATTCGGAAGGCAAAATGTTAAATAAGAAAAACATGTTTAGATAGTAAACCAATTCTCTTTTTATCTGTACAAAGCTTAAAGTGAGTAGCACTTGTCATGCTACTCTTACTACTGTTTGTACTGCAACAAGGGGGTTGTTTAACACAGTATTGTGATAGTTATGGAGTAAAATGTAAGAGGTGTTTATTTAATGCAGGTAAACAGCTCAATTTCACTGTTCTGCAAATATTAGCACACACAGTTTAAATAGGCTCCTGTAGCACACAGTTTGAAAAATTCAGATACTTAAATGTTGACAAAGAAATCAATTTCAAAATGAAAAGGCATACACTACCTTTCAAACTTGTGGTATAGTGCAAACAATACATCGTATTTCTTTTTCAGCCTTGATACAGTGCTATCAACTTTAGTGCTTACAGTATCCATGTTAACATCCACCTCTTTCAGAAACTGAAAAAATGTGCATACACTGAAAAAATAAAGAAAAAAAGATGACCCATTATCATAACTCACCAAAACAAGTATTCTGAAATAGCTTATAAAAAAGAGAAAACAAAAACACATCACCATGAAAGCCCATCGCTTAACCTCACTAGACTCCAGCACATTTCTACTGCAATTACCAGTGACTGAACCCTTGCCCCGGGAAACGTTACTTGTTTACCTGGAGCCTCACCTTTACATCTTCCAGACATAAGAATACTGTTCAACCTGGCAGCAGAGGTATCACGATACAGGCTCTACTATAGAAGGAAAATTTCCTTGCCTAGCACAGATAATATCTCTGGAAGTCAGCATTTGCTAACTAGACACACCTTTTTCTTGCACCGCCGGTACTTTCACAAATACCCAGCACACACCTCTCAGCTCTCCTGTTCTGCTTTAGAAGCACCCCTGCTACTCTAAGAAAATGAACCACGGTTCCATCCATGTCAAAGAAAGACCTAAGTGATGAATGTGTTAAACTATATAGACTTTCAGGTCTTTCAACAGGACATCTCCACCCTTTGAAAATATTATTACACAAGGATCAAAGTTCTCCTACTCATCCATGTAATATTATGGCCATTGACGAAGCATTTTGTTATGCTCATAACTAAAATGAGCAGATTGCTAAAAATTAAAGAGGAGGAAGCTATCAAATATTTTCAACTATTTAAACTGTGTCAAATATATTTTGATACTTTATCAGAATATAATATTCTGAGAAACTTTTTGATCCTTGTCAGATTAAAGATACAAGACACAAAACCAGTCAGAAGCTCATTTAAGAACTCTTATCATGGAATGAAAGATCTTTCCAATATATATGAAGGCTCTAGAGGATGCCTAGTAGAAATCTCTCCCAGTTTGACCTTACAGCTGAGAAAAAGCCCAAGGCCAACAAGCAATTGAGTATTGCATCACAGTCAGCAGAGTAGCAGCTTCCTCTTTGAAACTGCAAGGGAAAAAGTCTCTTGAGTTTTCAGCACAAGTCGGGTCTGTGGAATTTGGGTGGAACATGCTGAATGTCGCTGCACAAATGCAATTGGCTTTCAGCCACACAATGGCTTTCAGTTCCAAGGCAGTCAACACTGAAGAGATTAAGTCAGAACATTGGACCTGACCCTGCTCTGGGAGATGATGCAAGGTAGAAGAGGGCATGGAGAAGTCTAACCATAACAGATGACTTAAAGGAAAAGGCTACCCTGGCCCAAGCCTCAAGTTATTATCCGAACTTAGCCTCCTGCCCTCGAGCATCAAGAGGCTCTGCTCCTGTGCATGCTTTCCACACATGGCACAGTTCTTAGGCAGATGGCACTAGAATTCTTTCCTTAGACAGAATTTCCTTAGAATCTAACACAAGGTTGCTGTTCCCACCTAAACTGACCTTAACAGCAGATACTATAATCTTAATCTCTGCATTATGAACTTAATTAATATACAATATAACATTAACACTCTCCTAGCAAAAATAGTGTATGAAAGTACAAAGTTTAGCCTGACATTGAAATGTTTAAGAAAGAGCAGCAACCTGGCAAACTGTTTGAAGAGTAACATTTTTTTTCCCCACTTTTTGATTTAGCCTAAGCCTAATGCTGGGGAAAAGATTTTCTGGAAAATCACCACAGAGGGAACAAAAGAAATATTTTAAATGCAATTTGCACCAACCTGAACTGATGAATATTTTAGGGAGAGCAAGAACGAGATGAGTGATACAACCAAAGCCAAACACAGATTAATCAAACAAGTACCACTGCTCCCTAAACTAAAATATGACAGCAGAACTTCTAGTTTACCAACATATTCAGAATTTCTATAAGTAACCTTCATTGTAAAATCAACTATATGATATGCACAAAGATTCACTATACTTTAAAAACACTGTCTTTATAAAAATGCTAACAAATTAATTGTTGAAATCTAAATTCACATACTTAAATTCACTTACCTTATGTTTATACTTTTCAAAAGCTCAGTGAAAGTAAATGTCACTTCATCCAGATCAATTGCTACAATAAAGATACATACTCCCCATGTTTCCTTTTTCTTTTTGTTACAAGCCTTTTTGAAAAAAGAGAGGAAAAATGTTTTTATTAATCAATAAAAATGGGTAATGCATGGAAGGCAATAGTTTGTCCAAACATGATTAGAAAAGGTTAAACAAAACATCCTCAAACAAACATTTGACTAGGACAGCTAATTATTTGATAATGGAAAACCATTCCAGGTTTTACAATACAGGTAAAAGACCAAGCATTTCAACTCTTCTTCCTACAGTACAAGATGAATTTTACCCATATAATTCAGCGAAGCTTCGAAATACAAGCTTTGGTTCCATTGAACATTTATGCAAAGCAGAAGTCATGATTCCTTTTTTTTCTTCCTAAATTACTATATTTGACCATAACAAAACACAAAGTTAAGGAATAAGAAGCCAAGACATACAGACACAAATGAAATCTTTACAATGACAGGCAATAAACACTCAAGTGAGTACAGCTGTGTCAACCACTCATCACTGCTGAATCACAAACCCATCACTGCTCAGTAAAGTGTGATAGTAACAAGCACTTCCAGCCATTTTCCTACCACATATCTACATTTAAGGTCTGCCTTCTGCTATTTAGAAGGTGCAAGTTATAACCAATCATCCTTCATCAAAAAAGCCAACCCACAATGACAGACATGGCACCCACATGGAGTAGAATTCCTGACAATGGTTCACAAGCCACTCAATTGGAGCCAGACAGGCATCACTTACGATTCCAATGCCCTTCCACCAAAACAGCAACTCAGTGGAAAACCCCTGAAGAACAATGACTTGTAGAAGCATGGAAGAACATCCCTTAGGCCGGTATATCCCAAGTTTTGGAAACAAAGATATCTTGAAGACAGAACGAAGCATGGGTGCAGGCCAAAACTGCAGAAACAGCCAACTTTTCAGACATTCAGCAACCTTGTAAATAAAACTGCAACACCACCCAGGCCCACAGCAAAGGAGCAGGATCTGAACACATTCTCCACAGCTCTAGATTGGACATGACATCTGTTGGAGGACAGAGGTGAAATGGAGCACCAGGAGCAAGTGAATAGAAACACTGCATTCCTGCTCTTCTACACTGCTTTGCTTTTGCCCACTCCCTTGCCTACTTTTTTATCCTTTCCCTGATCACTCCACTTAGCTGCCTCCTAGACAACACCAGAGTGACTTACAGGGGCCTGTTCACTCTAGAAAATGTTCCCCAAAGGCAGCAAGACTGCACCAGACCTAGCTCACTCCATCTTATGAGGTGTCCCAAACCCACTCCAAAATCTTCTGCACCATCAGCACCCACTCATGTCCTTGCTTAGCCAGCACAGTAACTATGACCAATAATTGCACTGTGCCCATAAATGATACAATTTCACTCATACTACCAACGTTAATTTTTATTTTTTGCTATTGTTCTGTGTCTTTCTTGGGAACAGCATAGATCAGGGAAGACTGGCTGGAGGCCTTCTCCAAAGAACAGAAACTTTCACTGGCTTGTGTTCTATAACTCTTAACAGTTGCAGACTTCAATGCAAAACTAACCAGCCACCCTCAACAATGTGGTTACTGACCATTATTTAAGTCATTATTTTCTTCCTGCATTCCTATTTGAGTATTCCTACAAATCATGACTTGTTGCACAAGAGAAAATTATTTTGAAATAAGCCATCAGCAGACTGAGATGCATTTGTTGATATATATAAAGGGATATAAAAAATTGTGAAGGTTAGCTAGTGAACTACCAAGAAGAATGACTGCTCACACTGAGCACACCCCTGACCCTGGAGTCAGCTGACCTTGTTTAGTAAATAAGTTCCTTTCACTCCGTGCTCCTGCAAACTCAGAGCACAATGTTATCCTGTAAATACGACATCTTGTAGGGCAGGAGGACAGAGTGCTACCAAGTGGTGAAATTGTTCTGGGTTTGTTGCCTGTCCAAACAAGCCTAGCTTTCCTGGGCAGCCTAGCTCAGCTCTGGCAGGATGAATGCTAGAAGCCCATATTTGATAGGAGTGAGGTCTGGTTTTGCAAGAATGACCTCTAAACTCCTTGTCCAGTATGGCTGGGGGCAACAATTCATTTGTTTCTACCATTACACAAGAAGGCAGTCTCAGAGGCAGCCTAGCAATCCACAAGATTCAAACCATTAGAGTGAGCCAAACTCCAGTATTAGGACTACTCCCACACTCATCACTGATGGTACAGGATACTTTGGACAACTCCTCAACACAAGATGTTGGAAGACTGCTGGCCTAACAAGAAAAATAGATTATGGGTTGGGTTTTTTTCCTAGTAGCAAAGAAAAGGTGAGCAGCACCTGACTATGCCTGCTTTAAAACATAGCTGAGAGAAGGAGAGGAAAACATGAAAGAATACTGGACTGGAACTATCCCACCAGCTACTGCTGGTTAGAACAACCAAAGACACAGGTAAACTGCAGTTTTCTCAGAAAATAAGGTATCCGCCACAGCCAATAAATGAAGATTCCAGTGACTTTAATCCATTAATATTTTCATGGTTTAACCCCAGCTAGCAACTAAGTACCACACAGCTGCTTGCCCACCTCCCATCCCTGCAGTGGGGAGGAATGTCAGAAACCAGCCACACACAGCTTGAGGAAAGAACAGTTTAATAACTGGAACAAAATAAAATGCAGCAACAATAACAACATTAATAATAACTGCATTGGAAATTAGAGAGAGGCATAAAACCCAATAGAAATAAGTGATGCTCAATACATTTGCTCACCACACACTGAGCAATGCCCAGCCCATCCCTGAGCAGCAATCAGCATCCCAGCAAAACTCCAGCAATTTATACAATGGGCAGGACATTCTGTGGTATGGAATACCTCTTTTCCGAATTCAGGACGCCTGTCCTGGCCATGTTCCCTCCAGATCTTTGTGTGCATGCCCACTGGTAGAGCATAGGAACCTGAAAAGTCCTTGACTTAGGGCAAGTACTACTTAGCAACAACTAAAACACCAGCACTGTCAACATTCTCATACTAAATCCAAAACACACAACTATGCCAGCTACTGGGAACAAAATCAGCTTTATTCCAGCTGAAACCAGAATACATAAAAATGTCATGGGGTAGGAAAAGGGGAGAAGAGATAAGGAGATGTCTTCCTGGCAAGTCACACTCATAAGTACTCTCCTCTTCAAACCCCTTCCCTCCCCAAGTTCACTTCTTTCCTATACAATGGAGTTAAAAGTTGACTGCTGACAAAAAACACAGCAGCATCACTCCTTCCAACTGTTCTGCTTTGTTTACAGCCAAAGCAGATGATTCATCTCAGATGGACTTGAATGCATGGGAATGAAGTGAAGACAAAGTCATAGGCAGGAATTAATTTCTGAGGCTTTTCTTCTTCATCAGTTGATACAGCATCACTACAGAAAATGAGCAGGACTACAGCTCAACATCTGCCCTTGGCTGTCCTTCAGTTTTAGTAAGGTGACTTCCCATGACCCTAATTCAACTCATCATGAAGCAAAGCCTGCCTACCAATCACTAGCCTTAAGATTATTTAAGGCATAGTAGTAGACATAGATTTCTTTCTCTTTTTATCATCTTTTGTTTAGGATTCCAAGGAACCAATGCTATAACTTCGGGCAATGTAGGTCAGTTCTGCTGAATCAATATAGTTTTCTGCTGGAACAGATCTAAAACTCTTACAAAAGCTTTCTAAATATTTCTCATGCTGGACTTACCATTACTTTTATTCTATTTGATTTTTACCAGATGACTAGTTTATTTAAATCCAGTGAAAACAACCTGGGAGGAGTCATTGGCTTAAAATGCTCATCCAACACTTAACTACTGTAAAATGGGATTCTTGCCTCTCTTCTTTCCACATGTAGCTGAAAGGTGTTACAGGTACTAAGAGAAATAACTTCTGTCCTCTGCCTCCAGAGACTCTCCAGTGCTAAACCAGTTCTGGGGAAGGAAGTCTCAGCTCTAGTATGCAGTTAGAGATGTTTACTCTTCTGCCAACACTGATAACAATTTTGATAACAGCCTACAAAAATAACCCAGGAATAGAAACTTCAAATGATGATGTGTAAAAGAAGGTCAAGGGAAATGTACATAAGAAACATGCAAACACAGATGGATATTTGAATCAAATGGGATATAGGATGTCTCATTAAATTCCAAGCACCTGATTTTTGAAGAGGAAAGTGCAGAACTTGGCTTACTAAAATAAAATTTCAGTTACTACATTCCAATCAATATAGAGAGCTAGCTTGATGGTACAAGACATTTGTTAGAGAGTCTCTAAAGGAGGCTATAGAGATGATCAGAGGCCTGGAGAAAGTTGAGATTGTTCAGCCTGGAGAAGAATAAGCTTCAGGAAGATCTTACAGCATCTTCCAGTACTTAAAAGGGAGCTATAAGAGAGCTGGAGAGGGATTTTTTACAAGGACATGTAGTGATAGGAGAAGGGGGAATGACTTCAAACTGAAAGAGAGTAGGTTTAGATCAGGTATAAGGAAGAAATTCTTTATTGTGAGGGTGGTGAGACACCGGCACAGGCTGACCAGAGAAGCTGTGGATGCCCCTTCCCTGGCAGTGTTCAAGGTCAGGCTGGATGGGGCCTTGAGCAATCTGGTCTAGTGGAAGGTGTCCTTGCCCATAGCAGGGGGGTTTGAATAAGATGACCTTTAAAAGTTCCTTCTAACCCAAACCATTCTAACTTTTTACATATTTATGATTACAGTGGGTGGAAGATGACCGGAGAATAGACTCAAGAAGTTCTCACAAGAAAAAACTGTTCAGAATAAAAATCTGCAGGAAAAATATCCCAGGGAAAAAAAAAAAAAAAATCTGTGACCATTATAAACCCTGTCTACATATAAGAAGTTCTGTGTAAAGATAGGTCTTGCATTTTTCAGCAATACCAGTTTTAGATATTCTATTGAACATTGTCTGGAATGGAAGATTATTAGTAGTTCTCAACAGATGAGATCAAATTCATACATAATACTAGCTAAAAGTAATGAAGTCAATGGAAAGTATTGAACTAGTTAAAATAGTTCATTTGATATGCAAAGTTCCCACTACACTTCTGCTTCTAGCAAGACTGGAGGGGTCATCAATCTCTCCACAGGATAGGCAGAAGATGAGTAAAAAAAGAAACTCTATACCAGTTGCCTGAGCTTCTAAAGTGCAAGGGCACATACAAGCAATGCATCTGCTGCTAAGATACTGAATACCATCAGGAGGAAGCCATGGTGACGATTTGTTTGTTTTGGGACTTTCAGTAGCTCCTGTTTTTTTAATAACAGAAGATCCTAAAATATCTGTAATTTTGCTCATCCATCCAAAGCTTCAATGGATTCAGGTTCGGTTCAGCTCCAGTTCTACAAATTGGAGACAAAGTCTAGACAGAGAAACACTTTACTAGCTCATCTGTGTTTCATGTTTTTGCCAAAAGCAAGAGGCCTCTCTGTCTTTTAACCTGAGGATGAGGTGGCTTGCCAATTAAAATATTCTCTTTTTAATAAGAAACCACAACTGAAAGAAATTTACTTGATTTAATTTACATGTGAAATTTTATGGGTTGGGCACACTTGGCCTGCTGAACATGAACTCTTTGGTCTATACAGACCAACCTTCCATATTTAAGCCATCTTTATTTCATTCCTCAACTTAAGCTACATTTTACCTCGTACATTATCTTCACTAAGAAAGCAGTTCAACTCCTGCACAAATCAAGTGCTCTGCAGCATCTGCATACCAGTGCAAGTCACCAGTGGGGGACAATTTCAAGATGTCAGATAAGTAATTAAAAGAAGAAAAAAATGCCCAAAGCATCTTCATATGCCAGAGACTTTCTGAGGGAAAAGGCAGCAATAACACATTTCTCATGGGGTATAGAACTGGCTGTTGAAGAATTTTACACCACTGGCTTAAATTATAACAGAAACAAGTTAGTACAGTACTTGGGGGAAAAAATACATGGGCAAAAAAAGCTAAACCAGGAAAACCTAAGTATGCAGACTGCAGATCTTTCACCACGACAATTTTTTAATAGCGGGTTAGACAAATACTTGATAAAAACGGCTCAGGCATTCCTGAGTCTGAACAGCTGAGCTGCAGCAGGAGAACAGTGAGCCGCATTTCCCAAACAGTGCTATGAACAGCCAACAAAAAAATGGAGCTCCTACCCACACACCACATATTACAGCCAACTGAGCCGATGAGCTCGAAGCATACCAGACCCTATGCCTTAATATCCTTGGCAGACTCCAAATTCTATCAATTTCCTAAACCACTTCAATTTTCTTTGGAGAAGTTTGGTTCCAATTTAGTCACCGTATCATCTGTTCCTCACACAGATTATTTCCAAGACATGCAGCAACAATTCGCTCAAGCTTTTTTCCCTGCTTATATCACCCCATATTCAACTTCAGATACTCATTTTATTGTTCTCTACCAATACAAACAGTAACAGAACAAAAAAAGCGTCCTGAGCTTTTTTATAGCAGTATTAGTATGGCTTCCTAGACTACTTCTAATATCCATTACACCAACAACCACATACAGCTCAAAGTACATTATTAATTCCACTAAATCTATTCGTTCCATCTAGAATTCACAAGCACTATTGGTTCATAATACAGATTTTGGGAGAGTTACTAAAATTAAGAGAATAAGAGAAGCAAGGATAAAAGCCAATGTTAAGCCAACAACAAACAGCATGTAAAAGTTTTGAAACTAAGACTGTAAAAACTACAACTCAAAGATTCTGTTTATCTAGGTAGCTTGGTTTCATAAAGAAAATAAATGATAGAAAGAAAAAAAAATATTTGTATAACACTAATGAAAAGCTCTTGTTTAGATAAACACTTCCACATTCACAATAAGCTTGTGTGGGAGTTCACCAGATATCAAAAGAATTTAAAAAGAAACATCTTTCTGATTACACATAAGACACTTTCCTTCCCCACACACACCAAGAGTGCTGATTCAGCATTTGGGGCTCTAAGAGATTTTGAGTTACCACTTTATTGTAGAAGAATGTCATTAAACTTGGCTGTCACAGAGGAAAGCTTTAATGCTCTCCCACTATGAAGGGGAACACCACCATATTTAACACACAGCTGTAGTGCTTTTGAACAATCCCTCTCTGCAAATCTAGTTTTTACAACTGCAAGTCAGCCACATATTCCAGAAAAGTTGTGTTACCATCTTTTGCTCATCACCTTTCTCCTCCTCTACAGCTCTAAAAGAGCTTCAGCTATTTCAAGGACTCACAGCCCAGCTGCAATAGGGTGCAACTGCATATCCTTGACTCACACACCGTGGAAACAGATAACTGGAGAGCACTGCAAGGAAAGCTACAGTGCACAGAAAGAAAGTACAAGATAAGAAAGCTGAAATTTCACAGTATCATCACTAGTAGCTCAAGTGCTCAAAAGAAAAAATATCAGTGTGGAAAGGTGTGACATCCTGAAGGAAAAAAAGCAGTGGATCCAGTGGGCACTGCATTCATTCCAGGGAGGAGCAGATAAATTCTCTCATCCTGGATGATGCCTGCCTGGTCAGTAAAGCTCACATTTAAGCACAGGCACATTTTAGGCTGGTAGTTCACTATGTTCTAGCAATTTTTTGTGTATATGCCCACCAAAAATAATTGCTTTATACTTTTAAGCCACATGTACCTGGTTTGCACAGTCTCTGCACTTGCATCCAAAGCAACAGTATTACAAGATTCTTTCATTTCAAGTCACTAAATATTCACTGAGCGCAGATACAGCAGATGTTCAGTCTACATCCAAACCCACATCTGCACCCCGAGAATCTACCAGTTACTGCAGTACCTAAGGTCTGGGCCATGCTGCTTCCTAATTACCATTACAAGTGCCCTTCACATCCTCAGATATTTGGGAGGCACAATTCTAACAATAACCACAAAACACAAGGCCAGTGAGGCAAGAAAGGCAAGGTGTCAGGTCTTTGTAAATGGCTTGAGAGGGGGGATTCTTAGATGCTACCTCTATTTCCATCAACAGCCTTATGATTCCTCAAGTTAAACCACCTACAGTGCTAAAGTGTTCTGGTAAGTATTTGTTCAATTGGTGGCCTGCAGTTTAAATTTTTGATTGAAAACAGAAAGCTGCTATGCAGCTTCTGCTCCAGTTCAGAACTGAACAGGTTACTACTGAGCCTCACTGATTGAGACACACGCAGCTGGCGCTTGCAGGAAAAACCCTGGGACAGCACCTCCAACATAATACCTTTACCAGAAGGAAGAAAAGAGCAGCCTCCTCCTGAACCGCTGCAACTTGAAGTAGAGTCATGCTGAGAAGCCCACCTTACCACAACAGCCTGACTTGGGAAAAGAAGCAGCAATTAGCCAGGCTGTTAATTTGCTTGACTTCAGAGTCAGATGAAGCCTGCTCTCAGCTAGAAGTAGCAACTCCAGTGCCTTCCAGGTCCCCATGGAGGCACACACTCGACAGCTTACTCATTTCAACAACCTGCAGATACATTTGTAAGTTTGAAGAACAGGCCTTGGATTGAAACACAATATAATGTAGATTGTTTTTTCCTCTGTACATTGAAAGGCTCTCAGCAATCAGTTTTAAGTGAAAAAAAAGATATTAGCTATATATCATAATGCAGGTCTGGTTCTGAATAAGTAAAAGAAGCAATCTTCACTTGCCGAAAGGTTTCAAACACCACGTATGCTATCTGGCCACTGCTAAGTAATCATCAGTGAAAACAGCACTTTACCTGTAAATGAAATTTACAGAATTATACTGAAACCTGCCTTGTTTCTGTTTCAGTCAAGGGACTACTCCTGTTTTAATTCTTGTAAGGGAACTTGACTATGCTTTTAGGTAAATGCATCCTATGAACATTCATGACCAGAAACTGTATCTGTTACTGAAAGAGCTGTGCACAGTCTCCCTTCCATGCCATGATTACTCTGTGACATGAATGCATCAAGACCTGATACATCCACACTGCAGTTTAAAAAACACAGATAATAAATTATTGGTAGTGACCGCATAGCTGTGGCAGGCCAGCTCATGTTGCAGAAGGGTAAGCAAAAATCAGAACACGTACATCAGTGCAAGTCCACACAGTGGGAATAACACCCAGCTAGGTATTATAAAACTGCATCTGGACTCTTATAACAAAAATCTTCTGCCACAATTTAGCTGTATTATAGCTGTTCTCTGAGACAACTTGTTGACACAGTAGCCACACTAAGGAGAATGAAAAGCAAAAATCAAGAATGGGCCTAACATTTTATTAATCTGTTTACTCATGCCCAATGACTAACTTCGAACGGAAATGCCTCAATGGTAAGCGCAGGTTAACATTATGCAATAGGAAAAAAAAAAAGTTCCTGTTTCTACAATAGTTAACTCCATACCTTTTCTGCAGCCTCATAAAGGATGCAGAGGGAGAAGAATACACAGAAACACACAAGACAACATGTAAAAAGCTGACTAAGACATATTTCAAATAACTTGCTCGATTAATTAGCTGATTGCATAGTGCTGTCTTCTAGCGTTACTTGTTAGTACTCTAAAAGGACTTCTGAGCACGTACGTTTATTATAAAAACATTAACAAAAAAGTGAACTAGCTACAGAAGCTAGCTCACACAGACGTGAACACGGCAACATCCCACTTCAGCCTACCTTCACCTGGAAAAAGCTAAGACACACTATGCGAGCTTCGGCTGTGGGACCCTCGGCAGCCGCTACAGAGAAGTTACGGCTCAGTATCTGAGCCGGAGCACAGGACAGACACTACTGCCGAGCGATGGATGGATGCTACGAGCAGCCCCTACTCACCAGAGCTCCATCCGCTGCCGACAGGCTCTCGTAAGTCTTCCACGCTTTCTCCCTCACGCTCTCCGACACCTTCAGTGCATCACAGAGCACGACGAAGTCCGCTTCGCCGACCTCGAGCCTAGGAAAAGCATCACACATGGCCAGCGGGAACACCGAACCGCGGGGCGACCGCGGAACCCGGTGCCAGAGCCGCCCCGCAGTGACACCGCCCCACAGCCCGGGCTCCCGGGCGCCGAGAGCCGCGGGCGGCCCGCCCTGCCCCAGCCCGCTCCCGGCCCGGGCGGCGCTTACCGGGGGGCGGCGGGCGGCGCGGAGCCGCCGTCGGGGCTGGGCCGCTGCGTCCTGGAGGAGCCCGCCCTGCGCGGGGGCTTGGGCGGCATGGCGGGAGCGGCTGCCGGGAGCGCCCGCCGCGGCGGCACTAACGAGGGGCCGCCGGCTCCCGCTCCCGGCCCCCGCCCGCCGCCCGAACCGCGGGAAAACGGCGTCACAGCCACCCACCCTCTCCGTCACTTCCGCGCCGGCGGCCGCGCCTCCGCCCCTCCCGCGGCCCCGGGCAGGGGCGGGACCGAGCGGCCGAGGCGGAGCCGCGGCCCGGCCTCACCGAGCCGGGAGGGCCCTCGGCCGCGACACGGACAGCGGTGCGGCCCTGCCTCACGGCGCAGGTACTCAGCAAGTCCCGGCAGCCGGTACATGTTGTCCGTGAGATGGGAAGGAACGCGGAGATGTGGGTAACTATACAGGATAACTGTACAGGTGCGGAGCAGGGCAGGAAGTGCAGATCCTTTAGGACCGCTGGTTCAACCAGACCAAGTGCCGGGTCCAGCACACAGCAAACCCAGGCAGAGCTACAGGCTGGGGGCAGAGTGTCTGGAAAGTGTCCCAGGGGAGAAGGACCTGGGGGCGCTGGTCACCTGTGCCCAGGTGGCCGAGAAGGCCAATGGCATCCTGGCCTGTATCAGCAACAGTGTGGACAGCAGGAGCAGGGCAAGGACTGTCCCCTTGTACTCAGAACTGGTGGAGTTGTATCTCACCTGTGTCCAGCTCCTCACTACCAGAAAGTCTAAAAAAGAGCAGCGGAGCTGGGGAAGGGTCTGGAGCACAAGTCCTGTGAGGAGAGGCTGAGGGAGCTGGGGGTGTTTAACCTGGGAAAAGGAGGCTTGGGAGACCTTACTGCTCCCTACAAGTGCCTGAGCAAAGGCTGTAGTGATGAGGGTTTGCGTGTTCTCACAGGTAACAAGTGGGCATGCACTGGGGAGGTTTAGGTTGGACATCAAGAGGAATTTCATAAGGGAAAGCCTTGTTAAACATTGGAATGGTCTGCCCCGTGGGCAGCAGTGAAGTCACCATCCCAGGAGGTGTTCAAGAAACAACTAGGTATGAAGGCATTTGGTGCCACGGTCTAGTTGACAAGGTGGTGGGTGACCAGTCAAAGGTTGGACTCGATGATCTCGGAGGTCTTTTCCAACCTAAATGATTCAGTGATTCAGTGACCTCTCAATCTGACATTCTGGACCCAAATCCTAACTGAAATGTTACTTTTTACACAGCGTGATCGAATTACACTTAATGTAAAAAGTTCAGGCTGTGAGCATCGCCTGCATTTTAAGTCAATGAAATTCAAATCGCCAGTGGCCTGATTCAAAGATCTTAAAAATCTGCTTTGTTGTCTGCAATTGCATACTCATATTTAGAAGGCCAATCTCTGCTCCAAGCAAGCACATTTATTTTCAGACTTACATGATGACTTCTTAGAAAAGGAAAAATCTTTGTATATAAGGATTCTTACTACCTGCACATACCTGTCATTTGCCTGTAAAGCAACTACTTTTAGTGAGACTGCTGTCAAAACTCTGGATTTTAGAAAAACCCAAACAAAAATTAGCATGAGCATTAATATGTTATACAATTAAAATTCACTAGTATTTTTACATTCATACATTTTAGTAATTTGTTCAGACTTTTCCTTTATATTCATTAACTTAAAACAGGAAAACAGTGTCTGGCTTTCTGCTTTGTAATTAGAATTAAACCAATTACAGAAAAGTGAATACAGAACAAATCAAAGTACATAAACTCCACATGAAATGTTTGAGTTGCAAACTGTAGTGGGATTTGGACACCCCTGATTATGATTCTGGTAAAACTGTAGCAGTAATCTTACCCTGCTTCTAAGCACATTTAAATACTTTTTGTATTCAGATGGTACCAGATGCCGTGGAAGGTTTGGGGTTTAGGACTGTCTGTCAGCAACCATTGAACCGCAGACAAGTAGACAGACCAGCTTGGAAAAGTAAGCTGAACCCCTAAACCACAGCTGAGTCCATCGCCTTCTCCTCACAACTAGCTTTAAGAGCACATAAGAATTTAAAATGAGAGCAAAGCATCTCAGAAAACTTGGTCACAGCCAGTGGAGACCAGGCCAGCTGTCAGCAAGAAGGAAACACCCTCCTGGGTGGCTTCCCTCACAGCTGCTTTAACATGCTGTTAGAGCCAGGCCCTGCATTGGCCAGATGGCAGGCAAAGAATTTGTCTCATGGCCCTCTGTGCATTGCTCCTTTTAAAGAGTTCATAAACCAGCCTCAGTGTAAATACTAATTTTTGTTTTAATTTTAAGTGCACCAAGCACCTTCTCAAGTCAAATTTTATGCACTTTTTCATCAAGCAAGGTTCTTAGGGCTCCCTTCCATAAACAGGTAAAACCAAAATATAAACTCAGAATGCTTCAAGTTACAGCTGGAGGGAGACAAAGGGAGGCAGCAGATGAATGAAGCAACAATAGCCTTTAATAATCCATCCCAAAGCCTTGAATATAGTAACTACATCTAAACTGCAATAAGAAGAGTTAGCATGTATTTATTTCCAAAGAAAGGCACATCCTTTTGTAAAACCATATTTAAGTTGCTGCACCTTTTCCCCCTTCTCCTTTTAAGATGCACTGATTTGAATGTTTTAATCCTGTATTCTAAAACATCTTCTAAATGAAGCCTTTAGACTTTTCAATAAAATTACAAAGGAAAGGAAAAAAAATCAGATCCTCCTGGGGAAAAAAAAAGAAGCAAAGGAAACACTGCAATGCCAAATAAAAGTATTAATGATAGTTTTTGCATCTGACCTGACAAAATCTTTATTCTAAACATCTTGCTACAACTGCTTTTAGAGTATAGGTCATGGACATATGTGAAACGTTGTCCAGTTAAGACAGTCCTGACTCATTGTTTCCAGCTGCTGCACAACCTTAGGTAATTTTATTATCTTAATTTTTTTCACTCAGAACTGTTGCTGTAGTTTCATGGTAATGGCCAGTGGGAATGAAAGCCATGATTTCAATTATAGTAAAATCAGTTTTCTGAAGCTGCATAACCAAAACATATGCATTTAAAAACACACTAAATTGAGAGCTTCTGGATATTAGTCCAAATACTAAATATTGGCAGAATTTCCGCTTGAATAAAGCACATAGGCTGCAAAATTCAAGGATTATGAAGATGTCTGCATGTATCACACCCATTTTCCTGCATGTAACAGGCAGGGTTGGCCAGGGAGGGGACATAGCCTCTCCTGGCCAGCCTTTTCTGTGCATTCACATTCCTTGCACAGTGTAGCTGCTGCCAGCCCTCTGCCATCAGTGTCACCTGGAGCCCAGCTGTCCTTCTCAAGCCCCAGCACAAGTGCTAACAGGAGCAAGGAGATGACAGACCTTCAGGCCAACTCTTCAGCTGCTGCCCTACAGGCCCCAGGCCTTTAGAAGAGCCTTGCCGGAGAAGTACCTGGTGCAGCAGACAGACCCAAGTGAAAAGTCTCACTGCAGGAGAGCTTCAGGGACACTCAGGCCATGGCTTGAGCAGGCCCTTTGCACTCCCCAGCATCACCTCCCCTGGTAATGCTGTGATGGCGTTGGCACCTGCTCTGCCTTTAAGCTGGAAAGGGTTTACTGGGGTGATGGGGTGAAACTGACTGGTTGTGCCTCTTGGCAGTGGTGAGCCTGACCCCTGTGTCATTGTTTCCTACACAAATACACAGCTTGAGATATGAAGAGTAAAAACCCTTTCTGTAAGTTAGTATTTCTACAGTGATGTAAAATCCATAGGGACCATAATAAACACCCACCCGTTTCTCTTTAAGATGAGAGGTATCTGTCAGATGTTGCCACTTCTAATAGCTCAAAGCCTCTCTCTATATGCTAACATTATTAATAAAAGGAGTATTTTTCACTCCACAGTTAGGCACATCTGTGGCTTGCTCTTCTCAGAGCACTACACAGGGCACTGCTGAACTCACAGGACTGTGGTGCTGAGTTTAAGGCAGGAATCTCTATCAACAAAGCATTTAACCCAACTGCCAGTGGAATCTGAAGGGTAGGGAAATGTCTGCATGTAAATGATTCTTATGTGCGAATCCCCAACACTTCACAGACATTTCTAGTTATTTTGCATGGAAATCAGTGAGGTTTTGCATTGATCAAAGCTTTTAGACTTGAGTGTCACTTTTTTCTATTTTTATGCAGTTGTATTTATCTATTTACAGAAGAATCGTAACTGCCTATATGGACCTTCCACATTTCTTGTTCTCTGTGAGAATGGCTGTCAGAGCTGTGTCTGTTTTAACAGATTTGCATCAGTGCTGAGATTCAGGGTACTAAAAAATAAAATCCCTGGCTGATTCAATTTATCGGATTAAGCCCTAGTAACAGGGCAATTACATCAGACAAAAATGATCATTCCTGGTATGGCTTTCCTTGCTTACAAAGGTTTCTGGGTATCAGTCTAAATCATGCCCTTGCATGTACAGCTGCATCACACCCTGTGCTTTGTCACACAGGTGCCACCCTGTGTCCTCAGCAGGCAAAGCCCTTCAAACCCTGGGTACATTCTGTCCCTGGAGGGTGCAGGGGGGGCATCCTGCATCCCCTCTGCAGGGCAGTTCATTTCAGCTGGTACTGCCAACTGGTAATGAAATAAAGATCAGCAAGTAAACGACAGCCCTCTTGTTGCTTGCAATTACACAGCCACATTAAGGACCCTGCTGCAGTCCTTCCCTTCCCATCCTTCTCAGTCCCTCAGTTCTCCTCTCACCACATGAGGAAGTGCGCTCTGGCATAGGCAACACCCTATCCTGCTGCTGGCCATCTTGTCAGCGAGGATGTTTCCCATGCCACTTCCAAGATTTCCTAAGCCCACAAGAAGGAGAATGCACTCTCCTGGAAGTAGTTCTTAGGAATCAAATTAATCTTAACCAACAACCTGAAAACCAATTGAAAATTAGCAACCGTAGTGAGTGAGCATAGGCTTTTTTCTGAACTAAACCAACCCGTGACCTTGTTTCTTTTTGCTGTGAGTGGGTCTAAGAGAAAGACATTCTTTACTAATCCATGGCAGTGAAATATTAGGTGAAAACATTTGTGTATAGCATTCCAGGAAAACCCCTGGTGTGACAATGGCGCTATAGGCTCTTCTTTGTTGCTTCCTCCACAGCAATAAAATCTCCCCCTACCACTGGAGCACGCAATGTCAGTGAGAGTGCAGCTCTGCTGATGTCTCTAACCACAAGCTTTTGCTAACACTGATGTGTCAGATCTCCATCCTCCCACCCAACCCATATGAAAAAAATGCACGTACACACCTTGACAGGCATCAGGTAACCAAACTCTTGCATTTTCAGTCTTGCAAACCCAAAGGATTTTCTTCATGCCAGAACTTGCCCTGTGCCTCTTTACTAAAGCTGCAAGACTTTAGCTAGAGGAGAGAGGCCTTGGAGCTTTTACTGTGCTTTGCAAGCCCAGATTGCATTGATCACATTGACTGGTCGCAACAACTTTACTCATGTGAAGACCAGATGAACATTGGAGGTTCTTTGGGACCTATGAGAGAGCAACACAGCCACCAACTACACATGGTGGCACAGGATACTGATTTTGCTGCTTCAATAATACAGTATGTCTCAGCATTAGGACTGGTTTTTTTTTTGTTGTTTTTTTTTTATGAGGAGCTTTATAACTATTTGCAAAGATAATTGTCCAATGAGGTCATTTTTACACCAACCCTTTTCTGGAATTCGTTGGGCTAGAAATGTGGTTTCTTCAGTGCAGCACAGCTATCTTTGTTTATTAGACTCTTAACTATTATTAAACTTGTATTTATTAGACTTCATTATTTAAAAAGGAAAAAAACCTCAAGCATCTCCAAGAGCTCTTTCTTTCCATGGATTTGTGTCCCACGCTTCATTGACTTGGCCTAAGAGGGCAGAAGTTCCAACATGAGCTGCACTCTGGGTGTTTTAGGTTGTCTTCCTACACAAACTGCCTCACATTGAATAACACATGAGTGCATGCTGGGAACTTTTCCTCAGTGCACATGAGTTTCTCCCTCCTTCCCCACACTTATTTTCACACTGCTTATCAAAGTAAATTTCCTTCCAATGGGTTCAAAAGCTGTTAGGGGCAGGCATACAGCATGATCATAGAAACCTCCCGTCTGTAAGAACAAATCTGTTTCTCCCCTTGCTCCACCACCCCTTCAGCAGCCTCATTTGCTGGTGTCTCCATTAAAGGGCAAACCACAGATCACCAGGTTTGGCTACTCAGTTTTATTTTGAAAACAAGTTAGAGACCTGATGAAGCTTGCTTACAAATTAACAAGTTTCATATTTAACTTAGGGAAAATAGGAACAGAATGCTCTTGAAAAGGTAGAAAACATCCTTAAAAGTACTTCAGCATGAATCTTGCATCATACAGGGATCCAAAGAACGAACCAGCGGCCTTGTGCTGACACATACTTGACCTTTGTTGCAAGCACACAATTGCAACATCCTGAATGTCTGTAGCTAAAGTTTTCCCAGCAGGTTTTCCAGCTTGCTTGCACTTATACTGAAGTGCAGCTATGTAAATATAACTTATACATTAACATCTAGCCTGTATGCATGTGAGCCCTTATTTGTTGTTCATGATTGCCATGCACCATCAAAAATGGATTTAAAAAGTCTAGCTTTGGAATACAGCAAGTTACACTTTTCATTTTACATATAAGGCACTTACACCAGGACCAATCTGTAAATTAAGCCACATGCAGATGACAAAAAAAAAAATAGTATTGTGTATTTAGGAAACTTCCTTTAAAACAAATTATTTTATCTCAGTCCAAACATTCACAATAGCAGGAAGCTGGATCATAGCATGTTTACAATTGTATAATAGCTCTAAAAACAGTAAAGCATCCTCCCACTGTATTAAGAAAAGATCCTTTAAGAGATGAAAAATTAGATGAGTAAAATGTCTCCTGACTGAATTAACCCAAGACAAATGATTTGGACACCTATGGTGTATATTATTTAAAAACAGGTTTAAACAGTTTGTTTGTTTGTTTTCAAATATGCAATTATTCTATAAACATTCCTACTTTTCTGATGAATTAATGCTCAAAATTTGGCCAGAAGACAATTCAGTTCCCATGTCATGGAAGCTCTCCTCTGGATCTAGAGGGAGATTTTCCAGCCTTCTTGTTTCAACGTTAGTCCCTTTTTTCTCTGTCCCGTATTTTTTCTTGCAAACAAAGCCTCAGAACAGCAAGTACATCTTATTCATCTTATTCTGCACTCTCCCCTAGAAAAAGTTGGCATTACAAGGATCCAAATTGTATTAGAAAAAAATAAAATCATTCTTGCTTTAAGAATAGCAGTTTTAAGTGTAAATGGCACGATACAGAATGGTACTGGTGATGTTAGAGCAAGCCCCAGATTACCTGGCAAAGCTCAGTGGCACAGGCTGGCAGAATACCATGATGGAGAACAAAGGGAATGGCAAAGTCCTGCAGGTACTGAACACTCCTGGCTCTCAGCTGGGTCAGCCTGGGCCATGGCACATGTTAGATGATGCCCATCATTTGACAAATATTCAGGACAGGGATTTCAGGCATTAACATGTTAGACCAGCTTTGGGTCTCCACTCTGATCACATGTATTGTGGAAATACTCATCTAGAATTTCAGCAAGCAGCACACTACTGCCTTTAATTGAAAAGGAACAGAAAAGCATGCTTCTATTTCTCTTCTCAGTCATTTGTTCTATCTTTAGAAACAGAACTTCAAGTGAAATGCATAAATTTTAACTGTAGTCCCCTTTGGATTATTTTTAAATAATCCAGTAGTAGCAGAAGAAAACACAAGACTTTTAGACAAACAGGTTTATAAGGTTTATTTTCCATTGCACATACATGGATTATATACAAGTTAGTAACATAAGTTACTTCTTAATCCTCTAAAAGATTGTTACAGCAAACACTTGCCATTTTAAAACATCGAGTCAGAAATCAATCTCCAAAAGGTAAATATGACAATATTTTAAAAACAAAACAAATTGCACTTGGTTAGGAGAGTCAAATACAGGTTTGTCTATAGCTGTAACAAACTATATAGCAGGTAATATTGCAGTTAGAAGTAGCTCTTGCAGTCCATTTGTACATTACTAATTTTTTTCAATTTTACTTATTTAAAAACTGTTGGATATTTCAAAGACTTCTTCTTCTTCCTAGTATTCGAGATTCACATGAAATGCACTAGCAACTAAGTCTTTATACAATTGCAATTCAAATGTAAGAAGAACACCACACCTGAAAATAAGGAGAAAACTAAAATGTATTGATTTTACATGTATCATGAGATGAGAAGTATGGAAGGTGTTCAGCAAGAAAGCCCTGTCCACTACTTACATAAAATAAGATTTTAAAAAATAATCACTGCACACAATACCAAGGGTGGGGTCATACTGTACTTTTTAAGTCTCCTGTAACAGTATTATTCCTCATTACTGTTCACAGATGAGTGTTTCCATAGCAAACTTGTTCTCAAAGTGTCGAATCTTTCGGCAGTTGATGGCTTCACGCTTCTGAATTCCTGTTGTATTGGTAAAGAACAACAAAGTGTCAAGAGAAGAAGGGCTGAGATAGATCAGAGACAAAAGTTTTACCTTTGCTGTGGTATGATGTCACCAGAAATCAGAACTACTCCTCTCCAACCACACCACCCCCCCACCCCCACAACAAAACACACACAGGTACACATTCAGATGGAGAAAATCAATTAGCATGGAATGATCCTGAAAGTGTGGTGAACCAAATCCCAATACTGTTTTTGTGAAAACCAACCTGCCAACCCCCTCCCCCCCCCCCCCCCCCGGCTAGTTTTTAGCTCGGATCAGTTCCCAATCTCCCTCTCTGTGCATCTGTAAAAATGCTTGTGGGGATGTGAGAGAGGGAACAGAAATAGAATAAACTGCTATACGCAAAAAAAAGCAGATTTGCAGTATTTAAACATTATCTTGGAATCAGAGAAAGAGAGAATTTAACCAAATTGTAGGCAAACATGCTTGCTGCCAACCTGTGCTCACCATTTATTTTTCATTGGATTTTGCTACTAAAATATTTTAATTTTCAAACATCAATCTAAATTGCTTTTATAAAATGTATTTCTTCTCTTTGTTTTCCCCAAGCAGTAAGGTCTCACAATATGACACAAGCAATTAAACTGCTTTGCTGTGCACTTACACACCACATGCAGATTACACAACGACAATAAATCAAACAACCAAAAAGCAAAAAAAAAACAAACCATCAAAAAGCAAATCCGAGTAAAATCTGAATGCAAATTTTAAGGCAGTATTTAACAGCTTTTCAAGACTCTTCCAAATAATGTTTTTCAACCATTTTTCCATTAAAAAGTACGAAGCACTACAATTTTCCTGTGAAGCCAAGCTCTTACTGGCATTTCACTGACACAAATAGGAAGACATGTAACAATGTATAGATGGCTTAATGACAAGAAGAACCTGCAATTCTGTATTTGGACTACAAGGCTAGAAGCTTTTCCTGTTTCAAAGTTTTTTCTTTGGTTTGGGGTGGGGTGGGTGGTTTAGGGTTCAAGATTAAGCAAGAGCATCAATGAACACCTGAGCTCCAGAAAACACAGCATGCACGCACACACACACAAACAGACATTTTGGCACTCCGAGGTCACTGGGGCCTTGAGCACTTCTGCACCATGACATGACTTATTTCCACAGCTATACAGGAAAATATCAGACACACTGAGGCCCAGAGAGCTGCTTAGTGCAGCAAGCCACCCTTGCTTTAATTAGAGGTTTTTCTTTGAACACACTTTCTTTGAGGCACCACCAAAGCTTTTGCCAGCACGCAAGACCGCGGGAGGAGCGTTTACCTTTCATGGCTTCTTTGCGCTGTAGTTTATAGGTTTCCTTGCCACGGCAAAGGCGGTAAATAAAGAATCCCAGCTGATCCACATTTTCAATGCGATCAGTAACAATCATCTGCTCATGAATCAAATAGGACTGAGGCAAGTATGTTCCAGCCTGTTGAACAAAAATGTAACAGCTCAGTCAAAAGCCATCTCTTCATAGTCTGGGCACACAAGAAACACTTCACAATGTTCTTCTTCAACATACCTTTGAATTATTTCAAAATATATATTATCTACAGGCTTTCATTCTAAATGTGCAAACTTCACTACAGTACAGAAACATGTAACAATTACATTCAAAAAGGTCACAGAATTTCCCTTGACACTAACACCTACTGCCCTCCTGCTACAGTAACATCAGCATTCAGGAGGTTTTTTTTTCTAGGGGTACCCACTGTCAGGGGTAAGTTCTGCACTTATCATCCAAAGTTTTCACTTAATTAATAAACAGCCAGGCCTCAGTGGGAACAACTCCCAAGCAGGAGTTGGCAGAAACCTGATCTATGTGGAGATACTCCTGCTGATGAAGCAGGCCAGCTGCAGTACAGTCCAGCTGCAGTCCATGGGGTTGGGAAGCCTTGAACTTACTTGAGAGCGTGGGTCACTGCTCTCAAACCAAAGCCAAGATGAGACCATCTATTCCTGCAGATTATTATTGTGACTTCCACAATTGTTTATGTGGAAAGGTATTACAAAGCCAAAGTGGGACATCAGGTGTTTCAAGGCAATACACTGAAAAAGGGGAGAGCCACATTGACGTGCAAAGGCTTCCCAAGCCCTCTCTAGTCCCTCCAGTATTATTCTGCCACAGATTAAATGATGGAGGAATCTGGCTGTGTGCGTACCTCACTGTACATGGCTGAAGATGCACAGACTTAACTGACAGCTAGTTTTCTAATACCACCACTATTAAATAATCATCCATTTTCAAAATACTAAGAAATACTGTTGAGTGGTTCTAATTTATAGCAGTGTAGAAGGTGTTCCTTTCTTTTAAAAATAAAATGATCACTTATTGTGAGCACAAATTCACCTATTGTGAAAGATCTCTATATTTTTTGTGACAATAAACTTGAAATTTCCACTGTGAAACAAGATCATCTTTTCAGCTCCAGTGACATGTTGAGAAGCTGATTAAATGCTATTCTTCCCAGTAAAGAAAGAAAGAACTGTATAAAATTCACTTTAAATTTTGCATGAATGAATAGACTATGTAAATTTTCTTCAATATATACTATGAGGAAAACAAAAACAACCTTTTTTTCTTTAAGCAACAGCTTAGCAAACATCACTCTCCCAAATTATCCCACTAATTATTTTGCAATGAAACCTCTGTAAAGTACTGTATCTTAACTCCTGGTCTCTCGAATCTCAGGAGGGAGCCCCAAGGGAAGTGCTAGAGCACAGCAGCAGTGCAGGGCACTGGTAGGGTGTGCAGCAGTGCCAAGGACTTGGGGGGCAGACTGCAAGGACACTCCTGGGCTCATGCCCTCCAAACCACAGGACTTCCCAGCCCAGCCCCAAACCCAGCCTTCTCAGTCCTTCCTGGGTGGGACAGGGAACTCAGTGCAGGAATCTCCTCTGCCCATTTGCTGCAGGAGCAATTATCCACTGCTGGGATCCAACATAGCCACAATAATCATCAATTTTGAGACATCCTGTGCACTGTGTACAGTTCAAATTAGCCAGTTGGCTCAGCAGCAGGAATGAGGTGGATGAGCAAATATATCTGGGTTTCAGTTTAGTTTCCCAGAGAAACAAAGGAGGCCTTTCATGTCTGCACATTGAAGCAAACTGTATCAATATATAGAAATGTAGATCTTTAGGCTAAAACTAAGGTGTTCATTAACACCAGAACAGCCCAGAGCGCCTCCATTTTCATAAAATGCCCTCTGCATGTATTCAAAGCTCATTTTAATGAAACTAGCACATCAATTTCATACATTTTTTTGCTGGTGCAACCAGTGTGATTGTAGGACAGTATTTACTTGCTTAGTGTATCTGCAGCATAGTTTTCCAAATTCCAGATATAAACGTTTAGCCTGATTTTCTGCGACATCAAATGCCCACAGCTTTTTGTTAATACAATGAGAATTAAACAGATGTCTCATAAAATTAGGGCACCCACTGTTGGGGACAATGATCAAAACTGTTTGCTTTTGCACAGATTTTCAGTTAATGCGTGATGCCTGGTTATCCTCTTACTTGTAAACCAAGCATATTTGATTCACTACTAATGACGAACTAGGAAATGAACAGATTTTAATAGTGAAATTTGTGCAATCTAAAAATGGAAAGAAAACAGTACCAAGTCAGAAAAAATGGGGTCACTGAGTTTTACAGACACCACCACATCATCCTTACGTACAGGAAATGAAAGTGTGGTTAAATAGCCAGTCTCAAAATAGGAAGCAAAAAAGCAGCATAGGACTTACTTGTGGTAACTTTTCACATGAAATTTATTTATACATACTAACCACTCAGAAATGGCTAAAACGGTGCCTGGAGTCCTAATTCCAAAGCCTTTTTTGAAAGATGGAAACCCAAAGACAATGAAACTGTTCTAAAATTACAAAAGCCCAGCAGAATATTAAAAGAGTTTCCCCACATCTTAAGACACATTTCATCAGCTCTCTTCCCCACTGGACTGTTTTGCTGCTCTGTGAAGAAACCAGGAGGCCAGAACCCAAGGTAAATTCTATTTAAATCTGCAACTGAAAGCATGCATTATGTGAAGTGCACAGCACATCCAACACATCTCATGTACACCACCCTCAAGTCACTGGATCAAAGTGGCCAACCCCAGGGATCAGTGCTTTAAACAATGCCCCTGTTAAAAGGATTTCCCTGTCTTACCTACTTCATGCCTCTCAACTAACCAGTCTTAGTCTAGGGCACACATGCTTCATAGAAACTTTAGTCACAATGGATTATAAATTAAAAAACACACAAACTACCATCAAAGAGTCCAGCTACATCCTATTTACATGGCTTTGTCCGCCAAATTTATAGCACTGAAGAAAATTATATTTTTTGCCTTCCTCTGAATTAATGATTCCTTCATGATTGTAGATCATTGTCTAAGTAGGTTACAGACTTTTTTTCTCTTTGCAAAGACCTCTAGTGATCATGTACCTTGTGTGAATGTCAGAGTTCTGCAGAAGGGAAAAAAAGACAATTTCTACTTGTTCCTGTCTTAAGAACAAATTACTTGTGATTTAATCATACCTTGATATTGATAAGCAGCTCCAGGAAATTTTTGGGTGGCATAACAACTGAAGTGTTCAGAGGAATCACATAGCACTTGTCCAGGCTAAGGTCAAGATAGGCAGTGAGTCTCTGTTGAGAAAACATTTCTTTTAATGAAAATACCAAGAAGATCAGAAAACTGACAAACAGACATTGCTGAACTGCTATTGCCTGGTGCTGTTCTTCAAATTATTCTTTTGTTCACTGTAAAGTCTGTCCAACAAACTCCAATCTTAGGGCAAGTAAGTGCACAAGCAAAGGGCAGCCTTGATGATAGTTTATATTTTCAACAGGGACTTGGGCAAGGCAGCAGGCAATGAGGAGCTCAAATGCACTAAGCAAGGAAACTACAAAGGTGCACCTGAGCCATTATGGAAACAAGTACAGCATTCCTTTATGCCTAGTGCCTTCATTGTGAAACAACAGGGCAAAAACCTGGCTCTAATCTTCATGCTTTTATATTTTGTTACAGTCTAAAGAGGAAATCCTGCTGTAAGAACGAAACGCAGAAAGGAAAAAAAAATATTACTACAGATAATGCAAGGAAAGTAGTTTTAGGTTCAAAAATACTATTGACTTGCAAGGTTAATGATTATTTATAGTTGAATTATTATCTTTATACAGTACCTGAACTGCAGCATTTGCCATCATTTGATAAAAAGCTCAGAGAATTACCCTGATGAATCCTGTAGCTCTGTTCACTGAGCTGTGTTTTACTGCACCTGTTCTTGCTAGAGAAGACGTTATCTCTAGCTGCTGAAAGCTCTGAGGCTGTGTACATATATAAAATACTGAGCACCAGCAGCCCAGCAGTCAAAATAATGCCAGGACAGCAATCATCAGTGCAGCTAATCTCATTACATGGAGCAAGTGCTGTATCTATGGCAAATGACCCTTGCACTGACCTTTGGAGCAAAGCCTTTAACTTAATAAATCAAAAAGTAAATTTCCAATATTACATTGTTCTTACTTGCTTCTTAGATGCTGCTTTCTTTTTTCATTTTCTAGTTCTCCCTCTTTAGAGTCTTTACTCTAACTCTTAACAGAAGCTCCCTAAATATATTCTGAAATATTATTTAAATTACATAGCTTGTGCAAGCAATGTTTTCCTCCAAATCTGGCTATGAATATTTGATAGATAGCACTTTAAACTCTGACGTTTGCATAAAAAAATAGGACACTTCCCTATTCTTTTTCAGCTTAGCTTAAAAAAGCTGTTCAGTGAATCTTCAAATGTTCAGAGATTCAAGCTTCCTGAAAACCAGCTGTACAACATTTCATCGCCATCAGACAGTTTCAACCATGCTGATACAGAAAAGGAAGGCTTCTAATTGTTTTACAGCTGTTCTTAACCCTGAGAGCAGTAGGCCTGTCAACTGCCTTAAAATAAATTTATTACCATGATCCCTATCAATCAAGGTTATTTCTCAAAAAAAGCAAGACAGCTTTGAAACCCTAGATCAGCACCTCTAGGAATTGTAGTAGGCTGTGGTGCACGAAGGAATTAAACTTTGGCTTCCTGTGACATCTGGAAAATGAGCTGTCTTCCATGGTCCTTCCCCTTCTGCTGCTGCTTTGGGGGTTAGAACCATGCTAGGAGAGCACCTCTGGGAGTGCTTGAACACACCCAGTGACATCAGATGCAATCAGCCCCTCCAAGCTGATGTCAAAGCTACCTCAGCCCTTGCCAAATTTCCATTGGCACGGCAGCAGTTGGTCAAATTCTGGCCCAGTGGACTCAGCAGAGCAAGAACAATATTCTCTTTAGTTTCTCGTACTAAGGAAAGCAAATAGATCCAAGATGTTTCCCTTGCTAAAAACGGAACTGTATTTGCCAATGGTGGTTTACATACTAGCTGATGATGACTGTATCGTGCTGTACTTTATGCCCAGTTAATAACTGCTTGCAGCCTGCTGCTGATCAAAACATTTCTGCTGCCTCCTCCACCCCTCTGCTTTCCCCCACCATAATAAATAAGGAGTATATTTATCAGTATGACTGAGGGGGGACAATTCACAAGTTATAAATGCTTTCAACTTCTTCAGACATATTTCTTACCCGGTGGAAATCATGGACAATATCAGCAGGATCACTATCAGCAAATTCAGGGACTGGCACACTGATAAACTCAACATCTTCCTCCTCCAGGATCTGAATATTTTGCTCAATTGTGTGGTAGCGAGCACTCTGAGCCTCTGCCCCAGGCTCAGGTAAACGTAAGCCATCTTCAATGTACTTTATTCCACAGAAATACACGCCACCCTGCTAAAAATAGTAAACAACCCAGCAACAAATAGATCAATAATGCAGAAGTTTAAAAGTAATATTCTCAGAGCACCGAAGAGAAGAAAAACTTGTCAGACTAAATGAAAATTTTTGCCTTTAATTTGATTTGTACACCAAAGCATGAGCCAGTTGCTACCTACAACAGGACCATGGCTAAAACCTCAATTACACTCAACCCAGAGGGAGTTCTTCCCTTGAATTCAAGGAAAACAGGATCCCATAAGCAGGTTCTTAAAATCCAGTCTTCCATGTATTTTTAGAAAGACTATGAAGTTCCTACATCTATATTAATGCATATTATTGTTGTTATTATTATTAAATTATTATCCTCTGCAGTCAAAATTACGATTAAAAACATTAAAACTGGTCATCCAAATCACATTTAAAAAGCAAGCCTAACTCCACATTTGGTCCTGTTTGCAGTATGGGGCTGGACTAGATGACATCAAGACTTTCCTTCCAAACTCAATTATTCTGTGAAGTCGCTGAGATTTACAAGACTTCAAAAGTCTGAAAATTCAGTTTCTAAAATAATTTTTAAACAGTTTTAAGAGACAAAAAAGGTAAAAAGAGAAATTGGAGTAATTGTCCTTTTGGAATTGGAATATTTGTCCTTTTGCCACAGTACACATGGCAGGCTACCTAAATGAAGTGTAAAACACAGTTCTAAGTCAGAGGAAGTCATGCACCAAATTTACATTCCAGTTAGTTTTAGAAGTATAGAACTCTGCATTCGCACATGGCATCACTTTAAACTTTTACACTGAAAAGGTGTCTTCAGTGCAATGTCAGCTCAATTCCTGAATGTTTCCTTTAAGGAAGATCTGACTCACAAACAAGAAGCACAGGTTTGAATTAAATGGCACTTTCAATTTCATGGCACTGGCAGGTGAAAGGTGGAGCACGCAGCGCTAAGCACGGGTGAAATGTGCATTAGAAATGCAACTGGCCTTCAGCTCCTCAGCTCATTAATCCACCCACCGGGATAAGCTGTGCTGTTTAAGCATCATCGTTTGCAGCACTACTGCTCCTATGTAAATTTGGTTAATGTGATAGCCAAATAGACTACAAACTGCAAGTTCAGCTAGAATTTATCAAGTTTAATCACTTGGATTTCCACATTAGCAGCTACTAAAATGGGGGGAAAGCAACAGTCCCACTATCAGGGACACAAACATGAATTTTTACTTTATAATTAGGTGCAGTAACCAGCGGGCTAGAGAGATTCATGTTGTGCTTACCCTCTCCATTTCTGGCTCTGTGATCTTGCAATCCCAGCAGTTTATGAAGCAGGGAGGGTGTGCTCGCACCACTTGGGCAATAGCCCAGCACATCCAGCACTGCCCAGCGACAACTCCCCCCAAGGGAGACAATACCTAACTCAGATCTCCAGTGTTTCAGGTAAATGCTCCATTTCCCTGGCACTGCTGCTTTCACAGAGCTCCTCTTGCAGCAGTGACATTTGTTAAAAGACTGAAAATACATTTTGTTAGAGGTCTAATCTTGTCAGTGTGGATTAGACTTGATGGAGCATGCTTAAACCACACTGACTGTGCTTTTCCCAAATCCCCTGCAGGGCCCATATTTCTTATCCACGTGGAGGCTAGGGAAGGGGAGAGCTTCCGTGTTGCTTTCACAAGCAGTCCCTTTCCTGTACATTAGCAGTGCCTCTTGTGTTAGGAAACCTGGGATCAAACAAGGAGGCTTTCAACGGGTTAATCCACCTCCAGTACTTGGCACTGCAAAAAAGAAAAGAGAGCAGATGATAATCTGGGACACCACTGGGGTTCCCAAACCCAAGTCCTATTTAGATACAATCTTTCCTCTGCAAAGTGAGGTTTTCAAAAGTGTTTCTCTCTTTTATTTGCCAGCTTCACTTCTGCCCTCCTCTTCAGACAGGTAACTTCAGAAGAAGGCAAAACTCTGGCCTTTAGAAAACATGACGTTTTGGAAAGAAAAAATAGTTTACTTTCTTTGGTTTAGTCTGTTCCTCCTCTTCTAAATGTAACACAAAAAGAACAGTCTGTTGCTCCTCTTCCCACAGAGAAAAACAGCCTTCCCCTAATGAATATGTGACTTACCTGGAATGCAAAATATTTGTACAGATAGGCACCACCCAGGAACACACCAGCCAGCATAAAGGCCAATCCGAAGCACATGCACCAGCACCAGGCCCTTCTCTGTCCAACAGGCACAGCATCCTCAGGGTCCTGCAAGGCATCAGGGAAGGACCTTCAACACACTGTTCCCAAGGCAGGTAAGACAGCAGATACTTCAGGCCCAGCAAATACAAACATTGCACCCACCAGAAAAGGCTGTACACACTTCAGCACAAGTGTTTGGTAAAATTTAAACCAAGTCTGTTTGAGATTTAGTAAAAATTGTACTTTTAATGCCATCATCACTAACTAAATCAGCAGACTTAAGAGAAAAATATAACAAAATCTGAGATACCTAATAATCCACAGTGAGCCAATTCCCAGGTTGCAGACAGAAAAATATGCATTCTCAGGCAACCTCCATGCAACAACAGCAGAGAGAGGAAGTAAACTCAGAAAGGTCAGATTCCTTTTTAGCTTACTATATGCAATATACATAAACCTGAAGAACCAACAAAAGATCAAAGATAGCAAGAGAAGCAAAACACATCCTTTCCTATGTTGTTCCATCAGAACAAAACCGCTTTTAGCACAACTTGGCTGGCAGAATAGTGAGGGTGGGAATGAAAAAAATATAAAGATGTTTTGTAAGTTGTTGTTAAGGAAGGTTTCTGCTCTAAGACAGCATTTGCCATGCCTCTATCTGCTGCTCATGTAATACTGAAGGAATGACAAGATGTTTCCCCTTTAGGGCACTAGTTTGCATAACCATGCAATCCCCACGGGCTTCCTAAGCAATAAACTGCTGCTTGCAAAATCTTTCCTCTATCAGCACATTACAATGCTCTTTCCTCCCCCAAATTTTTGCATAACTCAAATACAAAGTAAAAGAGAAAAAAAAAAAAAAAGAAAAAATCCAACTTCGTGCTACCCTGTTCCAAGCCAGGATAATCCTGGGAAAACATCTGAATTCAAATAAATACAAAGAAATTCATTACCCATTTGCAACCACAAAACAATAATGCAGAATGACAGCCAGGGCAGAATCATTATGACCGAATGAACAAAACACCAAACTAGAAAACTGAGGAAGAGCAGAACAGAAGCGCTGGAGAAGGCCTTTGACAGCTATAGGTGTTACTCAATGTTCTGCCTGATGTGTTGGGTATTTTTGTTGCATTTGGTAATTAAGATGATACCCCACTTGAACAAAGGTGTGAGTATAGAACCCAGGTGCCTTAGCACAGTTAAGGAATTTCCCTTATCTGGCTAAAGCAAGTCTGACACCAAATGGAAAGGAACCCTCCCTGAAAATGGTGGAAGAAAGTGGCATTTCCTGGGAATGACTCGGCCATCCCAGAGAAGGATAAGTAGCATTTTGGAGGGACTCACTTCTTTTCACTGATTATAGAGGGAAATTCCTTGGTTAACAAAGTAGGTACCTAATTCATATGCAGCTAAAGTTAAGTGATGTGAAACCCACCTTTACAGTACTCTGCAATTACCTTTCATAGAGAAGTGGCAATGCAGCTTCTTTGCCAGGCAACAGCTCCCAAAATCTGATTCAGAAATATTTAGAGTCAAATTGAAGATATTTCACACATTTTATTTTGCTTTACCTTGCTAAATACCACAGTAAATCAGATTGCAAAATCTCCATCTTTGGAGGTTTTCAAGACTCAACTAGAGAAAGCCATGGCTAATCTTGCTTTGGCAACCATCCTGTTTCTAAAGGAAGGCTGCAGCAGATGATGTCCAGAAGCCCCTTCAAACCAACATTTCTGGGATACATTACAAGGCAAAGTGAAATGAACAAAATAACATTTGCTGTAGACTGAAAAGACACAATGTAAAGACAAGAAACAACTTTTTAACACTTTTAGGAATTATTTAAAGAATTTAGTTTAAAAAATTACAGGATTACTAGCTGCCTGATTTTTAACCCGGCTCTTCGCAAAGACTGAGAATAGGACATAATACCTACACTAATCTAATTAACTCTCGGGTCAGGCTTGCTAGTCACTGTGGATTCTTCTATAAATCATCTCAGTTATAAATCTAAACTAGGCGAACCAAGGATTTTTATTTTTATGTTGCCCTGTATCATTAGGTAACTATTTCCCCAGATATTTCAAAGCATACAGGACACCTGATTGAAACTTTTTATAATAGTTGGCACTTAAACCATTACAAGTTAATGCCAGAAAAAGGGATAGCAAACTGCCTTTGGGATACAATATCAAAACATTACCTACTGAAGAATATAAATATTATCTTTCTTTCCTAGTGCTGCTTTCAACCCCCACACCTTTTTAATTTCAACCAGAAATGTCCATTAGCAGAATACCTGACTCTGCTGTTTTTTTTCATTATTTTATGCATCCAGAAAGACTAAGAAAACCTGCATCTGGGAAATGGTGAGGAAGGCATACAGAGTATGAACACCTACCTGGAAATGAGGGATAATGTCAGATCAATTTTGCACAAGCCACAAAAATAATAATAAACTTACACTTCTATGATGCTAGGAGCAACCTGAAGGACAAGTTTCTTAGTATTCTACCGTAAATAATTTTGCTTTGATATATGAGATGACAGATGTAAACAAGTTTAATAGAACTCTTTTGTCCTTTACCACCAGGTAGAGGCTATCATTATTACTTCTCAAGGTGTTCCTTGTGGTGGCACGTTAAACTGTTTTGTATTTGTAGTTGCCTACCACTGATTTGTCCCCAGCCTACCAAAAAACAGCCCACCAAATTTAGAGTAAGAGTTCAAGCCCAGTTTAGGCTCCTGCTTAGGAGAACGAATGAAAGCACAGCACCTTAGCAAAGGCAGAACCTGAAAGTGATGACACTGAGATGATTTTATGCTGTTGAAAGAGAACAAAGAATTGACTTCCTAGCCTGAAAACTAAGTATATTATCAAGCAGTTTAAAACCATCTTAAATTAAAATATAAATAATGTACTGAAGCCAAATTATATATGTAGCTGATCTGTGGCTAAGCTCTCTAAGTTTCTGTATTGTTGCCATGACAGCTTAGTTTAGGCTACATTGACCCAAAAGAATAATTTGTCCCTTGCTATATAAATCTGACCCTCTGCACTGCAAGAGAAGAAAGTGCAGTGGATGCTCACCCTCCTTCCAGGTGACTCATGTTCTGAAAAAACAGCCCATTAAGTGAAAGCAGATCCCCACTGAGAGGGACAGTGCTGAATTAGCGCTTCTCCCCATATGGTTACAACTGCACTTTGTTCCCAGGCAGCAGCCCTGACTTCTGAAACCAGAGCACAACACGAGACTGCAGCCTCAATGGCTAATTTTTCTCTAGGCCAGCTTTCCAATGCCAAAGGCACCTCACAAATGAAAGCATCATGTACTTGAGGTGAAGACTGACCTCTAAAAATACACCTCTCTACTCCTGTGAGCAGCAATAAATAATCATTACTGTCCCGGTCCCTTTCTTTCCTCTCTTCTGCTTCATCCCTGCCCCATGTACTTTCAACTCCCTTGTGAATCCTCAGCCTTAAGATGATGCTGCAAAATTAATCTCTGATGCAAAATGCCTTAGGAGGCACTGGATGCAGGCCCAAAACTAGCTTGTTTCCCTTGATGAGCTGATCGTTCTAATTGGAAAACATTTGATTAGCCTATTTCCCATGGATAAGACATGAAACAGAAGCATGTCTCTGCCACTTGTACACTAAATTCTACAGTGTTGAAATTAAATGGTTCAGAACTTTCCAACCTGAATAGCTTCAAGCTCTGCAGTAACAATTTTCCTTTCAGACAGAAAACAACCATTAAATTCTCTATTATTTGAGACTGGCAAGATTCAAATCTTGAGTCTTCTCACAAAGAAGTGACAAGATGACTGCAGTTTTCAGAACAGGTCCCTTCATTGGTGACCACAGCAGTGAATACAAAGCTGCTCTCTGCCTTCTTACTAAAACCACTCCTGAGATGGACATCCTGAGATGATAGCATGAACTATTTACCAGAACCTCTCTCAGCTACAGAGAGATCTTCACAAGAACATATTTATGACAATTAGCATTAACTGTTGTGCAGTAAATTTTTAAAAAATTAATAACCCCATAAACCTGCGAACACTAGCAGTTATTAATGGCTAGTGGCTATACATTCTCTTGCTCTTTTCAATTCAATTTTAATGCTACCTTTTGTTTTTGTTTTTAATAAATGCTGAATTTTAGAATGGCCAAATTCATGTTTGGGGTAATATCACAAATGTATTCTAAGAAGCTCTAATACTGAGCCACAAATGTGTATAATTAGACTTGATAATTACTTAGATTTTCCCCTTGTGGCTTTTTGTACATAGTGGAATATAATTGCTTTAACATTATAAAAGTAAAGCAGTCTATAATCTTACAAGGAATATGTCTAGTTCGTATTAAAATGAATGAGAAGATTATCAGACCTTGTTCCTTTGCAGAAATTAAGGACACATCTAACTAAACAAGGTATGATAGACAACATGCTATGAGAAGTCCAGAATACTGTATGACTGCTGGACAGCTATGGAAAAATAATGTCACAAATTTAAAAATTAGATATGATAGCAATAAAAATAATTTTGGGAGGGGGAAATGTCTTTTGGAATGAACAGTCTTTGATCCACAGAGAAAGCTGATGCAGAGCATTACTGAGTATTACAAACATTACTAAAAATGTCTGCAGCACAAAATACACAAAATTATGCATGTGAGAATAACATGTAATATATATACAGAAACACATATATAAAAGCTTACAGATAATGAGGGTAGAACTGGCTGAAGTTGTTCAGAACATTTTTCCACCAAGGACCTCTGTGTGCCACTTAGCTCACATGGATGGACAGAACACAGTGGGACAGACTGAGTTTCCTGGAGGCAAATATTGACCAACTGCAGCTTCAATTAGCGGAACAGGAAGAAGGCAAGTTAACAATGACTCCCAACAAGTGTTTTTTAATGAGAGAGGCTAAAAAGTCTTTAAATAAAATACTGACCAATGGCTATATAAACTGAATTCTGTTGGTCAGGTTCATCTGCTCTGACTTGTAAATCTGACATCTGTAGAAAATCCTCACAAAAGAAAGTCAATTTAAAATGAACTTAATTTAGAAAGAGCTTTGCATTCCTTTGATGGTATTCCTGCCTGAAGACTGCTCCAAGCCTGGTATTCTATTTATTACTTGTTGCAGATGGGAAATTAAGACAGGCTTTTGCAAGACTCCTCACTTGGCAGATGCTGCGAATCTGGAAGACGATCATACTGATCTGCCTCTAAAAAAGCAATTTTATGCTTACTAATAAAATTAAATTTAAATTTTAAGTACAATCTTCTTTTAACTTGCCAGTTGGAGAAAAGCACTCTATATACAATAGATGCTTCAGAGATTTCTTGTCTGGAAAACAAGCTATGGCTGTTTATATGCAGTTGATATCTGAACATCTTTTGTCATGACAGACAGGGACTTGTCCATCTGACCAAAAGCTCTCTGCTTAAAGAACAACAGGAAAACACAACTTTAGTTGTGCTGCTGTTCGCTGTAGTCACATAGCCTGAATAAGGGGATCAATCACTAGAATTATCTATTAGGCAGTTGATACTATTAACCTCTTCTTCTATTTCTCGTATCTGTATATGGTCTTTGAAATAGAATTGTAAATACAAAATCTTTTAGACAGTACTAGGAAATCCAGAAGTAAGAAGAAACTAAATTCCAGGAGCTTTACAAGTTCAAAGTCCAAGGTGGTTTTAATTGGTTGAATGTTATCTTTGAGGAAATAATGTGGGAGTTTTATTAAAACGTTAAGGTGTCTGTCAAATGACTCATTTCATCGTTCAAACATTGTAACTATAACAGAATAAAAACATCAGTATAAGCAGCCAGCTGATGATCATCTTAAAAGGGGAATGAGTGCTGGTGGGTAGGAAGGTAGCTGCAGCTGCATGTATTGGGAGAGATAGAAATGAAGAGAGAACAAAAACTGGAAAACAGGCAAGAGTAGGGGAGCAGGAAATAAAACTCAGAAACATGCTGGAACATTAAGAGTTCAAATTTTCTGCAGGAAGTAAAGGAAAATTACAACTGTAAAGTGAATGTTAAGGACAGGAATCAGCAGTTCATCCACAGCTATGTGAGAGAGGAACAACAAAAGAAGCATATCCTGAAGAGTAATCCAGCAACTCTTAACCAACATGAGTAATCCTGATTTACCTAAACACTGCCTTCATTTCTGAGATAAGAGACTGCAAAACCTGATGGCAGTCAATAATTAAAGAGGATGGGTAAAGAAGGAAAAAGCCTGTAACTATTCAAATTGCTGTTTTTGTCATATTTTGGAGTAGCACTAAGATGAGTCATTGTTAGTTTTGGTCTTACATGGACTATAGAAAGTGACAGGGTAGTTATACGGCCTGAAAGTTGTATTTTTAGACAAGGCTGTCTACAGAAAGCGTACAACTAACCACACACTGTATGTGACTGTTTTTTTCAAACTGTGTTGCCCAGATTGTTCCTCCTCTCTGTCCAGTTTCAAGATCTACCAACTTCCTTCTCTGGTCGCTTATCCTATGTCTATGCCCCCCCCCCCCATATCTTTCCCCACCCAAAGCAGAGTTCTCCAGTATCTGTCACACACAGAGTAACCGGGCACACCTTATCTCCATTTCCTCCCCTCACCATTACCCCAAAGATAAATCATTCATCACCACGCTCTGGTGAAGAGGAGCTAGGCTATGGCCACAGAAATGCTCTGGACTTTGGCCTGCCACATCAACCAGCACAGTACTCCTGTGTCTCGTGGCCTGCATTTTCACTGCAAACACTCAGGGCAAGTCCTCCCGCGTCTTTTTCTGTACAGATATTAGCACTACAGGATCTTAATACATCCTGTACTCCTACTGAACACGAGGAAACGCTTCTTTTACTGCATGACCCCAAACACTGGCACACCTTGCCCAGAGAGGTTGTGGAGTCTTCCATCCTTGGAAATACTTAGAAGCTGACTGGAGGTGGTCCCAAGCAACCAGCTGCAGGTGGTCCTGCTAGAGCAGGGGAGTTGGTCCAAGTGACCTCCAATGCCAGCCATTTTGCAATACACATCTACAGTTTTTAAGTAACAATAATACTATACAGGGTGAGAATTAACAAATAACTCCAACCGCTTGCTTCGTTAAAGGAAAAAAAAAAAATCAAACTTCCAGGAGTGCTGGGTCTATGCTGGACAAGTAATACAGCTCCACACATCCTTTACTTCAATTGCTTCGGAGCTTTATGGTTCTTCTGCCTTCTCCCCACTCCCTGCCATGAAAACTTTAACAAAACCTACAACATTTGGAAAATGTCTTGCCTCTAAATGTCTGAATGCTCAGGTGGAAATCAGGTTTATTTAGAATATATATTAACGTTGATGAATTTATCTGTACATTTTCATAAACTAGAATGATGGAAATTTGTTCTGTATTCCACACTTAACTCTTCTCACATATTTAAAGAAAAGAGAACTGTTCTGGTGCAAGTTTCCAAGTCATAGACCAAAACCTGTACGTGGAAAGCTTGCAGAGATATCTGGCAAGAGGGATTCATTTTTTAAACAAAACCCATCAAACCTAAGAAGTCATATGGGACATTCTTCAGAATGCATTTTGCTTTCTGAAAACAAAATCACCACACCCTTTACAGTCACAGCATACCAAACATGGCATTTAATTAAACTGTCCAATTTTGAAAAATGCTTAATTTTTAAACACTGGCAAAATAAACCCTTTACCCACCCGCACTTTTTGACTTACAACTGACTTACATTCTACCAGACTTGCAAAAACTGCACTATATCAATCTATAATTTTAATGAAGTATTTCTTTCATCTTTATCCTGAATTAGATCAGTATTTGAAAACAGCAACTTAGAAGGTTCCGATTCCACTTAAAATGGATCAATACTAAATTATCTCTTTGACCTTCATTGTTCCAATCCCTGTATCTCCCTTACCCTGCTTACTTCTTATATCTTGAAATTTCTTTTTTCCTATGACTGCCTGATTCTCAGACATCAGTATGATGGAACACTATGTGAATTTAACCTAGATTTCTCCCAAGGCTATTTTCCCAAGTGGCATTGGCTCTTTCACCCAAGAGATCTCATTAGCATGCACATATGCACCACTGAGCCTCGGAATTTAATAACTCTATTCCCAGCTCAGCCGCAGATGGTGTCATCTCAAGCAAGTTACAAAGACTGTCTCAGTTTCTCTCAAAAGTAGAATCCAGCATCATAAAACCCACTTTTGAGGTCTGTAGTCCTGCTTCAAAGGAGGGTAGACTGAAGCCTGTCTAGGTTGCTCAGGGCTCTTGACCAGTCAAGGTTTGAAAACCGCCAAGACTGACACTTCAAAGCTTCTCTGGGTAATTTCCTCAGCAGCATTCAGTTCTCCTCAAGACTGAAAAATATTTTGCTTCTATCAGTTAGAAGCTCTCCTTTTTAAATTTATGACCACTATCTTTTCAGTCACCTCCCCAGGCACTGGGAGGCTGCTGTGAAGTCCTCCCTGCAGCAGTTTCAGCTCTGGGTTAAACAAGCCCTGTGGCGCTGGCCACTCCTCACACGGCAGAATCTCCAGCCTCTGACTATTGTGGTGGCCCCTGTTGGACTTGCACCAGCTTGTTGCTGTCTTTTTTTGGATCAAAGAGCTCTCAGCCTTCAGTGATGCCAGTCACTAGTGTCCAGCTGACTGTCCACCAGAAGCCCTGGGTCTTTTTCAAGCAGAGCAGCTTCCCAGCTAGGTGGTGGTACCCTGTGTATCCTGAAGCCTGGGATAAGTCTGCTCCAGGTATAGGACTTAGCACTTGCTATTTCTGAAACTCACAAGATTTTGTTCAGCCTATTACTGGAGCCTGGTGAGGCTTTGTGAATGGCAGCCATGCCTTTAAACACACTCTGCTAATGCATGTATTAGTGAATTAGAATGCATCATACCTGTACAGCAAGCACAGTTCTTTGAGTGGAAACCGTTCTATATGCAAAGACAAAATAGCATTTAATTGTATCAGTTATGAGTATCAGCACAGGAGAGCTGACCTCAGAATGCTGATGTTTAATTATGCCCTTTTCCAGGCAAATCTGTTGTAACAAACTAAAGGGCTTCAGTGCAATTAGACTATTCAAAGTCTGAAGTGGAGCACGCACCCCAGTGCCCAGCACCTGGCAGCATCGCACTCTGCAGGATCACAGACCTGGCCAGTGTTCTAACACCTCACCAAGAGCTCCCCAAAACCGCAAACCTTAGGCAAAACGACTCACTGCACTGTGCAGCAGCCTCCGAGAGTTGTGTTTGGCCTCATACCCTGCAAAGGCTGCTGCATTTTCAAATGTATAAATGCAAGGGTTTTCTATTTCTGTGTAAGCTTAATCTTTTAAAATAAATAAATAAACAGGCCCTGGTGATTCAGCAACTATGTGAGATCCACCCAGAGATCACTGACCCCTCCCAGTTACGATCTCCCCAGCATGCTCTTTTTTCCACGGTCATCCCACCATCTCATCCTACCCACAAATGAGCAGAAAGCTGCCATCAAAGCAAGAGTTTACTGAACCCTAGGACAAAGGCAAACACGAATTATCCAAAGACTTGCATTCAAGGAACTCTACTCTTAAAATGCCTGTGGGTTTTATTTTTATATATGTATATATGTGAAATTATATGTATTGCATACTTAATAATATATAAACTTTAGAAAAAATTAGAAAAATATTTGTGCACACATACGTACACACCCTGACACGACATGGAAAGGACAAACAAAATACCAGTTCATTTTTTGCCAGGACCTCTATAATAACGGTTGGGCAAATATGACTTTTGCATTTTGTCATGATGAATTTTGTACAGCTGTTGCACAGAGGACCCTTGCTTGTAGATGACACATGGATCACTCAGGAAGGACCTAGTGCTCTTCTGTATGTCCATTGTAGCCCAAACCCTACCTAGGCCACATGATGTCTGCCACAAAACCATTTCTGACTTCATTGCAGAGTTCATTCTTATTAATTATCTCATTCCTCTGGTTTACCACATCTGTAAAATTAGGACAGATATCCAAATTTTAGAAATTAGCATACTTTTCATCTGTAGATTCAAAGTAATTTCCATCGAGGATAAAAAACAGTACATAAATCGTAAGAAAATGAATACTGTATTATTATTCATACAGATCAGGAGACTAAAAGCAGATAATGCTAACCTTTGTCAATCATAGCATAAGGGGAGAATGGAGAGGAAAGAAAATAGGGGGGGAAAAAGGGATTTGTGCAATAAGTAACAAAACACATAATTAGTTATCCCAGCTGCAGTTATGCTTTAAAATGCTTTTTAAATGTCATAATGTTTTTGGAAGTACAGAATAAAGAACATTTAAAATTACTAGGACTTAAAAATGCAGTATTTACTTTTGAAGGTATTTCCTGAGAGTCACAGTGAGGACTATTTACTTTTTATGAAGAGCTATCTGAAGCCTGTAACTACCGTCTACTTACAGAAAATACTTATAAAGCTGACAAATATTCCAAAATCACAACTGCAGAACAGTTAACTGAAAACATTACTGAAGGTAAGTATGCTTATCATTCTTACATGCCCCCCCAAAGACTACTAGCATCAACATCTACTAAAATGCTGATAAGAAAAAAGGAAAAAAATCACCTACACAAATAACAAAGAAAACAGATTTGAAAATAGAAAATAGTCGATAAAAACACAACTGTTAGGTTACATTTGCTACTGTAAACATTTCATTAAAATACTTAACCAAAGAAAAACATATATGCACGTTATATATTGGAATTCAACTTTCCTTGAAATAGATGTTCACATGTTGGATTAAATATTCATTATAATGCAATGAGTTTCAACCATTTCCCTTGAAAATACTGCTGATTCCAAGAAAATATTCTTTCAAACGATTTCCACAGGAAAGCTCAGCATTTCATTTTGATCCACATCTTCAGAAATTAACTAATTCAACTTGATCTTTCCCATTGAACAGAACTGTTATTTCAACAGCCTCTGTTTAAGTGGAATTCTTCATAATAATATGCAATTTTAATATCTCAACTAGTTTCTTGAAGTTTATCAAAAAGAGTATTGCAGCACAGAAAGACAGGAGTGAACATAAGAAAAGTACTTCTGGCATTCAGTGTAAAGTTGCATTACAGTGGAGAATAGTTTTTCTAGATACTGCACTACATAAAGCATCATCTAATTACAGACTTTTCCATATGACAATATTAAAATGAAAAAAAGTTCTCCAAATATGTTTTAGGGCAAGAGGTGTCAGCCAAGTGAAAGTCTGGGAAACTAAAGAGAAACTAGAACTGCAGAAAGCATTCACATTGTCTCTCTAGTCATCCCTGTGCTGAGTTCACACGAGCTGTATGGTACGGCCATCAGCTCTTGCTCAGTCAGCCAAAAACATGAATGATACAAACAACTGATGAAGCAGTTATCACAAAGGTCTGGCAGAACACATCCTGTCTGAAACATTAAATATCATTCTTCTGGGAAATGGTTGCATTTCTCAACCAAGGCTTTGTATTTGTTATTCAGGTTGGGAAGTCATGAGAGAAAGAAAAGGAAGTCAGATGCCGAGCACTGACAGAACTCCTCTGTCCCACAGCTTCATGTCCATTGCTGGGGGATGACACAAGCTCCTCCAGATCACATTTTGAACTTTGTAATTCCAAATCCCTAAACTGTCTGAAAAATAGCAAGAGACTGTCAGAGGAGTGCCACAAACTTTGAGAGATTTTGGTTTCTTAGTATTGTATCAATTGCTGGCAGCCTTTAAGAAATATCTTTAGGAGCCAAAAGTCTCAAGACAACACTTACCTTATTTTCAGGAAGCTGCACTACTTAACCAGTAGCACAAATTCATAATGTAAAAGGATGCAGGGAAAGATATCAGCCAAAAGGCTTCTTTTCTTAGGAGAAGTCCCTCATTACGCAAATCTTGTTCAGTAAAACTCAATTTACCCTAATTTATGTTTTTGGGTACATGTTAAGTCAAATAAAATATCAGAAAAAGCCCTGGGTACTCTTTGTGCCTGAAAAGAAGGTTTTCATCTATGGTTTGGTAGATTTTCATTAAAATTTTAGCAACATCTGGGGGAACGGGGAGAGAATTTACTTTGTTAGGATTTTTATTTCTGGTCCTCTTGTAAATAATTATTGTCTTAATCTCCACAATGGTCTGATAGATAGCAGAAGCAGGTTGGTTTCATGACCTAATTGCATCAGAGAAAACAGAGGAAAATGCAAAGAATGCTCTTTCCCCAATGGCCTCTGATGTAAGGCCTATAGAAATTTGACTGGAGAAAGCCAATAAAGGGAATATGGAAACTCCAGAGAGAAAAAAATGAAATGAAAAACAAACAAAACAATCCTAAGCCACCCAGCTCCAGAGACATTCCATAAAGTGAGAAAACCTGTCTTCCTGACAGCAAAAGAATAAGCAGATGACTTAAAAATATTTTTAGTGGATGCAGTAACTTTTATAAATATATATATATGTAAAACACCTGTAAAGTTAACACCTTTATTTCAGAAACATTTTATACCAATTACACAAAATCTGAGGGTTTTTCTACACAGTAAAATAGTGCTCATTAGTTTTTACTCAACAGTATTTCCTAGGTGGATCCCTTCACTCTGTGTTAAAAATGTCCATTTTAGTATGCCTTAGGCAAGATTAAGCTAAAGTGAAAAAAAAGAAGGTTAATTTTAAAGGTCACTGTAATAATGTTCTTATAAGGAACAAATGCAGAAAGCTGCTGCTTTTAAAATTCTTAACATTTCCACTTTCACACTGAACTCTCTACCAAAGGTCAGCCACAATATGTATGTGTGAATCCACAGCTTCTGTGCACAAAGCTGGATGTGGTAAAGATGCACCATGCTGAGCAACCCCAAAAAGAAAAAGGCTGCCCCTTAGCCTGGCAGAAGGGAGCAACAGCCCGAGTCACTGAGGGCACTAAAATTTTTGGGAGGGCTTAATCTACCGAATGGCCTTTATAAAATGTCTGAGGACTTCAGCTATGCTCAGAACCATCCTTGGCTCTCCAAAGATCTATTGTAGGGAGAAATGTTAAAATACCGCACATTGTTTGTTTGTTGGGAAACTGGGTCATAAAACACCCTTTGTAAAGACAATGAGCAAAATGGAAAATGAAATGTGGCCTAAGACCCTTCACTAGAAGTATTCTCTATTTTGGCCAAGAATTATGGCATACAACAGAAAAAGAGTTGCAATGGCTGCCTACAATAATTATGGAGACACTTTCACTACATGCCATAATACCAAGCAGTGATTTATGCTGAGACAGGATTAGCCCTCTAGATTTTTCAACTCCTTTTTAAGTAACATACTCTAAAGCATAAGACCACTGCCTTCTGCAAAACCTTTTTTTTTTTTGAGATGTTTCCGTGACACATCCCCTACTCTTCTTGCCTCTTCCTGTCTTACCTTCTCTGATTAATTTCCGATTAGCATCTGCATCAGAGGTTACTGGGCAAATTTTGGCAAGATCAGAGTATTTCTAAGCTGTATCATCAGCATATTTTAGCTGCAAATTCTCTTTGCTAAGTCCTTGGAAGATTATGTATTTGAGAGTAATCCTGCAATGGCAGAGTGGCAGTCGTCAAGGTACTGTGCTGGGATAAAACAGCAGAATGAGACTGTCAAAGAATTAGCCCAAAAGCCTGTTCCATGAACGTTTATTTGCTCAACATTTCAGAGTATTTGGCTTTATTCATTAATCTTAACTAGTTTACTGATATCTCTAGCTCAAATATTTCTTCGTTCTTGGTAATAAAATTGTGATACTGCAATTCCATTGATCCTCTTCTCAGGGTTTTCCTTTTACTTCAGCCCACAATGCCTCCCAGGACTTTGTTCATAAAAGAAAGCTTCATAAAATGTTGCAATATTTTTCATGTTTACACCTGTGATCCAGATCTATTTATTTTCCTACGGAAACAGTACAGGAGGAGGGAAAACAAATGTCCTATATATGCTGTTTTGGAGATGTGACCTTTTTAAGTCTACCAGAATTCTTTCTTCCAATATACATTCCCACACTGCCTTCAAACCTCACTTGAAGCTAAGGGTTTTCCAGCACCGACGTGATATGAATAATGCATTTGTCAGATGTGCTTTACTTTGTCCCCTTTCCTCCAAAGAGCTGCATAGGCAATTCAGGTTGTGGAGGGGTGGGGAAGATCTGCTTCTAATGCAGTTGTATTCGAGAAGGCAAAGTTCAAAGAGTGGATCTTGCACTTACCTCAAAGGTATCAAGTTTTACAAGGGCCCTCGTTCCTTTCCACCCACCCTCCCCACCCCAAGATCTGAGAATAAGCTCCTAGACTTGAAGACTCACAATATCTGGAGAGCTACATGGCATTGTTTGTTTCACTACCGTTAATCCTGCATGGATTGCACAGCCTGTTCTACAAAAACTACAGACAATGCTACTGTATCAGATCTGCTTTTACTGATGCTCTAAAACACAAAAGCTCAAAAAAAAGCTTACTCAAGAGAATTTTGCACACTGTTAGGTACAGGTCTGCAGTTCTGCAGACAAAAGATAGAAATGTGTCAAGGAGAATGTCAAAGACTGGTCCCTCAAGAGCACTCGTTTGTTTTTGGAATTTTCATCTGTACTGAGCATCCCCTCCTAGCAAGCTATTTTAGGAGTGTTTCAAGCTTTGTTCAGGCGTGTTCATCCCCTGACAGCAGTGCAAGAACTTTTAAGTAGCTACTGTGAGATCAGACTGCCTTTTGACCTGGTTAATAAATGTTTACAAGTCTCATTTCTAGGCAAGGAAAGCAAAGTCAAAGCAGATCTTGTATGTCATTCTCAGCTGCTAGAATTTACAGCTCCACATTAGGGAAATCATAGTCAAATAACATGCTTCCGTCACTATCTGGACAGGGTCAGGAGGATTTGTTCCCCAGTGTACAATTAGCCAGATGTATTTTGTTTGTTTAGCAGCAGAAAAACAAGCCAAATTTGGTAGGCTATCTGGAAACAAACATCATCCAGGGCAGGTCTGGATTCCAAGCTAATAAGAAAAACCCATTTTCTGAACACCCAGCTTGTGTCTTGCTTATGTGCTTGGTGTCAAACTGACCACCACATCTGGGGTCAGGAAGGAATTCTACATCTTAGGGGAAGCCACTATTTCCTAGAGGATAGCACTCCTCTAGGAACACGAGATTTCCCATAATTGCAGGCAATCTCAGTAACAATACTGTCTCATCTGTTGTGGCACGCTGTTCTAGAGACTTAAATACTCTGGTGAGAGTTTTATATGAAAGCACAGTATGCTCAGTAGAAGTGTGAAATGTAACCACTTGCTTTATCAGGGAGATATCACTAGAAGAACCTTCCTGGTTCCACTCGGCTTGAAGTGGGTTCTGCAGGCGAAGAACCTGGCCCCAGCAAAATCACATCAAAACCTGCACCAGAGCACAACTTCACGCAGAAATTAATCACAAAGATTTAGGAAATTTGTAAACACCATCACTTCTGAAGAGCCAATCTGGTAATTCAGAGGCCTGATGCACAAGAGACTGCGAAAGCGAATGAAAACAGCAAGACACTGTTTATGTTCAGCTGGCCATTTTTCAAGTTTTCATTCCCTTCTGAAAGAGCTTAGAGCAAGTTATGCTACTCCCAATTGAAAACTGGTTTTGATTACGGGAGCACAGAAATTGCAACCAAAAAACCTTTATATTCTAGGCAGTTTTGCACTTCAAAAACTTTAAAAGCCGCTGGTGCTTTTTCCTTCGTTAATGTTTGCAGAGGGGAGGCGACCGCAGCGCCTGGAGTTTGGGTGCTGTTTTGGGGCGGGGGGAGGCATCTCTTTGTCCCTTTACTTCAGCCAGCCCAAGTTCCGAGACGAAGTTCCCCGTACCGCACAACCCCCAGGCTCTGCGAACACGCTGCGGCACAAGCGCGGCAGAACCCCCAGCTTCACCCTCCAGGCGCTCCCTTGTCCCTGGAGCATCCGGGCTCCGGGAGCTCGCCAGCAGCCGGCCGGGGGGGATCGCGGCGGGGGGAACAGCAGGCACGACCCGCCCTCCCACACAAACCAGCTCCCACCGCCGGCCCCACACAGCCGGGGGGCTGCAGGAGCGGCCGCTCAGCCGGCCCTGAAAGCCGAGGCGGCCGCGTTCCGCGCGCAGTAGCGGACAGCAAAAAAAAAAAAAAAAAAAAAACATCCAAAACAAAAACCCCCCAACCGAGCGAGCAGAAAAATGGAACCACCACAGAGAACTCCGGAGCCGGGAGAAGCGGAGCCGAGGAGCTCGCTCCCTGTCAGCCATTTTAGAAGCGTGAGGCGATGGGGCGGCGGTGCGCACCGCTGCGCGGCCTTTCCCCGGCCGGCCCGCGGGCCATCGCCGCGGGCAAGGGGCGTACAAAAGCCCGGCAGTGTCCCCGCCGCGCTCCCCTCCCCGGCAGCCCCGCCGAGCGCAGCGCAGCGGAGCGGAGCAGAGCGGAGCGGAGCGCCCGGCACAGCCGGGCCGGCCCGGGAGGGTCGGTTCCCCCGCCGCCCTCACCTTGGCGTCCGGCGGCAGGATCAGCACCTGGCTGTTCTCCTCCTCCTTCTTCGCCGCCTCCTTCTGCGCCAACGCGGAGTTGAACGACACCTTCACCATGGCCGGTCCTCAGCGCTCCGCACGCAGGAGAACGAGGACGAGAAGCAGCCCGGACCGGGGGAGCTTCACGGGCTGTCCCCTACCTTACCGCCCCCCCGCTGCTGCCTCGCCGCGGCTGCCGCCCCCGTCCCCTTGTCAGGCGGCTGAGGAGGAGAGGAGGAGGAGAAGGCGGTGCCTGACAGGGCGGGCAGAAAGAGGGGAGGTGGTGGCAGCCTCGCCTCGCCCTCCGCCCCCTGCCTGCCCCGGCGTGGCCGGGCGGGCTCCTGCTGTGGGCTCGGTTGCCGAGGGGCCCGGCCGTGCCCCGGGGTTGTGGCACTGGCCTCGGGACGGAGACCCTCGGGGGCCCGCCAGCCTCGGGCTTGGCTCCTGTGCATGGAGGAGCCCTGGGCTGACGCGCTGCTGGCGCTGCGCTTCCCGGGGGCACGGCTGGCACAAGCGGTTCGGCTCTACCCGTGCAGTGCCAGCATTTCCCTGGTTGCCATTTTAATGTGGGGTGCTTTGCGGAAAGAAAAGGTTTGGGCCTTACGTTCGTGAAGAAAATCCCCAAAATGCTGTATAGGCAGCGTGGAAGTGAAATTCACCAGTTATTGAACCCTTGGGGAAGGGTACGAGACGCGCCGGGGAAAGTGGAGTTGTGACCTTCCCCCTTTGTCTCCGGTGCAGTGGGGTAAGAACTCCGTGAACTCAGCACACCGTCCCAGTAGGGTGCTCTCCAGTGAAACTGTGTGATGCATATATTCGAATTTACACTCGTGATATGTTTGTAGTCCGCTCCAAGAAGTTAATTTTGGGGACTCATCTGGATAGAGTTGATTTCCTGGCAAGAGCTTGGCAGAGTAGTGCTTCTGTCACTCTCTGAGAGACGCCAGGCAAGCAAAATGCAGTCCTTCAATTCTCTGCTCTGCCGCTGACTTAGTCAAAATCTGGTCTTCCTCCCTAGAGCATTAGATGGCACCAAGACTGAATTGTCCTTATGCTTTGTACCTCATCATCGACGTCCTTTAAAATTGTTGACCTAAAATGACTAGCAGAAAAACTAACTCAACCCGCTTCATCCCATCATTCTCAGATATTTAAAGATCTACAGATAATTTAAGGATATTTTTCCTAATGAAGATATAAAATTCACAAATCAAGTAATAGTAATTTTATATGCTCTCAAGATAAAACAGCTGATAGCACAGCTTGCACCCAAGTCTGTAAATAGCCCAGATATCCCAAGAATTGGATCTAACTACCTTAAAATTCAACAGAGGTTGACCGAATTATTTGCAGATATTTCACTGAAGTAGAAAACGTCATGGACTCTAAGGAAGACAAAATGCAGAGATTTACCTTGGCAATTTCTGACTATGGTATGACTCTGGAGGTTTTACTTCAGTAGGAACTTTCATTAAAAGTATTTGAGCATTCTTCATGAAAACGATAAAGTACTTTAATAAAGATATCATAAGCTCCAGTTTCCCACACTACTACTATGGATTTTTAATTTTTTTTCCTTACAAGTGGGACTTCATTGTCTCACTCCCAGATTGAGAAAAGCAGCAGGTGATACCTCTACTCCCATTTCAAAGGGAATCTGTGCAGGCACACTGTGTATTCAGGACAATATTTAGTATGCAAAGGCTGTAGTTCAGAGTTTTGCTTTGCTTTGTTCTCCTTAATGACATCTTCCGATATTCCTCACAGGGAGATGGGTATGCAAAAGACAGTCAAGGCTAAAGCATGGCATCTTATTATCTGTGTCAACGTACATCTAACTCTTTCCCCAGGCAGCATACACTCTTATCTTTCCAGATCAAATATACTCTGTCTGCCTCTTGAATCGTGTTTACAAACCATGGCGGCTGACTGCAGCTGGATTAGAGCAGCACCCTTCTGTGTTGCCAGCTCTGACCTTTTTATTAATGACAATTTAGGATATGAGGATTATTTCTATTAGAGACCAAAGTAAGGATAAAGCATGAGGAGAACCTCCCAACTTCCTGTCTGTGCTTTGCTTCTATGTGCTTTCAGGCTGTGGTTTTGCAGGCAGCTGAGCTGTCAGATGGCTCCATTCCTCCAAACGGAAATCATGTCTCACCTCTTCCTTCCCTTGTCCTTCATCATCCACCTCATGTCACCTCTTCATACATCCCTCCTTTCACAGGCACTTCCACCCAGTGCCTGTGCTAGATGTATGTCCCATGCATATCTATGTTTTTCTGCATTCATTTTCTGCTGGGTTGGCGAGTTACATCAGTTCAGAGAGATATCAAGACCAGCACCAGCATGAACAGTGGGCCTGCAAGACTAAGAAAGAGGAGGGAAGGGGAAGCGGGGAGGAAGGTCTCCATAGACCGTCTGCATAGATCCAAGTTACTTCTTGTAAATCAGCCCATCACACCTCTCAAAAACTACAGCGTTGTTTTTTCTCAGACAAGTAGGTTTACATCCAGAGGACTTTCTCATTCTCTCTCGTTTCTTTCTTTCTTTCTCTTTTTCTTTCTTTCCTTTTCTTTCACATACAAGTCTTCATTTCCTTCAGTCTCCTGTCTCATTCATGTATTGGATATAGACACCCCTCCCAGGAAGAGATGACCTACACTGTTTAGATCTGTGTGTGTCCTTGAGCACATGCTTTCCATTGTTTCAGCTGACACAAAAAGGGGGCAACACATTGATTCCTTGTTTACCCTGAGTGGAAAATAGCTATTACATCTATCAGGACTGGAAGCTGTTTTCTCTTTCTGATGTCCCTCATATAATGTCACTATGCTTCAAGCAGTACCTCTGCTTACCATCTACAGTTCAAAATCAGCCTATATGCTCTCTCTTACACCAGGGTTATTAATTTCTAATGCCTATACTAGATATCTGTAGATTCAAATATGTAAAACTGCTGGGGGGTGTTAAATACTGATACTGTCTGCTGACAAAGGACACTGTTTTGAAGTGAAGATAATGTAGTTGCTTAATTTAAAGTTTCTTGTATAAAGCTTTTCAATGCAACTGAAAGTGAAAAGTTCCATATTGTGTAATGATATTTTTTAATTGCTGCTGCTACTCCTTGTTTCTTGTCAACTGCATACCACTGTGATATGGTGTGTCTTGCTTTTCCCTCAACCACTCTTCCCAATTTTATGTCCCTCTGTATATATCCATTTATCTATCTCTGTCTAAATATGCATATCATTCTCATTTCTTGGGGGAGCAAGGAGACAAGCAGAAGTTTGTCCTGTGACAGACATTCATTCAGGTTGCATTCTTTGCCAGAAGTTCAAATCCATTTGCACTGCTTCAAGGCTTTTCACACTGTGGCTGGCTCTTCCTCTCTCTCTTATTCTCCCTTCCACCTCCCCGTCTTCTATGCACAGCCCCCTCAGCTTCATCTGAGAGAAGTTTCATCTACCAGATACTTACCCTAATGTTCCACAACAAACATGCTGTCACCGTGTCCCTTTTGTGCAATCTCTGAATTAATTCACAAGGACTTGTACTTAATCTTAGATACATTAGAACACAGGTAAGACTGCTAGTTTTATTTGTATAATTCCAGTGACAAAATGGGAATGCCATTTTTATCAGCAAAATGAGGGGGGGTTTTGTTCATTTCTTAATGTATTGATAGGGGAATTCTTTTCCAGATTGTTTGTTGTTTTTTTTTTGTTAGATGGGGGAATATGGCCACGGCAGCATTTTTTTAGCTTTGTCACAAGGTAAATCTGCTACCACCCGCAAATCTACCTTCTCTTCAACAACTCAAAACAAAAAGAACAACCTAAATTCCTGAAGGCTCAAGCAGAAAGGAAAATATGGCACTTACTATTTTAAACAGAATAGGATATGAAAGAGAACATACCAAAAGCCACATGAGCAAGTCTGTTTCTCAGCCTCTATATTCTTCTAAATATGCCAGCGCCTGCTGAAGTTGGCAAACCAAATGGTGCATAAATCTTTACCATTCTTTATCTTGCAGATGATTGGGATTGCAGACTGATGGTGTTTTCACAGAATTTTGGACCCAACATTTCCAGCTGAATCTCCAATTTTTATTAATCTCTAGGCAATACTGTAATCTGAATCTTAGAAGTAACATAATTTTCACAATCTATCTAAAATGCAGCCACCACAACAAAGCATGAAATAAGCCTGACAAATCTATTTCAACTTGGCTTGTGCCTCCCGGCACCTCAATCATCCCTGCTGTGAATAAAGTCCTTTAGAGTGAGTAAGCTGTACCACAGCAATGAATTGTGCCTTAATCCAGCAAGCTGCTTTGCATGGCCAGTTTCTGCACCCACGTGGAGCCCTGGGGTCCACCAAGATGCAGCATCTTGCCTGACTGCATCTGCAGTTTGTCTGGTGTGAAATTGCCATATGCAATGTGCAGAAATGTCCCTGTATGTACAGTACCCAATTGCATGCTCTTAATTTCAAAGAACTGTTTGCAACATGAACCAGAACCTCCCTTGTTTGAAGGCAGTGGAAGGACTCTCATGCTCTTGCCTTGAAGCTGATCCTGTCAGACTTAACTGGTGTCATCTATTAAATGCAGACAAAAAACCTTTATATGAATTTATCAACACTTTATTTGCTCATTAAGCATCATTTGGCCAGTACTGAAGAAGACTCAAATTAAAGACCATTGCTGCCCTAGGGACTTTATAATCTAAATCAGATACAGAAACAAAAAATTCTCAGGGAAGCTAAGGACATGGAATAACTTTGAAGGCTTCACTCTCTTTTCCCTTAAGCTCTTTTTCTTCTCTCATTTCCGTTCACAGAAATAAAAATTGTGTGCAAACCCTTGTCCTCTAGTATTCTAGCAGCTGCTTCCTTCTCCTTGACAGCCCAGCAAATGCTATTTCCCCCATTTTAATACATCAAATACATGCTGCAAATATCTTCTGTCTTTTAGGCTTTATTGAGTTGATCCTATTGTTCCTTTTCACTTTTTCCATAAGCACCCAAGACTTCCAGAACTGTTGGGTGCATATCACTGTTTTACCCTAGGACACCAGCTTTAGGAAATTAAAGAAAAATCCAGCTTGGTCTATTACAGTATAGCCTATAAGACAATGTTATAGTCTCAAATTTCGATTTAGGCCTTGGGGATTTTTTTTGTACCTGTCATTTGTCTCCTTTTCTGCTGCATCAAATGCAAACTTCTTCACTTGGCCTTCCAGGCCTTCCCTGGCTGTCACATGGCCCTGTCCATATTGGCTGTTAGTTCTTGTGGCAGGTCCTACACTTCACTACTGGTGCAAACCTTTCTTTTCTTTCACCTTGGCTCACCCATGCAAGGAAGGAGCTGTCCTGTCCATCAAAGCCCATAACACTGCTAAAACTATGTGTTCACAGCCCAACAGAAGAGCCACATTTGTGGCAGCTGGGTCACCACAGATTTGTAAAGTTGACCTTGTCTCATACTTCTCAGCCAAATCACCAGGATTTCATTTAATGTTATATTATAGCATTGCACTCTCTTGGGCAAACAGTAGCTGTACAGCAGAGAAGATGAAGCTACACCCAAAGCCTCAAGTCTGCTGGATGGACTCACACACTGTGAGACCCTACTGCTACTGTTCCACTGCAGACCCAGGACTCAGGATACAGCCTCTTGTGCACGGATGTCCAGGTAAAATGACAGCCCTGCTGAGGTGAAGTGATGGGCTGCTCACTTGACTAGTCTGATCCTATCATTGCTCTGCACTCTTGCTTTCATCCCTTTCTCTGCATTTGCTGTATATCACTACTTCCCCTGGCTTTTCTGGACCTGTCGTTGTCTTTTTTCATAGACCCTGTGGAAGTGTGAGCATGCACACAGTGCTTTTTGACACCAGCTAACTCACCCTGGGCACTCCTGTAGTACAAACCATTCTGATAGCATCCTTGCTATTAATTTGAAGCAAATGGGTGGAACGTCAGTGGTGTGGAGTTGCAACAAAATCCCTATGTACCAATTTTGTCAAAATTTCTATTAGCCAAGGTCTTTTTAAAATTGGTTTTGGGGTTTTGTTGTTTTCTGGTTTGGGTTGGGTTTTTTTGTTCCCTCCAGCTTTTGTTGGCCTTCATGATTTTCAAACCCCTTCTGTTTGCCAGCATTCCACAAAGAAGGGAAGAGCTGGCTTTTCCAGCCTGATGATGTAACACTAATTCTACCTTGCAACTGGTAGTTTTTAGGATAAACTTCTGCAAAGCTGCATAAGTTGCACACTGCAAAGCATGAATGGCTCTGTCCTGTTTAAACAGGTTTTGATGTGGCTGGCTCTTGATCCTGCTCAGAGAACAGTAAACCATGACTTGTGCTGGAGGGTTAATTTCTCTGCTGGCTACTCTGCCACATCTCAGACAAACCTTCCCAAATGGCAGGAGTCATAGGCTGCACCCAGATGTGCCTGCTTAAAACATCACCTGGTATCTTCAGGAGAAGTTTCATGTTACACCAAATTTTGGACAACTGCATCTATCTGCTACAGTGACAGCCCCATTGCTTCCTATGAGTTAGGCTCTGGTATGATCAGAGATAAATTGGATCCAAGAGCAAAATGCTGCTTTTTTATGACTGCCCTTGCTTGCTGGATGAACTCTCAGTGGATCAGCTCTGAGCCTCTCACTGCTCAGCTGCACCATCCCTGGAGTTGCCTCCAGGTAAGCAGCCAGAGCTGGCTGGTGGGCGAGGAAGGGGAAGGAGCAGTGGAAGGGCTCCTGCAGGCAGCAGCCACAGTCACTTCACTTTGGATGTAATACAAAACCTCGTTCTTATTGCAACTATCTTCAGTCTGGCAATGAAGATGCTGGGGGCGTGTGTGTGTGTGTGTGTGTGTGTGTGTGTGTGTGTGCAAAAATGTCCCTGATGCTGGGATATCTGTGTACAGCAGTTTGGGTTTTTTTTTTCCTGGCATTACAGAAGGAGCAGCAACATGAATCATGAGAAGCTGCAGGAGAATCTGGTTAACAGAGGATGGGATCCACCACTTGTCCCATGGTGTCAGAGCTGTCTTTACTTCTGCATTTGAGATAGGTTTTTAAGATGTTTGGACATTTCTACTCAGTTTACAGACTTGTAAAAAAACCTACCCCATTTTATGTATATTTAAAAAGCAACTGTTCAATAAAGTTCAATAAAGTCACTTGGCTTCATATGAACAAGGAAATATTTCCCCAGGAATGCTCAGCATGAGGGAGGTTTCCTTAATGATATTGTAATTCTAGTAAAGCACAGCAATAAGCATACATCCTCAGACTACAACTCATTCACATCATGAAGCAGCCCAGACTTTTCAGTGCTGCTCACAATTTCGAGAAGAGGAGAGGAGAGGAGAGGAGAGGAGAGGAGAGGAGAGGAGAGGAGAGGAGAGGAGAGGAGAGGAGAGGAGAGGAGAGGAGAGGAGAGGAGAGGAGAGGAGAGGAGAGGAGAGGAGAGGAGAGGAGAGGAGAGGAGAGGAGAGGAGAGGAGAGGAGAGGAGAGGAGAGGAGAGGAGAGGAGAGGAGAGGAGAGGAGAGGAGAGGAGAGGAGAGGAGAGGAGAGGAGAGGAGAGGAGAGGAGAAAAAAATTTAAACCATAGGTTCTAATCACAGCAGAATTTGGAGCAGGCTGCAGCATACTGCTTGTTAAGTGTTGTCCCTGGGCCAAAGAGAGATGTCTGTCAATAACTTAAACTTGTTTTAAAATTTCCTCCAGGAAGATTTCCTAAAGGACCACCTTCTCACATCCTGAATGGATTTAAGAAAATATGTTTACTCCCCAGAAAGCCTCAATGCTTGCCTTATTATAGAGACAAAAAAATAAATAACATGGAATCTCTGTCCAACACTTTTCTCTTCATGATTATTTAAAATTATAGACTTAACAAATCAAGTTTCCTTTATATTTTTGAGGCTGATTAGCGGGGTAATGATATGATTACAAGGACGAGAACTGAAAGAAATGAAAGAGATATTTCTTAGTTTCTCAGGAAAATCTCCTATATCTGCCATAACTCAGCACTCATGGCACCAGCAAAGGGTAGAAACAAGCTGTGGCAAGGTGACTGCCTACCCAGGCAGGGTGGCTCAGACTCTGCCCTGGGGAGATAAATTGTGCAGGAAAGATAAAGGTAATTGTAATTTGTATGGAAAAATCTGTAGTCTCAATCTAAGAACTCTCAACTGTCTCCTCTGGGGAGGCTCAGACACAAAAAAAAAAAAAATCTGTGTTCCTGCCTATGACTTTGTTCTGTAGTTATTGAAGTCAAGAGCAATATTCCCATTGACTGAAGATGTGCAATTATGAGACTTGACTGCCTTAGAGGTAAACCATCCATCTTCACTCTGCTAAAAAAAGGAGTTTACAATCCCCTTTCAGGAGTAATAAAATGTATATACCAAGAAACATCTTGCCATTTCTGCAAGTAACAATAAAGAATACATTTTTTTTCAGAAACTGCATCACTCAAATGATTGACAAGAGGACATCATCAAAGTTTTTATACAAAAATATGTATAAATAAAAATATGTTTTTATACAAACTTATGTATCTTGCCAGCAAATCAGTTAGTTTTCCTTCAGTCTTCAATAATGCATAGCACAAGAATCATATTCCTAAATAATACTGGCTCTTCTGAATAGAAAGCAATTAAATATAGGTTAAAAGTAGTATATTTTATGAACAATAGATTCTTTACATAGATTGTTAATAGAAACATAATATCTAACCAGTCATTTGTGGTGAAATCTGAGACTACTTGTATATTGGTGAATATCCCCACCATCATCCAGCTTGTCACAGAAGCCACAACAATCCTAATATGAAAACCATGGGTCATTTCCATTGCCTTTTCCCCAGTAAGATTGCCATTTGATTTCAATAAATAACTCCCTGAGTAAAGACAATGGAAGCAGGTCTCATATTTGAAAAACAAGAACAAGCACAATTAAATACAAACCAGGAATGACAGAAGAACCAAAGATTAATATCCAGAGAAAAAAAAGAGGAATAGACAATTTAAGGAGACTTGGGAGTGTGGAGATTAAGACAATTTTCATGCTAGTTTTAAACCCGAATTAAGAAGAAGGTAATAAGTATTTTATTTTAAAATTGCTTTATAAGCATGTTTTGGTATGTCATTATTTTCTCGGTATGTACGGGGGCTATCAGTTTGTTTTAGTTTAGGAGAACCTAAAGAGATGTCTGTCAGTGTGAAACATCTTTGAATAAATCACATTATCATATTTGCTAGACTGTGTTTTCTCCTCTGTTTTGTGCAAGTCACAGGCTGAGTTTGCTCAAGTCAGTCAGGTACCTATGCCTTCTCTAAAGCAACAACTTTTGAACACACTTTCCATTTCCAACTTTTCCCAAGTTTCAGGGTGTTTTCTTTGCACAAGTGGGCAGAACTCTCTTGATTTTAGTAAATATTTACTAATGAAGGAGGAACAAAAAATTAAGAGGATAAAGGACCTTTTCCTTATGTTTATCAGAACTACAGTCCCAGGCACTTCTCTAAATGTATAGTGAACCAAAAATCCATTAACACCTTCCTAGATAACAATGCCTATTCATTCTCTTTGTTCTGTCAACACTGCTGGGACACATCCACACTTTGAATAATTTCTCTCTGAGACAGAAATAAAACCTCTTAATAGTAGTTGGGAACCCAGCTATGGAACTAGGGAGGGAAGGGAGTGGGGGGAGCCTGAACTGTAAAGAAAAAAACAGCATCAAATCCTTAGTGCAGATAGAAGGGGCATAAAGTCCTTGGCATAAGAAATTTAGGGTCAACTAACCTAAGAGTGGGACAAAGGAGAGGAAGACAAAATCCTTGCACTGGGTAGGAGAATTGGTGGCAAGGGAAAATTATATGGGCAGAGAGCATTTGGCATGTGAAAACAATTGGGATCCTGGCAGAAATATTGGGGTACACTGATGTGCATGTCTCAAGGTAGGTGTGTTTACAGTATATTTTTGGAGGGGAGCAGGTGAAGAGGGACTCTGAACCACCAGTAGAGTAGTAAAATATTGACCACAGGGTGCCTTAGGTATGAAATAGAGGCTTGAGGGAACCCTGAAATAGGTTTTGTATACAGTATGAAAGTTGACTTTAAAAGGGAAAAAATCTTACGATTCACAGAGTGAGGCAAGGAAAATGAGGATTCCAGTTAAGCTGGGTGTTGAGGGATCAGTTCCTCTGGAGTCCTTTTTGCATAAATTCCCCCATATTGCCTTAAGGAGATGAGACAGGAACCTGCTGTCCTCAAAGGACTCTTCAGCCATTGGGGTGGAAAGAGTTGCCAGGCAGGCTCCCATGTGGGAATGTCAACCCTTGACACTTCTACAGCCACCACAAACGTATACTTGCCTCCTGGCTGTCCATCTCCTCCGGGGAGCCATGTGTCACTTTGGAGAGGGGTGACTGAGGATATGCTCTGCTAGGGCAGCACATCCTCATGGCCTGGACAGCAATTTTTTAATGAGTGATGGCAAGTTGTATTCAGTCTGTCCAGCATTTTGGGAGTGCCTTCATGCAACAACAGAATGAACAGATGCTGCAGAGACACTTTATAGGGAGTAATTTCTCATTTCTCCATAAAACTGTGCCCCTGCACATATGGCCTGTCCACCCATACCCCATGTATGTCCCATTTTTCTCTCCCTGGAAACATAGAGACGTTAGTATCTTCCCAGGTTTCTTTTGCATTATTGTTGCATAACATTTTGTATGTTTTTCTAATCTGACACTTTCAGTTTGGGTATGTACTTGCATTCTTACTAAAAAACATACAGAAATACAGAACTGCACAGCTTCAGACAGCTTTCTCTCCACCACAGAGCTGCTACCAAATAGCAGCACAGGAACTTTTTTCAACACTGCGGTTATAGCTGACTTCATCTGACAAGTTCACATCTGCCTCAGGAAGTACCAGCACTGGAGCAAGACTATGCTCTCAGTATCATCTCAAGCTGTCTATCTTGTGTTTGGGAACAGGTACAGGAAAGGCAGACCTGGATGGGAACTTCTACTGCCAGTATGTGCTACAGACAGAGGCTGCCCATTTTGGGGTGAAGCAGCAAAAATCCTTGGGAGTGGTAAGTTTGAGTGGCCTGTTACAGTGTGAGTATAGCACTTTCATAGACCTAGGGCACCAAAGTCCTCTGTAGGACTTTGAGGAAACACAGTGTAATCCCAAAACTTAATGAGAAGTGAAGAAAATAGTTTGTTGTTCTCCAGCACTGCAGATTTTGCTGCTCTGAGTATAATTTCAAAAAAGTCATTGGATAGAGAGAAGAGAGAGGAAAGAGAAAAAGCCACATCCACTGTGTAATGAGAGCCATGGCGTAGGCTAGGTGGAAATGTGGCAACATTTCAAGCACATGCTACTCCCCACTTCTATGCAATCCTGTTTTCTAAATCTCTGCCTGAGATCAAGGCTGGATGGGAAGACAGGAGTGGACTTCTGCAGAAATGCAGTGTTTTGCCTGTCGTGTGACCAGGCACATACTTAGCTTTGGATCTGTCAGTCAACAAAGTAGGATGTCTCAGTAGGATGTGTCAGTAAATTCCTTGCTGGAACTGTTTTATTCAATCCACTTCAAGTTTTGTATGGTGTCCCTTGATTAGATGCTGAGCATCTCTGGTAAATGAAGTATTCTGCATGTCCAACTTGGGACATTGCAGATAATAAACAGGTTTTCTATTTAGAAAAAGACTGACCTTCTTCAGGAAGGAAGCACATTCTGAGCAGTCCTTTTGCAGTATCTCCAGGCAAAGAAGGGACCTGTTTTTGTCCCTTAGCACTTTTTCCTTCAGAGCTGTAAGCCAGCCTTGGCCCCTTTAGTCTCCAGCTGTTAAGTTTGCATAGGCTTTTTCCTCCCAATTTTCTTGGATGACACAATAGGCAATCACAAATTTATTGCCCACTCACAAGGAAAAAAGCAAAGACTGGTCATGGAGGTGAGATGCTTGTGAGCCAGAAGTGATGTGTTAAAGTAGAAAATATGTCTACAAAGCAAATACAGAGTATGCAAACTTTCTGACTGTCCCAGATAGATCACCTTCAATTGAAGCAATTTCCTGATGTAAATTAGCTTCCCTTGAAACATCCCAGAAAAAATGCCAAGTCTGCTGCGGAGAAACTGAAATATTTCTCATAAAAGAAGATTAATAATGAAAATACAATCTGAAAAAAGAGTCCTCTATAGATGAGTATCAGGTACAGTGGAAATGTGGCTGTAGAGAGAGGTTACAGATGAACAGATCATAGGAAGGAAATCTGTTAGTTTCTCACATTTAATATCACAAGGTGCTTTCTAAAAATGAAAGTTGACATTGCACAGAGTATTATTTTGCAACTGTAATGTAGATATGTAGTATCATAATATCCAGAGTGATTCTGTAGCAGCAATCAAACAATAATGAGGGAAAGAATGATACTGGAGTACGACCATAACCCTGAATTAAAAAAAAGAAAAATTCCCTAGTCCCATACTTGCCAGCAAATTCCTTTATCTACACCCTGGCGCTCAAAGAAGTTTTTCACTCTGGATATCTACTGTCACTTGGAAGAGGCAATGGGCAGGGTTTCAGAATGTGTCCCTCCTCTGTCCTTCCCCATCCCTGTCCTCGCTGCTGCTGTGATCCTGTGCCTGTTCAGATGGAGACCAACTTGGAACACACTGTAGAGCCTTCTTTTCCCATGCACCTCAATTTTCTTGCAGTAAAAAACAAGATGAAGGAAGGGGGGGAAATGGTACACTTGAACGTTATCCTCTTATGTGTTTAAAATGTGGCCAGGATACATTTTGGGAACTGATATCTCTGGTCCCACAGTTTCAGACACACCTGGAAGGTACAAGTTGCCTGATATCAGATTTCAAAAATTAGGGATTGAACTGTGCTTCTTTCTGCCTTCCACTGTAAAAGAGTAATAATATTTTGCAGCAAAGCAACGAATGCTGACAAAGTCAGCTTTTTTTCATAATCAGATAAGTGCACCAGGAGAATAATTATTTGTCTGTTAGCACTTGATCTGCATGTAGCTTCAAAATTACCCATGAAAGATGCTGTTAATATATATATTCTGAATGTCTGAATGTGAATTGGCTGCTGTTGCAATTAAAAAGGCTAAGAAGGCCTATGGAAAATTGATAGGGAAAGCTCTGTGTGAGATTTTAGTTAATTAAAGCATGTAATTTATTAAAACAACAAAACACAGTGAACTGATTCAAGACCATCTGTCCTGGATAATCCTAAGTATATAGTCATAGTTTTGCATTATCTGAGTAATAACCATAGTTGAGCAAACATTTTGAAAGAAAGATAAACCCATTGAGCATAAGTTCTGTGCGTGAGCCCAACGAGGACCCTAGTCCTCAGTCAGGACAGGGCCTCTAGGTTTTGACACTATAACAAAAGCAACAATGAAAGGGAGTGAAAAATAACTGAGGATTAAACAGCAGGTTTTAACATGTTTAAAACTGTTGATTAATACATCCTTGACTAATTAAAAGCATATTTTGACTTCTTAATTACACAAGTTTTGCCCCATTTAAACAGTATTTTGTTATTTTGAGTCTTCTTCCACAGATTTTTATCAGAATCAGAATGAACAGCAATCAAAATATGCACTAGAATGTTTTCCTTTCAGAAAAAAAAAACAAGAAAAGCATATTCCAACTATGACAGTGTTTGAATTTTAATGTAAAATGCATTCTGAAATAATCCCCACTCACAGAGGCTTGTTCTTGCACTGAAGGATGACAGGCTTTTAAATCTGCCAAAGATGAGTTCAGAACTTACTTTCTGGCTCTGCATTGCTTCTGCAGTACTTGCTGACACCTCTGCTGCTTAGGCAAGCATAAGGAGTCTACCTTAATTTAAGGGTGAGCTCTGGAAATGGGAAATGCTGACAGCTGGGCCTCAAAGGTGAAGAAGGAACTGAACGTTAAAATCATCTTTCAAATAACAAAATGGATAAGCAAGGGTAGCAAATAGTCAGGCTTTAAAGGAGATTTTTTTTCTGTACTCACTAATTTACATTAGCTGTATCCATTTTATCAACTGAAGGATGTCAAGCCTATGCCTATGCTAGCAAATTAAATATGCTTATGATCCCACTGAGGGCCACTGTAACTACCCATTTTGTTAAACTCTCTTATCTCCCCAAACAGGGTGGCTGCATCCAGACTGCACATTGCAAATGGTCTGTGACTGATTGCCACACAGCATCCAGGGGCTGTCTGGGGAAGGGCTGCACACCCTAGCACAAGTGTCAGGAGAACCTTCTCACAGGAGCCCTTGCTGGGATCCTTCTTCCACCTTAACAGGCTGGACACTCAAATTCTAGCTCCAAGGGAGCTCTCTGCTCTCCTTCATCACCAGGACAGGGAGAGCAGTGCATTTGGCTACTAACATGAATAAATGTGCTGAAGTCATCAGAATAACTCATACTGATGAAGGCATAGATCTAGTTAGTATGTTGTACCATTGATGTAAAAATACAATATGATTAGGAATTATTGCAACAGCAGTCTCTGCATAGTCATATTCATTTATTCTGTGAAGCCACAGACCCCATAAGATCTAGTGGCTATTTATATGCCCAAAGTTACTTGCATCCTTCAGGGTTTGACACACTGTGGTTGAGACACAGACAGACAGACAGACAGTAAAACCCACTGGGAACACACTTTGCAACATTCAGTTTATTTCTTTTGGCAACTGAAATCTATATCATACTTCTGTTAGTTCTTTACTGTGTCCTGTTTCAGAAAACTGGTATTGTGAATTATTTGATTTGGGTAAGGTAAGGCCCTCACCACAAGACAGGAGGTGTATGAATAGTTGAAAGTAGCTAGACTCCTACCACAATTTCAAAGCTAGCAGAGTTTTATTATGTTTTTCTTCAAGAGAACCTTTGGATTCACCTATAGGAAATAATATTTCCTATAGGATAATATATTTCCTAAATATAGGATATATATTTTCTAAAAGGATCATATGTTTTATAGTTTCAGCAAAGGACATGCCAAATATGAAGTTGCTTGCTTGACTTGCTCAGACCTAACCAATGCAGGAAAAAAGACGAGATGTACAAAACCATGGGAAGTAAAATACTCCTTGGTCAAATTTATAAGCTTCATGAACACTCTCTTAAAATTAAGCCTTGTATGCATAGTTATCAACCCCCACTTCCTGGTCACACAGGATCTGGTTCTAGATTACAGGCCTGCAGCAAAAGAAGCCAAGCAACATAGCAGGAAAGAGTGGAAGACAAAATTAGTATTTATTTTTCACTCACCTAAGTAATCAAGTATTTCCATACGCCACACCACAATTGAAACTTGGTTTCAAACTCATTTTCATCCATGGTGGATCTTCCACCATCCGATAATGGCGTGACCTCTGAGTAAAACTCTTTATGAGGTTGGGATATAAAATACTGCTCTCCTGTGTAGATTCCTTTTATATAAGATGGCTTGGGTTGATGGTATACTTCCATATAAGGCAGTAAGCTTTCCCTCTACTATTTTCAACTGTTTTCCTGATATAGGTATGGACCCAGTATGTTTGAAACTGTTGTCTCTGAATAAAGCTGGGCTCAGAGTGGCCAGAAGTTGTTTGCAGAGGACAGACAGCCAGACACACAAGAGCACACATACGCTCAGAGCAAGACTGCATCATCATAATTTCCATAGAGGCTAAAAACAAATAAACACGGAAGTCTGATTTTGCTGCACAATGTCTCTCTTAATTGTCAAAGTTCAGCTGGGCTAGAAACCGAGTTAACCACATTTTAATGCTAAGCATATCTGAAGACTCATGCTGCAAGCCTAAGGCAAGTGTGTTCTCAGAAAGTAGGCTCCACACCAGGCATTGAATGCAGCCACAACAAATCATCTTCTTTTGCACATCTAGATCCTGAAACAGGGTGTAAAGCACCATGCACACTGCGGCACAAGTGTGGGAAGAAAAACATAAAAGCACCCTCACAAATGAAAATATGGAAGCTCTGCTGCACCACTGCTTCTTTCACCCCTGCCAAGAAATTCAGGACACATCCTCTTCAGAAATCCCTGGCCATGTTACTGAAATACCTGCACTTTCCAGATTCTGTCAGAAAGTGCACACATCCTCTTTCAATATCTTGGCAGCGTAAGTTGAATGATTCCATGAGGAATAATCTGGGGTCTCAGGTTCCTATGGCTCCATTACATACTCCACAACAGCTCAGCAACAGATGCTGTTGGTAGGAACTCGGTGTATGTATTGCAAAGAGGAATTTTCACTGAAGCAAATCGACTTTGCTGTGAAGGATGTTGGAAAGCTCATGTGTGGGAGGAAAGGTTCCTATGTCTCCACCACAGCTTCCACAAAATCCCAGTGGGTCTCAGCTGCTCTGAGTGGATACTATTACTATACCCTGGGGTTCAGGGACAGTTGGTTGCTTTTCTCTCAAAAGAATGTGTATGACTTTGTAGATTATAATTACTCAAACTGTATCCTGCTGCTCCTCAGGGGCAAAAGAGCTCTCCCCTCTGCTTGATGATTGGCCAGCTGAAATCACTTTGGTTTGGGGAACAGGAAAAGGCCAGAGCTGTGACCTATGAATCTCTGCTGGTTTATAAATCCCAGCAGAGAGAGGCTGCCTCCCCCCCCTTCTTATGACAGCTGCCTGTAAAACCTGTGACCTGCCAGGGAACAAAATGTCAAGTCCTCTTAACAAAGGAATCACTAGACTGCTGCTCAAAGAGAGGAAGTTCTCAAGTAGGTATTTTGTCATTTAAGTGACACTCTTCCCTACTGAATGCAGGCTTCATCGCAGCATTTCCTACTATTGTTGCCTAGCATCTGGATTCCTGCTGCTCCCCTCCAGGGGCTGGTGATACTTCTCCAGAAGTTTCAAGCACATAATTAGACTGCTCCTTTAGTAAGCAGAATTTCCTGGAGGGGAAGCACATTGCAGCACTGTTCCACAACTTGCCTAAGCTGCCAGCAAGAGCCAAGGAGAAGGCTGGTTCTTGAATCCATAAGGATCTGCAAACTCAGCTGTCCAGAGTGCATAGCAGTAGAAGTTTGGCAGAGCTCTGACACAGGAGTTGCATATATTTAATAATATGTTTTGGATAGCAGAGCCCAAGAAGAGCAGGGCTGCAATTTGGCAGGAAACTGGACCAACCTAACAGCTTGGTGTTGCCAGCAGGCTGTGATGCTATTCCCATCTTCCCCCTCACCCTTCTGCTCCCATCACAGCCTCCTGCTCCTTCCATGGAATTGCCTGCTGTGGAACTCAGCTGAACATGCCAGGTGACAAAGAAAGCTCCTAAGCTCAGGAGACCACTCACTTTTTTGCTGGCTTTGTTTTCTGATGCAAATAGTGAGATAAACTGACCCACTCAAAAAAGTGCAAGACAAATGCTGGCATTGGTGCAAGGCAAGCATTAGTGGCATGTGCCTGTGTGGGAGGATATGCAGGACAAAAAAAGATGAGCAGCCCCCTTCCAGCAGCAGAAAACTGTTAAATTGCATTCAGCAACACATTAATCCCCACCTTTGGGCCTTGCTCATTGCCAAGTCCTTTTTATTTTTTTTTCTCCTTAATTCCAAAACCCTACAGTGGGTGATATCTAATTTATTTTGGGACTCAGTGTGCATTTCAAACAGATTTATTTTACAGGAGGTATGGATGATGGCAACCCACTGGGCAGATAACAGGCCAAACTGTACTTTGGAGTACAATTCCAGCACAGCAGAAGCTGCTCTAAATTTGGGCTACTGCTGCCTGATTCCCCTCCCTCCTTACTCATACATTTCTTCTTTTTCTGCATGTTGTGGTCTTATGTTTTCCATAAGAAAAACTCCATTAGTGCCAGTGGAACCAGAAGACAAACTATGCTCAGGGAGCTGACCTAACTAAAATCTAACCTGTCCTGAGAGTTTTCCCCTTGGGAATCTGTTTTCTGAATCAGACCACTGCACAAGTCCATCTCATTAAAGGGATGGGGTACCAACATTTAGCTGATGGCATAAACAAAGGAAGAAAGCTGCTTTGCATTTTTAACAATTTTTGTTAGTTTTTTAACATATGTGGTAGGTGAGTTTTCAAACTTAGGCACTAAGAACAAAAGGGAAAGATTCACAAGGGACTGAAGTATGGAATATTTCATCTTTAGGCAGGTACTCAAAGACTTTAGCTCATGAGATTCATTTAGGCATCTCTCTACCCCTTCCAGAAACGGAGGAAGTTAGGTAGTGGTGCAGCCTTTTTCTACCAACAAAACTTCTGAATGTGGGAGAGCAGCATCTTTTGAAACCAGCCAGAGGGAAAGACAAGGCATAGAAGAGCTGAGATTCCTCTTCTCATATTTAGACTTCTCTTTGTATAAGACTGGATCATTTTTTCATGTCTCCTTCCTTTCATTTGTTTCTAGATTTAGGTACCTAGCTCTGCCCTGTGAAATAAATGTGTCCTGCTGAAAAGCGGCCTCCAAGGAAAAACAGGCAATGGTTTAAATATTCAGTTTTCATGGGTTGACACTGGCTGGATGCTGCTCATTTACTGCCCTCTGCAGCTGGATAGAGGGGAAAAAATTAACCAAGGTTTCATTAGTTAAGCACAGGAAGAGGTCACTCATCAAACACCGTCAAGGGCAAAAAGGCTTGACTTAAAGATATAAGGTGAATTTGTTACTAACAAAATCAGAGCAGGATAATGAGACGTAAAAAATAAGCTCTTGAAGAAACACCTTAGCTGCCCCAATCCCTCCCTCTTTCCCACCAACTGAGCAGGGAGATGGGGAATAGGGGTTTAGTCAGTTTGTCACCTGTGGTTTTTCTCTCGATGCTCAGGGAGAGGAGTTGTTCCCCTGCAGCATCATGGGGTCCCTCCCACAAGAGACAGTTCTCCATGAACTTCTTGTACATGACTCCATCTCACAAGCAGCAGCTCCCTGTGACCTGCTGCAATGTGAGTCCTTCCCATGAGCAAGAGTCCCCCTCAAACTGCTGTGGTGTGGGTCACTCTTCCAGGGGCTGCAGTCCTCCAAGGACAGGCTGCTGTAGCATGGGAGCTGGCCATCTCTTTCCACAGGTCTCCCACTGGACCACATCCTCCTCCGAGGCATCCACCTGCTCTGGCATAGGCTCCTCTGCAGGCTGCAGGTGGATCTCTGCATCCCCCCATGGATCTTCCAAGGGCTGCAGGGGCACAGCTGCCTCACCATGGGCTGCACCAGGGACTGCAAGGGAATCTCTGCTTGGGCACCTGGAGCACCTCCTGCCCCTCTTTCACTGGCACTGGTGTCCGCAGAATTGTCCTCTCATGTGTTCTCACTCTGCCCTTCTCTAGTCACAACTGAAACTGTGCAACCACCTTTGTATAGATTTCTTCCCAAATATGTTATCACAGAGGTATTGCTACTATTTCTAATTGGCCCAGATTTTAACACCAGCATGTCCATCTTTGGAGCCAGCAGGGATTGGCTCTGCAGGACATGGTTCTTCTAGCAGCTTATCACAAAAGCCACCTATGTGGCCCCTCAATACCAAAAACCACGCCATGAGAAACCAATACAAATGACATTAAGTGAAATGTCAAGCATGGAAAATTCTGGAATAAAGTCAAAACAACAAAATGGAACTGAAGAGAAAGGAAGACAATTGAATTGAGCTGAAACTTCAAGAAAATATTATCAAAGAAACCTTGAGATTTCATTTCTATTCAGAATTTTCATATTTTCCAATTTCATGCTGTTATATTACCTTTCCTGCTTTTTAATTTCCATTCATTCATTGATTTCTCTTTCCTTATGAAATGACATCTCGAGGTTTCATTGAAAATGATGTAATGAATTTTTCACTCATTTTGATGCACTTCCTGTCTTTCTATTGCTTTTCGTTGGTTTCACTTCATTTCAGGATTTTCTATTTTTCTAATTTCATTTCATGTCATTATATTTCCTTCCCTGTATTTCCATTTGACTTCATTCTCTGATTTTAAGATTACATTTCTCTTCATGAAATCCTCACTGGAATCGCGAGATTTTATTTCCCTTCATGAAATGCAGAATTTCATTTCATGAAGGGAAATAAAATCTCACAATTTCAGTCAGGATCAATTCAACAAGTTTGGGGCCATTTCACTGAAATTAATGTCAACACCTTCCCTTTAAAAGTTTTCACTTTTGTTCAGTATTTTTTTTAGCATTTAATTTCATCAATTTCTTCTTCATTTCATTTTCTTTGATTTCAAGAGTTCAATATGCATATTTTTTGCAAGGGTCTGTCCTTTTCACTGCCACTCATTTCATCCCAATCCATTTCATCTTATTCAGTTTCCAAATTTTCTCCTTCTTTTCACGTGCTCTTGATTTCATGGCATACCCTTTGCAGGTTATTTGTTTCAATTCCTTCTCAGATTTCAAGATTTTATTTCCCTGCATGAAATCGAATTCTTCATTTCATTAAATGAAATGCAATGCAAAATCAAGGAAGGAAGTGTAATGGAAAGACAGAGAAGAAAGTATAATGACAACAAATGAAATCAGAAAAAAAACAAAACTCTGAAATGAAGTGAAACTAATGAAAAGGAATGGGAAAAAAGGAAACTGAACTAATGAAAAGGAATTGAAAGAAAGGAAGTGCATTGAAATGAGTGGAAACTTCATGACACAACTGTCACCGAAACCTTGGGATTTCATTTCCCCTCTTGAAAAAACAATTGTGAAAGGAAATCAAATGAGACATCAATAAATGAAGGTAAAGGAATAGACAGTAAAGGAAATATAATAATGTAGTGTTTAGATGTTGGGTGGGTGGCAGGCATCCACTAAACTGCTCTATCACTCCCCTTCCTAGTGAAACAAGAGAAAAGAATGGGTTGAGATAAGGCAATGTGCTAAAGCAAAGGAAAACCAAACAGGTGAAAGATTTTGCCTTGGGACACATAGTGGTTTCTCCAGAATATTCTGGAATAACAAATAGATGCACATCTTCCTCTCTCCCTTAGCTCTTTTACCAGGAATTGATGCCATATGGCGTGGAACATCCCTTCAGTTAATCTGGGTCAGCTGGCCTGGTTGTGCCCCCTCCCAGGATCTTTCCCACTCCCAGCCCCTTGATGGGAGAAGGAATGTTACAGGGAGAGCACAGCTCAGCAGTAGCCAAAACACTGGTGTGGTATCAACATTCTTCCAGCTTCCAATGCAAAGCACAGCACTGTGAGGGCTGCTAAGGAAAAAAAAGGAAGTCTATCTCAGTCAGACCCAATAACCCAGTTGAAGAAAAAAGAGGGAATTCCTCAGAGGGACACTTTTCAAACCTGCAGTTCCCTTCCCAAAAGGAGACCTTCTTAAGCCAGAGCCAGGAGGCTAAGGTGCATGACCATCCCCACTTACAGCAGAGACTTCTAGTCAAAAAAAAAAAAAAAAAGGAAAAAGCACAAGCAATAATAGGAAGCCCAACTCTGTACCTTAATTATAGAGGTGCTCCCCTGAGAAATGGAGGTCTTGGATACTAGTCCTTGCTTTCAGCATAGATTACAGTTTTTTAATGTAGTGACTCCTTAAACCAAACTACATAATTCTTGGGGCAAAGCTGTAGGCAAGGTATTAATTCTCCTTACTTACTAAATTCTTAGATTTTTAAAAGCACATGACATTTGTACTGTTGCTAATAACATGCTGCAAATGCCCAGCAGCTCCAAGTAGGAGAGAGAATGAATGCTTTGTTATTCTAGGAAAATAGATGTGTATTTTTACTGTAGTCATAACAAAGGAAGCTTCAAGCATTTCTCTACACACCAGTTGGGTTGTTTTTCTCATAACAGATATTCATCTGTCTGCAGACTGTAATGTCTTTCTATGTTCGTATGTGATGCATTCTGACAGCTTTTCTACAGTTAGAATTTGATATTTCAAGAAATCCATTCAGAGTCTGGCTTTGAATATAGCACATGCAGTTACTTCAGCTTCTGCATCACTTTCCACTTTATTTTCAGGAAACTTTGGTTAGCATATTCTTCTACAAGTGTGAAATTTCAAATTGAAAAGGACTTGTTTCAATTCTCCTTCTCCTAATGGAATCTTATCTCTCCAAAAGACAGAGGAAATGGGGTATGACTGAGAGTTAGATTACCTTCCTATATACTGTTACTTCTGGAAAATTAGTGCTCATCAGGTGTTTGGAAGTGAACAAATGATGTTGTTCCAGCAAGAGGTAGGATTGCCAGAGGTCAGTCTGAAATTAGGGACATTGCATGGCTTCTCCAGCTAGCCTACTGCTGGTGTTCAGATGTTGAAACAAACCACAGCATTTTGTTGTCATAAAAACAAGCCTTGAGGTAATAGGGCACATGAGATTAACAGCAAACACTTGTAATAAGCACTGCAACGAAGAGACATTAAAATCATAGCAAAAAAAGGGCAAAACTAGTCTCTGGAGGAAATTTAAGGTTTAAGATTTTTAAGTTTTAATGGCAGAATTTATCAAACTCAGAAATCTTTTCTAACTGCTTGTGTCTGAATAGAATTTCAATATAATTTCCTTGCATAAACAATCTTAAAAATCTGTGTTGAGTCTTCTTGTTCACAAAGTTCTGTAGCATTAGGCTACTATTTAATTCGTCATATCTTTTTTTTTCTCTCAGTACCTATGTTCAGGCCAGGAAGAGGAGCTTGCTGAGAAGGGAGGATTATGGATTTAGAATTTTATCTCTGCAGAGTCTGGCATGGTCTTTTGTTTTGAGACTGCACCTTAGTACCTGGATAGTCTCTTTTGGGGAGAGACAGGCAACTGTTTGTCAAGGAAGATGACAGAACCAGTGGCACATATGAATTCACAAGTCAGGAGCTTTGCATGGGTCTCTCATAACCAAGAGACAATTTTGCAGGCATGTGACAGCCTGAGAGAAGTAGAAATCCCATAGAGATAGGATAGCCTCTTCAGAGAGACAAAACCAAGCCTGTTTATGAAATATGTTTCCTGAAAAATAAATTTAACAACTTGTATGATATATATTTGTATAATATATAAGAGAGGTACTGTGAGTTAACAGAGAAAGAAGGCCTAAGGTCCCTAAACCAACACAAGACATGTGACTGCATGCAGAATGCATGTCTGGAATACTAACATTGTGTTCTTTGCTTGGAGGTCTGAAGGAATGTGTCACGGTTGTCTTTTGGCCTGAGTATATTTCCCATGAATCAAAGGATCAAAGAGGAGGGTGAGGCAAAAAGATAGACTGGTGCAGACCCAATGCTCACTCACCCTGACATACCAGATATGTGTTTGGACTTGGGACTACTGCAGAGGCACTCCTGCATTCTGGTGTTTACCCACGAGATTGTTTGATTTTGCTGGCACGTAGCAGGAAGGTACAGCTTGGCTGTGAGGTAAAGCACAGCATAGTGCCATCTCCAGCACTAACTTGTCACCTACACTGGTCAAGTAGGGAGTTGGAGCAGTTGGGTGACTGCGGGAGGATACTCTAATGCGCCGGTTCTATCAGAAGCAACCCAAAAAGTTTATAAAACTGCCTACAATTCTGTAAACATCCTGCCTGCATCCACGCTGGATGCACTTCAATTCTTGTGAAAATGCTCAAAGAACAGTAGAACTACACTATGTTTTAAAGGTCTAAATGTCACAGCTTGGAAGGCAGAAGCACTTTGCAGAGTTACCAGCATCTAGAATAAAGTACTTGAGCAGTCCTAGCACAAATGTGTTCTCAAGTACTCTGTCCTGCAAGACAGAGGAATCTGCCAGGTACTGTATACTCAGGCCATAATCTACCTAACATCTTAAATACATTCTTAATTGCAAGCAAGGAGCCCAAAGCCCAAAGTTAAACACAGCGAGAGCCATGCTACTGAACTGAGGGAAAAAACCCTCTGCACTTCACCAGGTCAACCCTTAGCAAAATTGGACCTTAATTTCTTGAAGTACCATAATTGTTCATGTGTCTTTGGGCCTTGAATTTGGAAATGAGGGTGACTGTTATTTCGAGGTGTATGACTCAGGCTCTGAGTAACCAGAACAAAATCAGAGACAAGTGTGAATTAGAAGCGCAAGGGATACTGTGGGGGAAGAAGCGAGTGACTGAGTAAGTGTTCTCTGAGGTGAACCCCTTGCCACACTACCTGCAAATGCTTATAACTCACTCATGTGGCGTTCTTTTCATTGTCAACTTTATCACCAGATAACCTAAGTGTCACTTATGAAGCACCTGGGGACAAGAAATACGTGTGGTCCCAGCCTGGCCACATTCCCTCCTACAGTAGTGACTACGCAGCTCTTACTGGGATGGCGGCAGGGCAAGGCAGGCATTAAGAAATGAATTGAAGTGAGGTTAAGAGAAATGAAAACATGTAAATTATTCTCCTGTCATGACACTTTTTGAGGTCTCTAAAGATGCGACAGATTGTAACTGGTTGGTTTTCATATTCTGTATTCCAATGTGCATTTAGCATATATGCCTTATGTGCTTAAGTTCATGCGTACAGAGCGGCTTTTAGCGAAGCATTTCCCAGTGCTGGCACTGTGATTTGCATAACATATGAAATTTTGACAGGCAGCGTGGAGCTGAGCAAGGTTCTGTGCCTTTACAAGGCACAAGAAACAAGTCCTAGCACAAGAAATTTATATTAAGCAGGTAAGTAAGCCAGAATAATTCAAAATAGCCTGGATATCAGGGATACATTTATCTTAATCATGTATGAACAATTATCAGATTACTTTCATTGACTGCCACCTATCTAGCACAAGGTGGCATGGTTAGACTGCATGGCTTTTAAAGATCTTATGTCAGTACTATGTTGCAGTTTGAGCTAAAAAGGAGACGTGATATGAGTAAACATGAACTGTAGTTAGGATTTTTCCACTGGAGGGGAGTTTGGTGTGAATTTAACATAGAAATCACCCTAGAAATCGGGATGGTTTGGGTTGGTAAGGACCTCAGAGATATCCAGTTCCAGCCCCTGGCCATGGGCAGGGACACCTTCAACTCAATCAGGTGGCTCAGGGCCCCACCCAATCTGGCCCTTGGGACACGGTCTCTGATCCTTCAATGACAATGCTGTTGACTGGCTTCATCCTTTTCAGAAGCAGAAAAGGTGACTCTAAAGAGCTCTGTTGGCTACCTGAACGCATCTGTATGAGTCACTACTGAAGAATGTCTTTTCAATGGGCTTTCAGCACCTATGCTTGTGGATGATCAAAACTACAGAAACAACTCTTCACTTGGCCTACCACTAACCCTTGAACAACCCATCTACTTAAATGCCAGCACTTAAATGACAGCATAGTTTCTTTCTGCATGATATGTTAATATCCAAATAAATGGCAGAGCCCTGAAGTAGAGATCCACGAAAGGCCTGTTTCACAAAGGACAGACCACTACTGATTGTGTTCTTTCCCAGGCTTAATAGCTATGAACTCTCCCCTCAATTCACATGGAACCAGCACTGTTAGTAGTTTGTTAGATTTCAGAATGTCCCGTGGGATCCTATTTGGCTGCTGAGTACAAGTGATTCTGTAATTGCTTTTGGAATAGTGTATCGTACTATATTCTCAGCTGCCAGTAAAAACTTTCCTCAGTTCTCCCAAGACTTTTCTTTCATAAAGAGTTTTACCTCTGCCCATCTCCAACTCCTAGGAGGGAAACCACTTCTTTCATTTTTGCTCATGTAGGTTTCTAAATAAATCTTCCATTTTATCTTTACCCTAGAACTCAGTCCTCACAACTAATTTAAGCCAGGTACCTCTGTTTCTGGCGGGTGTTCTGCTCTTTCTGAATCTCAGGACAGAAGCTGATGCTGATGTCAGCTGCAGGTATTTGAAAACCTGTCTGGAAGTTGCATTAAGCAGGTGAAAATCTGAGTAGCATCTCGGAGATTAGAAGATGAACTCACCCAGTTAAAAGACAGGTGACCTAGTCTAAATGGGAAGAGATGACAGCTTTATCTTTAGCAGGCAATGGGGCACAATAAAAGGATGTGGGTGATGTGGGAAGAGATTCATTCTGAGTAAATTGCAACTCCTATCAGCCTAGCTGGAATTCAGCATGTGGGAGAGCAGGGAGTGCAGCTGTCATCATTGCCCTTGGATTTTTTGTGAGGGGAAGTAAACAACTCTAAATTTCAGCCTGGCTTCTACAGAAGCTTATGTGGGTGTCCCAGTAGCTTTTGGTAAATTGTTTACAGTAGGAGCCACCAGGAAAATGAGATTTTTTTTTCCCAAATAAACAAGTTTAACTAATGAAGTCTCAAAATTACTATGCGTTGGGGGATTACCCCAGGAGTCTCATTATCTCTAATTGGATGTTTTATTTCATGAAGCAGTCAGCATTAACTTTTAGCTTGGTGAGGAAAAAATCTCATATTTAATTGCCTCAAATTTTCCTTTATTCCTGGGAAGACTTGGCAGGATTGTGGATATCTCTAGTGGCCAAGCTTTCCATTTTCAAAGAACATCCTTCCTTCCTTCCTTCCTTCCTTCCTTCCTTCCTTCCTTCCTTCCTTCCTTCCTTCCTTCCTTCCTTCCTTCCTTCCTTCCTTCCTTCCTTCTTTCCTTCTTTTCCTTCTTTCCTTCTTTTCCTTCCTTCCTTCTTTTCCTTCTTTTCCTTCCTTCCTTCTTTTCCTTCCTTCTTTTCCTTCCTTCCTTCTTTTCCTTCTTTTCCTTCCCCTCACTATCCAGGGCCAATTTTGGTTCTCCTTCCCACTCGACACCTCCTACTTCATAGCCAGCACTGGTCCCCACAAGCCCTTCAGCAGACTGAAAGCAAGGACTGCTTTCTGCCTGGATGACTTCCTGTCTTGAGGGCTCTGTGCCCAAATTTACACCAGAAGAAATCAGTGTAACTCAAGTTTAATATAGATCAAAGCAGAGCTAATTCTGTGCTGAAACAGTCTGGAATGGCATACCAAACTCTGGTTTTGGCCATATGTACTAGTGTTTCACACTCCTTCCCCCAAAAGAATAAGTTTTGGCTCATAGTATTATCTATTTTTACCTCATCTATAGCCTATTCTAAAATTACACCAGTTAAGCAAAGCCACCTTTTTAATTTCCTTTCTTACTTCAGTGGTCTAAAATCGCTATCCAACATAAGTGAGCAGGGAACACATAGATTTCTTTTAAAATAGCAATAAGAAATGGATGATTTATCAGACACATTTCAAAATATTAATGGTGTAAAGACATCTTGATAAATGAGGGATGGTTATTCTCATCTCCACAGACCAAAATACAGATGTGAAATCCTTCTGAACAGTGCTCAAGATGTTTGATTTCTATTTCAATTGATGTTTGTCAGAAATAATTTTATTTTTACATTATCTAGAGCAAGTGGAAATGAGTATTTGTTCTGTCCTCTTTACTTCTTGCTCTCCTTGCTTATCCTCCTGCCTTTTTCTTTATAGTGATTGCAATGCTTTATTACACATGGTCATGAGAGCCTTCAGGAGCTACATACCTTCCATAGTCAGTATTTTTCCTTATTATTTTAAGGTGTGGTAAACCCAGCTGTTGCCAACTGAACACCTGATGTCTAGTATCTGGAATGTCTAAATTAAAAGACAGCTGAAAAGCACTGTAGCCCAGAAAAAACACAGATTTTAAGTGAAGCACAGGCCTGCTTTGGTCTTCTTGGAGAGATTCTGTACAGCTCAACTTCCACATTCTAAAGCGATCCTCTAGTTCATGAAAAGAAAGGTAGGAATACCTGAAGTTAAGGAATCACAGTATTATGTTGGAAGAAAAGGCTTTGCACTAGAGGAATCCCAGGTCTGAATTGCACTGAATTATGAGTAAGAGAAGGGGAAGACTTCACTTTTCAGCACTAGCCCACAGTCCCATGAAATTAGTTGTAACTAAAGCCACACTCTGAAGACATGGTTCCATATGATGAGGTTAGAGTTCACTCTCTAACACAGAAGGAAACGAACACCCTCTCCCAAATTAAATATTCTTCAGCCTGGTTATTGAGTTGAAGTGGCTCATGGACCATATGGCAAACACCAAGGAGGAGCTAAGGGTGGCTGAAAATCTGCAGTTGCGACATGAGAAGTTAGCAACATCTCAGCTTCTTGGCCTTGGTGAACTATTAGATCAATCAGCTGCTCCTAGACCTGTTTAGAGGAATCAGTTTGCTCTGCCGATCATCACTTCAAGGCCATTCTGGAAGAGACAAGACTCAGCTGAACAAGATAAAATAAGCTATTTTTGCTTGTGCTAGCAGGTTCTTAACAATACATTCAGTATGCCATTGAATAGTCAATCTGAAATGAAAAAGCTCTGAAATGTCTAATAAACTCACTGTACAAAGATCCATGTATGGCCACACAAACGAAAATGTTCTCAGACTACTGGAAAAAAATCGGGAACAATGCTTAGTTATTCAGGAGGGCCATGATTTTTAAAGAAGCAGGTCTGGCTCAAAACCAACACAACTTTGAAAAAAGTTTACCCAGGGGAAAGAAGGCAAAAAGCACTGAAGAACTGGGGTAACAGAGGAACCAACACTGGGGGAACAGAGGCTCTGTTGTTTTAATAGGCAAACGCTTCAGAAGTCAACTCAGCAAATTATTCACTCTGTCTTAAAGTCATCAGCCCATGAGACAAGTCTGGGGCACGAGCCCATTTCACCCAGCCTTTCCCTTTGTCCTGAAGGAGGTGACCCCTCTGACATGGTCTGAATCACTTTCTGTGTCTTGGCACAGGCAGGCATTCCCTGATATTTCTGGTCTCACCCTGTCTTCCCACACAGAAGCACAAGCACAGTTAAGCCTCTGCCTATTCCACTGCACTCCCCAGCCATGGCTGCAATGTCAGGGCAAGGAGAAGGAAAGGACTGGGCAGTAGAAAGCAGACAGTTGTCCATGTTGCCTGGAAGAGGGACAGAAATTTGAAAAGTAGGGAGCGAAGAGTGGCTACTCCAGTGAAAGATGGATGGTATTGACCTGGCTGGGTGGGAGTAACACTGCTGCCAAGAGGAAGGGAGGGAACAAGCTCCTGGACACAAGGAGAATGAAAGATCAGGCTACAGAAATCTCCTATAACTGATATGCACACCTGTCAGCTTTGGGTGTCCTATTATTGCTGCAAGCTTTTAGCTCAAATGAAACCAGCGTAATTGCCCTGAAATATAGCAGAAGTACTTCAAGTCTAAATAATTCAGATGTCAAAATGAGTATGAGGAAGAAAATGATTTTGCGGAAGGACTGCTTTGTTTTCGAGGTTGCTATTTCTTTCTATTTATGCACCAATACAGACACTAACAAATCAGTGAACTGGATGCACAACCAGACACCATCACTGATTACATCTTTCCCTGAACAAAAGCAAGGAAATAGAGGAGGGGGGAAAAAAACAAGCACAAGTTATTCAAAAGGCAAAACTATTTGATGAGATTTTATCTGCTCTGCAATTTAAACAGTATTCCCAAACTATTTACAATCGGAATGTTGAGGGTTGTTGGGCATTGCAAAGGAATTTTAAATAACTCCTGTTGGCAAAGGTTTTTTCTCAGAGTTGCCAAATCTCATTGCTTTATCACAAATCTCATTATGTTGAATTGCTTATTTAAATCACAACTCAAATAATTACTGACTAATTAGTTTCTTGCCCTTTTTTTCTTCTTTAAATAAATGTAAATTTCTCAGGAACATACTTATTGCAGAAGGTAACAGGTAATCAGAGTAAATACCAGAGCAGTCAGGGGTGTTATTGTTCATGCAGACCTTTCTCTAATCAGGGTAGAAGAAAATCCTGTTTACTGGCAGCTGCCTGCTGACAGCAGAAGGACACGAGGTCTGGGACTCCCTGTTGTTCTGTGGCAGTGCTTGCCCTGGTTAATAAAGCCTGGTCCCAGATTAGCTCTCTGTACTCCCTCATCTTCCCTCCACCCTGGCCTCTCAGGGTCTTTCCACATTACTGAAACTTTCATTAATATAAAAAAATTCCACTGGCTTCCCTGTGACTCCACCCAGAAGCAGAGGCATGTTTCCTCCTTAGATATAGAGCAGCATTAAAAAAACCCCACAACACAGCAGCACTTTTCAATTATAACTCAGCTGCTGGCAGGGTTGGGGGCAGGATTTGTGCCTATTACCTGCCCCAACCATTGTGTGTAGAGGTCCGTGATGGACACCAAGCTGCCTTCAGCCTTCGTGGACACACAGCACGCGTAGTGTCAGGAGGTCAGTGTTGCCTCTGGTCATGTATGGGACAGCCAGCCCATGTAAAACCCTGGTCTTGGTCTGATTTAAAGCTCAGGTTTTTGTTATGCTTTCAGTATCAGGCACTTAATCTCTGGTTGTCAGTAAAATGCCATATATGAATGTCTAAAGGGGAGGTGTCAGAAGATGGAGCCTGGTGCTTCTCAGTGATGTCAAGCAATAGGACAAGAGGCAATGGGCAAAAACTGATGTGTGGGGAGCTCCACCTGAACATGAGCAAGAATTTCTTCACTTGTGGGTGACCATGAGTTAGAATAGATTGCCTAGAGAGGTTGTGGAGTCTCCCTCAGTGGAGATATCAAGAACCCTCTGGATGCAATCCTGTGCAGTGTGCTCTAGGATGACCCTGCTTGAGCAGGGAGGTTGGAGTAGATGACCCTCTGTGGTCCCAACCCGACCCTTTCTGTGATTCCGAGATTTCATCCATCTGATCAAAGGCACCTGAGTGATTTTTGGATACCGAAACTCTCAGAAGCTGAGTTAAACCTCCAAAATGTAATTCAGTTGCACCCACTTCACCTGCATCCCCTCTTCCGTATCTTCAGCATACATCAGTGTCGTCGGAAGGCTCTTTGTGGAGACCTGGGGACTTCGCAAATGCATTCCAGTTGGAATGGTAGTAGCCAGGTGGGGCAAGGTTTAAGTTGCACATCAGGAAGATTTTCTTCACAGAAACGGTGGTTAAACATTGGAATAGACTGCCCAAGGAGGTGGTGGAGTCACCACGCCGGGAGGTGCTTAAGGAAAGCGCCCCTTAGTGCCATGGTCTAGTTGACAGGGTGTTGTTCACAGACTCAATCATCTCAGAGGTCCTTCCCAACCTTAATGACCCTGTGATTCAATAAGCAACAAGCGCAGATCCTGGCGCAGAGACCCGGCCCCACCAGACGCATGAGACCCCCGCCAAGGCAGAGAGCAGCTCCTGTCCCGCCCCTCAAGCCCCCGTCCCTCGGGACGAGCCCGCCAGGTCCCGGGAGCCTGCGGGAAGGGACCCGCCCCTCCGCCCCGCGCATGCGCACACCGCCCGGCCGCTGCCGCTCGTCCCTCCGCCGCCGGGGGCGCTGCCGCGCGCCTGCCTTGCCTCCCGGGGGCGGGTCCCGCTCGGGTCCGCGCCCGGATCGCGATGGCGGCGGCGGCGGCGGCGGCGGCGGCGGCGGCCGGGATCGGGTCAGCGGCGGGCGGCGCAGGCGGGGAGCGGAGCAGCACCCGGGACCGGCTCCTGGCGGCGCTGGAGGATCTCGAGCTCTTGGCCAGGTACGGCGCTCGGCCCCGGGCGGCGGCGGGGGCGGGGTGAGAGCTCCCGCCGCGGTGCGTGCGCGGAGCCTCAGGCGGGAGCGGCGGGCGGAGCGGGAGCGCCTGAGGTTGGGATGGGAGGGGCCCGGCCCGACAGGCCCGCTGGCCCGACCCGTCTCGGGTGCTCGTTTTCCTGCTCTCCCGCCGTCCTCAGGCCGGCTCCGCGGGAGAGCGGCTGGTGCTGCGCCGGGGTTCGGCCCGGCCCTGCGCAGTGCTTCCCGGCGCTCATCCCGGTGGGAAAGTATCGGTCGTGCTTCGCCTCGCATTTTCAGAGAAGGAGCGCTTCCCTTTTCTCCCACTCGCCTTTCTCACGTGGCTGACACCTGTGTTTCCTGTGAAGTGCACACTCACACGCCGATTTTAGGCATTTTATTAGTCACTAAAAATTATGCTTAAGTCAGAAATATATAGATGGTGTTGCATGACATAAGCTGTTCCGGTCATTGCCTGTATTAGTGCTACATTCACTCCAAATAGGCTGCGGAGCTCGTCTTCAGAGTGATAGACATGCTCAGATACTTAGTCCGTGGTTTTGAGTCCAGGCTGGTAATCCCCATCCCAGTTGTCAGCCATGTCGTGGAGGCACAGCTGGCATAGCTCCTAATTATTTTCCACACCTCAGGGAGAGCAGGAGCTTAGGAAGGCATTTTCAGAGGGAATAACCTGTGCTATGCATGTGGCTCACTCACTCAATGATTACCAAGAGTAGGATAAGGTATTGGTGAGTTGCTCCTCTTGTGTCTGGTTAAGTTTTGTCCTCAGTCACAGATTTTACTGTGATGTAAGGGTTGCTGGAGTACATCTGTTTATGGAAAAATGAAAACAAACTTGTTCTTATCTAAGTTATTATTTATTTTTTTTTTAATGCTGGAACTAGTGTTCTACCACAGTGAACCCAGAACAATGCTCAATAGCATTTAGTGAATCTTCCTGTTGGTCACCAAAGTGTTGCAGCACTCTGGGGCTAGGCTTTTCTCAGTCACAATACTGGTGGTAGGGGCAAAAATTAAGTCACATGTCTAATCTGTAGCCTTTCCATCAGTTTTGAATCTACACCTCTGCATTATCTGGCTGACACAGGGTAGAATTACAGCACTGTGTGACATCACCCTTGATGGTAGTAGCTGACCTACTTAAAATGGATTTTATTTGCTACTGCTCAGTGTTGCTCAGGTAGAATAAAGCTTTAGTGACAGTGGCAAGTTTTTTTATTCTCTGATTGTTTAAAATCATGGTAGTGTTCAGGAGTGACCAAGAGACATAGACCGATATTAGAGCTTTAATGGGTTTTTTTTTTAGACATTTCTGGCTCCACTGCTGTATTACTCACACAGCCCACTGAGCTGCTTACACTGGACCAACCAAAGAATCAGTACTTCGAAGGACAGAGTCTCCAGATAGACAGTTACTTGTGCATAGGATTGAACTGTCATTCATAGCCTAAGAAGCCAAATAACTTAGCTGAGTTTGCAGGAAATGCCTTTTTGCGTTGTGGTACCCAGTGGTTCTTGCTGGCTTTTCAGAACAATGGCAGAATATGTGGATATCAGGAAGAGTGATCAAGATGTCTGTTTGAGAAGCACTTCTAGTCTGGCACCAGAATATTACCAGGTTTTTTTTTTCCATTTTTTGTGTGCTTGATGCACTGCTAATACACCATAGTGGAAATAGTTGTTGTAAAAGTAGTTCAATTACAGACTCTGTTGGCATTTGAAAGTGTAGACTTAATTGCTCTAAACTACAAGTATATTGGGGAAAAATGGAGAAAAGTAGAGAAGTAAAACAGTGCAGACCCTCTTGCAACAAAGGTAGTAGAAGAAGGGTACAAGTGCACTTCATTATGCTATTTCTTCTCTCACGTTCTGCTTATGTCTTTTATGGTTCAACAGGAACTTAGCACCTTTCTTGAGTTCAAATACATGAGGGCTTCACGAGATCAAATAACAAAGAAAAAAATGTGCTTTCTTGGTTGAAAAATCCCTGCCCACACTGTACTGTAAAAAATAAAATACTCAGGTCCATAGATACTTTCGTAATGATACCGGTACTCTGGTAATTTTGGGATGACTTGATGTGGTAATGCCTTAGAAAATTGTGCAAACTGAGTTCTCGTTTCAGGGAACTAATTGAAATTTTGGCAATTTCAAGAAACCAAAAGCTTCCACAACCAGGAGAGGAGAGCCAGGTAAACTGACTTTCTGAATTGTGTTTCTTTGGGTAAGCACAATGCTTTACTTCTGTATTTTTTCCCCATTCTTTTATTTGTTCTTACTTTCTCCCTTTGTCCTTGCCTGTATTCAAGCTAATGGTCATGATGGGGCTTTGGCCCTGCTGTGAAGGCATTATTGGTTCTCCTGTTGCTTATTCATTTTCTATGTGCTTCATAGGCTATTTCTGTAAACAGGAAGAAATTTCATTTAATTTTTTATTCAAACAAAAATATTTCTATGGATGTCTTTTGCTCTTTGTAGCATGACTGAGGGTGTGTTGTTACTCTAGCCAAATTAAAAGTCTTACAAAACTGTCGTTCAATAGATCCTGGAGCTGCTGATTCAGAGAGATGGAGAGTTTCAAGAGCTAATGAAGTTGGCAGTTGATCAGGGGAAAATCCACCATGAAATGCAGCTTTTAGAAAAGGTAGTAGAAAAGCGGGATAATGATATTCAGCAGCTGCAGAAACAGCTAAAAGAAGCAGAGCACATACTGGTAAGTTCATAATGATGTGTTTGCTTTTGAGCATCTTCTGGTAGAAAAGGTGGTTCTGGGCAAAGTGGTGTTGTGTTATTTTGAGAAGATTTAAATATTTAAACTTCATAAGAGCTTAGTGGTTTGTGTTTTTTCTCAGTAGTCACTGTTTAGTTATCATGGCATTAAGTTTTTTTTAATATTGCTATTTTTTTTCTAAACTTACTTAATTTCTGTGTATTTTGAAAATGTTCACTGAAGTTTCTCTTTTAAAATGCAATTAAATGAAAGGGTTTATTCACAGAGCTGACATTATGTGGATGTTTATAAATTAAAGATGCATTGAAGGTTTGGTTTACTGTGTGGGTTTTTATTTTTTACAACTAGGCAACAGCTGTTTATCAAGCAAAGGAAAAACTAAAATCAATTGAAAAAGCACGAAAAGGTGAGTATCCATGATTGTACATACTACATAAATGCAATTCTAAACAAAGTTGTTAGGTCAAATTGGGCCTTTTTAATTTTTTTAATTCTACTATCAGATTTCAGATGCTTTGTGTGTAAACAAATTTCAATTTCATTGTGAAACTTCACTGTGTAACAATTTCCTCAGAATAAAGGAAGGATTGATTTTTTTTTTGGTGGCAAACGTATTTTAATATGAAAGTATCTCAGTAGTCTTTTTTGACTGATAATAGTATATCTGGTTACCTAAGTGCCTTATGAAATTGCCTCAGGAGGTCTGCTAAGGAAAGGAAGAGAATGTGTGTATATGCACTGTATTTGAAAGACTGACTAGCTGGTGGTACTAGGTTGTAACTGTAGAAGTGCCATTCTGTGGCACTTACCATGCTATTTCTTTTTTTGTGGGGGGAGACACGCATCTTCTTCAGGTTGTTGTTTTTGTTTGTTTGTTTTACAGTATCTTTTATAATTTTGTTATGCCTCTTTCACCTAGAAAATCAAGGAATCTATAATCAAGTTTCTATTAATCTAGTACAAGCACATATTTGGAAGGACTCCTCTGGGTACAGTCTATAATTACTAAACGAACAAAAATACTTTGTTACAGAAAATTCTATATTAAAGCAGGAGCTGAAGTACTAGCAATTTTTTTTTGCGATTGTGAAGTACATTTGTTTAAGAGATTGTGTTTTTCATGAGGTTGGAGAACCATTGATAATGTATTTGCACTTGTGTGTGTAAAATCAGTTCACTGCAAAGCTCATCTTTGCATAGTCTGAGAATCTTCTAAATAGTCATTGCATTAAGATCCAGGCTCTTAATGTTTGGCAAAATCACATTCCCAGTCTTTTAGATATTGATGGCAAATACTCTGAAATAATTAAATTGATGCAATCTCTTGAGAATGCAGCAACATTTTTTCCCACTCTTTCAGGTGCCATTTCCTCTGAAGAAATAATTAAATATGCCCATAGGATCAGTGCGAGCAATGCTGTTTGTGCCCCTCTGACATGGGTACCAGGTAACTATTGTGTTTATCACAGTAGATTTCTTTTTTATAAAAAATCATGGTTAATATCGGGTCTTACAATGTTTTTGTACAGTGATAACCACTGGGATTTATTAGAATAACATTGTTTTCAGCTGTTATATCTAATATTTCCACAAAAATGGATATCTAAAGTTCTGTGGACTTCACATAGATCTCCAACAGGTTATGAAACTGTCTGCTTTCATTAACAGACTGGCCTTCTCTGTTCTTTTTGTTTGCCTTTTTCCTCTGAATGTTTACCCCAATTATAAGTCAAAGTCAAGTATGCTAAAGGCTTTTCTGTGTGATTGGTTGTGTTCTCTCTTGCCCCTTACAATATTCTTTCAGAGAATGTTAGTAAACAGTAGAGTCAGAAGTAGAACTTTTACTATGACACGTTTCAATTTTGGGTACTGCCTTCTTTGTCCAAAATGAAAATATGTTTGATCCAGTTCCTGTCCTTGCTGTTTAGCTGTGAAGTAGAGATTTTAATAAAACAGGTGTGATGCTCGTTGCTCATCCAAGCAACTGGAGTTGGGTTTTTTTGGTCATTAAACTAGGCTCTAAAGCTAATGTCTTCAAGATGATTGTTAAATATATAAAAACATCCTTTTTCTTTTCTTAAAGGGGACCCACGTAGGCCATATCCTACAGATCTGGAAATGAGAAGTGGTCTCTTGGGTCAGATGAACAACCCATCCACCAATGGAGTCAATGGACACTTACCAGGGGATGCACTTGCAGCAGGCAGACTTCCAGGTAAGTGAAACCCAGTTTTGTTTTGTTTTTCTTTATTGTTTATAGATTCACAGCAGTTATACATTTCCCTTAGCAAGGCCAAATCAGAGGTAAAGCAATGAAAATTGTGGTTAATGTTCTTCCTTAGCAGTGAAGACCTAGTAAAGAAAGGTAATTAGAAATTGCATAATTTTTTAAAATTTCCTACTAAACTAGAGACACTACAGCTGAGTCATTATAAACTAAACTCACTTACCTTCATATATTTTAAATAAATAATTAAGTGATTTTCAGACATACTAGAAAGAAGCAGTTTCAGAGCAGCTTTTGCTTAGTGGTGATGACAAAGCATGGAATTGTGAAAGCTGTATTTGGAAGAAAGGTGGTTTGTTGTCATTCCCTACCTCTCTTTGAGTCTCTGCTTAGAAGTTCTGGATTTAAAAGACATGGCAGGGGACAACTGCTGAGATAATACATTGAGTGTAGGAATCAAGCTTTAATCCCTTAATTGCTTTGTGAAATGGGCACTTCCATTGACTTCAGTGGGATTCATTCCTTCATGTAAATATTTAAATTTAGTAGTAAATTACAGTAATTGAGTCAAGAGTTCAGTTGCTCTGTACCTGTGCAGAGTTGATCTACCATGGTTAGACTAAATGGTGGAAAAAGTCTTAGTCTGGCTTCACAGGAGATCTGTAACAGTTCTTACATGTCTTTTAAGCCACTGTCAGGCATTATGAAAAGCTTGTTTTCGGAAATCGTGCTGAATTTGTTAAAAAAACCCCTTGCAACTCCACTGGACAAATAGTAAATTAGGATTTTGTGTCTCTGATCATCTGTCTAACCCTGGTGTCACCTTTTAGGAAGTGACTTGAAATTCTGCATCATCTCACTTTGTAAACCTCTGGCCTCAGATAAAATGGGTCAGTGAGCTGAATGGGAGTAGGACCCTGACACCTATCCACAGCAACCCACCAGGGAAATGCTTAGGACTGGCCCACATATCTTTTCTGTTCTTTTGAAATACAGTCAGAAATGTTAAGGTTGTGACTTCCTAATGGAGTTTGAGCATGTATTTGTGTAGAGCCCATTCTGGCTGGCTCCTTTGCCTTAGAGGATGCAGACTTGATCCATTTACTTTTGAGTGCTGTCTCTATAAGAACTGAAAGGAATTTTTTTTCAGGAATTTTCAGAATTTTCATTGAGAAGCTAAAAAATGTGGGATTTAAACTCCTCCAGTAAAGTTCTTAATTGAGTCTTGGGCTCCTCTGTCAGGTTAAACGCTCACATAACTAGACTGTCAAGGTAAGAGGGAAACATTGATTTACAAGAAAGTTGAAGCTGCTTGAGCATTTTGTGTAGGGATGCTGAATCTGTTGGTGTGTGGAGGCATGTCCTGAGAATGCTTATTATGGGATCTAGTCCTTTTGGAGACTCCTGCAGAGATGTCCAGTTACTGAGTCCTTAGTGAATGTGCAGGTTTTCTGAACTGCTTGGCAGCCTCCAAACTTTGAGGCTGCTTAGCACACACATTCAGCCTGGTTTAATAGCAGACTGGTTCTAGCACTGAAGCTATGTAAACAATGTAGAACACTGGCTTCCATTCTGAGCTTGTTCAGATAAAGGTTTTTCAGACATATTTGGATAAAGCGTTTTTTTCTGAATTATTATGGTCTGCCTGATTTTTTTTTTAAATCTAATATTTTAATCTATTTTTGCATACTGAGAAATGCTAATTTTCCCAGTATTTGTGAATGGTAAATCAGTTCAAACTTTGCTTTGTAGATGAAAAGCTCTGCATTGACTATATGAGTTATCAAGAGCCACCTACACAAATGGGCCTCTCCGGCAGAGCAGACTTCTACAATTACAGAATTGTTCCATCATGAGATGTTTTCCAGATTTTACTGGAAGGTTTAATCTGTCCAAAATTCAGAAAGGATTTCAAGATTTGTTTTGATTTTAAATTGAAGTTCTGGTTGAGCTGTCTTGTTGAATTTGTCAATAAACAAAACTAACAGTTTTTTTGATTATGCCTCTTTTTTTCCAGATGTGCTTGCTCCTCAGTATCCTTGGCAGTCAAGTGATATGTCAATGAACATGCTACCTCCTAATCATAGTAATGACTTCATGCTGGAGCCTCCAGGACACAATAAAGAGAATGAAGATGATGTAGAAGTTATGTCAACAGACTCCTCAAGCAGCAGCAGTGACTCAGACTAGGTACAAGGGGGACAGTATCCCTAGTAGACCTTTCCTGTGGAGAAGGTAGGTTAGATGCTGTTTGTCACAAACTGCAATATCCTTTTGTTACACCAGCAGCCCTGTGTAAGGGAGAAGGTAACAGCTGGCTCAGAAATAGGGTGACATTTAAAACCATGGACTATAGACTTGTTTTTTCCTATTAGATGTTCTGGGAGCTGGGAGAAATGTCTGGGAGCTGTCTGCTGGGGGAGAGATGTCAGATTTTCAGTGATTGTGTAAATATATGCTTGCAAGAGATGTGTAAATATATATTTATATGTATGTATTTACTATACATTAGATAACATAAGTTCCTGGGAAAAAAAGGTGTAAGGGGAATCCCCTTCTATGTTTGTTAGTAACTTTACTCTTTTGATGATAGCCTTTTTTACACCACAAAAATGAAACATGAAGTTTGTAATTTTAGTATCTTTTTTTGTTACTGCCTAAATCCATGTTCTTGATCATCATTCTTGTGTATCAAGAACAAAAATACGGCAATAAGGTGTAATAAGAGTTTGTAATTATTGTAATATATAATGAATTATTTGTCATAAATAAACTCAGCTTTGATCTAACTTCAGTTTTCCAAACTTGTATCTTAGATGAGTTGCCATGTAACTTCAATACTCAGCACGTTTTATCCCAGTATGTGGTTGAATTCTGATTGAGTTTCTTAAGTTTGTACCCCATTTTCCTCTGTGCAAAATGCCCAGTCAGCATAAGAAGCAGCTGAGGAGGAGTCAGAAGTGGAAAGCCTGTCCTTCCTTTTCAGGTGAGCCCTTCCAGGTACACACAAAGCTGGGCAGACTCTGAGGCAGCGAGTGCCCACCCACAAGGCTGCCCCAAATACTTGGTTAAGTGTCCTCAGACCCTGGAGGTGACACACTTTTGGACATGCTGCAGATTTAGCTCCATTCAGATCAAAGTGCTCAAGGATTTTTTTGTTCTTGTCATCTGTATTTTTTTTCACTTCTTTGAACCTGCTAATTTGTTTACTTTGGTAGTTGCATTTCCTGCATCAGCTGCAATGTTATTTTGTCTTTCCAAAAGCACTTCCCTTGGCTTTCCTTTTGTTGTTCTGTTTTGCTTAAGGAGTCACTTTATGACAGCTGCTTTTCTCTTAGATAACTCTGATAAAATTTCAAAACTCATGTGAACTGTTGCTCTTGGCAGTTACAGGTTTCTGTCCTGAAGCACGGCTTCCTGCAGTACAGATCACAATTCTCTTCCCTTTTCCATTTTGTAGATTACTCACAGGAAGTATCTGAATGTGTTGAGGTAATTCCTCCTCTGTTCAAGTAATCTTTCAAACACTGCTGTCAGTAATGCTGCCACCTGTGACCAAGATGTTCAAATTCCGTAAGGATGTATATAGAAGGACTTCAGTCACATTCAGCCACATAATATGGGGCAGTGAGTTTTGTTTTCAGAGAAATGGGAAATTTGGTTTTGCCTCAGCTGCTCCTTTTCAAATACTTCCAGAAGTATTTTCAGAGTTATTAAACTGTCACCTCTTTCACAGTCTAAAGTTACTCATATAGATACATACATAACCTTTATTCAGTATCATGTTTTCCTCTTGGGAGCTTATCTCCAATGTCTTTCCTTTTTAATTCATATTAATCCAAATACATGTGTCCTGTCTCAGTCACCCTACTTAACCTTACCCTTTCTAGCTCACATTAGTTTTTGTCTTAAAACATATGTGATCAGAATCATACACAGTATTGCAAAGTGGAGTTTCCTTAGTGCTTTGTATAATGGAATTGGTATTTTCTTTCTAAATGCCCCTCTTTTAACACATCACACAGACACAGTTCACCAGCCTCTTTCATCTTCTAACTTACAAGGACATTCTTGAAACAAAATATGGAAATATATAATTAGTATTGATGGGAGGTGTAGTGTTACAGTCTGCCCAAAATTCTTGTATGTATCATGTAATTCACCAGCTGAACTATTGTGGTGGGTGGTTGTTTCCCAGCATTAGAGGGAACTGAAGCAATGACTGCTTCTATTTCTGGTTTGTTAGTTACTCTATTAAAGGATTAAATTGGACCAATGTATTACTTCTAATAGGTAAGGCAACAGCTCTCTGCCTGCTGTTCACTTAGCATAAAATCAAACTTCAGGTATTACATGCATCCTAATTGGTTTCCTTGCATCAGTGTTCCAAACTGTAAAGTTCAGGAGTATGTTTCTCAATGCTGGCTAACTGTAATGCCATTTTAAATGAATTCTGACAGTTACAAACAGTTTAGAGAACCATGATATGGTAACTGAGTGTTCTGTTATTCAGTGGCTTAGATATGTACATAATAGATTTTCCTATTTAGGAAAAGTACCAAAAATCAGAGTAAAGATTTAGTTGAAAGGACTGAGTCTTAGCAGCTAAAGTCAACTGAGAACCACATTTTCTGGAGGGGTGGGAAATATAAATGTGTGATACATACAAAGTTTTTTAAGTTGGGGATTGCTGGCAGCTGGTTTCAGTAATCCAACTGTACTCTTTTAATCAGTAATTTAGAAAGGATACAGAAACACTGACATATGGAGATACTGTTTGTGTCCCCATTTCAGTGTCTGCTTGTGTATTTACAAAAGACAGAATGAATATAGCCATTAACAAAATAATCCAAGAAAGTATTTATTGCATGACAGAACATTTTTACAGTGGTCCCTGTTCTCTCATCAGGACCTAGATGTTTTCTAAAATTTTAAAATTGTACTAAATTTATTTTTTTCTTCATTATTCTTTGTGACAGATGGGCAGGACATCTGTCAACTCTTCCTACAGCTTCTTTGTTGACAGCTGAACAGAATAATTTTCAGTGTACATAAGGTTGCTTTCAGGAAGCAAATTTCCACTTTCAAATAGAAAAATAAGCTTTTTACAAAGGTACAGTAGCAAAGGGCTTTTTGGTGATATTTCCTGTTTCAAGACTGCTAAGTAATGTTGCCTCTTTATTCACTTCAGAGAACGGGTGTCTGTCCTATGGGAAGTTGCACATAATTAATATTTCAAACTCTAAGCAGGAGAATTGCCAGGGGCAGTAGTATCCTTATGCCTCATCACTCTGTTTCTCAGCAAGAAGGGCCATCTCTATTTAAAAAAAAAAAGTATGTACAAAGAAAGGAAGAGCTTTTTAAATCCCTCGGGATGATTTCTTTTAAGAACTGAGAAGTCAGTTCATGATTTCAGGCGATTTAAATCTTTCAGTATTGTGCCTGTGTTTTATTCAAAAGAAATTAAAGATATCTTACAATATTTTTGTACAATGAGTATCTCTAAAGGAAATAGACAAGAGATGTGCTATAAAAGAACCCTGAGAAGAAAAAAAATGAGCCAATTAGTGATTTCTATAAAAGTTATATCCTAAAATTAATTGCTGATATCTTAGTGACTACAGCTGGAAAATAATCAAAATTGGTTACAGATTCTAGAAAAATTAAAAATACTAACTCCTTGGTTATGTATGTACTGTTGGGTACTGTTATTTCATTCACTAACAACTCAATCATTTAATCAAACTGAAAATTCACAATTTGACCAAATCTCAATAGCCAGCCATACAGAATTACACCCATCTGTGCTGCTTAATACTGACAATTCTTATTAGCCACAAAGTATGATTTCTGCCATGGAGTTACACCTATAAATGAGATTTGTGTCAGCCTAGTAGAGTAGGCACCTCTCCATTCCAAAAGTTCAGCCACAAGTTGAGATCAGTTGCAGAGATCTGAGATTTTTCTGCAGATAAATTCAGTGTAACTGAGGTTCTAAACAGAACTCTGTTATGAAAGCAACTGGCAAGAAGGGTCAGGGAATTTTCATTCCCTGCAATAAGTCATGACAATCTTTTCACATTTATAATACTGTTGCTTTTTGAGTGTATACTGCTGTTTGCAGGAAAAAAGGCACTGTCTATTAAATGCAACTTTTGTTCACGACAGTAGTTTCATAACTGAAGCTAAGAGACAAGGCCAAGTTTTAAAATTGGTCCAGTAATTACAGGAAAGCAGGTTAAAAAGAGTAAGTTTTGTTGCAACTGCTATTAAGTGAGTAAACTTCCCTGGCTTGTGCTGACTTCCAGATGGCTGGCTGTTCATCACTATGAAGATTAACTAGATAAAACACTGAGTTCTTCTGTAAAAGCAAATGTTAATTGTTAACTAAACCTAGAAATGGGTCTGGGATGAGAGAGAACTGTTGTGTGAAATACGGGAAAAGCACTGAAACACTTGGCATGTTCTTCTTTGGGAAAGATAATATTTTCACATGGGCCGGGTGAGCACTTTCTATCTTTTTTTCTTCTACGCCAAAAAACGTCGGTCTGTCCATTAGATTTATGTCCTTTATGTTTACCTAACATGCAATTTATTTTTACTCTAATTGGTGACTTCCCGTGTACCCCTTCAGATGATCCAGCTCTTCTGAAAAGGGATTGTAACCTTGCTCTCTCAAACAGCGTAAAGCCCAGAATAGTTGATCTGCTGGAGGGAATTCATCCCATTTGACCCATTCCCAGCCTGTAGGGAAAAAAAAAATAAAAAAAATTCAGAGTATAGGGGTAAGATAGGACCCAAGGAACCAGCATGAAATTGTGGCAGGGGAGGCTTAGGCTCCCCTAGGAGAAGGTAGTGGGGCACTGGAATAGGCTCCGTACTGCAGCCTTGCAGAGCTCAAGGAGTGTTTGGACAACCTTCTAACACGAGGTGGGATTGCTGCGGTTTCCCCATGCAGGGCCAGGAATGGGATTTAATGATGTTTGGGCAACCCTTCCAACTCAGGATAGTCTTTGTGTCTGTGATACAATTCTTCCTCTCCGGGTCTATATGGATCATATGGAAACTACCAATACAAAGACTAGTTCTCTCTTGCATACGGAGTCATTTTGCCTGAGCAGTTTTTTGTTTTTTTTTTTTTTTTTTGTTTCCCAGAGAAGCTGTGGATGCCCCATACCTGGCAGTGTTCAAGGCCAGGCTGGATGGAGCCCGGAGCCACCTGCTCTAGTGGGAGGTGTCCCCGCCCGTGGCACGGGGCTTGGATCTAGATAGCTACTCACCCTCGTTCTTGTCGGGCTCCTGGTTGCGCGGCTCGGCGCCCGGCTCGGCCTCGCCCTTCATGAGCACGGTGACATAGTGGTAGCGCTGGGACGCGCACACCGCGTTCACGGCCGACGCGAACCGCACGTGGCGCAGCCGCAGCGCCGCCTCCTCCAGCGTCTCCCGCGCCGCGCACTCCGCCAAGCTCTCCCTGCGGGCGGGCAAGGCAAGGGAAAGGAGGGGAGGGGAAGGCACGGCCGCCTCAGGCAGGGCACGGTGGGGCAAGGCAAGGGCAGGACGTGGAGGGAGGGCGCGGGGCTCCTACCCGAACTCCAGGTGGCCGCCGGGGAGCTGGTAGGTGCCGGCGCCCAGCGCGCCTTTCCGCTTGCCCAGCAGGACGCAGTTGGGGTGCGCGGCGCTGGTGACCACCACCCCCACGCCGATCCCGGGCCGCCGGGGCTGAGCCGCCGCCTCGCCCATGGCAGGCTCCGTCCGAGGCTCCGTCCCGCCGCGGGCGGGCGGGGGCGGATCCGTCAATCAGGGCTTGGGATCCCGGGTTTGGGAGGTCCTTGGCCGGGGGGTGTGCGGAGCGCGCAGGATGCGCGTGCTGGTGACGTCGCTGGTGTGGAAGGTTGCGAGATTCCAAGGCAGGCTGCAGAGGGAGAGCTGCCCTGTCCTGCTCTTTGCCTGGGCTTCCTGGCCTCTGGATGCGCAGGGACTTGTGAGGTCACCGGGAATGGAAAGGGCGTTTGTGCAAATGAGGGCAGCTGAAAACAAGCAAGATACGACTCGGTTTTTGAAGGCCGCGAAGCCAGTCGCTCTGTGTCTGCAGATTTGTTCAGAATTTACCAAGTGGCTTTTCTTTGGTTAGCCCGCTGTTTCTGGTCTGTGGGAAGCCTGACGCTGAAGTGTCACGTTGAAATTTTTTAAAAAGGAAGCTACAAGCCTAGCTGAGCAGAGCTCCACAGGTGGAATAACAGCTCCTGACTGATAAAGAAGAAATAAAAGTTTCTGCTGGCAAATATTTACCTTAATTCTCACATTTTTATAAATTACAGAGATGTGTCGAATACAAGACAAAAGCTATCATTCTCTTTATAAACAACTGTAAAGTTTGTCAGATTTTCCCCTTCTTTAGCCTACTGATCACAACAGAGAAAGAAGTTTTTTATCTGCAGACCTTTCAAAATGGTTTTGGGTTTTTGTTTGTTCTTGGTGTGTGGTTTTTGTTTTTTTTTTTTTTTTTTTTGTTTGTTTGTTTGTAAGGTTTTGAAATATCTTAAGTACAGATGCTTTTATTTACATATGAAGGTCAGAGGGCCAAGCTGGTTGAAGCTCAGTCACATTTTCTGGGATCAGTTTTCTGGGGTTTAACTGCCCGAAGTGGCTCATTACAGCTTGAGATGGGTCCCAGTGTTGGCATGAAGGGCATGTCAGGAGCGAATTGCTGGGTGTGCTAGAAGCAAGATTGCCCTTTGACAGTGTTTGGCTGCGCTGCTTAACTGTGAAGTCAGCTCATACCCTGAATTACTGACATTAGTAAATAATAGTAAAAATAAATAATCTTGAGCAAATTGCCAAGATAGCAAGATTTTTCATAAACCAAGCTCATTCATTTGTATCTGTTTCCCCAGTACAGCTGGAGTATCCCAATCTCCAGATGAAACACCGAACATATCAATTATACCACTTCTGTATTTACATTTTAAAAAGACAGTGATCTTGCAAAAGCCATATCAAAGTTAGTATGCCAAGATTTTCCGTTCCTCTCTACCATCCTCTTAATCACAATAAGGATATGAAGTATTACCCTTTTACAAAACTTTAAAATGGCTAATTATTTGTTAAGGTTTTGAAATCCGGTTGTATACAGATGTTTATATTTGTTTCAGTTTTTTCACCTTACAGTTGTGAGCATTAATATGAAGAATACTGTATGAAAAGAAGCATTTCGTTGTCTGAATCTGTTCTAATTAGTTTCATTCTAGGATTTATTTAGGACATGCCTATGCAGCCAGATTTTGCAGTTCGTGAAGTAAATATAGGCTGGTTTTCTGAGTTTGATGGTGAACAGACATCCACTAATGATATGGGAATAAACAAAGAATGAGAAAGCAGCAAAATCCTCTGCCACAGCAGTATGTTGAACAGCTTGCAAGATTATGATTTATATATACTCGTAAACTTGTTTATTAATATTTTATCTGAGAAAGTACTTCTGTGAGACAAACAGCCAAAACAGTGTATTTAAACCAGCATGTGTCCAGCAGCTACTGGAAAAGAAGAAGATATTTTTCAGGCCCAATCCTTTGTCCCTTATGCTAAGGCTTTTATTGATTTAAGTGTTATTGAATGAACTGTATGTCTGAGCTGATCTGGATCAGAAAAACCCCATTTTTAAAAATGAATCTGTTTTCTAGCATGCTGTGGGTGGCACAGGGAGGGGATGGGACAGAGTTCGATCAGATTAAACACAACACAAAACCAAACCTGACTCAGCAGACTGGGACAGAGATTACGATTTTAGTAGTATGTGTTCCCTGATGCAATTTACAGCTCAGGTACATAAATGAGGCAGGCAGTGAGTCAGAGCAGCTGGGAACAAGAATGGTGGGACTAACCATGTTAGAGACAGGCCACATTTGTGTCAGAATAAAATGACTACACAGCTGTTCCATGAGAAGAACATACAGAGGGAAAGCAAGTTAGAAAAGCATGAAAGTGTACAACAGCTTATTGAAAAGCAGCTACACAAGCAGAAAACACATTCATCTTTCTGAGAATTTCATACACATGGTTCCTTTGGTGTGGATTTTACTATACACTTGTGTTTGCTTAGCAGAATTATGAACTTGAAGATGTAAGGATTATATTTAAATATTTTACATTGCAAAGCTGGCATTGAGAAGCTGGGTGGAATGTGACAGCAGTGCATGACACCAAAGTCCTGCCAACATCCTAGTTGAAACTTGAACTTGATTTTTCTTCTCTTGCATTCAAGCAGCTTGTTGTTATCCTGAACCCTGATACTGAAAATGTAACATTTAACATACAAATGTAACTGTTTCCTCCCTTTTATTTCAGCAGAATTTTTTCCATGACACCACATGCTTCCATTAAATGGCTGTCTTTTACCATAAACCATTGCTTGCTGTAATGTTATGGCTTCATAAGCATTATTAGTGGAAATTAGGCCAAGTATGATACATAGTTTTTATGTTGAAATGTAAATAACCTCTGAGCACATTTACATATGGAGAGAGTGATGGTGTGTGCAAGAGCAATAGGACAAGTTAGAGCTGTACTACAGGTCTGTTGTCTTCATTGATTGTTAATTATTTCTTTGCTGTAACAGACAGGACTGAGTCATTGGAATGAGTGAAGATGCTGAGACAATTCTGTTTTATTTGTAGCTTTGTCATTAACACTTTAAGTGACCTTGTGTAACTCGTAGGCGGGTGAAAATGGATTGTGCTACAGCTTCTATGAAACTTGTGGGTGTACTCAATCCCAGGGGACCCTGAATCAGAAGAATGTAAAAGTGTCTGTTCCTTATCCATCTGGGATAGTACCTGGAGGTCCAGAATGGATGTCTGGAATACAGTAGACAAGAAGTCATGACAGGGGTTTTGACTACTATTCTACAGCCATATGTGGCTTAGTGACTTCTCAAAGCAGAGGTGGCTTCTGTGTATTTATTAACACTCTTGTTTCTCTTCTTTAACCTACCAAGACTTCTCTTGAGCCCATCTAAATTTTCATCATTTGCAGCACCTGTGGCAAGGTGCTCCACAGCTTAGGTATGTGAAAGATCATTTTTGCAAACCAAATCCTTTTGCTTTCACTGAGCCTTTCACCTACTGGCCTTCCCTGGTTGGGAAGAGATGGTGCATTAGTAATTAACATTCATACTGTATTCTGTCAAAAACTGCACCTATCCATACCTGAGAGAGCACATTAAATGCCTGTTTGATAGCACAGATGTCAGAATCCTTGCAGGAGATACACTGGAGCACCTTCAGGGAAGGACCCAGGATTGTCTCTTCTGTATGACTGGGAGGAGAGATGGAACGGAATAATCTGTTCATATTGCAAATGGGTGCAGTGAATAGTTTTATGTTGTTAGATGTGCCTGAGGGTCCTCTTAGCAATCTACAGCTTGTCCAGAGACAACCATGATGGTATTCCTGCAGACAAGTGATGCAGAGAGAATTCACCATCTGTAAGACATACAATATAAGGCAATGTAGACACCACTGAAGGATTCTTCTCATTTTGCTTCAAAGTCAGCTTTTTGCTCTGACCTTGGCTGATTCATCAGCTAAACCTGTTTACTCATCTGTCATACCAAAAAAATGGGCTTTTCCCTCCTGTCTTCAGCTAAAAGTGTTCTGGAAAGCTCAGGGTGATTTTCTCCACAGGTACTGTGATGCTTTTTAAGCCCCTGATAAATCTCTCCTCAGAAATTTCCTTGCCCCTGAACTCATGGCATTGGCGGAGGCTTTCACTTCCTCACTCTGATGTTTTTGGCAAGACCCTCTCTCCTGATGTTTTTCAACAATAAAGTATCAACCAGTGGAGATTACAAGATCTGGGAAATAAATCACATTGCACCATTGTCACTACATGAATGTGATAAATTTGTAATAAAGCAAATTCATGTCTATTCATAATGCCTGAGCCTTCCAGGATGCCACCTTTGGCCTCAAACAGGATGCTTTATTGTTCATCTGTTGTCTGTTAAAACTTCTTGGCTCCTTCTGTCTCATTTGTAATGTACCTTTTCCATGTTTCTTTAATAAATACAGTTTTAAATACAGCTTTTCAGAGAGGGCCTCGATCCTGAGTTAAAAATCTTATTCTGACTTTAGCAAGAAATCTCACAATTTTAAACTTTGAGTATGATGGCATCTAGTTCTGGAGATTTAGCAAAATGTCTGGATATCTGCTGGAATCCTACAGTGCATTCCTTGTGCAGTCCCTGCAATTGTAGGTCAGATATTGAATGAGGCTGAGCCTATACAAACCTGAGTGAGTTTATACTGGACTCACTAGGAATTTGCTTGGTTGTAGCCAAGAGTGTTATCTTTTCTTGTGTGTCTAACAAAGTAAAGAAAAGGTGAATGTGTAATTTCCAAGAACTGTTGTTTTTAAGGTTTTGAGTTGGGCTTACAGCCACCTTGTGCTGACAGTCCGAGCCAGATGGTGGCACTGGTGATCAGACAGAAATCCAGGCGTTTTTACAGTTCCATCCCAATTAGTTTTCACAGTCAAGAAGGAAATCAGACAATACAGCATCCAGATAATTAAAGTTCTCCGTACAGTTATGTATCAGACTATAGATAATGGCAGCAGCTGCCTCAATATTTCTAGAAGTCCTTCAGTACTGCCAGCCATGTGACATTTCTTCTTTTGATGTATAAGATAAAAACCATCTTCATCTTGAAACTGGAAGGATAAGTCACTCCTAGTGAGAAGAAGATACAGTAGTAGTTGTAATCTGAATGTCTTACAGCCTTATGCTAAGCCAAGAATTAATTATAAGCCCAGAGAGAGTTGTTCAATTTCCCTGCAGCAGCAAGCAGCGGAGTCAGGATATAAGTCTGGTTTCCTGACCTGCAGCCAGTACTTATCTCTGAACAGTAGCTTTGGGCTTTTAAGCTTAAGGTTTAAAGTTTTGCCAAGATCCATTACATCCTCTAGTAAACGTTGTTGTAATTCCTTTCTAGAGCAGAGGTCATTTTGGGGAGCCTCCTGGAGTTAGATTTCTTTGTATGTGGAAATGGGATCCATGTACTGTCCTGTGGTGGAACTGCAGCAGGTCCTGTGACTAGTGAAGAGCCACTGTATGTACTGAGGGCATAAAGAGCACAGAGTTCAAGTGCTTTTTCTTCCCTCCCCCTTGGCAAGAAGAAATATTCTATCAGCTATGGTGGGAAGTCTTGTTTGGTCTTTCGAAATTTTGCAGCTCTTTACGGGTTCAGTGACAGATACTCCTACCTTGTGTGTCTGCGCACAGAGGTGCAGAGCCAAGCTCTCAGAGTGGACTCTGCAGAGCCCACTGCAGTGCTAACAGGTGACAATAACACTAGGTCAGCGGAGGACCAGGAGCTGATCAATGACAACTAGAATGACTCCCATCTTTTGCAGTTCTTGCCCAAAGAGAAGTTATGATAATGCATTTTCAGTTTCGGAACAAAAAGAGGTAACTTATCCAGTTATTTATTGGATAATTCAGGTTACAAGACTCAAGAATCTCAGCTCTGACATGGTTTTCCTTCATATCAGGTCTTGCTTTCATGTTTGTACTGTATGAAAGTAACTGCATTTTAACCTTATTATTGGTAGAGGACATTCCTGTTCCATTTTCCCAGGCCAATGCTATTTTCCTAACTGCCATTTTGTTTTAAAGGAAAAAAAGTTTGCCTCCTTGTGAATCACAAAGTCTGGTCGCTAGTTTCTGCAGGGACACCTGTCCCCTGCTTCAGTTCCTTGGTGACCTGACTCAAGCCCACTGGAGAAGTACAGACACTGAATTGCAGAGCAGGAGGCACAGCGTGGAGCTGCGTGAGGCAGAAATGGGGGTTGTGGCACGGGGAAGGGGCTGCAAAATACCTAGAAATATTAGTCCTCAATTCAGTGATAACTAGAAGCCAAAATATTATCTCATAATCTAGAAACTTAAAGATTATCTAATTGCAGCCCACCTGCCATGGGCAGGGACACCTTCCACTAGACCAGGTTGCTCAAGCCCCCATCCAGCCTGGCCTTGAACACTTCCAGGGATGGAGCATCAACAGCCCCTCTGAGAAACCTATTCCACTGCCTCCCACCCTCACAACAGCGAATTTCTTCCTCAAATCTAATCTAAAACCGCCCTCTTTCGCTTTAAAAAAAATCCTCGTCTTACAGAATAATCGGTGTGTTTGCGTTGTTGCACGGAAACACCTTGAGATACGAAACCAAAAAAAGTAATCCTCAGAGTGAAAAACACGGAAAGTTCTTCCATCCCGAGGCCGAGCCGGGAGGGAGTGTGGGCGTGGCATAAGGGACACCTTTTAACAGAGGCGGTGCCAGCCGAGGCCGACGTGCTCGGAGGGTTGTGGGCGGATCACAACCCATACAGGATCCTCGCGGAGCAAATCATACGTTTATTAAAACCGAAAGGGTGGGAAGAACGAGAGGCCGGGGGTCGCCCCTCAGGGCCGCTCCTCCCCGGCGCCGGGCGGGCGTCACGGCGGGGGCGGAGCCGCGCGAGCGCTTCCTGGCCCCGCCCCGGCCCGCGAGCGGCGCGTGCGCGCTGCCAGGGGCACCCGAGGGCGAAGGGGCTCGGCCATGGCGGCCTCCATGATCTGCAGCCGGGTGGCGGCCGGGCTGAGGGGCAGCGGCCTCCGCGCCTCGCTGGGTTCCACCGCGGGGAAGGTAGCGGCCGCTCGGGAGCGGGGGTGGGCCGGGCCGGGGCTGAAGCGGGGCCGGGCCGGCTGGGCTCGTGGTCGAGGTCGCTCCCTGCGGAGCTCCGGCTAGAGGAGCGTCCGTGTCAGCCCACTGCGCCGCCGTCCTGCCCTGCCCTGCTCTGTCCTGCGGGGGTGGCAGCCCTGTGCTCACCTTTGGCGTGCGGCCACCCGCAGCCGCTGTTCTTGCTTGTGGCAAGGCTTCCCTGCGTGGTTCCTTTTCCCTTCCCTTCCGGCGCCCCCGATCCCAGCTTGCTTGGAAGTCCCCGTGTTTGCATCTCCGCCGTCACCTTGCCCCTAGGAGGGGTCGGGCTGTGCCGGCTAAGCTCTTCTTCCAGCTCGCACCTCGCCAGCCTCTGCTCTTGGTTCCTTGTGGGTGCCGTTCGGGGGTGCGGGCTTGCTTTTGGCTGGGCAGCCCTGGGAAGCGGTGACACGGAGGAGCTCGGGAGGCTGCAGTGTGTATGGCAGGGTGTGTGTGGCAGGGTGTGTGTGACACGGTGTGTGTGACACGGTGTGTGTGACACGGTGTGTGTGACACGGTGTGTGTGTCACGGTGTGTGTGTGTCACGGTGTGTGTGTCACGGTGTGTGTGACACGGTGTGTGTGACACGGTGTGTGTGACACGGTGTGTGTGACACGGTGTGTGTGGTGCCGCTGCCCCTTTCTCCTCCGGCCACGTACCGGGGAAGGTCGCCCTGAGCGCCCCTCTCCAGTTACGCGCAAGCTCCCGGGGCCGGCGGCTCGCTCAGCGCCTCTCCCTTGCGGCCGTGCCAAGGAAAGGACGTCCTGCTTGGAGAAGGAATCCTTTGGAGGCTGACCAGGCCCTGTCGGTTCCCTAGCTTGGAATGCTGTAGTAAAGCTCATGTGTCCTCTGCTTGTTTCTTTTATTTGAAGTGAAATGAAGCCTTAGAAAAAAAAATCCAGCTTGTTAGAAACTTACTAATACAGGATGATTTTTGCTGTGCTTGTGCCAATGGTACATACTAAAAAAACAAAAAAAAAGGCGCAAAAATTTGTTTTGTATGTAAGTTTCTTTCGTAATCTTTTTACCGTGAATCTTTCAGTGTTCATCTGTGTTCATGGATTAGCTGAATTCAGTAGGTTTCTTGCTTGTTTGTGTATAAAATTAAAGTGTTATTTGCATATAGTGAAATACAAAAAATGCAGCAAACGTTTTTTGTATTTGTTGTTGTTTTGTGTTACAGTCCTTGTCAGTGCTAGCAGTTTCACCAGCTCCTTCCTCTTGCTCAATAAAACCTCACAAAATCAAATGCTGGACCTGATAGGAATGACTAATGTGGAAGGGTAGGATTAAATGTTCAGGTGTTTGCACTACTACACTGAAGTATACTTGTTTAGTATGTAGACTTTTTTTTAACTTAAACAAAGAGGGTAGTTTTTCACAACAGTTAACATTCTTCCTTTTGTTTACTTTTTTATTTTTTCTTTTTTATTCTTTTCCTTCAGGTAGTTGCTGGAAGTCCAGGAATACTCAATAATCATGGGTTTCAAGTGCAACAACAGCAACAGAGGAGGCTATCACTTCATGAATACCTGAGCATGGGACTGTTGAAGGAGGCTGGCATTTCTGTTCCGCATGGAGTGGTTGCCAATACGCCAGATGAAGCTTACAAAATAGCAAAAGAAATAGGTATAATATTAAAAAGAACATATACACATAGGCATGAGATTGATACAAGATTTGATTGTACCTACTTTTTCTGTCTTTCTTGATAAGATGTTGCTTGGATTTCTGACTGTACCTTTTCTTTAAGAGAGCCTTCCCTGTGAAGCAACCTTGTTAAGAAGGAGTAGGTCAGGTATAAATTCTATTAGCATAGACTAATAACAGCTACTTAAACTTCTTTGAGATGAGTAATGGATTCTGTACAAATACTGGATTTCTTTCTACTTCCAGCAAGGTTAGAGGAAATCCTGTGTGAAGAGTTTCAGTGGTGGAGGCAAGATCTCATGTAGAACAGAAGATGCAAACCATACTTCTCTTTAGGTTACAAAAGAAGAGTAAAATCTTATTCCTTTATGAGTGCTTTTCTGGCAGAATGCAGCTACTTCACACAGGAGGGGAGGACTTTGATGGCTTGTAGCTACATGCTAGATTCCTGGCTTGTTGATGAAAAAGTATCCAATCTCATTTGCCAGGTGCTTAAATACTTAATTTAGAAGTGAGCTTACATTTTGGACTTGACTTTGCCTGTTAATTTGCCACTTTACCTACAATGTGTCCTAGTTAAATCTTGTTAAATTTGGATTTAATATGGAAGTTAACTTCTATTGTGTCAGGCCTTAGAAGGTGGATGTTTTTTTGGTTGGTTGATTTCTTTGTTTGGGGGGTTTTCTTAGTTTAAAGGCTGGGAATTTTTTTGCCTCCCTGGAAAAACATATTAGGCTTGTCACAAAGTTTTAGTGAAGGACATTGGTTGTCATATTCCTTTCTCCTATGCAAATGCTCATATCTCTATTCACCTCCAAATGGATACATTCATAATAATTCCTGAAGTTATAGGATTCATTCCAGTTTCAAGTGTAGATTTAACATGAGAAATGAGATCTGAAAAAAATGATAATTTTTCTTGTAGAGCAAGTTATACTGCTTTGTAATGTACAAAAGAATTAAAAAGCTGCTTTTACTTCAGACATGATGCAAAATCTGTCTCAGGTACTGTCAGATGTCTTCTTTATCATGTTTCCATTAGAGAGTAAGTGATACAAAATTGTAAAAATTTCGTTAATATGAAAGGAAGTTGCTAAAATACTTCTGAGAATGGTTTAAACTTCAGAACGTTACCTTGTGTTAAGGGTGAGTTTATGGCATGATCAAAACTTCCCAAATCAGGCATTCTCCTTTTCTCTACTTTAGTATTTGCACAGATATTGCTGGAGGAAAAGGAGAGAACCTTTGTCTATGACTCTTTAATCATCAGCCCAGAAGCTCATGGGTCAGGATTCCTTTGTTTTGTGCTTGCTCAGAGGGGGCTCCTACAGCAGTTTGGGTATGTCTGGCTGCTGGTTTGTAGCTGTGTGTCATCCTTGTGACATCACAGGCATGCCTCTTATCTGGAGTATGGGACTCTGGGCAATTTCTTGGGGATCAAAAGAATGAAGTTGTGAAGTGTGGGAGTTGGCATCCTTTGGTAAAGGAATTCCGGGCTTCTGGCTGTCAGCTAGATACTTTGTGTAGTCGTGCTGTGGCTTTCTTTGGTACTTGAGATGAGGAAAGGAAAACTTCCTGAAAGGAGAACTCCCCCACTGGAGGAGCTTGAAGTTTTGAGGCATTACTCAAACATGTCCAGAACTCATTCTGAGTAGTGACCTATTATTCTTTGCTCTGGTGTTTTGGATTTCTTTGGTTATGTAGGCATTTAGCTGCTGGCTTTCATTTAGTACTTAAAAAAAAATCAACAAAACACAAAGCAAACAAATACCTGTCAGAATGAAAAAGTTAACTTTTTTTGGTCCACCCTCTCATTGCTTATTTTTGTTGTATAGGAGTAGTTGCTGGTGTATATTAAATTATTTTTTGTTTCTTTTTATATGCTAAACTTTTATCAAATATTTGTCTGGACCATCACAAAGACAAATTGGTAATACTCTCTGCTCAGTTTCCCTAGTGTTGATCCACCCACATGTTCCTGGTAAATTTACACAGAGCAGGTTTCTGACTAAAGGTTGAGTTTGGCATTGGATTTCTTCCTGTTTGCAAATACTTCACTTAGAAATGGGTAAATTTTATCCCAATGTATAGCAAATGCAAACTTCTCATTAATAGAGATTATCATAGGTTAGCTGTGGCTGTAGCTAAATCAGTGTTACATAAGCATCTTGCTTAAATGAAAAAAAAAATTAGCTGAGTAACTTCTGTTCCAAAGCTTTGATAAGAGACTGCATCATGACTTGATAGCCTTCATGTTTATGGCTTGCTCTTAGCCATGTGTGCATTCCAGCTAGCAGTGTGACCAGTTCTGATTGAGAAGCTGATATGTGTATGTTATCAGGAACATGACTAATGAACCTAAAGACTGTTTGGTGAACAGATGCTTGATCAGGCTGATGGCAGATAGCTAAGCAGAGCACACTATTTGAAATTAACATTGCTTGACAAACAATGCTAATGTTGTTTGTTAAGAGACACTTCCATAGGTGCAGCATATTGTTGTAACTCGAGTTTTGATGCTTCCTGATACTCCCTCTGGTAACAGTTGAGTGGAAGGCAGTGACATATTGGGTACTTGTCTGGGTTTTTTTAATACCATGCATTTCTATTCATAATGATTTGAGAAGTAAGACTTTTTAAGACATTAATGTCTTGAAGTTGCTCTTGTATGCTGATGGTTTTGTCAGGTTTTCAGGTAATGAATCCCATAGCTTTATGTGCATGGCAGACTGTCAAATTTTAGTAAAATATAAAGCTGTATAAAATAAGAGGCGTTGAGAGAGTGACAGCAAAATATTTCAGTTTTCTACATCAGAGTTCTTGAAAGGAGACTGAAAGCTTCTGGAATCAAGTCTGCTACTTTTGCTGTTGGAGTTTAAGAGGTGCAATGCAGCTCTGTGTCCCAGTGGTATACAATGTTCTTTTCTGTTTTGATATGCTTTCTACAGAATGGTTCCAGTAATTGGTCTGGCTGTGTTCCTGCTGACAGTTACTTGATTAATAGATGTTTTCTTTCAGATCTTTCAGATTTTTTTCAGTGTTACTAAAATTATTTAAGTACTTTTCAGTGTTATTTATTTTTCCATCTGTTGCTTAAACATACAACTTGTATCTGTTAAAAAGACTTTAAAAAGTAATGTGTAAACCAGGGTAGATTTATGAACAGAATTTTCGATCTCAGGCTGGATTTAGTCAGAAATCAAAGCTTAGTACAACACGTGCAATTAATTTCTAGGAAAATGGTAGCTTTTCTTTTATTAGCTCTTCAAAAGATGTATTCCAGGCACTGTGGTAAAAAGCTGGGATGCTTTTATTCTTAGTGTATGCCACACCTTCCTTGGCTGTCTGATTTAAGTTTTTGGGGTTTTCTGGTCTATGTCATAGTGAAAACTCAAGTCTGTCATAGTTTTATTTATAGTATTTTTTTGTTGTTTTGCCATTATCAGTTTTCCTTGTTGGTAATTATCTGTGTGTTCCTGATGTCTTTTAGGTTGTCTGAAACTCCAGAGTGTTTATTCAGTTGCTCTAGGACATAAGTTTGCTGTCTTAGATCATCATCTGAGTAGAAATCCCCCAGATGTTAAAATCATGCAGTTCTGTTCCTACTTACCTGGTCAAAATGTCTAGATAAACAGCAGTAGTAGTTTAGAAACCAGACATTTACTTACATTCTAGCAAATGTTATTGTTTTGGCATCTGAATCTTTTATTTTGCTTCAGCCTTTGCTTTCTTCTGTAGAACTTCACTCCTTTGAAGTTAAAATATCAAAACATATTGTTGATGAGAATTCACTAATTAAAATGAACTTGTATAACCAGCCCATCAAATTTTGACCTCTGTATTTTAATTGCTTGACTTAAGCTGTTGCCAAAACCAAGCCTGTCTTGTGAGCTGATGACGAACTTGATGCAGTTGATTAATGTCAAGAAGTATTTGTATAGAAGATATTTTGTAATAGCAAAACATCTTGTTCAGTTTCCTGACTGGTATGGTCCTTTCAGTGAAAGTATGATGATTCCTGGCACATAATTATTGTAATAATTATACTTCTGATTTCCGTGCATTGAGTCTTCTAATGCTCAAAGGTTTCAAATGCTGAAAAAATGTGATTTTGAAGTTCAAATTCCTGATAGCTATACTTACTAATGAAATGCAGACAGTGTACTCTGAAGAGATTCTCTGTTCTGTTGACAGAATTAGGGTCACCATATTATTTATGTTGACACTCCTGTTAGTTACAAACCCATCTTTTCCTAATGCCAGTAGATACACCTGTATTGTTTAAACTTAGGTTTTTTTTGTATGCGTGCAACAAGAAAGAATTATCTTGTGTCATAAATGGAGGGTTACTTTTTCTGATGCAAGAACTTTGAAAAACAGACTGAAGTGAAATTTGCAGGTTTCTCCCAGAATAAGTTTGCAGTTGAATGGTAGTTGAGAATTTGATTGACACTTGTGTTGCTAATCTGTCACTGCCCTTTACTGTTGTCTTTCTTGTCAGAAGAGATTAGGTTTACATGGTTGTTCTGAAGGTGTCTGTAATATGTGGAAAGCAGTACCTCTGCTACAGATAGTATTGGGCAGAGAAGTGGCAGTTAATGTGATTTGACAAAGTCAAAATGGAAACTTGTAAAGCAGAACATTTTAATCAGGCCTGTTTGCTGTAATCATTGGACTTTTCACTTGCAGAGGAGACTTCAGAGACAGAGTGAAACAATGACCCTTCTTGCCTCTTAATAAGCTTATTAGAAGATTGTATTTTACATGGGTAACTTTCTGCTTACCTGCATGCATTGATCTTTCTCCCAGTTTGAAAGCTTAAATTATAGAATCAGAAATGATTCCTTCAAAATAAAATAGATATTGCTATTGATAGAAGTGAAAATGGTTTTGTTTGCTGACTGTGTAGCTCTTTCACTGCCTAGTTACTAAATTATTGTTGAAGGTGAAGCCTGTAGTGTTAGTAAATGTATAGATTTTTGTTATCCTGAACAGATTAATGTTAAGTCAGTGTTCTGATTTCAGACAGCTGTTCTCCTTGGTATCTGCTCTTAATTTATTGTACTTACCGTGCTTTTCGTGCTTTTCGGGCTGACTGTCATTAACATGGAAATGTGATACTTACCAAATGCTTGTTCTGAGATCCATGCTTTGGCCTTTAGCTTGCTTGCCCACATGAGCTGTACTGTTGTTCTAGTGCCCTGTGTTCAGGCTTTACAATTTGTTACTGCTGCTGAAAACTGAAGTTCTGCTCACTGAAGTTCCTGTGTGCATGTTCCTGTCACATGGTGCACAAGTCTGCAGGAGCACTGTCTATCTGCTGGATGAGCTTTTGCCTTCAGGGAATCACTGTTCTGGCGTGATAGCACAAGTGCTTCTACTGGCACAAGAAATGAGGTTGGAGTGAAAAGCTGAGGGGTGGAGGCAGGGTGGGATTTCTGTGGTGATGTGTTTGCTGGCATAAGCTGTGTGTGGGTATCTGCTCTAGGGCAGAAACTGCTATTTTTCATTGAAACGCCAGTCTAGCAGCATTTCAAAGCCATGTGAGCGAAAAAACAAGGGCACAATGTTGATACTGAGTAGAAAACTATGGTAGCTGCTGGTTTCCAGTTTTTTTTCTTGCGTTACTGTGTATCAGCAGTTCTTTCGTGTCAGACTTTGTGACAGTGCTGCTTCTGGAGCGCTGCAGAGGAGGTGTGTGACAAAACACTTCCTCTTGTTTTAGAGTAATTTTCAATAGGAGCTGTGGAAAAAAAAAGTTTATTGAACAATGAACTTTCTGCATGATGGGTTATGGTTTTCTTGGTACTGTCTTAAATTTGTTTCAGGTACATCTGTGCAGCTTAAGTGCTTGCAAGCATAGCTGCTCAAGTAAACCTCTAACTTGTTTATGCAATCAGGCAGCTAGTTTGTAGAGCTGGAGGAAAACAATTTGCAGGTCATTAATAATCTGCTCATTTAATGACTCAGTTGTTGCATAAGGGTTAGTCAAATGATGTTCTGGCCAAAACTGATTGTGAAAAATTAAAAGTTGTTTTTTTCACACTCTTTTGGATGCCTGTATGTTGACAAAATATCATAATGTGTAATAATAACAACGTTTTAAAGAAAAATCTTCCAGGATCAGGGCAATGGTGCATTTAGCCCACTACTCTGCCTAATAACAAAAGAACATACTATTTAGGGCAATTCTTAGCCTGCCTATTTTCTGCAGTCCATTACTCCTCATTTCCCCTCAACATTCATATATTTTGTCTTAAGAATATCAGAGAGAATACCTCTGCCCAGTTTCTTTAGACTCTTCTATTCTTCCTTCATATCTCCTGGTAGACTTCCTTATGTTTTGTGTGAAGAAGGGTATCTTACTCTTGCACTTTTCAAAAACTGACTTTCTTGATAGATGGTCTTTGTTTTTGGCTGTTGTAGAGCAAAAGCCAGAATGAATTATTTACATGTAGTCGTGTATTCTTGCTCTGTCCATCACAGGTATGGCTGAAGACTGTAATCATGTTCTTGCTTTGTTCTCCTTTTTTAGATTTAAGGATGTGCTAAGCTCATTTCTTATAAGGGAATCTCCTAATTTCAGTGATCTCTTAGTTACTCATTTACTTTTATGCCCCGACCTAAATATGTTCCAGCTGAGATCTTACCTGAGCTTTAGTTGGGCTCTCATTTGACTTATTCAGTTTCTGGTGTTTGTTGCTAGGAGGAATAATTGCTACAGAGAAGGTACCTGGGGGTGAACTTCATGGGTTTTCTGAATGCTTTTCTGTAGATGCAGCTTTTTATCTTCTGGACTTAGTGTAGGAAATGGAAAACAAGCTTTGTACTTAAAGTAATTGCGTAAGAGTTGTCTTGTGTGACTTCTATAAAGTATGTTAACTTGATTGTCAGTAAAAAATAGATATCTTCAGGAACTGAATTAAATATTAGAATCATAAATCAATATATACTTGTGTGTTCATAACCTTCATGCCTCTTTTGCAAAAGAGCTTTAAAATCCTGTGTGAATTCAGAGATCTGTTGTTAGGTAGACATTCAAGAAGTAAAATCAAGAGATAGCTAATTGGGAGGAGCGACTTAAGTCTTCTGCTTATAACCACCCTAGCATGTGATATGGTCTGAGATTAGTTTCACCTGTCCAGGCAGGACATGGGTCAAAATAGGAACCAGCACAACTTTTGTGTCTGTCATAACCTTCCTCAGTTTATGTAGTGGCTAGTTTTGCTTGATTACTGTAATTTTTCTTTGGCATTTCCATGGTTCCCTTTTAACATCCAAAGGAACAGCAAGTTCTTTTTTGGCTTGGAAAGATCAGAGGGGCTCAGCTGATGGTGGAATGAGAAAAAATGGGATGTGCTGAACAAATGTCAGTGGGGCAGTTCTTAATATCTTGCAGTCTAGCTGCTGTCTGTACTCTGTGTAAGTGAACTTCAATAATAACTCAAAACTTCAGTTTTTTTCTTTTATCACCCTGAAAGACTTGAACTCTTTTTCTTTGTTTTTTTTTTTGTCTTTCAGTGACAATTCAGTATATCCCAGTTGATTTTTGTTATATTCTCACACTTTACTTTTTAAACTCAAATGCTCAGTTTCCCCTAACTAGAAGAATATTTTGTAAAGGATTTGTAAACAGTTAAAGCCAACTAAAGGACTTACTTTGCCTACTCTGGGAAGAATAGTGGGTTTGTTTAGGTCTCTGACTTCTGCAAAGCACTCAAGCTTCTGCATTAGTGCTCTGCTGGACGGAAGCCAGGGGGTACCTGGCGAGCTGACTTGGGTAAGTGCTGTAGTTACATATCATTGCTGGGACGGTAATGGTTTAGAGCTGCAGGGTATCTGTAGGTGTTTGAGGAAAACCTTGCATATGGTGTGTCAGGTATTCAGTTTCGTCTTGTTAATAATCTATGAGGTGCTAACTATTTCTTGCCAGGTGCTTAATCATCCAGGACTCCAAAATGTATCAAAGATGATCAGAACACCAGCATTTTGGGGTACTAACTCACCAAAGTTTGTTCACAGAACAGCCTAAAGCTGCAAATTGTGGATTATTTGAGATGTTTGGAGCGATTTATGTGAATTACAATATAGTCTTCAATTCTTGACTGTGTTTTGAATGGTGGGTGTGGAGAAGGGGGATAAAATTAAAGCAGCCTTTGTTATTCTACTTGAAGCAATTTGTTTTAGTAGTCAGATGACAAATTTTTGGGTTTTCTTTCATTCTAGGTTCAAAGGATCTTGTGGTAAAAGCACAGGTTTTAGCTGGTGGTAGAGGAAAAGGAACATTTGAAGGTGGTCTCAAAGGAGGAGTGAAAATAGTTTTTTCGTAAGTTCTTTCTAAATTATCTAACCAAGTGGAAAAACTTCAATGTTTCACATTACGTATTGAATCTATTGCTTTCTTTAAAACCAGTGTTTTAATTATTAACCTTAAAATAACAAAAATTAGATAAAGCTTTTAAAATGCTATTTCTGTTTTTACAGCAGTTTCTTTGTCACATTCTCAACTTCTTTTATTCTAGTCCAGAAGAAGCAAAGGATATCTCCTCCCAAATGATTGGAAAGAAGCTGTTTACCAAGCAGACAGGAGAGAAGGGCAGGATATGCAATCAAGTATTTATCTGTGAGCGCAGATATCCCAGGAGAGAATACTATTTTGCAATAACAATGGAAAGGTCTTTTCAAGTGAGTAATATTAGAAATAGAAGTAAGCTAATTAACTTGTTTGAACTGAATTTTAAAACAAAATAAACAAAACTGTTTACTGTACTGTTCACTTGCTTTTGAAGATCAGAAGTATACAACCTAAATTTTGTTTTCCAGTATATCTGACTATATGATTGACTTTGTTTTCAAGTGCTGTAAAGATGTAATGCTACAGTTTGAATGTACAGAATAATAAATGAGTATTGGTAGCCCCAGATGGTCAATGGGGAGATGGGTAGAATAAGGGGGTGATTTTCATGTTGGTTTTAATTTGCATTTGCCTACCAGATTATGCAATTTAGTTTAAAAATACAGCTATGCATGTGCCTGTACACCCTGTTTTTGAGTGCCAGAAACAAGGTAAGTGACAGTGTTGTGGAAGAGCAAGTGGTCCTGCATAAATCCAGCATCCTTTTGTTCCAATGTGTGAAGGTTCCTAGAGGTGCACTGGTGTATCCCTTGGTTTTGAGATTGCTAGTGGTTTTCTTATACTCAGGCTCTCCATGAAATGGCTAAGAAGATTTAGGCCTAGAGGTCTGTCTTCAGAGCTTTCAGGAAAATGAAAGCCAGTCTTTTCTGCATGTATGGGCTGTATGTGTGGGTATGTAGTTTTTTAGGCTACAGTTCAAATGTGGTTACTGAAATGTGTCAGTGTTTTCTGACAGACGCGTGTTCTATTTGGAGCATAGAAGATGAATTGCTAAGTAACTTTAATGAAGCCAGGATTTGGAACAGATCTTGGAACTTTGTTTGCTGGAGCTCAGAAAAACTGGGTTTGGTCTGTTCAGATGCTTAAGAGTTTGCAGAGGCACTGGTTTTGGTAATTAGGGGATATTTAAGTATGAATGAAATAATTTTCTGTGGAGGAATGAGAAAACTAGTCTTACTTTTTTTTTTTTTTGGTAGCCATATTAGGAATTAAATATTTGTTCCCTTTTCTTCCTCCATAGTGTTCTTTTTGATAGGGAAGTATCAGTTGTGTTGAATTATGAGACTTGGGCACCTTCGCTGTGATGTGTGCTGGAATAGAGCAGGGAAGATTCAAAAGTTAGCATGTGCACCACAAGGTGGCATTAAAATGCTGTAAATGAACAGATTTTTAGACTCTTAAAATTGTGTAAGCAATAAGCAAGGATGCTTACAGAAATAAAATTTATTGTAACTGATTGAAGCAAATTAGATAAAGAAGGAAATAATATTTTCATGACTTGTTCTTGCTCTTGTATAAAAGATAAATCTTATTAGCACATATTGATCATACTGTGTGGGTTGTTGCCTTTTGATGAGGATGTGCTTTGTTTTTATTGCTGACTTTATAAGTCATGTTTTTTGGATGTGCTTGTAATTACTGTAACTTGTATAGGATGCTTAGGTTGAGGAAATGCCTTTTAAAAGAAGGAAGTGTGAAGGTTGAATAGCACACAGTGTTTATTACTGATGCTGTTGCAAACCTCTTCCTTTGCGGAGGGAGAAAATGATTAAAATAGTCAGCTGAAACTGGAACCTTATGACTTGGATATTATTCACCAGCAGGGGTTTGTGTTTTAAGCAAAACTTTGAATTCTATGGAACGATGAGTTATTTTATGATAGTTCAAGATAAGAATATCCAAAAATGTTCATTGAGTTGAACCTTGCTATTAGATGCAGGGTAATTTGCCAGCAATGTATTTAGATTTGGAAGGATGGTAATGGGAGGGGAGTGGTGTAATTATTAAGCGTCTTCTCTGAACCAGCGTCACATTTTCTATAATTAATTGTTAACAGATATAAGGCTGCTTAATCTTTGAGTTCAGCTGATAGGAAATGCTGCCTTAGTACATCCATAGTCATAATCTGTGCATGGGTGGTGGTAAGGGAAGGTTGGTTGAAGGGATCCAAGTATGTCTTTACTGTGAACTGGAGGAGAGATTTTTAGGTTTCATGGTAGTGAGTCCTGTGTGTTTTTGTTGAGACATGGCCTTTTAAAAAATGAACTCAGCTGCAAATGCTGTCAATTCTGGTTTCTTAATTTCTTTTTATTAATCAGTAATTGAGTGCTGTTTTGTTTTGCTGTGACTTACTTTCAGTGGAGGCTTTAGTTACTGAATGTTGTGATCCTACTGAGTGGCAGGTATGGTTTGCAGTGATTTATCACTAAGTTCTGCAGACCTCCATTTGTCCTTGGAGTTGGAGCATGGTAGAATGAAGGAATGAGTGCCTGGCATTTGATCTGTGTTTGTGTAGGACTGAGTGAAAAAGATGGAGATGAGAAGGTAGTGACACTTTCTCTGGTGACACCTGAAAGATAAAATGTGTGTGATTATGAAGCTGAATCTTTCTATCAAAATTTAAAAATAGTATGTTGGTGTTAATTGTTTTGCTGCTGCTTTATAGAGGAAATTTCTTCTTGTTAAAAGAATGTGGACCTGACATACACTTTACATTTGGAAAGTATTATTAAAAAGTTTTTTATGGAGGCATTGAGTAGATTGTAACACTCTCATCAGAGCATACAGGAAAAATGCTCAAATAAAAATTTTTCCAACAAAAAAGGTTTTATTGCTGTGAAGTATCTTATCGGAAGAACTAAGTTGCAATTGTGTGGTATAAAAGTACTTATGCTTTTTTTTTTTTCCTTTTTGTTCTAGGGTCCTGTGCTGATAGGCAGTTCTCAGGGTGGTGTTAATATTGAAGATGTTGCTGCAGAGAATCCTGAGGCGATAATTAAGGAACCCATCGATATAGTAGAAGGCATAAAAAAGGAGCAAGCTGTTAGGGTAATTGTTAATGTGGGAAACTACACATTACTGAGCGTGGGAGGGTTGCTTCTAATTTTTGTAAAGGGTGTGTGCATTTTATCTGCTGAATTGTCTTAAACCCTTGTTTGAAACGGATTTGAAACAGATATTTAAGTATTTTCAGGTAAATCAGTGTAAATCCAACTGCATGGCAGTACTTTATCTAGCTTTTGTACAGCTGTGCAAAGGCATATCATGATAAATTTTTATTAGCTCTTTTTTAGGATAAGTGCAGTATTCTGTATTGGTAGCAATCTGTTAAAACTGAAGAGTGAGTTTGTTTTTTTCCTTCCAGTAGACAAGGCAGGTTTTACATCTACAGATTCAAATGACATTGAGATAATAGCTATACTGAGACATCCTAACATGAATTAACAATAACCATTCTTCTACTTTCAGCTTGCCCAGAAAATGGGATTTCCTCCTAATCTGGTGGATGAAGCAGCTGAAAATATGATCAAATTATATAATCTCTTTCTGAAATACGATGCTACCATGATAGAAATAAATCCTATGGTGGAAGATGCATCAGGAGTTGGTAATGTTTCTATTCCTACTCTTCATGTAACACCTTGACATTTTTCTAACTCTTGGTTGCTTCTGACGAAACTTCAGCTGTATTCAGCAAGAGGAGTTAGTATTAATGTGGTATGTTGAAAAACAAATTTAATAAAGCAGGTAAATTTGAGAATCTAAATATAGTAGGAATCTGCTCGTAATTGCTAAGTATGATCTTAAGTGTAAGTAACTTCCTTTTTTAATGTTTAAATTTTGTAATAAAGAGCACATCTACCCAGGATGAGGCATTCCTGGAAATCAGGTCTTTTCAAAATTCATAAATTGAAACTTGAGCCATCTCATGTATCCAGAATTGGTACTGTGATGATAACCAGAATAGCAGCAACTGTGAGAAATCTCCTGCCTTGATGACTCAGGCATTTGAATAACTGATGGAGTGTGATATATTGAAAGACTGTAGGGGTTTAAGTAATATCTTGATGTTTATCAGGTTTTTAGCAATCCAGTTGCAGAAGTTATTTAATGTTCAATCACAACCAATTCCACTCTACAAAAAAATAAGCTTGTTGAGAGTATTTGTACTTGAATTCAGATACAACTGTTTGAAGTTTAAATATGAATGTATCTGTTTCATCAAAGTGTGTAATTACTGTTACTGGGGTGAGGTTTTTTTTTCAATTTTTAAATAATGCTTAAGTGATCAGTGTAGACCAGTCTTTCCCATCTGTTTCTTGTGCTTTGGTTTTTTTATGTCATTTTCACTGAGGGATAGAAATGAAGTGATACATTTGTACAGACAGAAACTTAGTTCTGATGTAAAGAATAAAGAGTACTGTAGGTTTTCTGCATGCTAAATCTTAAGTAAATTTACTTCTGTGTGCTTTTTCCGAACACTTTTTCTTCCAACTCAGACACTTCTTCATTATGTTTCTGTGTACTTACAGTCATGCACACATTATATATGTTTATTCTGAAAGGAAAAACTAAGATGAAGTAAAAAACCTCAAATCAGAGACCTACTATAAGGATTAGTTTTATGCTAATTACTTGCAGTGGTGCATTTGCTCCCTTCTTTTCCGGGCTGCAGTGTGATGTGAGAAAACATAATTTGTCAAGATTTACTAAACAGCTTGTTGTAAGCTTTTTTGGGTTTAGAGTGTGTCAAGAAACAGTTATCTTCCCTTTTTGTGCGTAACTGATTGCATGGGGAAACTGGAGAGGATCTTGTATTTATTGACAGTAGTACTTTTTAGCAAAGTGGTAGTTTTAGGAATGTCTTTTTAGCAAAACTTTGTGTTTGGACTGCATGACCTGGCTGCCAAGTTTGACTTAACATACTTTGACACATTCATGTAGCAGTTGAGTTGTTACTGTAATATTAAATGATGGTTAGTAATGGTGGGTTTTTTCCCTTTCAGTGATGTGTATGGATGCAAAGATAAACTTTGACAGCAATTCAGCCTATCGTCAGAAGAAGATCTTTGATATGCAGGATTGGACACAGGAAGACCAAAGAGACAAGGATGCTGCAAAAGCAGATCTCAACTATATAGGGTTGGATGGAAACATAGGCTGCTTAGGTATGTACTATGTAATGAATTTTAAATGACCTAGTGGATGTGTAAGCTGAATTCCTAAATGTTATCTTTATTCTCATATAGTCAATGGTGCTGGTTTAGCTATGGCCACAATGGATATTATTAAACTTCACGGCGGAACTCCAGCAAACTTCCTTGATGTTGGTGGTGGTGCTACAGTTCAGCAAGTGACAGAAGCCTTTAAGCTTATTACCTCTGATAAAAAGGTGAGGGAAGAGTTGGCATATCAAGGTGCTACACAGTGGTGAAACAGGCTATGATTTGGAAGACAATGCTTAGTGCATATTCTCCAGAAAGCATGTTTTTATAAGCACAGTACTAGAAAGAAAGAAGACAGAAATATTAGCTTAATCGTGGTGCAGATGAAGGAGGCCTAATGATCTATTGAATGTTTTTACATTTTTAAGTAATAGAGTTTTTGACTGTGTACTGAGTAGGCAATTTCATGTCTTCTGGTTGAAATTACAGCTGTATTTGAATCTTCCCAGAAACGTTGGGGTCAGAAACTCCCACTGTCTGCTCTTTAAACAGAAAGCAGAATTCAGTTGGTTTTTCACTTTTTTTCTCTTTTGGACCAGTTTTGCAGCTGAGTCTGTGTTTTGTGTAGAGATGAATATTTGCTGTGCTGTGCACAAACAAGTTTCTAAGGTACTGTTTCTATGTAATGTAAGATAAAATAACTTTGCAAGGGCCTTCTAAGGGCTTTAATATTTATCCTATTAAGCATTTATTAGAAGTGCTTGAATATTACTAAAATAATACATTAGTTGAAACTAGAGGAGGAGCTTTTCCACAGAAATAATGTAAACACTGGATTGATGGTCTACATAGAGATGCTTATCCTGGGGGTCTTGGCAGTTTGGGGCTTTCTAAAAATAAATAAAATTATTTTAAAAGGGGTAACTGTAAAAGGTGGAAATGACTTGCAAGACCTGCTAATGGTATGCTACTTTTGCACCACAATTTGTGTACCACTTCCTTATCTTTGGAAAGGGCCAGAAACAGTGAGTGATATTCCAGAGGAGCTTAGTCTCTTTCTCAGTTGAAAGATGTATTATAAAATGCAGGTTCTGTAACACGCTCCAAGAATGTTCCAGAATAATTTAATCATTTGGAAAAGACCTCTAAAATTGAGTCCAACCATAAGTCTAACACTGCCCAGTCTTGCACTAAACCATGTCTCTAAGCACCACATCTACAAGTCTTACATACCTTCAGGGTTGGTGACTCAGACACTTCTTTGGCAGTCTGTGCCAATGATTAGCAACCTTTCTGGGGAAGAAATTTTTCCCAGTATCCAATCTAAAAGTCCCCTGGTGCAACTTGAAGCCATTTCCTCTTATCTTACTGTTTGTTACTTGGGAGGAGAGAGAACCCCACCTTGCTACATCCTTTCAGGCAGTTGTAGAGAGTGAGCCTCCTTTTCTCCAGGCTAAACATCCCCAGCTACATCAGCTCATCCTCATAAACCTTGTTCTTTCTTCACATTTTTCAGCAAATTGAGGGAACAATGAGGGACACAGTCACAGAGCACCTGAATTAGAGAGAGAAGAAACAAGGAAGAATCTGAGGGTTGCTGATTTGTGAAAAGTTTTTGCAATGCAAATTCTTTGCCGATGTGTGGACAGCGGATGTCCAAACAGACTTCTTAAGACAACTTTTTCTTTCTGCTTTCTTTCAGTTGATCACTATTTTATGTATGAAAACCCAACAACAACAACAACAAAACCTACTATAGCTGAGATTCCTGGTGCTGAAACTCTGAGAGCAGTGCAGCCCACTGGTGTCATGGCCCGCACTCAGGGTTCAGTTCAGGGCTTGTTCACGTTCAGGCCTTTTGAGGTGCCAGTCTAAGTTGCCCATTAGTAGCAGTAGCAAGAACAATGCCATACAGATGAGATGGTTCCCATTATCTTGCAATTAGACTAAGTTACTGTTTGTGAACCAGTTGCACAGGAATGTGTTCTCTTGTCGAGCTTGTTTTGTCCTCTAGGGCTCTCTCTCCATTTTGATTCCTGCTTTGTTTCATCTTTCATCTCTGACCATGTTTTTTTTTTACCCTTCTTTTCTACCACTTGAGTTCCCTTAACTGCTGGCTTAATCCTCCTGAATAAAATGTATTTCAAATATCTTAGCTCTAAGCATGCTGGCTTTTAAGTAAACTGTGTAAAAAGGGTCATGTGTATGAGTTTTAAAAGTTTTCTGTTTTCAGTATGTGGAGTTACTGGTGTGGGGGTACCTCTGCTGGAGTATTGTTAGCAATGGAAAGATAAAGAGTTGACAAATACCATTTCCTGAAGTAACTGCTCTGCTGTATGTGACTCTACAGTACTGTACTTTGGTTGATGGTGTTCTGTAGAGCAGAAATGTTCTGTCTTTTGCCGAGTCTCTTAATACAGTTAAAGAGCTTGAATTATCCTTAGACTGAAGGCTGTGTGCTGCTTTTATCTGATGTGTCTATGGCCATTTTTAACGTGAATATTGTCATTGATTCTGTAGGTACTGGCTATTCTGGTAAATATTTTTGGTGGCATTATGAGATGTGATGTTATAGCACAAGGCATCGTTACAGCAGTAAAGGATTTGGAGCTAAAAGTCCCTATTGTGGTACGGTTGCAAGGTGAGTGTGCTTCATGTATATTTTCATATATTCCTCTCTAATTGACAGGTGTTATTGAGCATATATACTGTGTAGCAAGCTGCCTGTGAGTTGAAGTCAATGGAGAAATAAAGCAAACCTTGTCTTTAGATGGTGAGGATTGGCAAGTTAATAAAAAGAGACTTCCTTTTTTTTTAACTACTAATGTTGTTTTCTAGATTTATTCACTAACTTTTGGAACAGGCTTCCTAGAAATATGAGACTAGTAGGTAGTAGTAGTAGTAATCTCCAGTTCAATAAGAGTGGCATTTTACCTGTTTCTGAAGGTACACGAGTTGATGATGCCAAAGCTTTGATAACAGCTAGTGGCCTCAAAATCCTTGCGTGTGATGACTTGGATGAAGCTGCAAAAATGGTAAGAGAGCTGGTTATGAATATTCTTTTCAGATCATAGCATCTGTTGCAGAGTATTGAAAAGTGAAAACTCCATTCAATAAACTAGAGGTAGCTCAGGATAAATCCCAGAGCCAGTTGCTATCAGTGCCTGAAGCAAATATTTTGCAAGTTAGTAGGTGCATTATTTGTCAGGGGAACAACTGTGCTGTCAAAACCTATTAAGCCCCACAAATCAAAACTAGATCAGTGATCAGGTCAGTGAGTCCCCTTGGTGGAGGAATGGCTGAGGGCTTAGCTTTATTAATTGGGAAAAAATACTTAAATTGAGGTAGCTGAAAAACACAATGTAACACTTCCTTTTATCACCCACTGTATTTCAGTGTGCATGGGCTATATTCGATCATCATATGGCCTCATAAGACAATTAGATGTTCAGATATACTGCTTTGTGCGTGTGTGTTGCTTGGCTTTGTTTGTGGAAAAGAAAGTTATACTAGAGACCTATAGCAAAAAAATTAGAAGATACCTGGTGGATTTTGTGTCATGGGGAAACTTAGGATTTTTTTTTCCCCCAAAGGACCACTTACTCAGTTATAACGTTTCATTCTAAGCAGGAAATGATTCAGAGAGATTTAGAGTTGTTATGCAGGAGGAGATGAGGCTCATTAAGGTATCAAAATAAGATCCAGAAATGCTTGCAACAAAAACTCAGAGGAGAAATAGCAACTCCATGAGATGTTTTCTAGAAGACTTTATTATCTTTCATTTAAAAGTGATTAAAAAGTACTAAGTAGTAGTAATCCCACCCCTAACCTCCTCTGATATCTTACGTATGATTCCCTGGTATTATTTTGTTTAAAAAGATTGGTCCAGCTCAGTCAAGTTAGGATTGTTTTGAAATTAAGTTTTTATTTTCTGTTTTTCAGGTGGTGAAGCTGTCTGAAATAGTAAGCTTAGCAAAACAAGCTCATGTGGATGTTAAATTTCAGTTGCCAATTTGATCTGGGAAATGTCATGCCAGTGTCTAACACGTTCTATGAAATACTGTGTTCTGTGGGAAATTTTAAATTTTTCTTTTGTGTGGAGGTTTTGATTGACAGGCGCACAAACTGAAGCATCTGGTCTTTCATGTTAACATTCAGAATGGTCAGAATTTCTGTAAGTGTGTACTGCTGGCTGATATTTACTCTTTCTTAGTTGTTATTCTCAAGCCTCCAGCTTCTGCTGCAGAATGTCACTTGCAATATACTTCTGCGTTGTCCAAAGTAAAGCTTCTGGTTGACAAAAGTAATTCTTCTGAATAAATTTTGAAGTTACTTTACTTGTAAATTTGTATTAGCTTTGTTTAAAAGTAAATATGACTGGATTATCTAGTTGTCCATGTGGAAAAATGTATTGAAACGGTATTTTATGTTGGAGACATTTGTACTTAGCAGTATAATGAACATGAGCAAACCAATCATTATTTATGAACAGATGCATTTGAACTTGATCAGAAATATTTTTAGAAGTCCTTCATTGAAGTGGCTGGTAACTCTTCTGGACAACGTGTTAAATCACTACAAAATATACTGTAGCACTTAGATTTCACAATTTCTGGTCCTCATGAAAAGGCATTGTGTAGTTTTATATACAAACAAGCATTTACCAAGCTGCAAGGAGACAGGATAAATAGAGAATTAAAATGTCTATTGTACATCGCTAATAAAATTGTACATTAATAAAATATCTCCCAAAACTTTTACTGTCGGTCTTTTATATGTTAACATTTTGTTAAATTGCGTATAGTCAGGGATTAAGCCATAATTTAAGATGGCAAACTAAAACCTTTTTAGGAGTAAAGTTGTATTGCCACATGTTAATTTTTTTCCTCCTTGAAATGCAGTGTGTGATTAAAACCATGTGAACTCTTGTTGAAAATCTTGGACAGATATCATGCATATAACATCTTGCTAAAATATAACTCATCTCTGCATGAACAAATATGCAGGAAATTGTTGCTTCTTGGGGAAATACTGCTTCTATTAACAAAAAAAAATTAGTTTTTGTCACTTTACTTGATTTCCACATTACACTGAACTTGGAACTTGGATGATGAACCATTTACTGTTTAATTTCCAAATGAGCACTCATTTTTTGTTTGTATTTTCTAGGCTTTTTTGTTTGAAGTGTTATTTTCTTGGCTAGTGGTAGTGTAGTTTTATCTGGAAATAATGAAACCACCTCTGGTGGGAATTCAGAATAGGAAATCATGCATTTACGAACTAAGGACTGGAAAGGATTATATGAAATGTGGGAAAATCAGTTGTGTGGTTCTTAAGAAGGTGGGGTATTTAATGGAAAAAATTTATATTAGCATGGTGTATTTTGGCCGTAGTAAAGAAAATCAGCAGAAGTTAAACTCTCCAAATTTCAGTTAGATTATTTTTGATCCTGACTGTTCTCTCACAACTGAATACTGTGTTCTGTTGATCCAGCGTGCTAAATGGGGCTTGTGGATGTGCTAGGAATTGCTTTTATTCAGTAGCCTTGAATTGAATTGCAGAGATGACTAGTTTGAATACATCTGTTAAGCATTGAATAATTTGGAGAATATAATTAATTTTTAGTATGTGTGTTTCCTTATAGCTTTTTTTTCTGTTTACTTTGAAATCTTTGTGAACTGTTAATATTAAATGGAAATTCTTTTTACGCAAATCTGTAATGGAATGGAGGCAAAACTAGATCCCGCTGTTGATGCAGAATTTGCTTATACCTTGTTTGAATTGTTAAATGTAGTTGAGTAGGGGAGAGGGAGCCATGGCCAAGTCATGTTCAGCTTTTGAGAGGAATGTAAAATAACTGACATTCTCAGTAATATATTTGCAACTAGCAGACTTGTTAAAGCAGTATTTTGCAATTAGGGTATTTCTAAAACTCATAGTATTCCCTTAAGGATGGATGTGGAATAGTTGTGGGATGGTTGTGGTCCAAATACTTCCTATCTGGAAAAAGTGGAATTTCCCTCTGGAACTGGTAGAAAGGGCCTGCAGATGGTGTTACAGGTAGGATGAAAGATGTGGGAAATGTGTGACCAGTAATAGGAAAGACTGTGACCAGGACAGCATATATGGTGTGTTACAGGTGTCAGGCACTGCCCTTTCCAGTGAGGGGTCTGGAAACAGTCTTCTTTATTTCACATGGTGAATAAATACAGTTAGGGCTTGACTGATCTGTGGTAGAGTATCTTGAGACTAAGTAGGCATATGGAAATTGCTTTAATTAAGGTAGAAGTGTGCTATGGGACCTTTTAATTACAGGTATGTTTTAAACATTCTTCAGACTGTTTTGCCTAAATCAAAGCATGTTGCAACCAAGCAATGTTAGTTGATTTGGTGTGTAGTTGATAATTTAAAGGCCCAAAGCTCATGGGTCACAATCTATTTAAAGCCTTATAGACAACATCCTTACCCATACTGCATTGCAATGTTAATAATCAAAAGGTGTGTAGGAACGGAGACTTGCTAAAATTAGTCTGTACAGCCAGAAGCAAAATTCCTAACAACATAATCAAAACAGGAAAAATGTGTAAATAACTTCTTACAGATGAGAGCTTCAGAGGAGCAGGAATTTTAATGGCAGTAGTTTATGTTAGATTATTTTCTGTCTTTTGATGCAGTTGGTACCAGTGCAAACTTTTGTAACTGTTTTTGAAACACCATGAAAGCAAATGTCTTTTCGTAAGAGTAATGTAACCACTACCAGTCTTGAAATTCAGAAATTAGCTGGTCTTGTGTTCTACATGCAACCCCAGGTGTTGGACTCATTGTGGCCAATGTGTTTGAAGACAGCTCTGGTGAAACTTAAGGGTCAAACATACTTCCTAAATATTAAGTATATTTTTTAAAATGTGTTGTCTGCTCCACCTATTTTTATTTAATGTATTAATCCACTTTCTACTGTGATACTTCGTTGAAATAGTTGACCTTCATGGAAAAACAGACAGTAGGATTTTAAGTAGTGGTAGTATAGATACTGTTGGAGGATGTAGTCAAATTTGGTTAAAATAATTCTTATGCTAGATTCCAGTGTTGAACAGCTGGGAAGAAATATGTAAAAAATGAAGCTCTGGAAGAGTTGGAAATAAAGCTGCATTTCAAACTACTAATGAGTCTAATGCATTTAATGTGGAGGAAGGCCTATATATTAACACCTTGAAAAAAACTCCCTGCAGCAAGGATGAAAACTGATTTCGTGGAAGCGAAACTGCTAAACTTCATGTAGCTAGCTGGCTTCTTACCATGTGTAGATGAAATAGTAGCCCTGGATTTAATGGAGGCTTAATTGCAAGCTAAGACTACACTGTTGAAAAATAAATACTTAAATTCAAATGTCAAGCTGATACAAACAAAGGAGAAAGTCAATGTAGGAGATGCATGAAGCAGCAGCTCACCTTTGAGTTGTGTGGGGGCTGCAGGCAGAAGGTTGCTGCTATTGCTAATTGCTGCTATTTTGTAGTGAGGAACCTGTGCCTCAGTCTAGCAAGGCTTTCTTCTAAATTCTGAGTTCAGTCTGCCTGATTAAGCTCTTTGCCTAACAGAGGCTATTGCTGCAGGTGGCGTCTTCAACTGCTGTTACCCCAATTGAGGGAAGCTGCAGTGTAAGAAAATGTCTGTACTGGCTGGGGTTTTGAGAAAGATGTGCTAGATGGTTTTTGTCTTGTGAGGGCAGGTAGGGAAGAGAAAAAGCTGCAGCTTGGCCTCCCTAGTGAGCAGAGGCTTGGGGCCATGGGAGAGGAGGGGAAGACATCAAGTGTTCTCTTCTTCCCAGCAAGTTGCCTTGCAGTTGAAGTACTAAACAGCTGAGAAATGAAGAGTTCATCACTAGATTTAACTTGAAGCCTGGCTATTCCAGCCTGCCTGTATAGACATTGGCAGCTTTGGTACATAGTGACTGCAAAACTTAATATGAACTGTAAATATCACTGATACTCAGTTACCGCTCTTCTGCATCACAGGGCCTGACTTCAAGGGTCAGGTGAAATGCTGATGGGATGCCTCAGAAAGGTGTTAGATCTAGGTAAGCAACAATGTTACCTTGCGAATATACTGTCCTGTTCAGCAGTGATTTGGGGTTTGGAGTATTGTTAGTCAGAGGTAGAAACAAATGAGGCAAAACCAATTCAAAACTGGCAGTGGCTGCATCCTGGAGTTTCTGTTCTGGAGGTGAGCTTTAGTGCATCAGGCATGTTTATTTTCATTTCAGGTGAATAGCTGAAACACACTGCAAACCAAATTACATTTTTAAAGACAATTGGGTTCATTAGTTTTGTAAGATATGATATGTCATAATTAAGCAATTATTAAAATATAGTGAAGGATTTTCTTCAAGTATGTCTTAAAGTGCAAGAAGCTAGTGAAGGGCCCATGCACATAGTTCTGTTGCTTGGTTTGTGGCTTTTTTCCCCTCTTCCATTTACAACTGATCAACTTACTTTAATGAGCAGGAAATCCTGAGGCAGTCATGTTTTTTTTTGCCATAAGGGACAGGGAACAGAAGAGTAAAGTTGCTCAACTGTGGTGGCTGATATGAGGCCAGTAAAAAATTTTACTCACAAGAATAAAATCTAAAAAACTGAAGTTACTGAGATTTGCTTTTTGTCAAAGAGTTTTTTGGTTTGTTTGTTTGTTTTTACCTGACTCACATTTCATTGAAACTTTACAGCTGTCTTAAGAGACAGAGCAAGTGTGCAAGCAATAGATACACAGCAACAGCGATAGTTCTTCCCTGATAGAAAGTTGTGGTCTTATGTGTCTGCAGGGCAGGTTATTTCAGGATGGTGTCTTTGGTTTCACAGGCAGTAATTAGCTGCTTGGCTCTAGGAAAGCAGAAATTCAGAGTGCAGGAAGAGAGCCTAAGGGGCTGTGTGCTGGACTTTCCAACATTTCTGATAATTCGGTTTCCTAAAGGGAAATTCACAGTGTTGGATTTTTTGTTTGTTTTGGGATTTTTTTTAGGTATTTTTTTCCTCTTGCTCTCACTTTCTTCTGGACATGGATCATGCTCTCTTTGGACACTGGGGAGCCTTATCCGTGTTCTTGTTTGCCTGCAGTTTCCTGCTGTAGCTTTTGCTGCTGCTGATTGAAATCTTTGCCAGTTTGTCCTTTTCTTTGCAATAGTGGCCAGTTTCTGCAACATTTGAGGGAAATGAGAAGGGATCTGAGTAGGTACAGCCTCAATAAAAGACTTCACTGCAAATAACATGAAGCTACTGTTCGTATTTGTAGTGTTGTTTTTATACTTCACCCAGTGTGACAACATGCCAATAGTTTCATAACTGTATGTGTTTGTATGCATGTGTGTCTATGCATGTATATGTATAACCATGCAGAGATGAATACATGTGAATTTGCAAACAGTTTATCTGTTTGCATGTTGTATCTCTCTGCTCCTACTAACTTTGTTACCTGATTAAGTGCTGTTTGCAGCAGGTGTGGGTTGGCAGAGCTGTTGGTATCTCTGAGTGTGCTCAGCATTTGGGAAGTTCAGGCTGTAGTAAGAATGGAGTTCACTGGAAAGTAACATCCAATGTGAGAGACAAAGCCAGATTTGGGGGTCCTCAGTCCCATGAATTAGCAGTATGAGAGCTCTCTGCTTCTTTTCCTACACTTTTGACTTTTTCTGAACTAGGCAATATCAAATCCTTCCACTAAAAGGAGTCACACCAGGTGTGGGGTGTGACCTGATTGCTTGGCTTCGCTGGGTCTACCCACTATGGCTGGGCAGGGGGGGCTGCATTCATGGTCCTTTCAAAGCTGGTTTTTGAAGATGGAAAACCTAAAGCTTCTGGCTGGCAAACTCGAGCAGTGATTTTCAGTATTTACTAGCTGCTTGTCCCTTTTTTCTGAACTAATCGTGTAACTCGTTCAGGAAAATAGCACTTCTAATGTTTTCCATATATTCCCTTTAATTTACCATAATCCCAAAGGTAAGCAAGCTGCAGTGGTGTTCTTGCAATAGAAGCAAGAAAAAGAAGAAAAAAAAAGAAAAGGAGCTGAATGTAGTGAAACATGCAACTGTGGGATATTGAATGGTGCCCTCATTACTGTCACAAGACTGATGTACCTTTTGCCCTCCTGGTCTCCCTGGCATGGCCTCAACCCATCATTGTCATGACAGGTCTGTTGCAGTTTGGAGCCCCACCGAGCAGTGTCTGCAGATCACACATGATTACCTCTGACACCTGCCATTTCCTTTCCTCCAAGAGAATTGCAGCCATGACCTCTAATCAGACTGGGTCCTTGAAACAAAATCGCTTGGAGCAAATCCATTTCAAAGAAAATTGATTTAAAGCAGCTCCTGTTCATGGTGTTCTTGTAAGGGAACTAATGCCAGTACAGCACAGCTCTCTGTCAAACACTGTAACAGCTTGAGACTATTCTACTCCAAAAAAGAAAAACAGGAAAAACCTCTCTAGCCCCAACCCCCTCCCGTATGATTGTTTTCTGGTCGTAGTACCTTGCATTTATAGAAGGTCCACTGCATGTTCTGTGTGTTTAAAGCACACTACTCTCCTTTGCTTGCCCTTTTCCTTTGGCTTCCCTGCTGCTTTCTGGCAGCTTGCCTCTCTGTGTCCTCTCTGTTGCTTTATCGATTGATTGTTTTCCCCCCACATCTATCTCTCAAGATTTTCTCTTCCAGGCTGACCACTGTTCCATGACTGGGCATCAGTCTGCTTGTAGGAGGTGGTGAGTGACTGCCTTTGCAGCACTTACTGAACTGTTTCTATGCTGACTCATGAAATTTTTTGCTTTTGTTCACCCTGCTCTTTCTCCCCTCTCACTGAGGAGGGGTCCTGAGTGGCTGTGTAGATGCTTGTGTAGCTGTGGAAAGATCCTGCTTGAAAAGTGTTGCTCTACCCATCAGAAAGACTGTTTATTCAAAGCTTGCTTGGAATAAGTATGTTGTGAAGATCCATTTAAGTTAAAAAAGGCTTTCTCCTAAGTGTGTACAGCTGTGCCTGAAAGTAAAGGTTCCTAGTTTGGCCTTTTTTTTTTTTTCATTTTTTAATTTTTTTTTCATTTATTAGGTTACACAGGAGTTGTTGGAGTGATTCTCAGGTCAAAAGAAAAATGCCTGTTTCCCACCTAGCTTTTTGTAAGTGGTTAAGCTGCTAGACACTAGTGCTGTCTATTTGCTTTGAAGCCACAAGCTGTGTTTCAAGGGAAAATGATTACTTAACTCCCCTGACCTAAGACTTGGCACAGGCTGGGCCATTGAGATCTGAATTGCTTATTTTTATAGCAATTGACCCACACTTGAACATGACTGTCCATCTCAGTGTGTGCTTGAGTTTTGTGGTAGATGGTGTGGTGTCAGGAGTGTTTTCTCTCCTTTTTTTGTATGCTTGACCACACCATCACATATTCATTTCTTTCATATCTTTGTGATGCAGTTGCTTGGGTGTCCTAGTTGGAATCAGGGCTCTGTATTACTTAACCATAGCACATGGATGGGAATACACAGTTCCTGCTCATTTATTTTTAATTAAACTAGAATAAGGGGGAGCAAAAGAAACATATGCCGTGGAGTGATGGGGGACAATAATAGGAACACGGTGCCTTCTTCCCAGCCCCTTTGTTTTTAACTGCTCCTGCTCTCTTCACATTTCATTGCAGATGACTTTTCTTCAATTTTTACATTCATCTTCACAGGTCAAGGCATTTCCCAGCTACCCTCTGTTTGTTTTTCAATCACTTACTTGTCCTTTCTTAAAAGTAAAACTAAAGCCAGGTCACTCACCTTTGGTTCTGAAGTGCTGTCTCACCCAAAATCCCACCTGGCCTCCCTTGCTGGTGGGTAACTGCTCCAAGTAGTTGTGATGTGTATCCCTTTACAGAAAATATCCTGCTGAAGAGGGAGCAAGGTCATGCTCTGGTCTGTCCTGGTCTAACTTCAGCTGCATTTGTGAAGAGAGGATGTTCACATTAAATGTATAGATGACATAAAGGTGGGAGGGGCCACATGGGCGCTTGAAGATGAGGGCAAGATTCAGAATTAATTAAAAGGGTGAAACTTGAGAGAAAAATGAGCTGTTTCCACTGAACAGTGGTAACAAACGCCAGAGAACCAGTGGCCAGATGGCAGCTGCAGAAAAGGAGAGCTAGACAGCTGAGGTGTATTATTGTGGAAAAAGAATACATTTTAAAGGGACGAATGAAGAGAAGTATTGCTCTACTCAGTATCTTCAGTGAAGTAACATAGGTAAGTTCTAGCTTGTCTAGGAAGATGAAGCTCAGTGGGAGAGAGTGAAGAGGAGGCCAACGTGAGTGATCAAAGGTCTGGTAAACCTGACCTGGGAGGAGAGGGAGAAGAGAACAGGAATTGTTTAGGCTAGAGAAGACGTGTCTGAGGCCATACAAAGTTTATGAAGGCTTTGAGAAAGAGGGTTAAGGAATAATCTGTTCTCCATATTTGTGGTGGATGGGATGAGGAGCACCAGGTTTAAAGCATAACCTCTCAGGTTGTGAGTAGATACTAAGAAGAGCTTTTCCTGCTAAGGACAGCTTGACTGGAGCACTGTTGGGACTTTCCTGCAGAGACCTATAGAAACAAGTAAGGGGAGTTGGGTTAGACCTTGCCAAATTTCCTGTAACCCTGTTTTTCTGTGTTTAACTGCAGTGAGGAACTGTTTCCTTGCTGCTGCTGATTAGACAATCACCCCTTACTTCCTTTTTAGTGAGATGTATGGAATGTTCTTAGCTGTGGGGTGGATTTGTCTCCATCCTCCAGATGAAGCCTGTAACTCAGGGCTGAGAGATTCTGAGCAACTTCCTCATGAAACTGCATTTATTTAATTTAGACTGTCTTTGTTTTTCCGGAGTGGGCATTGCTGAAGACATCTTGGCCTCCATGTTTATGTCTGTGCTTATTATAAAAAGTCAGGGATAGTTTTGCACTGACCCTTCTTAGGGCTACTTTCCTTCAGGACAGATACATCTTGGAGAAAATTGTTCAGACCAGTACAAAAGAGAAAGGCAGCAATCTAAAAAGTAATCAGGGTGGGCATGAAAGGTCTTCAACTTGACTTGGTTTAGGAGAGCAGATATACATTAGATCTTGCTTCTCCCCTCACACACATCCCTCTTTCTTCAAAAATGCTTCTGCTTCCTTGTTTCTAGCAGGCAGGGAAGCTAATTTTCTCCCTCAGGTTTTCAGCATCTCTTACAGCAGAAATTAAATTCCCTCAAGTCCCCTGAGACTGCTGCTCTTAAAAACCCAGTCTGCACTCCCTAATCAGAGAAGATTTAGAGGGAGAGAGAACCACTGTGATGTAAAAAGAAAATTATGCAGTAAAAACTGAGGTGAGCAGGCTGAAACTACAGCTGGATGACCCTTGGGTTTAACTGCAGGTTATTCAGGTTGTATTATACAAATATTTTACTGAAGTTTTTTCCTGCTTTCCCAGCTCACCCTGTCCTTCAGTGGGGGAAACTGTGAGCTTGTCTGAATGCAGGTGGCTCTTCCTGAGCACTCTGCCTCTGCCCCCAGTTCTCCCTGTCCATGTAGCCCTCTGGACAGAGCAGCTGCTGGGCTGAGGTTTCCCTTGTTCCAGTGGCATGCCTGGCAGCAGGGCTGGGGGTGCACATGGAGCTGGGAGGGGAGGGCAGTCTGGACAGTTGATCCCAAATGACCACAGGGGTATCCCATCATACTCAGCACATAAAGCTGGGGAAACAAGGTGGGAAGGGGGGAGATTTGGAGTCATGGTGTTTGTCTTCCAAAGTCACCATTACACATGATGGAGCCCTGCTTCCCTAGAGATGGCTGAACACTTGCCAGCCCTTGGGAAATGGTGAATGGATTCTTTGTTTTGGTTTGCTTGCATGCATGGCTCTTGCTTTAGCTATTAAACTGCCTTGATCTCAACCCATGAGTTTCCTCACTTTTACTTTTCCAGTTCTCTCCCCTATCCTGACATGGGAGGAGTGAGTGAGCAGCTGTGTGGTGCTTGGTTGCCAGCTGGGTGAAACCATGACAGCTGTGAAGAGACAGACTCTGACCCCAAGACAGGAGTTGAGATGACATGATGCTGAATGACTCAAAACACAATGATGCTCAGATGAATTTTTAATATGTTTGCAAATGTAAGTGTTCGAACTGACTAAGGCCAGAAGGAAATTTTGACACTTGCCTCCTTTGCATTTTTTGTCTTGTTCAAACAACTGAAATCCTGACTGAATTCAAGACTGAGCTTCTGATCACATTCCAGAGTCAGATTATTGTCAGCAACTGCCTTCTCTTGGTATTATACCAAGTCTGATCCATAGAGACTTGGTGTGAATACATGCACATACTGAGCAAATGGAGTAAAATTGGGAGTGATAATGAAAATAAACCAAAAGCCCCAAGTTCACGCAGCAGCTAGGCAGCAGTTGAAAAAGCGGAGACATATCTTGTCTCCTTATTTGGGGTACCTGAATGGCACAGAGCTATGCCTGCTCCAGGAAAACGCCCCTACAGTGCACCTTAATCTCTGTGGTTAGTGCTGTGCCCTCCAGCACAGGAGAGACATGGACATACTGGAGTAAGGCCAGGGAAGGACCACAAAAATGATAAACATCTTTGGAACATCTCTGATTTAAGAAGAGGTTTGGAGACCTGACATATCATCTTGGAGAAGAGAAGGCTCAAGGGTTCTTATCCATGTGGATGATGGGAGGAATAAAGAAGACAGAGTCAGGCTCTTCTAGTTAGTGCTTAGGTAAAGAACAAGAGACAATGGACACAAGTTCTACTTAAAACACAGCAAATTCTGTTTAAACAGAAGACTTTTTTACTGTGAAAATAGTCAAACACTGTCACAGATTACTCAGAGAGGTGCAGTCTTGGAGGTATTACAAACCTGTCTGGACATATGCTGAGCAATCTCTGAAGTTGTTGGGTTAAAGGAATTTTGTGTAATAAACTTATTGTTGGCACCCTGGTAAATTAATCTTGAAATGAAGAATACTTTTCCAATAAAACAGATGTTTTTTTAACTTATTTTTTAATTTTTTTTTTTAGTATTTGTTATTTGTCATATCTGTTTAACCAGGATTTCCTACTGAACCCAGAAAGTTTAGCCTAAAGTGTGGGATTTGCACACCACTGATGTCTGTAATTTCACTTTGTCAAGATAAAAGTTTGAAAAATAAGATAAAGAAAAATTACTTGCAGTGAAAAAAATATTTAAAATATTACCTTAGTGGCTTGTTTTGGGGTTTTTTTTTTTGCCTACTTTGGGGCCAACTCTGGTTCTTCAAAATTCCAGGTTTTGGATGAGTGTTTTCCCCATTTTTATTGCATGTAAACTGGAGAGAAGGAAAGGCTGCAGCTTGGATGGTAATTGCTCTCCTGGGCTATGCTTTTGATTCATATTCTGTCTGATTAAGTATAAGAAGCACTTTGAACTGCAGAACAGAGAGAAGAATTCCCAAGGAAAATGTCAGCTCTAGTTTTCTATCAGTTGAGGGACTGAATGGGGCACTTGAGGGAGCTATTCACCTTCCTGTGGAAGTGGTGAGGAGAAGGAATACCCACCAGCTTCATGAAAGAGGAGCTAAGTGAAAATTATAAATTTTAGAAGAAGTAGCAGTCATTAGTTTTAGGGAAAGCCAGTGCTATTATAACCCTGCAAACAGCATGGCTTGAAATACATAAAGCAAAGCACTGCTATGGGTAGATCTCCTCTGGAAGTAACCTGCTTACACTGGAGCTAATACTGGAGTGACCCTAAATGACGAGGGTCAATTTTAGTTATTGAGTTAAAACATATTCATTACAGATTTTGAAAGTCTGCTTTCAAGATGTGAGGGCTGTTTGCACAGAGCAGCTGTAGCACAAAACTCTCCACCTGCAAGACACCATATCAGGATGAGCAAGAGACAAAAAGCAATTTCAGCAGCAAGAGGCCAGTGCCTGGTTCTGTTGATAAACAACAGGTAAATTTGAGCTTGATCAAGGGAAGCAGCAGCCTCATTTTGGGGTTTTCCAAAAGGCCCCTGTTTTCAATCTGCTTAAGAGGAGCCTGTCTCTACTGGTGACATGAGAGATGGGTCAGCATTAGATTTAGTGCTTCTCTTTGATTTCAGCAACCACCAGTGCCTGGCAACTAATTTGGGTAGCTAAGTATCTCTGCTTTTTTTTTGGTTTTACTGTGAACTCTGCCCAGTTACTGGAGACATCTCTGGTACTTACTGGGAGTAGGGAACACCAAATACCTGGGGCAGGGGTAAACCTTGCAGATCATCTGGCCAGGTGGAGATGTAATGTAAAGACTTTGGATGTCTGGGAGAGACCTCAGGAGCTTTACATAAACACCCTCAAAATGTCAATCCCTCTGCTGGTGGAAAATTAAATTCCCTAGAAGTGAAGCCAGGTTATAATTAAAGCAAATAAGAATAGCTAACTTAAAAAAATCTGTAAATATAATATAATTAAATATAATCTATAAAAATACATTCAAAACAGGAGAAAACTAAATTTTGCTGATGTATTCAAAAATGATGTCTCCTTCTTGCTCTGTACTTGGCCATACTTGCTTGTGTAGCTCACACTTCACATTGCAAGAGTGATTAAACAGTCTAGTATTCAAACCCTTCTTTAAGGTTTTGTGGGATCCCCTTTGGATTTTAATCTTCCCTCTTTCGCCCCCCACACCTGAAGTATCCCTAAGCATGGGGAAGGTCATGCCTTGTCCATATGGGAAATGCTCACACTGCTGTGGCAAATCTCTTAAACTCTTGATGACATCACAAACAAATCATTAATCCAGCAAGAGCTGAAAGGTTCTTCTGTGTCTGAGAAGGCAAAGTGGAAACATCAAAATGAAACATTTTTAAGCTCTTAACCTTGTATTTCCTATTACTGAACAAGCTGCAAGTCATATGTGATACAGGGAATTAATAGGAGAGGTTTTTCACTATTTTCTGGCTGAGAGCAGGCATGTTGATTATCCCCTTGCTCATGGAAGTAGCAACCAGGCCACATCTGTCTCAGAAGGATATGTACCATAACAGAGAGGAACAGGGAGGAAACTGTGGTGGCTTTTCTCCCCCACAGTAAAACTCCAGTTCTGGGACGACCTGGAAGAGAGAGACCCACCAGTGGCCAAAGATGGAGACCAAGCATTCTGATGTGATGCTGGAAGGATGAAGGCTGGGAATCAAAACCTAGCAAGACAGATGTGCATGAGAATGCTGTAATTGTGCTCCACTGGCTGGGAAAACCAGGGGTAAAGGGTTGGTTCTTCAAAAAGCCAAATGTACTGTTTTTGAGACAAAAGTAATTTCTTGGCTGTCACTGACAGCTCCTTTTTAGGAGGATCCTGTTTTGTAACTCTGAATGTAAAGAGGTGCTTGGCATCCAGCCAGCAGCAGAGCTACTTAATTTACCAACGAAAATTTTGAAGAAATGGGGGAAGTTTGCTAGAAAGCAGGTCTGCAATACAGCAGGCTGTGTTTCTCCTTGCAGCAGAAAATCCGAGAAAGATTTGAAGGATCACGTAAATATATTTTGTGTACTCAAATTTAGTGAACCATATAAAATTTAGTGGCTGGAATAGAGCACGCAGAGTAACTCTGCATTTACCTCTGTCCCTTCTCTTCTAAATGCCAGCTCTTGGACTCCTTGGGCCTTCTTGGATTTAAGGCAGTCAGGCTCTTGCCCTTTGTGTAAGGGCAGACTGGCTCTAGCCTGACATAGCTGGAGCCCTACCAAACAAACATATAGATAAAAAGTAATATTCTGAATGTTCCTTCCTGGGATGCATCTCAGTACCTAGAGAACAAGTGAAAAAATCTTCCCCAGAGGAGACTTTTAGTGGCTGTTTGTACGTACCCAAAGACACCAGTGCGAGCTACAGGAAGGCGATTTCAGCCCTGTGAGTAAATCCTCTGGGGAATAAAACCTGTCAGATCACAGCATTGCCAAGAGCTCCGTGCTACTTCAGCAGGACACTCACATCCAGCCAGCTGGGGAGAGACCATTTTATTAATGATAGTCCCTGCTGCTGGAGCATGCTTCCTTTTGGTGATTCTCCTCATAAAAAAGGCCCTCCATGCTCCCTGCTGACACCTGTCATCTCTATGGGGTTCATGATGAGTTGGCCACCAAACTGGGCTCAGAAATGTAAATTTTCCTCAGAACATTAATCCTCATGTGACTCCAATAACATACATCTCAGTTGGCAACCTTCCTTAAGCATAGGCTCATGAGGCACTCCACATCCTCCTAGTCTACCTCAGCTTGCTGCAGCTGGTGTAAGAAATAAATTCTGTGGTGTGCGTCCCCCTGCCTTGCATTTTGTTTAATTACTGGTGATTTTGGTAGACCCAGGTACCAACTTCTGTGCTCCACTTTCCTGCACAGTCACCCATGCCTTACACCCCCACCAATTGCAGCTGTCCTCTTTTCACTCTCACCAATACTCAGAATTTTCTCTAAAACTTCTGTAAAGCCCTTTGGCATTTCCAGCTTGAGATTCTGCAGCAGAAGGAAATTTAAAATTTAGGGCAGCATTAAGTTAATTAAACTTACCATCAAATTCATAACACAAGAAATACTGTGCAGACTACATTATTCATTGTCATGTTTTATTCAGTGAAAAACTCCATTTTTAATGATTTTAGTATTACTGGAGGATTTCCACTCTGCTCTGTTAGAGTTACGTGGCACACAGGGTGTCTCAGGTTCTGTATATAAAGTCAATGTAAATTTCACTCAAGTGATAAAATATCCCCAATCAGTAAAAGAAATGAGAAGTCCCACGTCTCTGGTTTCTTGGAAGGAAATAATCTAACGTGGATGATTAAATTCCTGTATATTTAAATGAATTAATTTTAACTCATTACCTTTCCTCTTGTTTTCTTGCACTCCTACTATTCTCCCCTCCATCAGTTTTGTCCATCAGGAAAGTTCCAGTTCACCTCTTAGGGATTTTTCTAAAGGTTTTTTTGCTGAAGCCTCATTGTTCCACTGTGGCACATCCCAGCATTATCTGTACAGCTCTGCTCCTGACCACACTGCAGGAGGTTGTTATTTATGAATAATGCAGTGAAGCACTACATGAGATATGAGTTTAGGACTGAGAGTCTGTGTGCTCCTTCAGGTTTTTTTTTTTTTTCATTTAAGTGCAGCCAAGCAGGAGCTAAATAACATGGTTCAAAGAGCTCTTCCATTCCAAGGGGGACTGTGGATCACAGTCCAAAGGAACTAGTGCAAAATGAGATTATGGGCACAATAACCTAATGCATGCTTTGAAAAGAAGCAGTGGGAATGTAGCTTCCCTTGGAGAAAGGAAGGAAATTAATGAAAACTGAAACCATGGCACAGAGACAGCATTATTAAGAAAGAAGGCACAAGGAAGGAATCATCAGGAAATGTGCAGCTATTGCTGTGACACAGCATAAGGGAGAAAGGCAGCTCATATAAGCACATTAGAAGTTCTCTTGCTTAATTGCTGTATTTATTAGAGGTTATTCTTGATACAAAGTTTATTCTTGATACAAAGTTTATTGTTGGTTCTTCCCTCTTCTACATCCTTTGGCCAACTGCCCCATTTTTTGTTTGGCGAACTCTTAGCATTTAAAAAATAATTTTCCTGATAGCTGGAAATACTGTTTAAAATGTACAGTTTTCAAAAAAAAGGCAGCAAGAACCTACTTACCCAGAAAAGCTCAGTGTTCTTCTAGACCTGCTTCTTTATTTTCTTTTAAAGCAGTCTTCTATATTTCTCAGCCACTTCATGAATTTTTATATTCTATTCTGGTGTATCTCTAGCATGAAGGTTGGTAGACCTTGCCAACATTCTTCAAGCCAGAAGACTTTAGAGCATCTTTAGCATCTAAAATAAAACTCTCTTCCTGTGGCTGTCTGAAGAAAGGTGTGAAAAGCGGGCTTCCATGGTGTGATATTCAAGTGCTGCAGTGCCCAGAACAGAACTGATGTCTCCAGGAGGGGAATTCAGGAAGCTGAATGGCACCTAACCAGTGAAGGAGGGAGAGCTGAGTGCCTCAAAGTGGGATTAGCATCCTTCATCAGTCTGAGTGGGGAAATGAGAGAGAACTGAAGCTCTTCCTGAAATAACTCTCTACCTGCTACTGTGGCATTTATACCTGCTCTTTGCTGTGCATAAATTGGGGCCTTCTCTTCTGCTCTTTAGAAGAGAGGGTGTGAGAAAAGATTATATTCGTAAAGTTTATTTAAGTTCTTGTTCAGGAAATAAGAGATGTTTTCTACATCCTCTTCAACCTGTGAAGACTTGAACCTATATTGCTCCTTTCTCATTTTTGCTAAAACTTTCAGACAACACTAACTGAAAAAAGCATCCTCTCAGGGCTATCCATTTACCCCATAGAAAAGTTGGCTACAAAGGCTGCACTTTGATATGGTTGCAACTATCAAGACATTTCAAGAGATGGAAACTTGTGACAGCAGGAGACAGAAGCTGCTTTCAGGAGAGCTGCTGTGCTATCAGCAAAGAGCAGACCTTCAACATCTACATCCATCAGGATATTTAACCCAAAAACTGATGGCTCTCAGTTCTAGAGGGGTAGAACAGGATGACTAAACCACAAAATATGACACAGAGTGCACTGCTGGAATGAGGGCTTGGCTCAGGAGCTGCCGTGGGCCTGAGCAGGAGCTGTTGCCTTGACTGGACATTTCCACAGAAGGAAGATGCTGCTGAGAGCTGCTTGGAAGCGTTGATTCTGACACAGGTGCCTGCTGGGCTCAGGAAGAAGGAGGAGCTGGGAGGTTCTCCCACATTTGCAGCTCCTGTGGCCTTTGCTGGTTGCTCAAGGCTCCCATGTACAGGGAGGACAACTCTTGTCCTCCTAAGGGACTGAGCTCCCTCTAAGCAAAGAACACCACGAACACCCTGTGGCAAGAATATTTGACTGAGAAGCAGCAGCCTGGCTGTGGGCAGTACAGGGAATAAGTGCTACATCATGCAGTCATACCCTGGTCTGATTTTCACAGGCAGAAAATTTAATATTGGAAGGTGAGTGTAGTTAATGACTCAATTCTGTAGTGAGGATGGCTTATCAGCGTCCTCTGCTTGACCTTCAAAGTTTGCATGAAGATCAAGGTTTGCATGACCATAACTTCATAACAGAGACCTAAGACATAATTGCAATCAAAACGGATTATAAACCTGAGGTTAGTTTACAGCATGCTGTGTGGATTCACTGACCCACTAATCAGAGTGATGTTTTTGATTTACTGGCCATGTAGCCTGACTTGATTTACAACATGCTGCTGTGGATACCAAACATGCCGAAGGATACAATCAGTGTGGAGTAGTCAGTTGACAAAATGACATGACTAGGAAGGAACTGAAGTGTGTCTTCTTTTTCTTTTTCGCAAAGACCCATGGTGCAGGTGGCTCATTGTGGGAACTGAGCATTCCCAGCTTCTTGTTGTTCATTCCTTTGTGGGAGAGTGAGGGAGATCAGAACCTTCTTCATTCAGCCTGGAGATGAGTTTTTTGCAACAGCAGCTGCTCTGCCTTTTTGATTGTTGTCTGAGTAGTGTCCTCGGGAGAAAATTCCAAATGGAGACAGCTCATGGCCATGCTTTATATAGTTCTCTACTTTCACATTAGGACTTTAAAGCAGCCATGGAAATCCAAGGCTGACAGTTCAAAGTAGCTCTCCTGTGTCTGTCTTGTTGCAAACACTGGAAGAGGTTGCTATGTGCTTGAGTGGGCTGTTGGACTGAATAATTAGATGCTTTTGGATGAAAAGTTCATACAATGGCATTTGAGGATGCTGTTCAGTAATAAAGTCTGTGAATAATAAGGCATCACTGAAAGCATTCCAAAGTCTACATAATAACTTTGGATTGGGGCTTGGAGAGAGACTTGCAGCAATAATACATGTCTGCACTCTGTTGGGAAGACTGGCAGTGGAGGAGTGCCAGCTGATCAGCTTTGGTTTTGTTTTTGCTCTGTTTATCCTGTTTGTTTGGGTTGTCAGGCTGAAGTTCAAGAATCAATCCGCAAGCTATAATGGACATATTTTCATTATGGCACAAGGAGCCTCTAGTGTCCTTCGTTCATGTATTACTCACACAAATGGATGAACAAAGAAGCCATTTACTACAGCATACAAATCCCAGGATATCTGCACAACTTAAAAATACACTAAGGTCCAAGCAAAGCCTCCAGTCTCCTGCAGTTGCAAAGACAAGAGTAAAATTTTGGGTTATTGAAGAAGTGTGATCACTTCTCATATTTCTTTTAGCTCAAGGACTGGTGGATGCTGGATACAGAGGTGCCAAATATCTGTTTGCTGAGAGGCCTTTGAAGTGTCTTCAGGATGGACATTAGGATCCTGTCCATCTCTAAACAGGGAACATCATTTCATGGTGAGAACTGAGCATCAACCACTGAAAGACAGAAGATGTTTATATTTGCCAAAATAAAAAAGCAAGCAAACAAACAAACAAACAAACAAACAAACAAAAAAAACCAAACAAAAGAAAAACCCAAAAACAGAGGGTATGCTAAAACCACCTGGTGTGTGTAACAGTGGTAGAGACCAATGCTCTCTGAGGGACCCAGGTAGAAGTATGCCAAGTTATTTCCATATTCTCCAAATATTAGGAGAAGTGTTCTCCATTTTCATTTTATCTGTGCATTAAGAGTTTAATTCTACCCAGGAACTCTATATTTGCATTCAGTGAAAGTCAACAGGGAATGATTTATACATACTTTATGGGATTTCTCATATAAAACCTTGAAGACAAAATCTCTGCAATACTTTCTGAAAAGACCATAAGGTTGAGATTATAAACTGCATTTTGTGGGAAATGTTGGCTGTTGTGCAATTGGCAAAACAGGGAATATGCAGCAACAGCCCCAGTGCTTCTTTGGAGAGCTGCATCCTGGCCCTGGCTCTGCCACAGATGCAACATGTGAATGTTTTTCAGTCAAGTTTGCCTTGTTCTTATGCTCTTTATTTTCTAGATATCTGAACTGTGGGTTAAAGCCAGCATGCTAAGAGCTGAAACTTTGGTCAGGAGGAGATTTTTTTCTGAGACTGTGCATGTAAGTTGCTATTTCATACCAACTGCTGGAAGGTCTGACTTTGGGTCTCTCAATGTAATGACTTGAAATTTGCAAATGTCCCTCTCTGTCTTGTCTTGTGGCTTTTCCTCTCACCTTTGAAATGGGAAAATGCTCCCTTGGCACAAAGGGGTTTTGTGTGAACTAATAAATCTGATAATGATGGATCCATACAAATATGCTGGTGGTCAGGGCAGGGCTTAAACACGGCATTGTGTGTCAGAAGCTGAGCTCTGCACAAGAGGATGAGATCAACATATAGTATTGCTGTTCATAAGCTGAGCACCTTCCAGTGTGTGTGCTGAGGGAGGTGAGCACCCTAAGGTGAAAAAAACCTATAAACCCATAAAATTTCATGATTAAATACTATCATGACAAAGGCAAACAGGAGGGGTGAAATGCATCCTGCACTTTCCTCTGTTATCTGCTGCATCTTTCCCAGGATGCTGCTGTGTGTTCCCTAGCTGTTCTCCCTTAGGGCAGCAACAGGTGTTTGAGGAAGTAAAGTGTGTCCTGAAGTTAGTTTGTGGGTTTATTTACCTTGTGTTGACTTCATCTAACTTCTTATGGTTACAAACAGACTGGCACATGGCTGTATATTTGTCTTGTATGTTTTCCTTTTTACTATCTACATCTGAAGTCTTTTTCCCCTAAACTGTTCAGAAGGGATTGATTGGTGGGTTTTGTTTGTTTGTTTGTTTCTTTCTTTCTTTCTTTTTAATAAAACCACTTTATATTTCTTCATCTTGGTGAATTTTGCTACTCTTTCATTTTCCCAGTCACACTTGATGGCACAAGACTACTTTATTCTGGGTTATTGTTTTCCTTGTATTTAAAGCAAGACTCTTGATTCTCCAAATAAGGATATTAAAAGGGAAGGAGCTCACGGTTTCCATCCATGGTAAACTTCTCTCTGAAATTGATGTCCTATAAAACTGCACTATGCTACAATTCACTCTGAAACACTGCGGAAGAGAGGAGGAGGAATTAACTTATTTTACAAAGTGTCTCTTGCAAAAGTTGAAAAAGAGGGACATTGTTGCAGTTATAAGGGTTTGTTCCTGAACAGGGATGGGGTGGAGGAGTCCACAAGGCCCTATGCCCTGCCCTTACAGACTGCCGTCCTTTTTAAATGGTGCTCTACAGTGCATGCTGGCATAGTCTGACTAGTTTAGAAATTACAAATTTTCTTTATACTTTTAGTGCTTTTTTCAAACATTACTAGAGTATTCAGAATAGTGAATACTACCACTACTAACAAATGAGCACTTTAAGAACATGTTTCAATTTGTTCTAGGAAAGAAACAAGCTGGCTCTAAGCAGTCATGTTCCATGGGTAAGAGGAGGGATGGGAATTTGAGTCATCCTTGTCATCACCAGCAGACTGGGACATCTCAGCACCAGTGCCTGACCTGTCAGGCACACACTGGAATCCCAGGTGCCATTCTGAAATCAACATCTTTTCAGAAACATGCTGTGAAAAGATATCAGAAGAGTCTCTTCATAGGGTGTCCACTTCACTAATAACAGGCGAACTCTGATTGCTGCCAGACCAATTCAAGGGCAGATTGGACTGTCTGGGCAACCCATACTTAAACTGAATTTTCCTAACATAACTCTGATAATAACCCAGAAGAAGACTAATCAAGGCAGCTAAGAAAATATAAGACTTAAACCTTTTTCCAACTTTCTCTTTGTTTCCTGTGATGACAAATCGTATAGGTTGATGTATTCATCACTACTTCTAAGTGTGCATCCAAATGAGTTTGATGGTCTAAACTAGTATTCCTCAAAAGTTTTGCAAGCATAACATGCTTTCCACTTCAGCTGTGTTCTTGAGATAACCCTTTAGTTTGCACCTTTAACTTTTAGCTGTTGGTAGCTGCTCAGTTCCTTGAGAGAGGCAGGATTGGGAATAGAATTAGGAAAAAAAAGGACAAATCCAACATGCATATGTTTTTATGACATCTCAGACATCTCAGTTTTTCTTAAAATTTTTCTAATCTTGTATGCTGCCCTTTTAAACATATTTTTGGTGAAGGCTTACAGAATTGCAAATCAGTTCCTCACTTTGCAGACACATGGCACCTGCATTGCCTGGTGGGCCCCAGACTTGGGTATTTGTTTCCATTCTTCCTGAAACCTGCTCATGAGTCCTTTCTGTATTCCCCAGCATGGCAGAGCATAAAGCATCTGCCTCTTACAGGCACAGGCACAAAGATGGATTTAGGTAATTAAAAGAAAGAGGTAATTAAAATTTTGATTTTTTAAAAGAATATTCTAGGTCCCATAGAAATATTTCCAAGAAAAGAATACAACAGTTTTTCTCAGGCCACCTGTGGCATATGTGAGCAAGACCAGCTATATTGTTATCCAGGTTTTGGACTGGCCAGAGCTCATTTTCTTCTTAGGACCTGCTTCAGTGCTCTGCTTTTGATTCACTATGAGGATAATGTTAATAACACACTGATGTTTTGGCTGTTGCTAAGTAGTGCTTATCCTAAGTCAAGGACTTTTCAGTGTCTCATGCTCTTCCAGTGAGGAACTGCAAAAGAAACTGGGAAGGAACATGGCCAGCTCAGGTTCATGATGTGAACTGACAACAGGGATATTCCATGCCACAGAACATCATGTCCAGTACACAAACTGGGAGGGTTACCTGAAGGGTTTTGGTCACTGTTTGGGGCCAGGCTCAGTTTGGGGCATTGGTCAGTGGGTGGTAAGCAATTGTATTGCACATTACTTGTTTTGCTTCTGTTACTCTCTCTCTTTCTCCTCATTATTGCAATTATAATTATAATTATAATTATAATTATAATTATAATTATTATCTTTAATTTCAGTTATTAATTCAGTTATTGTTCTCATCACAACCCACAGGGTTTACCTTTCCTTTCAGATTCTCCTCTCCACCAGAGGGAAGGGTATGGAGGCAATGATGAGTGGCTACTTGGTAATTAATTGCCAGATGGGATTAAACCACAACAATTGTTTTCAGTTATTTCCTTTTGAAAGCTTTCTCAACAGCAGTATTTGCAGAGCTGTTCATCTTTCTCCACATTGCCTGGAACCAAACCAGAAGCCACTTTCTGTTTAAGAAACATTACTTTAATTTCCACCTCACTTAAAACACGTATTTGCTCTCCAGTGGATCAAACTTTAACAAGTACAACAGAGCTTGAAGTAGAAGAGCAGAGTGAAAGTAAAGCCATGCCAATTTTGTGGAATCACCTTTTCTTTTTTTTTTTCTTTTTTCCAGGAAGATGTTTTGTGTTCAAATAAAGGCAGATGTATTATTTTCTCTCTTATAAGCTAGTTGTAGCTGAAATACAACTCCCTCTTTGGCGAGGTCAGCACTGATCACTAAGCAGTGCCAAATTAAGACAAAGCACCTGCCTTCACTACAGAACCTAGAGGTGGGTGTTAGAGTTTAATACTAACCAGTGTTAGAGTTTGAAGCATTAGGGCAGTCTTGAAGTCTAGGGCAGTCTTTCTTCTGTCTCTCCCTTGACCCTTATGCCAGTAAGGAGACTCATGCTGCAAGCTGACCTAATCCATGGAAAAGTGTTCCAAGTGATGAAAGTTCCAGGTCCTTTGCCATAGCTTGGCTTAATTAACCTCATCTATTTCCTTCCAGTTCTTCATTTGCATTGGCAAACCCTGTGCCTACCAAGAGTTGTTGTTCTGAGCTGATTTGAGGTGAATTTCCTTGATTTTCTGTCTGGTATCCATGAGAGTTGAGCAGTGGTATCATTAGGAGCTATGCACAGGATCATGGATGATGCAGGCTGGAAGGGACTTCTGGAGCTCTTTAGCGCAACCTGCTTCTCAAAGCAAGGTCAGCACTTTCATATTAGACAGTATATAACTTGTTCTTGATTTTCTCCCATCTCAGATTATTTTTCAAAAGGAAATTTTTGTTAAGGTCAAGACTGGTCATCTCCCCTGCATGAGTGTGGTCAAGCACATGGGACAGCAGCAGTTGCCATTCAGCAGCTATGTTCATTGTGTGAGATAGGCTTTCTACCTGTCACCTGCTGGAGGGGCTGACTTCTGAGGCAAAATGTTTGCATCAGTTGTAATATCTGAAGTTGGACACAAAGAACTGAGATAGCCACGATAATTACATGCTCTTGAAAGTTTTTGCACCTCTCTACAGTACAACTCCTGTCCTCTGAGTTACTAGAGGAAAAATGCTGCAGGCTGCATCAGATATTTTCTTTGTTTTACTTCCATATAGAGTGCTCAGAGGTGGAAGGTACATGGAGGGTAAACTGTGTCTTACTGGTAAAGGTATAGATGGTACCTCTTTCAAGAACAGATGATCTAATTCTGGATCCCTGATACTTTACAGATAATACATCTGAAGTGGAGGATTCTTGTACATCGGGTGAGGAGAGGCAGCTTTGATTAGATATAGTCATCAGCAGTGGCCAGTAAAAAGAGAAGCTTTGAAGCATTATGTGGTTTATAGCAAGGAATCTATTCCTTATCATAACTCTTAGACATCGATGTAATGAGGTAATGTCCAAATATATGACCCTAACAATTCTGCAAATATCTGACAAAATCCTTTGCACAATTCTATATACCATTCAGTAGGAAGCATTCCAGGTTTGATTAACTTAAGAGGCAAACACTGCTATATCTGGGACTCTTGTGCTACCCTGCATTAAGGATGCTTCATTATAGGTAGTAGATAATTTTAAAAATAGATATTCTAAGCAAAAGAAAAGAGTTATCTCTCCCCATCTTTCCTGTAACTTTTTCAGAGAGCACAATTACATCCCTAACTATGCAATTCCTTGCACCAAATCATCGCCAAGAGAGGCGTTTCCTAAGGATGTTCCTTTTAGAACAAAAAAGAATGAAAAACTCAATGTAAGACAATTCCACACTTTTTGATCAATCAACTTTGAGAAAGAAAACATCCCAAGACTCAATTTAGCCTTTTCTCACCACATCTGCTGAGGTTCAAAGATTAAAGTGATTAAAATGAAGATGCCTGATCTTTTTTTGTTTCACTCAGAGATGTCTCCATTTCAAGAGCTCATGGTATCTTGTCGGGTTTTCAGTGGCATTGGTCACCTACACTTTTATACTTGAGGACAAGCATAGTGATTTTGTGAGTAGGTGAGTAAATCCTCTCTGAAGCTGAGTACAGCGATTGGTGCTGATTTTCAGCCTCTGGGTTGGCCTTGCTGTGCAGAACAGATCTTCTGGATTTGCATTTAGATGATGTCCTGTCATGATGGCCAGGTTATTTCTCCTTCTGAAAAGATGTCTGGTCAAAACAACACTCTTTCAGGAAAGCCATGGTGGTTTGACAGCAGTTTTGTAAAACTGAGGTGCTTTAGGCAAAGCCACATAGGCATGAGTTCCCACTGTGATCCCAGGTAGGCACAATCTCTTCTAACTCCAGTGAGTTGTTGCATCTGCATGCATGTATGCAACCAAGACATGCTAGAAAGTGGCACTTCAGGGTGCATACATAAATACTAATTAATATTTTTCTACATCTGTGCTTTATATCAGGTTTTAGGTTAGTAGATGGCCATGTTTTGCTGCCAGTCATTTTACTTGGGTACCATACAGCAGCTCAAATATCCCTTGTTCTGCCATCTTTGGCCATCCGAGAACTCTCTTAGTTTTCTGCTTGTCACACAACTACCTCACCCCTTCCCACAACAGCCCTTCACCAGTTTTCTGTGAGGAACCCTGCAGGTCCTTTTATTGGTACCTAACCTTACCTACTTTGGAATATCCCTAGTGTCACTGTGTGCGTGTGCATCCTCCTTGGCTTGCTGCCTGAAGGACAGGCCACAAGCCTTCTTCTCTCAGGTGCCCCCTAAGAAGTCCCTCCAGCAGGTTCCAAACCCTCACTGAGAAAACTCCAGGCTGTCCCTGCCTAGTCAGGGCTCCACAACATATCCTACATGGGCATTGCTCTCAGTTGTTCTCCTTCATTTGAAGCTATGTGCAATGCTGTTGAGGTCTTACATTATTTTTCATCACTGATGCTTTGCAGTGTAGTTGAGAGAACGAGGGTGAAGAATAGCTGAAGGGTCTTGGCTGTCAGACCAGTTAGTCCTGGAGTCAGGGGGACGAAAGCAGTACTGGGGAGATGAAGAGAATTTCTTGCTTACCAATGTGAAAAGTCAGAAGTTCAGGGGAAGTGGAGAAAACCAAAAGCAACTAGGAATAGTGGCAGCCCTGGCTAACTTGCTGTCTATATACACATATATAGTGTCTTTTACAATAAAATCATCAGAGAAAAGGCAATGCTTGATTTTCCCTTCTCTTTTCTCAATAGCATATGTCCAGCCCTATTGAGAACAAGCATACATATTTATATATGTGTGTATATATATATATAAAATTCTTCAGGAAGAAACTTCCTACACAAATTTACAGTACTGCAATGGCTGGAGAAAGACACTGGGTGTTTCAGAGTTCAACTGCTTTGCTGGCAAGTGACTTTCTTTGTTAGATGGTTTAATAAGACTGACAAACAACAAGATTTTATGCAGCTTCCCTTCTGATAAATGCATGGGAGAAGTGTCAGTGGTTGATGTGTTGTGGAAAATGTATTCATCCTCTTCATAAGCCTTGAGCTGCCAGGTTTTTTTTTTTTTATTCACACACAGCTTTCACAAACAGATTTGATTAAGTTATCCAAAAAGATCAAATCACTGTATTAGTTTCTTTTCCATGAACTTTGCTGAAGTCCCCCTACTAAGGAATAAACACAAATAATCAAACTGCTTTTTGAAAGGCATGATTCACAAGGACCAAATGAGTGACATTGGACTACAAAAATAAATGCAAAGTATGAAAAGATGCAATTTATCACAGACATTGTAACCGGCCTCCTTTGATAGACTCTCTTCAGCTTTCATTCTGAAGAGTTTTATTCTAACCAGTAATCTTTCTACATTTAATATATGTTTTCTTCTTTTTTTGTCCCTCCCTGCTTCCCCCTGAGAACAGAACAGCCAGAACCACATTTATTTTCTATTTAAAGTTTTTTCATGTTCCTGCTGGTAGGAATCTGTTAAAAGTGAACCGAAGGTTTCTGTAAAAGTTCAGGTTCAGGACTTCACTACTTGCCTTGTGTAGATGTCTTTGTAGGATTCCTGGCTCCATTACAGAAGGTTCTATGTAAAATAGTTTTATTATTTTACAGGTTCCCCCCACCTCCCACCAACGAACAGCTCATAAAGCAGTCTGGCTTTTGGGAACCTTGTGCGCATATTATCTTAGTTACAATTATATTCCTCCCCTTGTGGATAATTTTGGGATGATTAACAGTATCTCATGGTGTATAGGACAAGGGAGACAGGAACAGTGTTTTTGGGCAGGCCACTTGTGCAGAGACACTCTACTTTCTGCTGAACAGGGATGATAGCAAGGTACTCTTGTAAAGTGATTGGGGAAGCCCCAAAGGTCAAATAATATTTTAATGTGAGGATCTCCACAGGGATATTCCCTCTCTCTGACGTCAGTGATAATACAGAAGTGTGCAGGCAGCATCCTCTTCCTCTGAAGACCTTTGAAGACACCTTCTCTGTGCTCTAGGCAGAGAACTCTGGCATCTGTTTGGTGGGGCTAGTTCAAGCTCCTACAACTCAGATGTGAAATGGCTCATCCCCCTGCTTTTGTACTTCCATATTCTATAGCCAAGGGTGATAGGAATGAAGGACCTGAGTTGTATCCCAGCAATTTCAACTCTGCTTCTACCTGGCAGGCTGTCTCATTATTTTGAAACAGGTCAGATCCTCCTGGAAGCATTTATGTGGCACGAGACATTATGTAATTCTGCAATTGCAGGCTCACAGAAAGCACTGTCATATTTCAAATATTGTGGGGGATACCAGCTCACGTCACATATAAAATATATAACTATTCAAACAAGTTGATAGTTTCTCAATTAAATATATGACCAATCTTTGTAAACCATATATTCTACAACTCTGTGCTTTGATTTAATTTCTGTGCCTCATTAAGGATTTCAGACTTCAATTCCAATAAAAGTTGTTTGTTATTCTTCAAAATTATGTAAGAAAATATTAAACTCTTGATGAGGAATTAAGAAAGAAAAGAAACCGTTTTCCTAGTTTGAATAGATATTTAATTAAAATGACATGCCTTGGGCAAAATGTAATTAATACATCATCTCTCTGTAACTAAAATTAATGGAAGACTTACGACTACTGAGCTGCAGGAGGGACTGAAAATTTCTTTTCTGTCTTCTTACTCATTTTTCATCTGATCATCCATCATTATCTTCTCATTGGAAGAGAGAACCTTTTTTGCTGATCATTCATTTTTAATGTGTACTGATAGATGATTCCTTGCTAGCTCCACCAACTTTCCTGTTGTGGTCATTCCCATGATGACTTTTAGCCTCAGCAAGTGCTATGGTAAGGCTTTGCAGTGGAGGCAACAATGTTCAGCCAATGCTTCTCCAGACTAACAGTATTCCTTGCTGAAGGCACATCCATGGGACTGCTGCACTGTTGTGTGACATGCTGCTTCCTATCCTGTGCTTTCTGTCCTTTAGACTCTGCTTCCTTGGATTAGGGAGCTTCCTGAGGAACATAAGGCACAAAGCTGCTGGGAACTGCAGGATCTCTTGGTGAGCTCATGGACATTGCCAGGAGAGGTTTTGTGCCCTTTTCCCAGGATGGGCTTGTTACAAGCTGACGGCAAGAGAGAAGTGTTGATCCATCTGGCAAACACAGTGGCTCTCTCATTGTGAGGCAAGTGAAAATGGTTGTCTTTCCTCCACTGAGCACCAGCTCTCCTCTCTTCTCTCTGTTGCACTGGAAGCAGAAGCAGCTGGGTAGTAATTGAGGTGATAGAAGGTCACACCACTCTGCACGAGGTGATGCAGTAAGTATTAACACAAACACACAGTGGTGTTGTGGATGGACACTTTTTCCTGTGGGATAGACCTAATCTAGAGTTCTTCTTCCTTGCAGTCCTTGAAAGCCACAATTTTGAGAGCTTCACCACCAATATGCCTTTCTCTATCTTCTCCATCCTCTTCCTATTCCTCCTAATGCCTGCCCGTTTTTACCATTGACATGACCAGACTTTCTGCCTTGTTTCTCTTATTTCTCTGTGGTCTGGTCTCATCTGTTTCCAATGGTGAGAGCACTTCCAGTCTCAGATCCTTTGCTGCCATGATACCTGTGTGTATCAAACTTACTGAAATTAGAAGTTTCACAGCACAGCTGCACTGATGCTCAGATGCTTTGTTTTGCTTTCAACTTCTTGAAGTGGTCTGTAAATTCCTCAGCCTGAAGATCTTTCCCTTTTGATTTAGTTTCATAGGTCACAGAGAAACTGGGACTGATGGCATTGACACAAGTCCAAGGCCTGTCAGAATGGTGCTGTCTCCACAGGGTGGCCAGGTGTTGGTGATGAATGGTAGAGCTGGAATCATTGTATGCTGGTGCTCTGTACAGAGCCTGCATAAATAAATTCCTGTAATATCATGGCAGGAAGTCTTTGGGTGTGATGGTCTGAGTAGGAAGATGAGAAAAGTGGTACATGAATGAGACAAAGATGTGGAAGCTGACTTATCATATGCACTATGGAGGGGTCATGTTTGAGAATGAATGGCAGTGAGTGGATAGGTCAATGGCCCCTGCTGCTGTCTGTGAGGAGGGCTGTTGGTTTCAACATGATGGCAAGAATGTGGGAAAAAACCCTAAGAGTATTGTCCCCTGCCTTGGTCTTCATGGGATGACAGAAGAATTGAATTTCTTGTGGATTTCTTTTGATACTCTCTGTGTAGGTGCCTCATTCTGTTGTGAAGATCAGCTCTGGAATTTCTGCACGTTAGGGACAATGGCTGTGCAGAAAATTTTCTCACCTCTCATCCTGCTACTCGACCTGTGACTCTATTCCTTCTCCATGGAAGGATTTATGAAAGGGGGATTGTGTATTCTCTAGTGCACATTTCCACAAACTGCTCCAAAAACCACTGTTAAGGAAGAGGTGCACCAAACCAGGGTGAGACCTGCAGCTTTCACAGCAATAGGAAAAGGGAAGGGAGCAAAGAGATGTGCCTGAGAACATGAGAAATTGGAGAGGTATCTGGTGACAAAAATGAAGGAGTGTCAGAAAGGAGGGGAAGAGGGTGAGGGAAAGAAGAATATCTTAGAATACAAAACAAAATCAGAAAGTGGGGATATAAAAATAAACATAAACATGCTATTGTAGCTTTTCTTATTATCACATTTCTATTTTATGCTGACAACAATTCTTGGTGGTGAATATGTTAGTTCATTTCCAGACAGTAGCTCCTAATCTGTCACAGGAATTTTTATGAACACTTGTTCTGTTTCTGCTCTTCTAGGGACTGTGGTTCACTTCAGTGGAGGTCTGAATTGCCCTGTAAAGAACTTCATGTCTTTCCATTAGCCTCCTACTTGAGAAGACTTAGGCTTGCTGGAATGAACTTGCACCTTACATTCTCACTAAAACAAGGGAAATAAGATTGAAGTTGGTAAATCCTGTGACTTAGAATATGGGATGTTTTGCAACATGGAATCCACTTCAACTGCAACATTTGATGCTGGAATGAAGCATCAGGTTGAGTGTTTCAGGTAGTTTTATGAACTGGATACTGTAAAGTATCATTGCACTCTCCTCCAGAAAGTTATGTAATTTGCAATTAAATTTAGCTTTTGCTGCCCTGTGGGGCAATGGGCTCACTTTGTGCCATGTGGGACTTTAGAAAGTTTAATATTAATTTCATATTTCCTTCGTGGCACCCACAACAGTCAAAGCAGGGCACTTTTGTGCTCTGGCTTCTGTGGCATGCCAACCCTTTTTTGGGTGAAATTTTATATATGTGTAACATTTCTTAGTTCCTGGATACCAGAATGGGTGTGAAACATTCAGCATATGGAGAAACAGAATTATTAACACAGCAGAAGTGAGAGAGAGGCTTGTTACTCTTTGAAGCTTGTGAGATTAGGCAATGGGTAAAGGGAATGCTGATCAGCTCTAGGGCTGGGTTTCTGGCGTCCAGAAGGCTCCAGACATAAGGATGGGGTTGCAGGCCTGACAATTGTCTTTGCTGCTGTTCTCATCCTTCCAGGATCACAGATGTGCTATCCTAACTAAGAGGAACTTCACACTCATGGTAACACACAGATCTGGCCCCAGAAAGTGCTAATGCAGAGCCTAACTCTTTCTTCCTACAGGTGTGACCAGGAAGCAAACTAGAAATGGTCCGAGAGAGCCAGCAGCAGTGAGATGGAGAAGAGATGGTGAGACAACGTGTGAAATGTGAGTGGGAGCATGTGGAGAGCTGGAGCAGGGAGAGGAAGAAAATTGTGTCTTCAGCATCCCATGGAGCAGGGATTTTCCTAGCCTTGCATGCAGACAGATGAGGTAGGAACTTGGCTTTCCACAAACAGAGCTGTATGGCACTGTACTACTGCAGGACTGAGCTCCTTGTGAGTATGGCTTTGTGAGTCTGCCTTCAACACAGCCCTCAAGTCTATTTATCAGCCTTTGGCAGGAGAACCAGGACACTGAATAAGACCTTTTTTTGCCAAAGATAATGTTCAATTTGCTTTTATCAACATTCATAACTCTATTTCCAACGCAGCAACAAACTTCCTCTCTCCCTGTCTTACCCCACAGCATGAACACACATTTCTCAGTGTGCAGCAGCTCAAGCTGTGCCCCTGTTTACAGCTGGCAATAAACAGCATGGCCAGGAAGAGAGGAACATTCAACTGGGGAAACATTCAGCTACTTAACGAGAAGTAAAGACCAGAGTATTCTGGCCAGCTCTCTACAAGGGTCAGGCAGATGCATTCTACCAATTTTCTCAGTCTCCTCCATAATCTAAAGCAGAGATGAGCAGTTTCAGAGAGAAGACATCCTACCTGTCCTAGGTTATGAGATGAGAACCTGCTGTCTAGATAAATGTAGATGATTGGTATAGACTGAACCCCTACTTCCTGGATGGATAAAGATGTGGGGACATGGTTTAGTGATGGACTTGGCAGTGTTAGGCTAACTTAATGTTCTTAAAGGTCTTTTCCAACCCAAATTATGCTATGATTCTATGAATCTTGCTGGCTGCAGTGTAGTGGAAATCTTTTCAATGTCTTAGTCATACAAGGTGCTGCCCAGTCACAAAGGACTGGAACAAGTGTTCGATTAGATTCAAATGCATAAACACGAATTCCCCAGTAAAATAGAATAAAGGTGAGCTTATCTAAGTTTTGATGATCTTGTTCCCTGTTTCCCAGCCTTGTCTGTGCTGCAGAGACAACCATGGTGTTTGTCTGAATTCTGCAAAATCAACTGCTTCCCAGTCGCAGATATCTAGGTCATCACCAAGCTGTGGCCTTTGGTACTATCAGAGAAACAAGCACTTGGATAAGAGCTCGTTGTTACACATCCACACAAAAAGGAAGCTTTCAAGATTCTTTTGGAATGTGAGTCATCCAGTGCCTTTCCTGTTCAGGCTGTCATCAGCCACAGTTTATTGGAGTACCACAGGCTTTGCTAGGAAGAGGAATGGGTACCAGTGCTTCTTTGTGCTTATAGATGTGCAAAGATGGGCCCTTCCTTCCTCTCCCAGATGACTTCCAGCTTCTCTAGAAAATCAGTGATATGAAAATAAAACAGGCCATTTGTAAAGGCATGAGACAAACACAACTCCAGGCAGTTCAAGCAGTTATTAAGGCATCTGGTTTATATTCCACCCCCATACATTCATAACCAGTGCAAGCTCAGCCTGCACTCAGATGGGAAAGGTGTTGTCTGCCACCAGTGCCCAGAAACACAGGGAAATAAACCAACTATCCCAAACAGACAGTGCCAGAGGTGGGGCGTTGTAACAGCAGTGGCCCTCTGTTTATGCTACTGTTTCATGGACAACCTAATTTTATTTTTGTATGGCAAAGATACCACTGGTCAGGCAGGTTTCAGCTTTTTCTGGGTCTCAGCTACATGTGGAAATGACTATGGATGGTAACTGGTTAATTTGGAAGCATTTCTGTTACACCATTCTAGACTAATATTATGGAGGAACAAATCACAGTGTGATTTAATCTGCAAACAGACACTTAGCAGAATTATTATGTTCTGTACCCACACACAGCAATCCCTCCAGGTTGTTATGAGAGACATGTTCAAGGCTGAGCCACAACAGAGTGGGCTGTGTTTCTATGGGCTGAAATGTCAGGATAAGGATCTAATCCTGCTTTTGCACTGTTGAGAAGGAGAAAAGGGATACAAAACCTTTTTACTTTCAAACATAAACTTGGCAATTACTGCTGCACAAATACTTTATCCTAGGGTTGCCCACCTCTGGGGGTGGTGGTTTCATACCTTTCCAGAGAAACTGGCATTGACTTTACACCTGGCTAAAAGTCACACATCTGAGCACCTGTCATTTTTCTCTTCACCTGCATGGTGTGATCCTGAGAATATTTCCCAGATGGGGAGCTGTGTATGGATGGAAGCAGTGATGTGGCTGTACAGATTCACCAAGCATGGACTGTGTTCTCCATGGTTATCTTCAGCCCGAAGTTGGTTTCCATTGCTGATATTTTAGTTTTTTTCAAATGAAAAACACCTTTTGATGATGACCCTTTGCTCCTCAAATTGTGTCTATATTCCTGCAGAACTCCCAGTACGGAAATACTTTCCTGGCTGAGTGTAGTGAATGTCAGTAATTACTTTCTTTCAACTTACCACAGTTCTCAGGATTAAGATTAATAAAACACTGACTGTCAGCAAAGAAGCTTAAATAAAAGATAGGTACTTCAAGTCCAGCCTGCTATATCGATTAGATAGCTCCATTTATTTCTCCCTGCTCACTGGAATAGTTTGAAGCTGCAGCATAGCATAGGCAACTAATGACAGCTGGGCTTGAGATGAAGTGGTTTTGACTCAAATGCTATTGAGAATAAATTTAAAGTATTGTTATCTAGACATCACAGAAGTGACTAAAATCTAGAATGTAAGCCCTAAAGTAATACAGACAGCTGCTGAACACGGAGCAAAGTAGGAGGGCTGAGTCTCTAATGAAGCACATTGGACTATTGTTCAGCCTCACCCCGTGCCAGCAAAGGCTGGAGCGAGGCAGCTGGAAGCAGGAATAAAATGCAAGTAAGAGGATTGCTAAAATCATCAGAAGTGAGAAGCAAGTGCTGATGCACAGGTAGACATGGCAGACCCTCTGACTGGATGAAAGAAATACATTCTGCAGAGCTATAAAGAGCTTGTAAGGGGCAAATGAGAAGGACGGGACAGCAGAGAAGATGACTCAGGAATATGCAGTGTTAGAAATAGCACAAGGATCTGACCTCCCCTGAAGTGACACTTTTTTATTGGCACAAACAGATTCTAAGTGGTTGTTTGTCCTACTGTATAATCAGCAGTAACTGCAAATGCATTTTTACAACCTTAGCTATTTCTGTCTCAGGGTTTGGGAAGCAACTTAAGTTGTTGCTCTGCTTCTCTGGCCTTTTTTGACCTTCACATTTTTATTTAAAGCATTTGTCTACTGTGCAAATTTCAGTGGCATTCACATTCAGAAGGCATCAAGTGCACACTTCGCAAGATTTATATTACATGTTTTCTATTATTTCATGCCATCAACTCACAGATGAAATAGCTTAGGTGAAAGTATGAGGTAAAATGCATGACATTACTCAGAGTAACTCTTAAAATGTCCCTTGCTCTGTGGTGTAGTTTAAATCAACTGCTAAAAATCTGGCACGAATATATTTGCTGACATTTCTGTGAAAGACCATTCTGAGGACTGGGACTTAAAAAACATTTAATTTTAAATTTACTCACCCAATAAATAGCATAAATTGCTCTGCCCTGCCAAGGGTTTATCTTTGAGCACTTCATTTCACAAACAATCCTAATCCCATTCCATCTGTTTTGCCTTTTCCCAAGCTTTCTGGGTATACTGAAACTGTAGGTTATTTCCTGGGAACTTGAAAGGGGAAAGCAGAAACACCATGGTGTTGTATATGCCATACTGAAACCACATAGAATGGTCCACAAACTTCCTCCAGGAGCAGAGAAGTGAAGCAATTTAATACAACTGGATACCCAGTACTTTGTGCTTTCACCTGATGTTTATAATTGTTTTTATGGTGTGAGCAGTTGAATTTAACTGTTATATAAACATGTAAATATGTGTGTGGGAGAAGTTTTAGACTGCAAAAGATTGAGTTTCTTTTTTTTTTCCCCCTAAGGGTTTACATCCTTGCAGGAGAGGATAATTTGGTTTTGAGTAAACAGAATGTAGTATATGTTGTATTTTAAAACCCCTCACAGCCCTATGGCCTCTCCAAGGGTACAACAAGAGCTCCCTGTCTTTGGGCAATCTTTGCTTCTTATTGCTGTGAAAGTGCAGAGCCTGTGGGTGCTGCTGGAGGTGACTCCCTGAAGAATGAGGGAAAGGTTTTTGGTTCTCCTGTCATGATTTCAACCCTGGCTGGCAGCTAAGCACCACACTGCCACTTGCTCACACCTCCTCTGGTGGACTGGGGGAGACAACTGGAAGAGTAAAAGCCTGGAAACCTGTGGATTGAAATAAAGACAGTTTAACAGGTGGAGCAAAATCCACAAGTGCAAGCAAAGCAAAACAGGGAATTTATTCATTACTTCCCATGGGCAGGCAGGTGTTCTGCCATTTCTAGGAAAGCAGAGCTCCACTGTGTGCAACAGTGACTTGGGAAAGTAAAATGCCATCAATACAAACATCCTTCCCCTTTCTCCTTCTTCCCCCAGCTTTATATGCTGACTGTGTTGATAACCCTTTGTCTGGTTGGGGTCCGCTGTCCCAGCTGTGTCCCCTCCCAGCTCCTTGCACACTCCCAGATCTCTCACTCTTGTGGTGGACTGAGAGAAAGAAAGGGCCCTGGCCTGTGTCAGCCCTGCTCAGCTGTAACAAACACATCCCTGTGCTATCAGCACTCTGATGGCCACAAATTCAAAACACAACCCCATATCAGTTACTAGTAAGAAAATTAAGTCTACCCCAGCCAAAAGCAGCATATGCTGAAGTAATTATGATGAGTCTGTATCAATGCACTGATCTGTTTTTGTATCACAAAATAATTGTGAACCTTCTAATCAGGAGAAATTCTGAACCGTTGGGGTAGGAGCAGGTGTGAAGGCTGCGTCTCATGCAGAGGTTGTTTGGTGACACAAACTGTGATGGTTGCTGTCAATGTGCTCTCCCCTCTTCCTTGTACCTTCTTGTACCCTCTTCCTTGTAGCAGGAAAGCAATTTATTGGCTTGCTTCCCATCTGTTATTTTTGTGGAGTTGCATGATAAGAAAAGCAGCAGAAATGTATTTGAAACTTTTTGCTTTTGTAATCCTGGGTTCCTCTGCCATCATTTACAGCCAAGGGCATAACTAAGGCAGGGAGGGGAGAGGGTCTGATGAACTTTCCCTTTCTCACATCGGGAGTTTCCAACACAACAGCACTTTTCATTTAAGGTTTCAAGTGTGGGTTTGAAAGAATGCTGACACATCAGAAAAGAAACTGTATGCACAAAAGAGTTCAAAACTGCCACTGTTTCAAGGGTCCACCGAATTTTTCAAGTTGAGAAAGAGCTCAATGCGGGACCCATCAGGTGCATGCTCTTTCTAACACGTACAGTCCATCAGTTCTCCCCCTTCCAGCTACTGCTGGTGCTTTTTGCAGCTGAATGACAGATGATGTCTGTCAGTGGGGGGACACACGAGCTGTGCCACATTTCTCACAGAGCTGCCTGCATACATTACAAAACACCTCTCTCTCTGCCTTAGGACTGCTGTGCCAAAGTATGCCGGGCATTGCACTGTCTAAAGATTTAGGGTAGGGATATATGTGGAGAGACAGGGAAGACAAAGATGAGGGATGTTAGTTAAACAGGAGAGCCTGGGCCTGTGTATGGAGTGCAAAGCACCAGCTGGCAGGATGATGTTTTCTACCATAAACCATGCAGCCCAGCCAAGAGATATTAAAAAGGACTGAGACCACACATGAGGGACACATATTATCTTGTTTCCCATCTCATTATATGCTGCAACATTTGTATTGTTATTTTATTGTGAACAATTTGAGAAGAAAGTGCTTTGCTTCATCGGAAAGTTTATGTCTGAGCTTGATGTCTAATTTTTCATGAAGACCAAAAAGCATAAAAGGAAAGCACTATGAATGAAATGCAATTGTGCTATAACAAAAATAATTTAAACCAGAGGCTAACTGGGCTGGAAAAGATTTCATAACAGTCCCACTTTGGAGATTGCACGTTATCGTTTTTGACACAAGTTCAGCACAAATACTTGCAAGGTGCTGCAGCTGTTCCATGTTGTCTTCGTCCCAGCTCTTCTTAATGCAGACCTGCATAGAATGAGCACCTCTCTCCATGTAATTGATCCAACAAAAAGGCATATCTGAAATATAGTTCCTGGCTTCAGCAAGACCAGCACTAATCCAAACAGAAATGCAGAATACCTCAGGTTGGAAGTGATTTTGGGAGGAATCAAGTTCATTTTCCTGCTCAAAAAGAGGTCTAGCTTCAAAGATAGATTAGGGGAAAAAAATTCCTTTTACATTAAAAATAACACATTGCAGGTTTGAGTTAGCCAGCAATGAATGTAATTCTTAGTGGATGTTGTGTTCATAAATTTTCAAGGGGAAAAAGGAAGAGAAAGCACTTTAGAAAGCAATAGCTATAATGGCCTCTTTCTTAATTTGAATTTATTGTCCTATGCCTGGAAAAACACCTGGCTTTGCCTTACCTCAAGGACTGGAGGCAGCCTGGACTTGAATAGTGGGAAGATGAGGATAAAAGAGATAAACAGCCTGAAAGAGAGTATAGGTGACTTGTTTCTTTGTTGGCAGAAGGAAAACAATGGAAAATAACCTGAAGGGTGGCTAGGTATTAAAAGGCCCATCTCAATGTAATGACATAATTTCAGTCATAAGTGAGTAGAGCTGCCTCCTTCCCTCTCCTATAAAAGTGCTCAGCAGAAGTCTTAAGCAATTTTATGGGGGGGGGGGGGGGGGGGGGGGGGGAAGCAACAGTAATAATATAACCATTTGTATCCTTTGTGTGCAGGTAGGATGTCTCTTATAAAATCCTTTATAGTTTGCTGCTATGACAGGCTCCTTCTTCAAAATTTGTTTCAAGGTAAGCACCCCCTTTAAGGAGAAATGTGTTTCATCTGACCTTATTAGCAGATAAAGTGCTATAATGATGTATAGCTTTATAAATGGGATATAGTTTGATAAAGAAAGCAGTCAAGTATGATTACAAGCACTCTGGGGTAGCAAATTGGGATGACTTTGACAAACTTGTCTGTATGTGGAAGAAGCTGAGGTTTCTTTTGCTGCAGTATAGACCACAATGTGGAAAGTCATGAATTCTAGGGGCTTTGTTTGAGCTCAGATCACAGCTGGTGTGAGAGGAGCAATTCTAATTAGTTGCTGCAAAAATTGCAGTTTACAATAAAGCACTAAAAAAATTTAACCTGGATAAGCACAAACCAAATTTTCAGGTTTTAATTTTGAAATTTATTGATCTTTGCTTTTTCTTTTTAATGTTCTGAATGTTTAATGCGTTTACTGCTTCTTAACATTCAGCAAAATATTAATCTTCCTTTTTACAGGATGATATTTCTAGTTACAATAAAATACAGTGTCTCCATCCCATTGAAAAGGATAAATTTCTTCTTCTATTTCTGTATTTTACACATATAATTATTTTCAAAAAATATATCCTCTTTTTAAAAAGTATATTAAAATCACACTTAGGAAAACCATTCATCAGCATTTTCTCTGCCTTTTAGTGATTGAGCTCTGTTTCTTAAATGCACATCCAGCAGGCACATCCATGCTCCTTGTCCAAGTAAACTAATCGCCAGCCTTTGGGGATCAGTTTGTGCTTCACAATTCATTAGAGCCAGAGCCTAGATAATCTCCCAGTGTGATGGCAGCAGTGGAAAACACAGCTTTGGCAAGATTTTAGGTGTGGGTTGAACTTCAGGTGTCTTTCTGAGCAGTACTGAATTCAGCTCCTGGTTAGGTACATGGCTGAATCAATACTTCAGCATATGAGCTCAAGTGCTTTCCTGAACTGAAGTCTCCAGCAGGCTCAATGTGAAGCTAAGAGAGATCCTTCTATATCCTTTAGTATATATATATAGGTATTTTTGGAAATCTCTGTGTATTCATAGCTAGCATATGTCATTGTATTTGCATTATTATGCATTGTGCTTCCAAAATGGAGTTTGGAGATGCCCACGTCTCCTGAAGGGAGCACACCTGAACATCAAAACCCCAGCTGTGGCTGATTCATCAGTGTAGATCTAAATACCAGCTCATTCCTGGCATTTTCACTTTACCTAATTATTTTCTAGGAGAGAAAACCATTTTTTTTATTGCAATAATTAGGATAGTTAAATTATACAGTAAGCAATTACTATGGGTTTATGATACCTTCCAAAGAAGAAATGCAGTACTTTTATATGCTTCAGGAATACAATTAAAGCAGGAAACTTTCTAAGCCCTTGCTTTCCTTGGTTTTAATTATTACTGAAACCTAACTTCAGGAGCACAAAATGGCATAGAGGGACAAAGGATGTTAAAGGAAGAAGCAAACAGCTGGAGGGGCATGTGAGTTGTAAATGCACTTGCCTTTCACTTTGCTGACAAGCATTGGAGCTAAATTTTAGCAAGAACCTGGTCATTTTCTGAACAATTTGTATCAATTCACAGCTGCTGCTCCACTTTGGGTAAGGGAGCAGTTTTACGTGCAGCAGCTACACGGATGAATAGTTTGAATGTCTTCTTGGAATGACTATCTCTCACTTCACTGAACCAAGGGATATAATTACACACTTAAGTAGCTACTAGCAAGTGAAAATTGCAGTAAACATTTGAATATTTTAAGTGATGTTGTCAAGAATTTGGCCAATTCCAGGTCCAGTTGCTACACTTAATACCTAGGAGACTGTAACTTCATCTAAGGTAAACAAGAAAGCTGACGGGGTGCTGATGGTAATTTTTGATTTGTCCTTTGGTTGCAATTCCAGAGAGAAAATTTCCAGGTGAAAACATATCCAAAGTAGGTCACTTCTCCAGCTATAACTACACTAACAGCATTCCCTGCACTATAACACGCCAAGCACCACTCAAAATTATTATTATATATTATGACTCCAGTTTGAATTCCCCAGATGCATCCAGTGAAGAATATTTCCCAATATTTTTTTTTCTTTTTAATTTTAAAACACCACTAAAGCCAAGAGTTTACCTTTCTTGGGTTTTGTCATTGTGGATGTTGTTCATGCTCCGCAGTGGGTCTGTGTGTGGCACCCACTAATCAAATCCTATCGTGCACCAAAACAATGTCAACTGCATTTGAAATTTGCACACCTCTAGGGCTTTACATTTCTCTGTCTTAAATGTCTAATTACTTTAATAAGGAAAGTGTTCAGTGGAGTGCTAATGCAGTAAAGAAATTTTCTATCTCTGTAATTTTCCCAGCCTGCTTTTTGACAATGGATGTTGTTTCAAATGCCTTGCAAGATAAACAGAATTCCATAGTAAAATATTGTCGGGTACTAGAAAGGGTTTTTGATCTGGGAATGCAAGATCTGTGAAGTACCATAATTTCAATAAAGGGTCTCCTTGTCTATATCAGCTCTTTATTGATTAATTATAATTACACTACTGTAGGCAGTGTCTGCATGTTTTATGGATTTCTTTTGACCCAGCTAAGCCGTTCTTGCTTTCTGTATTTAATTGTAAATATAAGTTTTAATTGCTTCCCATAATTTCTTAGTGGAAAGGGCTTATATTAATGGTAGGGAATGTCAGATGTATATGAATTGCACCATGACTATGTCTATCTGCTATTTCTCTCTGTTAAAAACAAGCAGGACTTTGTATGTCCACACCTTGGTGCAGGCAGCGTTGCTAAGCTACTGCTGTGCTGGCTGCCACACATGGGCAGCACCCTCCAGCTGTGAGGATCAAGGGTACCTGAGTTGCCAGCACACATGACCATCACCTTCATGTATGTGGCTCAGGTAGCTTAGCACCCGGGGCTCAGAATGACATAAAATGAATAGAATATGAGATGGAAAAGCCCAGAATTAGCTACTGCTGCTTTCAAAGCAATAGGTTCTGTGCATTTCTCTGTCCTATGTCCCCAAAGACAAGGTGCTTAGAGCATAATAAACTTGTGTAGTTAGTGAACTGTCCCCCTGCCAGCACTGGGACAAGCTGAGCACACTGCAGGGAAAGGAAGATACCTCTTCACCACATCACCAAACCCTCCAAGCACAAAATTCCCTGAAGATTTTAGACAAGCCAAGTGTGACTTGCGCAACATTTTTGTGCCTGAATCCAAACCCATGTGTCTTTCTTGCCCAGATTGAAGAAGCCTTTTGCTGATGGTGTCTGTGGACACTACTGAGGCTTCTTGGTGACCCCTGAGCATTGTACAGACCTATTCTAGCTGAATACATAACTAAAATACAACTACATAATAGACAATAAAATATATCATGCACAATAAAATACATCATTACAGTACTTCAGGGCTGGAAAGCTTGCTTTGGTGACTGTAGCCCCACATGGGCATTTGCACACGCTGCTCAGAGAAGCTGTGAATGGCCCATCCCTAGAAGTATTTAAGAACAGGTTGGATGGATCTCTGAGCATCCTGGTCTAGGGAAGATGTCCCTGTCCACAGAAGGGAGGGGCTGGAAGTAGATTGTCCTTAACCCTTACAACCCAAATAATTTCAAAATTATTTGATTTTTTGTTTTTTGGAGCACTGCTCTTACCAATAGAAGGATGAGCTAGGCTTGGAGTAGCATAATATGATCCTTATGAAACAGGAGCAGAAGGACTGCTACTTGGGATTATCACACAATCATCAAATTGTTTAGGCTGGAAAAGACAACCAAGATCATCATGTCTAATCGTTAACCCAACATTGCCAAGTCTACCACTAATCCAGATCTGTAAGTGCCACATCTACAGGTCTTTTAAATACCTCCAGGAATAATGGAGCCACTTCCTTGATCAGCCTGTTCTAGTGTCTACCCTTCCCTGAAGAAATTTTCCTAATATCCAATCTAAACCTCCTATGATCGTTTCCTTTTGTCCTGTTGCTTGTTACTTATGAGACCAGCTCCTACCTGGCTCCACCCACTGTTACAACTTTCAGGCAGTCGTAGAGAGTGATATGAGCCCTGACCCTCCTTTTCTCCAGGCTAAGCACCCCCAGCTCCCTCAGCTGCTCCTCAAATGACTTGTGCTCCAGGCTCTTCCCCAGCTCCGTTGCCCTTCTCTGGACACACTCCAGCACCTCAGTGTCCTTGTAGAGAGGGACCAAGAACTGAACAGGTTTCTTGGTGTGGTCTCACCAGTGCTGAGTACAGGGGCACAATCCTTGCCCTGGACCTGCTGGCCACACTGTTGCTGATACAGGCCAGGATGCCATTGGCCTTCTTGGATTAGGTGCCTCTTCTTCATGCTAAGGGGAATGAGGGCAGCTTGCTCTTAGCATGCAAATTCTGATGGCTTGCACCTGGTCACTTAGTGCTGCTTTAGGTTGTATTTGGTTGATATTATTTAACCTACACCTGAAAATATCTTGAAATGGGAGATTTAAACAGAGAAGAACATGTAATTTTGGCTCTCAGTGGGTGCTTTGAATGTTTGATAAACTACTGAGGTTTATTTGCAACTCTTTAGACCTGATCTTTCAGCTTCAGCAGGCATTTTGGAAAGGGATCTGAGGATAAAGCCGCAGGATCTGCTGCAGTAGCAACACCATTTTTTCTCTGTTTAAAAGGATGGATTTGTCAGAGAGAGAGAAGATACTGTTGTGATTAATCTGGTAAGCTTTGGCTTAAGACCTTGGACTCTGTTTCAGTTCTGCTGGAGGCTTTATTTGTAACACCAAGAACTTCAAATTTTTGTTGTCTGGTCTTCTATTCATACATGAGATGCCCTTTAACTACTGGTTCTCATCTATCCAAACATTCCCAACTGCTTGTATCTCAATGTGTTTCATAGAGATTTTTCCCTCTTGGCAGAAACTTTTAAACATCTCCCAACAGAGCAACAATAAAATAGAAGCAAACCGTGAACAGCCTGAAAAGGGAGGCTACAAAGTTGAAGTATACATTCTACCAAGGGTGGTGGACAAAAACATCATATATTATAAGATCCTCTCTATTTCTGTTTTCTGACTACCTCTGTCTCAGTCTGACATCCCTGCGAGTAATTTCTTACTCCTAAAAACCACCTGGTTGATATAAAAATAAATTAGTTAGCAAGATTGCCTGCAACTGTCTTTTGGAAGGGAGTTGCTGAATAGCTCCACATCCGAGTACACAGTCCAGACTAAGCATAAACCTGGCTACATTAGGAAAAAGATAAAATAGGTAAAATTCTTTACCTCAGAATTGCCCTTTCCCTCCGAGACTTCATGAACAAAACTTGTAACTGTGTTTGCTTCAGGTAACTTTTTGCAGTCTTAAACCAGCCAGCTCTCATCCTAGTGATGGCAGCACAGGGGACTTGTGGGCACTTAGAGAAACCATGTGGGGACACTGGCTGCCACAAGCACCCTGCTCCCAGAGACTATGCTGTTGCTTGAACCTGGGCTGCCTGGCTTCAAAGTAAGGTGGCTGCTTTTGTATGACTTTAATTTCACCCTCCATTTTTCATCAGTAGAATGTCTCAGGGATGGCTGCAAGGAGCTTTCCTGGTTTCCCTGCGACCAGTGCTCTGTACGTGGCTCCCCCTCTGTGCCCATGGACACACCACAACCAGCCAAACATCCCGAGGGTATCAGTAAGTTTCATTTGAACAGCGTTTCCTGTGTTTAAAAAAGTGTAAGGCAAAGACCCGTCCTCACTGGATCTTTTGTACCAGCCCCACAGAGCTCTCTCTGAAAGGCACTACTCTCAGAGCAAGACTCCATCCACTAATGAATATTCCAGGTAGCTCCTAGAGCAGCTGGTAAGTAGCTAAATAAAAGATTGGAGTTTAAACACTGGATTGAACATGTCTATTTGGTTTTTAGGAGTTTTGACCTGGTGGATTTTCACCATTCTCTGGCTGCTGAATGAAGTAACAATGATCAGTGCAGGACTAAGGTATTCTCTTCACAACATCCTACCTGTAAACTCAGCTGATTATTTATAATACAACTGGAAAAAAATGTTTTCCTTAACATGCTTTTTTTTCCTCCTGGCAGTTAGCAGAAAGAAAAGAACAAGAATACTCAGATTTGTTTGTAAGTATAAAAAAACATAAAACAAACAAACAAACCCAAACCCTAAAAGAAATTCAAATATAAGTTGAAATAAATAAAGCAGATGTAAATTTCAAACCACAGCATAAATAATAAAAATATTTCTGTTAACAGGAGATATTTTGAAGGCCCATTTTGCATTAATTCAGAATTATACAGTGAAGTAAAAATTGCTCAAAAGAAAGAGCTCATTTTCAGGTTTGGCATCATAGGCTGACTGAACTCAGCCTCATCTGGAACGTCTCTAAATGTATCCATTGTAAAGGGAATCCCTTTTGGGTCAAGCATTAGTGTCTCCAAACTATTCCTCTCTTCTAAATTTCTTTAAGAAAGATGGTTGTAGGACTACTGAATATTATATTTTCTGTCTTTCTTTTTCCTAAAACCTGCAGCCCAAATACTTCTTCAAGTATATACTGCAGCATCAGGCATCAACTTGAATCATGAAACTGTAGAATCATGGCATGATTTAGGTTGAAAGAGTCTTAAAGGTAATTTAGTCTGCCATGGGCAGGGACATCTTCCACTAGAACAGGTTGCTCAAGCCCCATCCAATCTTGCCCAAGACACATGCAAAGAGGTAATTCTGACTTCAAGTCAGATTTTATTCCAAATGGTTGTGAAAGTCTTCATGTGAGCAAGTAGAGCAGGATACCATGCTGCAGCAATCCCTGGACAGAGCACTAAGTGAATAAATCTTTCTTGTACCTGGTCTGTCCTGGACAGCTGCATGTGTGGGTTTTTATATCTCTCCAAAGACCTTTTCTTCTTGGCTGATTACCTGATTAACCAAATTATCATTTTTCCTCTCTCAGTTTGGAGAAATAAGCTATATTTCCCTTTGAAAGATGAATTCTGGGCAAACTGGTGCTTTAGCTCCAACAGAGAAGATTATCTCATGTGCAGTGATTAGCTCTTCAAGTGAATTACACAGTTAATTCCATTAAGAAACTGTCTTTGCTGGTCACTTCTCTTAACTGCTCCTGCTTACACGACACACTTGTAAAGCTACAGGTTTAGATCAGAAGATTTGTCTTAGTTTATGGCTGTGCTGCTGTTAATTATGTTAATGGTAATACAATCTTACATTTCTTGGTTTTCACCTACAACAACCATTTTCTTGCATCTGATATTCTTGCTTCATGTTTTTCTCCCCCGTTTGCATCTCATTTTTGGGGTTTATGCCAACATAATGGCATGCCATTGAAATTGGAGCCAGGACTCATTAGCTCTAGCAATTACCACCTTCCTCTGTCCTGGGAGAGGTAGAGCATCATTCCTTTTCTTACTGCCAGACAAGCTTTTCATTAGTGTAGCCATCCATAGCGTTAACAAATCCTCTTGGAGCAGTGGGCTGCTACTATGCCCACCTAGAGGGTAGGGATGGTCTTCTTTCAGCCAGTGGATCTCCTCCCTCTCCTCTCCCTGAATCGCAGGAATTCATAGATATAACAGCCAATGCAAGCTGCCAATGAACATTTGAAAATCTCCCTTGTAATGATTTACTTATGGCTTCTTTCCACATCCAATTAGAGAAACATTTCCTCTCAAATACCACTCAGACTTCTGCCCCTTGTTTCTCCACAGTTTTCACTACTCTTTTCCTCATTGTAACCTGCTAATTGCCTCCTTCTTTCTCCCTGCTTTCTGGGTATCCCTCCTTGCACTAAATCATAACTGTGCTTGCTTTTTGCCTGCATCCCATCTCTTGCAAGGATCAAAAAATAAAATGAACAAGAAGGATACATGACCGTTGAGAAACTCCATATCCAGTGTTCCAGAGAATACTTGTTTGTGCCATTTGGAATAAAATATGTGCTGGGGGAGGCACATCTGGAAACCTTGTTCCTTGTCATGCTGTAGATTTACTGAAAATCATTTCAGGATTGTGATGTCCCATTATTTATCTATGCTTTGCTCATGATACTAAATATTTATTTTATTTTGATTGAAGTTTATTTAACGCCCTTTAGTTAAAAGGAGTTTTTACCACTCAGTTATGGCAAAGGAATAACATTTGTCTTATTTTCTTGTTGCAACATGGCATAGCTAGGATTGTCTTTAGCATTAACAACAGATGGCTAATTCTTCCTTCTCTTTAAGATCACCAGAGATAGGAAGGCAGTTATTTTTGGGTACTGACAATATTCCTCTCTCTTTGGCTGCTGGGGTTAAACGTCAAGAGTTTGGTTTTGATTTCTGACTGTTGTATATAGTTTCTCTTCTCCCACCACTGCTAGCTTTTCTCCTGACATTAGAGCTACAGAACAACAAAGAGCTTGTTCTGTTTCCCGAAACCTCAGTGAACCATGCAAATGACTCTGCAATAATCTGTGGATGCCAAGATGTTTCAAGACCCAATCTGAATTTCTACACTGACAGAAGAGTTGCCCTGCATGGTTTGTTATTGTATGGGATCAAGGGTAAGGCCTTCTAGGACTAATTGGCACTGCAAAAGAGCTTCTGATGTTTTCTGTTAGGAAAGTGACATTTAAAGACTTATGCCATTAACTAGAAGATAAAATGGAGATAAATGACCTATTTTCTAGGACAATTAAATTCAGTTTTGGCATTTACATATATTTCTGTCATACAAAAAATTCATTTACATAAAAATAAAGCACTTTGTCGAAGATGATGGCACCATTTCAGATTGGAGTCCAATAAAGAGAGGCTGCTTGTGGCACAACATCTATGCCATGTGCTTCACTAGCCAGGCTTACCTGTATTCTTGGAGAGGAGAGAAAGAAAGAAAACAGACACCTGAAAGAAAACAAATAGGCTCATTCCAACAGATGCCAGTTGATCTGTGGGTTGGGTTTGGGTTTGTTTTAGTTTGTTTTTCCCCCACATACTCTGGCCTAGGTCTAGATCTTTACTACAGGATTTTTCAGAGGCAGAATTTGATAATTTTTGTCCCCATCTGGATAAGAGGCATTTTGAACCTTAGAGTGGATGCTGCCTCTTAAATGTTCTAATCCTGGAAAAAAGGTGTGAGTTTGTACAGGCCTCTTCCCTTTGCCTCCCCTCCTCAGACCACACTCTCCACTTTAGTGGAATCCAATGTCTATCAACTACTCCTAACAAGCACTGGCCACCACCATCACATGCCTTGTGAGACAGGAGTTTTACAAGTTCAAATAATGTACAGGATGGCACAAGAAATGCAGAATCTGAATCTGAAGTTTCCTTGAATCTTGGAGGGGCAACTTTGTTCCATGTGCTGAAATAGAGATAGCTGTTTCACGTCTGGGAACTTCAAAAAATATGATGGAATAATGTGGAGCTTTGTCCAGAGCTAACCCATACTTAAGTCTGTTACTGAAGGTGAAATTACCCTAGAGACACATAATCTGATCTTCCATGGCCCTCATCTACCCAATCATGTACCTAACTTTAGGTCAATTAATAACTTTCCTCAATCAGTTTGCTTCTTTGAAGCTAATAGAGCTATTCATATCTCCAAGGTAGGCATACACATTCAAATGTCTTGCTTAATTAGAGTATGTGATTCTTTATATTGGCCAAGATCTAGTGAAAAGATTTTATTAACAATGAAGTCAAAGTTGCAAATTTCCAATTGCTTTTATTATCTCACCAGGGAGCATTTGTATTGTTAATTAATAAAATTATTATTTCAAATCAGCTTTCACAGTGCTTTAGAATTTTACAAGTAACACAGTTTTAAGTATAACAAAAGGAATAGACCAACTTTGTTAATATAGCTAAACCTTCTGAATATATAGATTAGATTATAGAGAATTTAATTTGACATTCTCTAAAGAGTTTCACAGGTCTTTTTCTGCAAGATGTTTTCTCCCTTATACATCTATTTTAGAGCTGGGGTTTTGCACTTCTTTTCTAGCAAGTTCATTTTTATCCTTAAGGGCACATTGCATTTTTAAATTTCTGAATCTTCCTTACACTTTCACTTCCAAAAATAGCAAAACCTTCTCTAGGAGAAATACATTCTTCATTTTGAATTGTCAGAATGAGTAAATAATACATTCTGGTGTTATAAGTTATGTCTGCAGGTGTATAAACCCTGAACTGGAGAAACAGACACATTTTTAACATAGTGAAAGAGAGGAGAGATTGTTTAAGCTCCTGGTTTTCCTTCTTAGGCTTTGAAAACTTATGTGCCTCTGCATATTCAGGGACAGATATTGTGATATGCAGCCAGTCCTGTGCAAAGCTGAAAATGTTACCTAATGTTTGTTCTCAAAATCTGGTATGGAGTCATCACTTGTATCTGGAAGTCTGTGGGTTTCTGATCAAGTCCCTTTCTCTACCTGTGAAATTACAGATGGGTGAGACAAACTCTGCTCCCAGCATCACTTCCCTTAAAAAATCTATTGTAGTTTAAAGCACTCGATTAATAAATTTTTGCAACACTGAAGTGCATTTGTAGCATAGATGTACTACAAAAAAATCTCAGAACAGGAAGAAATCCCTACCTTCAACTTATTGGAAGTGAGACAAGAGTAGCACACCACATATCAGATTCTTGACTATTTATAAGGGAAAAAAAATCCCAGACAGTATTGGCTGGCTGAATCTTCCTAGAACAGGATTAATTTTTGCTATACAGCTGAACTGACTGATGATAGAACGGCCAATATTTGATGTGGTGTTGCTGTCAGCAGCACTGAAGTAAAACAAAGCAATAAGGATCAGGGCCAGCACTCAAACAGCTGAGCAGCATTTGTAAAGGTAATTCTACAGCTTTACTGTTGCTGAGAAAACATGTGCTTAGATGTGCTAAATTAGCATATAAACTCAAAGCCAAAGGTTTAAAACACTCAGCATTGCTGAATAGTTTTATGGTATTTAGCATAGGGAAATTACCTGGAACTGAACAGACCTTTCTTTGAGTAGAAAACATACCTAATGCGGGTGTTTTTCCCTGCCTTGTGTCACACAGGCAAATCCAATGATGGCAGATGCTCTCTGTTATCCCAGGATAAGATGGAAGCTCCTGGATCCTGCACTGTAGTTGGGGAAGGCTGCCATGCCTGTCCATGTCCCTGGGCAAGAGCTCAGCTGTTTATGTGTGCTGGGCAGGCAGCTCTGCCAGGACACTGTCTGTGGAACGAGCTGGTTATTTAAGTCTAGCCTGGAAGTGGTTTTTATGAGCTGCACTTTCCCTGAAGGAATCCTGGGGCTCTGGACATACCTAGGGGAGTGGAAAGAATGTGTGCATGGACACCAAGGTGGATTGTTAGCTTATCACTGCGTTCTTGACTTGCCTAAAGGGTTTTTTAAATGGCCAGGTTTTGTTGAAAGAGCAAACATATTGATGATACTTTCTGATAAAATGGTTCTCATGAGCCCCAGCTCAGTCAGGCATTTCAAGACATGTTGAAATCTAAATCCTTTAGAAAGGCACTGGTACATTGATGAAGTCAGCAGCTATAAACATGTACTTAATGCTTAAATAACCAAATCCTGTGACATGGTGCAGTGCGTTGTAAAATATCTACATGTGAGACATGTGCCCAGGCATGGGTATGCAATGCTTCCTTAGATGCCCTTGAGTACCCAAGAGACATGGCAAGAAACCCTCTAGAAGGCTGGCATCCATCAGCAGCCAGAGGCCCAGGGGTGTGTTCTTGAAATGCATGTGTGATTTCTCACCTCCTTGCACAATCACAGTGGTGTAAACTGTAATGAATTGCAAAGTGGGTTGAAAGTGGATTGTAAAGTGAGAAGTATACTTATGAGGGTATGGTTTTGTTGCCAGTTCTTAAGATACTTTTTAAATATATTTGTCAATGTAGATCTCCATACGCTTCTTAGCAGCCATCTTATAACCCCCTGAAACCTTTCCACCTTCCTTTGTGATGCTACAGTGCCATCCCATAAGATACCAGGGGAATCTGTTACCATTTTCCAGCAATGTTACTCTGTTTTGTAATAAAAGAAAATGTATGCACCTGCCTATTCTGCCAAGAAGCCTGTAAAAGGCTTGGGAAACTCAAGGGAGGGACAGCATGAATTGATTTGACAAAGATAACTCTTACAGAGTCTTATTAGGACTTTTAATTCTGCTTTATTTTGGGAGAGAAGTGGTGGAGGGAGATTGTAATGTTACTGGTGAATAGAGGCATTCACAGAAGAAAATAAACACTGAAGGTCTTCAGTGACTGATTTTAGTCAGGAGTGATCAAATTCAAGAGAGAGACGGCGTGACAACATGAATGGCTGTTCATGCTTTCCTAAAGTTCAAGGTTTCTAGAATTTACAGTGTTTTAAGCACCTCTAGGTCAATTACATAAAAATGGACAATGTTTGCAAGATTGTGTAAGATGCTTTTTATCAAAACAAAGGAAGAGGACAAAGGCTCATCACTCAATTGCAGTAAAAGTCAGCTTTGGAAGGATTTGCCCTTGTGCTGGAAACCCTGTGTGCTGGCTGCTTTCTTCAGGAGTTGTAGAATGGTTTGGATTGGAAAGATCATCTAGTCCAGGAAAACCAAGATCATCTAGTTGAGAGAAGTGGTGATTCCACCTTGCTCAATGTTTGGTAGAGCCCCTGCTGTTGACAGCAGATGTACTGTGAACAGCTCGGGCAAGCAGCTTGACTGGGGAAGTCTGAACTTCTGAACCCAGTGCTGGTGATTCAGCACCATTTGGCAGCCAGAACCATAATTGGAGTAGAAATAAAAAAATCCCAGTGCTCGGCAAAGGTTTTTTAAACAGTCACTGGAATATCAAATAAATATGGTGAAATATTTCTTGCTAAAATGTTATTTGCAGTAATTGAGTATTTTATCTTTAAAAGCTAGTTGTGTTTGTTACCTGTCTGATTTTTTTTATTCAGACTTAAACTGTAGCAGCTTATTTAAAACCACATTTATTATTTTTCCTATGAAGGTTGCATAAATGAGTGTCAATAGGAGCAGGATGGAAATGAATCAATTTGTAATTACAATAGCATTAAATATATTTTGCTAGTGTCTGAATGGAAAACATTTCCCATGAAAAATTAATTCCACCCACTTGAAAGAGGAAATCAAAGCTGTGCTTTAGTCTCTGCTTTTTAAAAATAGCTGATAGTCAGCTTTTCATTTTATTTTATTTTTATATTTTAACTTTTTGGTGGAAATGAAAGGCAATGTTCTTTCTTCAAAATAGAATTATTTAAAGAAACAAGAATAAAGTCAGTTTTAGAAATACTAAATAGCAGATTTCTGGAAAATTTAGCTTGAACTGCAAAGTAAATAAGTTTACTTGGTGAATGAGACTGGAAAGAATTTCTCAAGCAAACAAAGCCCAATGAAGTACCCACAGGTACTTTGTGCTGTTGTACAAACCTTGTCTACAAATCTGGACTTCGTGTCACGCAAACATAGGATATTCTTCCTTGTGTGTTACAAACACATCCCTGTGTAATTTTTTTCAGACTTCTTCTCTTCATTGGTTGCGGAGAACCCTGTCCTCTTCAGAGGAAGCAAAAGATGTTTGAAGATAGAATCTGGTTCAAAGAACAAAGGATATTAATTACACCATAAAATTAAATTAAACTACTTTAAGAATGAAAATACCTTTAGAAATTAGTTGTCCTAGGTGTGTGAAGATGGAGTCTGACTCAGCACAAATGAAGGAAAACTGACTTTTTTCCCCCTGAGATTCCCAACTGAAAACAGAGATCTTTTGAGGGCCAAATCTCAAAGTCAGTTTTTATTGTCACTGACAAAATTGCAGGTAGAGAGTGACACACTAGGCATGTAAGAAATAAGAAGCTACCATTCAGTTGAAGACATTGATACTTTAGAGTTCATTAAGGTCTTTTTAATGTATTTTCACTGCAATGCTATTTGAAGCATTTCCACTGAAGAGTGGAAGAGAACAAGATTGTCCTTTTTGCAGGAGTTTGAAAAAAATGCTGATTTTTTTAACTAAAACTGTCAGTTTCCCACAAAAATAACTAAGAAATATCTGGAAATTTTCTTGTGTGTTTCAGTTTAGTGGTAACACTAAAATGCTTTGAGTAACTTTTGCTTTTTAATACCATGACATTGCAAAACCAGATGTCATTTCAAGCTGAAAATTCAAACTTGGTTTGAAGTGGTTTGAAAAGTATTGAAAGAACTTGATTGGCAGAATGTCCCGAGAGGACTGACTTTCTTTTTCTCATTTTTGCCAAACGAAATTTCACTGCCAGTGATATGTGCCTACATAAAGGTTCTGGTTTGTCAAAACATTTCTTTAACTCATAAAACTTTTGTAAAAAAACATTTGACTGTTACCCATACTCAAGTCTTGCTGATCAGCAAAACTTTAGGTGCTTACATCTCATATAACCACTGCATAATGCGTGATTTAAAGAAGATCAGATTTTATGGTTTTTAAGACTGACAGAATGAACTACAGAGATAATAGGATTGGCCTGAAAATTATAGTTCTCTTAACATACCCTGTGCCAGTAATGTCCTTCCTTTGCCATTTCAGATGCATGCTGGCCAGACAGAAAGCATGGCTCCATTGCTAAAATTTCTTATCTTACAGTACTGGCTAATATTTCAAAAATGAGCCTATGCAATTTCATTTGTGCCCACATGAATTCACATGGAAAGCTAAATTTGGGGATTTTTTTCTGCCTTAGTTGTGTTTTGATAGCTAAGTACCACAGATTCACCTGCAGCAATCTGTGTCCAGATTACTGCTGAAAGCATCATGCCCTTTGTATGTGTATGAAACCCAGGAAAAATTACTAGAAAACAATAGGAACGGAAGAAAAGAAGGTACTTACACAAATGCCCATTAGAGGTGAAGATCTCGAATATGTACTTGTCCTTGCACAAATATTGATCACTGTTCCTTGGTTAGTTGTTGGCCTTGAATAGAGTACACAGAGGGAAGAACAGAAAGGCTGTCACACAAACCATGTTCCAAGTGGTGAGGTTTGTGAAAGGCATCAAGAAAAGGCTGCATGACTCCAAATGGAAAGAGATAAGCAGAGCAGGTTACGTGGAACAAGTTGATGTCCTTGGTTCCTCAGGGGGGCCCAGAGAGCAGGTGAAGGACACTGCCCAAGTCACTAAGGAGAAAAAGGAGGATCTACAGAGGAATCACGGAATCACTTCAATTGGAAAGACCTCTAAGAGGTCCATTAAGCTGGTATTGCCAAGTCCACCACTAAACCATATCCCTAAGCACTGTTTCTAAATAAAGAAGTTTAAAGGCCCATCCAGACACTAATTCGGTGCTAGCTAATACGAATTAGTCAAGAACAAGTCATGTTAAAACATTTGCATGGCTGATTACAGGGAATTAAAAGGTATGATATATCTTGACCTGAGCATGACTGCCTTGCAGAAGCAAGTTAGGGAATTATCTAGATGAAACAATGATGAGTGGGGTGAATAATTGCATTTAATTTGCTCTTAAAACTGTTAAGAAGAATTCCATCTTAAGTTAGCAGTGCATTTTAAGTGGAGTCTTGTGGAGGTGTGTCTGTTTTACTCAGTATAGACATGAATGTTCCAGAAGATGGAATCTGACAAATGCTTGTAATCTTCTTAAAATAAACAAATTTGATAAGATTTGCAAATACATTGATGGGCCAGATTTTAATTTAAAATAGTCTAGATATTTTGGAGAAGTGATCCAAAATCAACAAGAGGGAGTTCAACCAAGGCAAGAGCGAAGAACTTGGTTAAGAAAGAAAAAAGGCAGCTATCAAATGAGAAATATCTGCCAGTGCAGCTGTACTGTGAAAAAGCATTTGAGATTTGGAGTGAAGTATAAGCTGGATCGTTTCTGGGAATGTATTACAAAAAGTGTAATGTGCAAAGCATGTGGAAATAAATGTATGTCTCTTTACTGCACTGGTGAGACCTCAACTGGAGTACTGGTACCAATCTGTAAAGCAGAATGAGAATGCATAGGAAACATATGGAAAATAGTAGTGAGAATGCTAAAAACTTTTGGTCGCATAAGAAAACCCTAAACAAACGTTCCTTTTCCTAGAAAAGAAGGTCAATGAGCAGAAATTACAACCTTTTCCAGCATTTAAACTGATTGATACAACATAGAGTGGCGATCATTATTCTCTGTAACTGGGTTTTAGTGTAGGAACCTTACCCAGCAAAAATGACATAGAGATGTTAACTGGAAAAGGTCACTTTGGGAATTTGTTGGATTACTGTCTTAGGACAGTATTACAGATGGCTCAAGCTGGTGCCTATTAGAGAGGCTGTACTGGTGGTTACTTATAGCTGTGAGGGAACAGAGGAAGGTGTTGAGTGAATTGACTTACGGGGTGTCACATAACCCTGAGTTTGTTGATTAACATTAGCTCTTGGGGGATTCTTTCTTCAGAAACAAATTTGCAAAGCTGTATTAACTGCCGTCTTATCACACAAAGATTGATGGACTGAGCAGGAGAAGGTGCCTGCAGGTGAAGACCTTGGTACACAATGTCTCAATACAACTGCTGCTTTGGGGCCACAAAGACATCAGTGTACACTGTTGTCTGCCTGTCTCTGAATGGGCATAGTCTCTATGAGGACAACTTCTTTGACTATGCAAATTCTACATTTTAACTGGGACAGAAAGCAATCTTCACAAATATCCTCATTTAAAGATAATCAGGAATGGAATAAAAATCTCCGACAGCAAACTGGCATTGTCAGTTGCTAGCTGGAGAAATGCATTCTTTGTCAAGCATATTCTTGCACCCTGTGCTTAACTGCTTCATCTTCTTCCATTCAAAAATGTAGAACAATTAAAATTTCCTTTGGCAATACATGGGAATGCCCCAGATACCTGATAATTAGGTTTAAAGAGTAATAATTCAGAGGTAATAGTGGCAGAGAGTTGGTTTCCAAGTTGTCAAGGCCTGAGCCTAGTATTTGATGACAAAACCTTAGCTGAAGTCCTTTCTTTGCATGAAGTCTGGTGCAATGGTCTTCTCTGCTGCCTGGTTATAGGACAAACCCTTGCCCAAAATAACACCAGAAATTGGGCTCATTAACCTTGGGATCAAGTCAAAGTTCAGTACTCTGGGGTGTAACTCTCTTACATATTGGTTCAGTGACACTGTATGAATGTTGTTGTCAGGCAGCAGAGTAAATAAATTTTGAGGCAGAAGAATTGCAAGCTCATAAATCTGAGATGTCCCAATAACACAGTCTTCAAGGAAAAGTGAATAGAAGTGAGTTCCTTTTATTTGAGATTGACTGTGAATAGCCATAAAATCTCTTAGTATGTGTCCTGGATTTATGAACAGAGAACATGAACTTGTCCTTCTCCGACTTATACTGTATTTCATTTGAGGATATTGAGCCAGATAAATCAATGGGTATTTCCTCCGATCCTTGTCATCATACAGGTCTTTCCATACTACAGTTGCAACCTTATGATCTGTTGCTGGAAACTTTTGTGTCCTTTTCTGCTATATGGCACCAGGACTGAGCAGCTGAATGTTGGCTTTGTACATTTTAATCGAAAGGACATTCCTAAAGGAAAAGTTTGTGTAAATTTTATGTGTGAAGGTCTCTTAAAATAAAGTAACTTTCAGGGCTAGTCCTGTGCTTTTTCACATTGGCTGCAGGTCTTGCTCCAGAACAATAAACTAAGATCAGTTTAATATTCAGTGGTTAAAGTAGAAATGTTCCCTTTGTCATCAGGGAGACTTTGAATTTAGTCCTTGACAGGGCATTTTTTAAGTATAGAAAATTATCACTTGGTTATTTACACTCTACTGTATCGTAAATCAATTTGATGGACAAGCTGCTGCGTGAACACATATTACAGAAATATTGAATACAAGTGAGGTCAGAGGTTACAGCAAAACAAAGTAAGACCTGAAGGCATACTGGGGAAAAAAAAAAAAAAAAGATTGCTTCTTACTTTAATGCAAAATTTTACATGTTTCTGTTGAGCAGTGACAGTTATGTGCTATTTCCAACATTTAGAACAGGTAAAGAACACATTTGTTACTGAACTTGGGTAAATTCTTTGTTTCAACTGACTGAATTACCATCAAATGAAAATCCAACATTAAAAATATTTCAAGGAGTAACTTAAAAATCATCTATACTGTCTGTACTCCCTGATACTTTGCAGACAAACCTTTTCACTGCAAAATTGCCTTTAGATTGTAAAGACACAAAAAATTACTATAACACAGGTTCTGCTGAATGGAAAATCCAGTGATCTTATAGGAAGCCATATAATTTTTGCAGCAGGCTCTGTGAGACAGTTTTACAGTCCTTAATTGCACTTTCACTAATGACAAAGACATTTTTTATAATTAGAAGATCTCACCCAAGAAAATTCTTCTGCATGTGCAGAAACACATCTGTACTCAGGCGAGTACTGACATATACTTTGAGCTAAGTAGGTGTCTTGGCAACACCTACTTAGTAGGACATGAGCTTGATGCTAGGGAAGTGACATAAGAATATTTTCTATATATATGTTTTGATGTAGGACTTATGGAATTACTTCAGGATTTGATTTCATGTGAAGCCTGTCATTTTGGGAAAGCTGAGAAGAGCCTCTCGTCTTCTTAAACCATTTGCAAACACAGAGGGCCAGGCCCATCCCACTGAGCTTAATGTATGTTACAGAGGAAGAATGCAGGAGGCTGGTCTCTGTGGTGGCATCCTTTCAAAGTTAACTCTCCCTTCAGAGGGTCTAATTTTCATCAATCTGAGTGGTGGTCTCATACTTTGTAGCTAAAGTCAAATGAAATCTAGTCAACTGATCGACACCAGTGCTGGTGTTAAAGATAGAGCAACATGGCACATCCTCACAAATCTCGATTTTAAATCTAGAAAATAAGTTGCAGCCTTACAGCCCAATTGTGTTCTCTTGGGTCTGAGACGTGAAGAATAAATAGCAAAAATGTCCTAGGAGGAGGCTGACAATCATCTAATGTGCTCAATAACAAAGCCTGGCAGTTAAAACCAGAGGTTCATTATAGCTTTTGAAAATCTCATGCTTCTCAAACCCAGCTCACAAGTTCATAGGAAACGGCTCACCAATCTGACTTCCTCAAGGCTGGTAATTACTGTCTGATTGTTTTTCAGTGCCTGTGACCTAATTAGAAGCTTTTAGCAACAGGACAGAGGATGGCCCTGAACATGATGAACCCGCAATGCTTCTAGGTTAGGTTATGTTTGCATGGTCCCTTGCCCACACATGTTTCTCAGCCAACATTCTCATAAGCCATGTTGCTGCATTTGCATTTGCAGTTTGAAAGGCACAACCTCTCCGTAGGTCCCTCAGGTCTCTTTGTGTCTGCTAAAAGCTGTTGTGTGGCTTCTAGACAGCCTGGATTCTAAGAAGCTGTGCTGATTTTGGCTGGGGTAGACTTAATTTTCTTCACAGTGCCTGGTGTGAGGCTGCGTTTTGGATTTGTTCTGAACACAAACAGGGTTGATAACACAGAGATGTTTTTGTTATTGCTGAGCAGGGATTACACAGAGCCAAGGCTTTTTCTGCTTTTTGTACTGACACACTGGTGAGGAAGTTAGGGGTGCTTGAGAGGCTGAGAGGAGACACAGACAGGACAGGTGACCCAAACTGACCAAATGTTCCAGTCCATGTGGCATCATCCTCAGCATATTAAGTGGGGGAAGATAGAGGAAGGGGAGGGGGGGGTCGATATTTGGAGTGATGGCATTTGTCTTTCCAAGTCACCATTACATGTAACGTGGCCCTGCTGTCCTGGAAATGGCTGAACACCTGCTTGCCCATGGGACAGAGTGACTTAATTCCTTGTTTTGTTTTATGTGGATTTTGCTTTTCATATTCTGATATATTTTGCATCCTGCTAGAAATAGAAATCCAACATTTCTCACAGTATGAGAACAGTGAGAACAAAGCATCTACAAAATGGTTAAGGAAATAAGGAAGGTATCAACACAAGAGGAAAGAAGAAACAAGTTCCATGGGAACTGATGGGAGTTTCTTACTCCTGCTTACTGTGCAAGCCTCCAATGCACATAAAAATTGCTGGGCAGGTGACAAACAGATTTGTCCTGACAGGCTTCAAAGCTGATGGCTGGTGTTTGAGCCCTGCTGGAGAGAGTTACTGAGTGGAAAGATTGAAGGTGCAGTCATTAGAAGGAATTGAACAGCTTTAGATGAAACAAACAGGTGCTAGGGAACATTGCAACATTTTATTTTGGTTTGCATACTGATGCTTTGAAATGTCTACTACTGAGTCACAAATTAGAATGATTTTCCTTGATAAACTTCCTGAGTTTTGTTGTTTAGGCTGTTTTATTTACAGCATGACAGATACCAATACTGTTGTCTGAGCTGTGATGATTTGGGCACTAGGGAAAACATTCTGTTAATGATTTTTGCTATTTTTCCCCCATCTCAGCTGTAATACTAGTAATTTCCAATGGCCTTGTGCTGGTTTTTGCGTTAATTGGCACTTAGAAGAGTGCATCCACGGAAGCTTTGCTCCCTGAGAACTTCCCGTGTGAGTTGATGGGACCAACTGGAGGCTGGTTTGGTTGTTGACCGTCTGGGAAATCAATTGGAGGAGTTGGTTCGCCCCCGTGAATTCACATTTTGGAGTGAGCAAACCCCGGGAACTTTCCTTTTCTCTTCCGGCCGGAGCGCAGGTGCCAGGGCCCGGGCTTGGCTCCACTGCGTGGCCTGCGGGCCTGGCAGGGGTCAGGGCTGTGCCCTCCTGTCTGGAAGGAGGTGGTGGCCATGGGCACTGGGTGCCAGCTGAGCCCAGGGAGGCTGATTGAGGTCCCAGCCATTCCCCCTCCCTCACATTTCCAGAGCAGCCGCTGCTGTTTCTGGCTCGGACCAGCCCCCCCAGCACGGCCTGAGTCTCCTGAGATCCTGGCGCAGCTCCAGCGTGGCCTGGACACAGCCTCTGCATCCTCCGTGTGAGATTTTAACCCTTCCAATGCTCAGATAAGACTTGCGGACCTTCAATCCTTCCTTGAGTGAGAGAAAAAGAGCAGAGAGGATACACCGACGTCAGTGAAGTAGGAGTCAGGTTCCAGATGGAAGGAGAAGCCGTGAATTTGGGCTGAAAATCCTTTTGTAAGCTATAGGGATGGACTGTACTACACTAAAGATTCCTATAAATCATGGAGAAATACATGGGAGAGTTGGAGTGTTCAACTTGGTAGATCATGAGCAAAGGCACCTGTGTTGAGGACCCTTTGCCCCGAGGGAAGAAGGGGATCTCTGTTCCTGGGGATGAAGCATGAAAAGAGAGAAAGAAAGATGAAGAGGCCCTTTGCTTTTGAAGAGTTCATTCTTAAAAGTAAATACCCCATGAGTTTAGCATGGCCCATAAGCACTGCTCTGGGAAGGCTGTGAAGATGGGAGGAGTTTCACAATTGCAGATTCCCTGGGTGGCTGCTGTTCCTGGAAAGTGAAGCCACAAGAGAGCTTTTATTTTCTTCCTGTGGAGAAGTCTCTATAGCCTGACAAAGGGAGACTTGTCTCCCTAGAGTGAGCTGAAAAAGGTTATTTTTAAATTGGTAACTGACTGAAGTGTTTCTGTATGTTGTTAAGAAGGAGAAGAAGGTGTGGGGGAGAGGGGAGGAGGTTTGAAGGGGGAGAGGGTCTGAATGTTTTATTCTGAATTTCTTATTTCTTTATGTTGTTAATAAAGTTTTCTTTACACCCTTTAAGTTTTAGACCTGCCTTCCTTTTGCCCCTAATCCTATCTCACAGCAGAATATGAGTATATTAAAATTAGCAAATCTAAACCGCTATACTAAATTGAAATTTCAGCCTGGTTTTGAGTTGAAACCAACACAAACCTTTAGCAAATTCTCACTCAACATGTATTTCTTTATGTGGTTGTAAATGTGTACATTTCCTTTTGCGGTGTTTCAGCTCTCGCTACCTCATCTTTGAAAAATGTGTTAAGGTAACTTTGAAATATATTCTTCAAAATACATATGGAATATCTTTAACTTCCATTTCCCCCCCATTCTCTTTTCTATATGTTTAAAAAAACAGTAATTCCCCTACTCTTCCAGCTTGCTGATTGATTTATTTTTCTTCAGAAATTGTCTGAAGGTTGTATAATGAAGCTAAAATGAATTCAACTTTCATCAGTCTCCCTTCCCTTTGGAATCCTACAGCTATTCTATTGACTTCTAAAGCATCTGAATCTAAGATGGGAGGAGGTTTACAAACAACAATTCATCTAAATGTGTCCTAGTCCATAATTTCTGTGTTTGTGCCTGTCTCAGCCTCATAGAGTTTACACAAGGGACAACTGGGTAATGTATCTGGAAGTGGAAGACAGATATTTTCTTCACAAAAATATACATTGTACTCAGTACCTTTTGTACTTTCTGTAATAGCTAAAATGGTAAAATAATGACAATGCAAGTTATTTCTTCTTATTACTGAGGCAATAAAAGTAATAATTATGGATTATTTTGAAGTGTTTTGTAGATATACAGCATGTGTAAAGTATTATAAATACTGCTTTAGTTGTTGATTTGCATACAGATAACAAGTTACCAGTTTTGGTAGCACCCTTTTAATGTTATAAAAGTATTTGTAGAATACTATAAACATTCTAAAATGCATATGAGAAAAGTTCACTTCCCCCCAGTTTTTCACTATGAATCTATAGATGGAGGCACAGAGCTGAGATTTGAAATGTAATTGAAAAGATATGACGGTGAAAAAGGCACCTTTTAGTGATTCATTCTTACGGTGGATAAAAGAGAAATCTAGCCCAGCCAAAACCAGGGCAACTCTTTTCTTTACCTTCTAATTTCAGAACTAAATCTGTAAGTGCAAAGACTTGTTATTCAATGAGCAGTTCAGCAATCCAATAGGTGACATGCTTTCCTAGTAGAGATTTTTATTGTTCAGAAGTGGCTCTTCAGCACCACCAAAACTAGGCTGGCCTCTCTCTGCCAAGACTGAACCTTCAAGCCTGGTGTAGCTCTCAGTGGAAGGGAAGAGGACAGGACAAAGCTATCAGGCCAATCATGGGCCTTGCAAACAAAGACCTTTAAAGTTATTTAGCTTATTAGGCAGACAGTGGAGAATATGAAGTGCATCTTTAATTTATTACTTTGATATCATTTGCTGAGCAGGAGTGTATGTCTATGTCATATGTATTTCAGCAAGATCCATATCAAGCATCTGCTGGAAGCCTTCCAGTGTTTTAATCTGATGAGAGTTTGCTTAGTCCCTGCCTGTTATTAATGCTCTGGTCTATTAGAAGTGTCAGAGTGTATCCTGTGCTGTCCTGGGCAGGGAGCTTTTAAGAGGGCAGAATGATTACCTCATATCAAATAATATTTCCTCTTTTTAGGAAAGTGAAAGCATCTTTGATGTTTGTGATTTGGATTTGATCTCTGCATGAGCTGGGGTGGATCTGGGCATCTGTGGTTTTATAAGTGCTCTTCCTTTGCTCAGCCAATGAGCCATATGTGGTAAGACACAGTAAACTAAGAGCAAGGATGGAGCTTAGAGTATTCACCTTTGTCAGGCTTCATCATCAGTCCCCTGCCCAGTAGCTGCCCACCTATGCTGGGCATGCCCTGAACTCCATGGCATGTCCCCAAATCCCTCCCTGCTTAGGGGATATATAATTCACTATTTGCTTGCTTTCCCTTGAGAATACCTGGGAAAGGAAGAGCAGGATCAGCTAAAGGAAATCTGATCTCCTTCCAGGCAATTCTGTCACCTTAGCAGACCAAGCTGCAGGTTGCTGCAAGCTCTGGTGGTGTATACCAGGGCAATTCAAATTTATCTGAAACCTGGAAAGGAACTTGTTCGAAGCAGTGTCATCTTACTGAAGAGAACTCTCTGCCAGAATGTACACCTAATGTTTGCCACAACTTTACTTCTGTTCTTTCCAAAATATCCTGTTCAGCTTCTACCTTCAACTCTTTCCACATGAAGAAGTCACAGAAGAATCTCCCTGATAATTTATGACAAAACACATCAAGCCACCTGTCAGCAACTCTGACCAACATGACATAAAGAAGAGCATGAAATCAAAGCAGCATAGCCAAAACAAGTGTTAATCTAAAGAGTGTGAGTGGTATATCCCCACATTATAGAAACATTTTTACATCATTTGCCATCTGAAGCAAAGAAATTTTTGTTGTTTTTCTTTCTAAAAGCCGGAAGCTATTTTCCAAAAGAGCATGGTCATGGTGTAAATTCTTGTATCCATTCTAGGTCTATGCAGTGGCCAAAAGGCCTTCTGCACTGAACCTCTTAAATGTATTTTATAGTAAATAGGATGAAGAGATTTCAAATTTGAATACCTGGCTCAGTCAGGTCTGAAGATTACTCAGCAGAATATCAGTAGCCATGGAAATGGACTAAAGGGAAGCTTGCAAGTCTTCCAGAAAAGCTTTTAGAGACCAGACTAGCAGATGGGAGGTTTGCAGTCTTTCAAAGGACTAACAAAAGCCTATTCAAGCTTTTGTGCTTAGCATGTTGATAATGTGAAGTGAGAAAGAACACTGGGGAATGTCAGAATATGACATTCAAAGATGTTTTATGTGAACTGGGATGTGTGGTATGATTGCTAATGCCCAGAGACCTGGCAATAGGTAATAAGCCGCAGGAAAATGTGTGATAGCTGTACCCAAAGGCTTCTGTCCAAGCAGCTTATTAGAGAGCACAAAGGGAAAATGTCTTTGGGCCTTTTGGATTCAGGCAGGTGGATGTTGATGGGGCTTTTCATCATCACTTTGTGGTGACTCACTGTGACATGCTCTTTGTTCTTGACATCCTCTTGGAACAGAAGACCATACATGACAGATCCTATTTTGAAGGAGAACTTTGGCTGAAAGCACTGGAGAGGTGGAGAGAGAGGCCATCTGGAAGAGTCATCCGGGGGTGGAGGAGGACCTGGTGGTGATCCCAGTAGAGCAAGTAGTGGCCTCTGAAAGATATAGTCATGGAAAGAGAAAGCAGGTGGTGGAAGAATGCTCAACAGCAGGGTATCTCTCCTTAGTTTCATAATATTGATAAACTGCCGAAGCTGGTTCCCAGCAGAGTCCACAGCATGGTGCTGATAAAGATTTGAGATTAACAGATCTGTTACACACTGGGAAACTCCAGAACCTCCAGGAACTCCAATATTATGACACCATCTATGAATTTCAAAACATAGACATACAGAAAATAAATAGTAACAGCTTTACAACTGCAAACAAGCTGCATCTCTGATTTGTCTAATCAGGTAGTTAGGTCTGTGTTTCAAAGACACCAGTAAATAAACTCTAAGGCAAACCTGTAAATTCCAAGACTTCTGCTATTTTCTTTAAATTTTTGCTCCTAACCTGTTCTACACTTTGCCAAACACAATCCTGACAGAAGAGTTCTGCTGGAGCACTGCTATACAGAAAATAAGGGAGGAAGTTTGGATAGCTGCAAATATCACAGAATCATAAAATATTTTGTCTTGGAAGGGACCTTAAAGATCATCAAGTTCTAAACCCCTGCCATAAGTAGGGACACCTTCCACTAGACCAGATTGTTCAAAGCCCCATGGAGGCGATCACCCTGGCCTTGAACACTGCCAGGGGTATGTTATCCACAGCTTCTCTAGCAACCTGTGCCAGGGTCTCATCATCCTCTGAGTAAAGAACTTCTTCCTAACATCCAATGTAAATGTCTCTTGTTTTAGTTTAAAACCATTCTCCCTTGCCCTGTCACTACATGCTCTCCAACTCTCTTTGTAGCCCCCTTTAGATACTGAAAAGCTGTTATAAGATATCCCCAGAACCTTCTCTTCTCCAGGCTGAACAACCCAAACTCTCTCAGCCTCTCCTCACAGGAGAGGTGCTCCAGCACTGTGGTTGGCTTTGTGGCCCTGGCTAGACACTGGGTGCTCACCAAAACCACTCTATCAGTTCACTCCTCAGCTGGACAGGGGAGAGAAAACTGAAGGCTCGTGTGTTGAGGTAAGGACTGGGAGGCATCACTCACCAATTACTGTCATGGACAAAACTTAGAGAAATTCCCCCAGTGCTCAGCCTTGTGTGTTCTTATTCAAGTTCAATCTATTTTCTCACATTATAATTACCAGAAGGAGAAATAATTGGCAGAGAACAATTCTTTTTGTTATATTTTTTTCTTTCTTCTGCTTGAGAGCTGTTTTTGTGCAAATTATACTACTAATAGGTCTGTTCCTTGTAAAACTAGATGATTATATGTACAAATACATTTTAGACTTCGGCTTCTTCTGGACTATGGCTACTAAACCAAAACTTTTCCACTAGGTTTGGGGGAAACATGTCTGATGTGAAGTGACTATTACCAAATGCTTATAATATATTCAAAGTATTTTTATGTTTGAGTTTAGAAATATATCTTATATTTGAAAAAGATAATTTCTGAAGGGGTGTGGTAATTAATAAAAATTGTCTTGAAGATCACTCACATGGGTATGTGAATAGTGCTGCAATTATAATATATTTTAACAAATGCACTTTCTTTGCTTTGAAGTGACTCCTTATCTCTCCTTTCTGCAACAAATCCAATGTCCTACAGCTAATATAGGCAGGTTTTTTGCCAGAAAACAAACCTTAGCATTACAGTCATAGAAATGGCAAAATAATAAAATACATGTTTAAGAAACATGAAGGTTTACAAGAAAATAGATTTAGCAAAGCTACCTCACCTATCTTCTCTAAAAGACATGTCTTCTCATTTTCGCCCATTAAAATAAACTTACTGAGCAAATTGCTATTTTCACTCTGAGAAGTGTCTTTCTTTTGATTCATCAAAGTGCCTGGTATCAAGGGAAAATGTCTGTGGGCAAACACCTCTGACAAAAGGCACATTAGTTGTACCTCCTTTTCATCCATTCATTTTATAGAGTGAGCAGTCACTGCTGCAGGCTGAGATTGATCAGCTGAAATGGCAAATGTGGTGAAAGTGCTAAGAAACATGTCTGGGATGTAAAAAGAAGCATAATGGATGACTTAGCTTGCTTGCTGTCTTTCTTCTAACAGAAGGGGAAATATCAGGATCATGAATACTGTGGGTCCTATAAACCCAGAATAAAACAGAGAATATAGAAAGTGATTTGCACCATGAATTTCCAAAATCAACTATGGAGAAAAAGCCTCATATTCAAGGCTTTTTTTTTTGTTTGTTTTGGTGGGATATGGCAAAAAATGAGAGCCTGAGGGAGTCAGAGGTTTTAATACCATCTGCTTTGTGATAGAGGCAGTGACAATGGAACCAGGAGTGTAACTACCATCTCCAGGGTGAGGTATTGTTCAGAGTTCACTGGGAATTTTTATAACACCAGTGGTCAAGCTGAGTCAGACCCTGGGCCCACCTAGCTCAGTATCACACTTCTTAGAGCAGAAAAAAGCAAATGCACAGAGGAGACAATATGGACAGTGCAACATATATGGCCTTCTCTGAGTGCTATCCCAACCTTCAACCATTTGTGACTCAAAGTATGCTCTGCTCTTCATGAAGTGGTCCCAGAAACATGGCTGGGTTGTGTGGCTCTGAAGGCTGCCAGCATAAATATTGAAAGATACCTGGGAAGAAGTTCTGTACTTCTTGTTCCGCGTGGCAAGTTTTCCCATTGCTCTTCTAGGCTCAAAAATTCTCAGTTGTCAGTCACATACATGTGCCTAAGAGAAAATAAGTGGGGATTTGCAATAAATGATTGAAATAGATGAGACAGTGGTCTTGTTTGAGTTTTCCTTGCCTCATCTGTAAGGGATGGGGTTCACACCCCCCATGACTGCAGTGTGATAGATATCAGCATGAAATTTGCTTAAAAGTGTATTCCTGTCTGCAAATGCTAGAGTAGAAGCACATTGTTTTTCCTTATGTTCCACATGAGTTTTATCAACCACAGTATTAGAAAATCTTCCTGGCATCCAGTAAAATGTTTTGCATATCAAGCCATATTCAAAGAGTAATGCATCATAAGTAATACTGTCTCACTTTGATATTTTGAAGAATTCCTAGAATAGAAAACTGCAGTTTTGGCTCTTCCCATCTACTCTTCTTTTTTTTTGGGTCATTACATTTCTTGAAAATTATAGATGCTAGATATTCTGAGGCAGAATATGCAAAATTCATAACAGACTGAAGCTGAAGCTTCAGAAATCACAGTTTTGGCAATGACAGAGATGCACTTAGAAACATTGCCAAAATTCAGTGAAAATCTTTTAGTTAAGGAAATATTAATTCATCTGGAAAAAGAGGAGATCTGAGAAAATCTGCTGACTTCATCTGAAACAAAAAGAAAATCCAGCTTTTTTCCTCTTGTGAATCTTAAAGATTTTAGATAGAAACTCTTTAGCCTCAGTCTTTATTTGGCTTGTTATGTTGGTTTAAATTTCTTTGCTTTCACCACCCTGGTTCTTAGCATAGTTTTTAAATAGTTACATATTATTCCATAGTTTCTTTCAGGATAGAAAGATAAAGTTTGGGAATTAAATCTAATTTGATGAGATACAAGAAAGGGGCAAAAGTGCCAACCCAGCATTTGGGCTTGCCTCCTAGCTATTAACCATGGCTCTGAGGCAACACAGGAATTGTTGAGAAAGGTAATTTTGTTGACTGTTACAAGCGACCAGGCTATGAGGAGAGATAATTATGACTGTACTTTTGTGTGCATCCATTCTCACCTGACTCAGTCATAAGCATCTCCTTGTTAAAAAGGAAGTTCTAATTAAAAAAAGTCAAGAACACAGCAAGAACATTAATCTACTGCTTCCAAACTGCTGCACCTACCTGCATTAAATTTTAAACACTATGGCACCCATTAATATTATAAAAGACTGCTCCAGAAAAATTCAGCCATTCTAAGTGATACTGGATACGGTGGAAGGAGCAATGCTTGAGACAAGTGAGTGAACAGTGTTCTTCATCCTAATTCAGAACCTAATCCTCTTTCTCCTAGAGCAATTTTAGGTCTTTGTTGTTGACTTCAATGGAAAGAGGATCAGCCCTATTGGTTTTGTGTGGGGAGTGGCAATCAGACTGAACAAAGTCAGCATTACTGGTTTGAAGGATTTATGTCATTGTGAGCATTTCTTTGTTCATTAAATTAATATCTCATCATAGTAAGGGCAATATTCAAAAGACAAATCAAGATAACAACATTCAAAATACAGCTGGATACTAAAAAGAATTGAGATCTATGTCGTGTCATGATTTTCATTCTCCCTTGACCTACAACATCTTAGTACATGGTGAATTTCTGGAACAGAAATGTTCCTGTGTCGTCTTCAATGCATGAGACCACCCTCCCTCCCCCCTGAGTTGGAGGCAACAGGCACTACCTGCAAAGGAAACCTTGACACACCTTTCTTGTTAGGCCATGTCTTACATGAGATCTACTATGAAGTATTTTTTATTAAGAATTTTATAGACATTATCACTCAGTATCTGAATGTCTTCCAACAGCCCTTTACAGTACGAATAACATCTGTCATATGTTGTTTGTTCTCTCTTCCTTTCCGCACATGGGGAATGAAAATGAATGCAGTGACATTTTGTGTTTCAGAAGGGATTTTAAAGAAAAATAAATGTATATTTACAGGGATTTTAAAGAAAAAGAAACATATACTTCCATGAATTTATGTATATAGAGTTGACAGAGTCAAAGCAACCTGCTTTGTCTGAAAGAGCCACATCAGGATTACAGTGCTCCCAGTTATGGGGTACTTGACTTCACTACCTCACTCAGCCCCTACAGACACTGTCATTTGTGCACAGACAAGCTGTACAGCTTTCTAGATGTTTTCATTGTCCTCTTTAATGCAACTGTAATACAGCTACAACAGCCTTCATCCTGAGAATTTTTGAAAGCATTTTTTTCCATTGAGGACCATTGAATCCTCAGCAAAGGAATTAAAAGCACTACTCTGAGTGAACAGAGATTGATTTGCTCATCAGTGTTGCTGAAGTGCAATGTGCAGTTGGAATGAATGTTTAAAGTAATTTTTACTTTAAGCAACAAGATATAGGATCCTTATAGTGTGGGGTGACATGGTCTGTCAGCTGATGTAGCACCTCCTCTGTGCCTCAGGCAGTCAAAACAGGATCTAGGAATGCAGGCAATTTGTGATAACACTGGACTGAATCTGTCAGGAAAGGATTTTTCTTTTACTTTCTTTCTTTCTCTTTCTTTCTTTCTTTCTTTCTTTCTTTCTTTCTTTCTTTCTTTCTTTCTTTCTTTCTTTTTCTTTCTTTCTTTCTTTCTTTTTCTTTCTTCCTTTCTTCCTTTCTTTCGTTTCAACAAATAGGACTGATAAGTTTGTCCCACTTTTGCCCAGACTTAATAGAGGAAGATGAGGTTTGGAAAATGTGACTTCATATGGAAATTCGAGGTCTGTTTTGTTTGTTTATTTTAGTACTATATTGATTTAACACACTTTCAAGCAATTTTGAAGGAAGATGAATAAGAAAAATCTGGAGGGATCTGCTGAGGCTCCTGTAGCTTTCCACACCAAACTGGAAGGGCTTAGCATCAATGGGCTCCAGAAAGTGGCAGCTAGGTGGGATCCCCAAGCGTGTCTCAAACCTTCCTACATCTTTAAGTTTGGGGAACTGGCCTAAGCTTGCAGAACAGCTTACAGGACACTTCAGATCAAGCTGGAATGATACATGTGTGGTCACTGGCTCACCACACTCCACTGACTAAATTGCACTTACATGACAAAACTAATGCAGATGTTAAACTGTACTCCATTCATGCCTTTTTCCACTTCTGTAGAAAATGCCTACAGGTGTTGGTATTGGAAAGATTAAGGAGGTCCTGAAAAACGAGAGCTCAGAAAAACTGCCGCACTCCATGAACAGAAGGAAGTTTAATCCTCTTCCTCATGGAGGGCAGATTGTCAGGACTCAGATGCTTGTCAGCTCCTACATCTTGGAGACACAAATGCAGAAAGACAGCTGGGGCTGTTCTGCAGTGTGGGGGAGGGTTGTGTGTAAGGGCTATGCTTCACAGGTGAGGAACTGTGCAGAAGAAACCAAGACACCCAAAATATCCAAAAGTTTTGACTTCTCTCCCACCTCTGTTTCCTGCCATGTCTCCATGTGCCACACAGCAATGTGGTTGTGGCTGGCTTGGAGCTGCTGATGTTAAATGAGAGTGCAGAGCCCACTGATGACAGCAGTGAAGTTCACCATGTCAGTGGTTTGGGAGGAAGGTGAAACTTTCTTCAGGAGTGTTTCAGAGGGCCAGAAGAGATTAGTAGAGTATTAGTGGAGCTCAGGCAGGTGTGAAAGAAAAGAGATGGAAGGTGCTTTGGGCAGGGCAGCTGAATCTCTTGGTATATTGTCTCCCTGACCTTCAAGTCATCCTCTTCTTACTTTGGCCCTCAGCCAGCTTGGTATTTCTGGGGAGCTAGAACATGTTCCTGGGTAGTTTCAGCCAGGAAGGTTCATATTCTGGTATCCTTGCTCCTTCAGTTCCTGTGTCCCTCTGAGATGTGGGATGCCTTAAGGCACATATGCCCACCCTGTGCATACATTTGACTCAGCCAAACTCCATCACTCTCTGCTCACCCTCTCTGCTCCCTCTGTGCCCATGCTGGAAACCAAAGCTGACTGGGAAAGACCTGCAATATCTCAGCACAGCTCCAGGACAAACTCAGGGGGAACAGAGCCAGAGGCTGGCACTAGTTTATCACAGCACAAGGCAGCTTCATCCTCTGGCACAGCCTTGGGAGGGTCCTGTCTGCGTGTTTTGCAAATGAAGCAAGAGTTCCACACTTTCAGAAAAGCATATTTTTGTCTCATAGCTGATGGAATGAGATGGATACTTACCTTTTATGCATATGTTATGATAGATCTCATGTCCACAAGTTCTGTTTCTAGGCTCTTACTATGAATGCTCATATGGTTCATTGCAAAGCATTAACTGGAGGGCCAGCTGTCAGTCCATTGCTATATTGCTGTAGCAGAAATTAAAATCTCTGAAAATTGTTAGCCCCTTTCAAAGCAGTGGAAAGAACTGACAAAGTTTTGCTCACTTTCCACTGTCTAGTGCAAATACTATTAATTGAAAAAAAAAATAACCTAAGTTAAGATAATCTGGCTTCATGTAAAAAAAATATTATTCCAAACAGAAAAACTGACTGTGTGAAATAAGATATGATCAAAAAGTACTCTACAAGGTGGGAAGTTGTTGAGGCCTACTCCTGCAAATGTTTTTATTCTCAAAGTTCCATATAATTGTAACAAAAAGGTCAATGCAATACAACGTAAGTGCAATAAATGACAAATACTTCTCATGAGCCCCCTCAGCAATACCACTGAAGTGTTCAATCCATAAAATATTTCACTGAAAGGCAAATGGTTCTTGTCAAATTTGGCAAATTCTCCAAGAGAAATAATACTGTTTTAGGAGCCAGAAGCGACAAGCTGGAGACCCAAGGAAATCCTTAATGAAGCAAAATGGCTGAAAAGTGAAAAAAAATCAATTGAATATCTGTTTTCTTAACTCTGAGCTGTGGAAAGTGCACACAGGAAGATATAATTTCTAATTCTCAAAAGGTGGCAAGCTGACACCAATCTACAAGTTAAGGCTGGCAAACAACCTAGAGGGGAAAATGTGTGCCATTATTCTGGCTGTGGAAAATACATTTAGACCAATCTTTATTGCATGAAATCTTGAAAAAATGCATTTCCTTCTCTGGAAAATCAAAACTTAGTACAACTCCAGAGTACAGAAGGATGAGCAAAAATTTGGTGTCTGTTTAAGACAATTGTGAAGATTTCAGGAGGAATGCAGGTAGGTTTAGCTTAGGTTTTTCTCCTCATTGAGTAGGTACAAGGAAGATGTTCTAGTAGCAGAGGCATGACTCTTCTATTTCTCATCACACAGCATGAATGGCATGTACTGGGATAGTGCTGTGCAGCTTATTTGCAAACTTCTCTGAGTAACTTCACAAAATATTGCCTAGTGATATCAGAGATTAGTGGGAGGTCATGGAAAAGCTCCTTTCCTGGATTTCAACTCCTTTCTTGCCTTTCAGTATTCCCCACCTCCTCATTGTCATATTTGGCTCACTTCGTTGCACATTACTACAAGGCTTCCAGAAAAGATGTCAAAATATCTGTAAGAAGATAAAAAACTTGAAATCTCAGTTTATAAAATATAAATGAGATTGACAGCCTGTGAGGTCATAGGAAGAGGATAAAGAAAAATTTTGAACTAAATGTTGCTTGCATATTCCCACCTTATTCTCAGTAATATTTTTCTTATGTTATTTTAAGATAGTGGTATCATTTAGCTGGAAGAACTGGGATGTAAACAAGAATTTGGAAGAATTTATCTGGAGTATTCTTTGTAACTCACAGAGATGAGGGGAAGATATAGAGGTTATTCATGTCCAGAATGGCCAGAGGTTAGTCCCAGTTATCCAGACCTGAGGATTTCTATCATCTTGGTGAATGCAGCTGGAATATGGCAGCATCTGTGCAATCCTGGACAGCTTTCCTGACTGGAGTCAGAAGGTGCCATAGTTTTTGTAATTGAGTGCAACCTGTTTTATCCCGAAAATTGTTTTTGCACCCCATCCTCACTTTGGCTACATCTCATCATACATCACTCAGTGAAGAGGCCAGAAGAATAGTTTGGGATTGGATTTTGCTTTCATGAAGACAGAACGAGGTGGGCAATTACTTTTAGTGCATTTCCATCATCTCTCATCTGTGTTACTTGGCTCTTTGTTAAATCCTTTCATGTGTAGGAGATGAAGCACATTGCATACTCAGAGAACACTCTGTATTCTGCATTGATGGTGGCAGCTCTTTCTCAGTTGTACTTCCATAATTTATATCCAACATGCATGCTCATTTCTTTGAGTGTTTTGTAACACAGTGTTTCTTATGGGGGAGCCCATCAGCTCTTCCTCTCACAATTTAGTAGAAAAGCAAACCATCAGTCAAAGTTAGACACACTGAATCAGACTGCAGTGTGGCAGAGGAATGCTCAGTGTGAGGGAGGAGAAAGTTCATGACTGATGACAGTTGTTGTTTTACTTAATTGGTATGGTTTAAAATACTTTAAGAAAGCATGCATGCATTATGTGCTTCTTCACAGATCACAGAAGACCCCAGGTTGGAAGGAACCTAGGAAGATTACTTGGTCCAACTATTTATTTCATCTTCAAAATCTCCATTGGTGGGAACTCTACCACATCCCTGGGGAGGTTGTTCCACTGATTGGTTGCTATCACTGTAAAAAACATCTTTCTTACACCAAGATGAAACAGAGCCTTGTTGCCACTTTTCTCCTCCCTGTGTGAGGAGAGATCCTCCCTGCTCTTTCTAGCCACCCTGTAAGTACTGGAGAACTGTGATGAGGTCCACCTGAGCCTTCTCTTCTCCAGGGAGAGTAGACTTGGCTCCTTCAGTCTTTCTTCATAGGGTGTATTCTCCAGTCCTTTGATCATTTTAATGGCATTCTTTTGGACTTTCTCCAGTCTGCCTGCATCTTCCTTGAATTATGGTGATCAGAATTGGACACGATCCTTCAGGTGAGGTCTGACATGTGCCAAGTAGAGTGGAATGATTGCATTTCTATGTTTGCTAGTAAAGCCCCTTAATTATTTCTTTCTTTCTGAGTGGAAATTCTATTTTTTGGAGTGAATGTCCTAGGTAGATATGAAGCATCAGGGGAAATTTCAAAAACTGGTGGAAGAAACTCCTAGTCTTGTGTTTTAACTTTTCACATTACTTTCAATTTCGTGTCTCAAAGGGATCTCAGTAATTTATTGTAATAAATGTATAGTTTGCTAGTGAGATTTCTTTTTTCTTTTTAGATTATTCTAAAGCAACTTGAAAATTTAATTTGCTGAATCTAAATCTCAATGCTGAGCTGGATTTTTTGAATCGATAATCAGACAGTAGCTGAATAATGAGGATAATGGATAATTAGAAAAAGCATATGGCTTCCTGCAGCTTCATTACTCATGCCACATAATCACTGGGCAAGCAGTCCTAGTCCAATATATTCCCTGAATGCTGAGCAAGTGAAACAGAGCTAAAACCTGTGCAGTGCTCAGGCTGAATAAACTGTGGGAGTGGAAAAGAAACCCACCCCCCGCATTCCCACTCCTCCCCATAAATGGCATTAATTCTTCTTCTTTGAGAATAGCAGTGAACCTTTATTATCTATTGCACCCACTCTCCAGAAAACCCAAAATCTGGTCAGTAATGGAAAACTCTACATCATGACATTAATTCCTTCTATCCTGAACATGTGTTGGGCAAGGGCATCTCAGGTGAACAACTATGCACACATTTAAACTGTGAGGGACCAAGGCTTGGTCTTGAGGTAATCAAAACAGTAAGAACTAATGGAATAACTAGCAATTTCTCAGTAATATGAAATCTTTACTGCTTCAACATGTCAATATATCACAAGGTTTGGAAATGCAAATTCTGGTCTCCTATAAGGCAGCAGGGACATCATCTCTAATCTTATCTTATTTATCCTATTTAAGTCCTTAGATGGAGATGGGAAAGGAGTGCTAAAATCATGCTTAGTAGTAAGATGCAGGGCACTGGGTTTGTCCTTAAATGCTCTTGGACCTCTCAGCTCATCAGATGACATGTTTGTGTGCTTCACTGATTTATAATAGCTGTATTAGATCCTGCTAGAATGACCTGTTTTGAGAAATGTTTATCAGCAGGGTCCTCCTTTCTCCCTTGTTATTTTTCTGTGTACTCACCATTTTCTCTTAAACATTAAGATCTCTTATTAACCATATCTGTTGGTCACTACTATAGTAATTGCAAAGGTTTCTGAGAACTTACTATCACTGTTTGCTACTTTGTGGTCCTCCTCTCTCTTTGTGATGTTTGCTGTCAGTCCCAGATCATCTACAACAGGCAGCTGATTGCACTGGACTTTTCAGACACATATTGGTTACTGCAAATTTTGACCTCCAGGGTGTCTTTTGGGGAAGAGATTACAAATGAACATATCAGTGCCATTCCCGTATTATTTCTAATAAGATTCAGCTGCCTATTTTAATCAAGATGTACTGAGATATTGGCAACATTATGAATAATTTCAGCGTGACTAACTCTCCAAGGTGAACTGGCATTTAGCTCCTGACACTTGTTAATGGAGTATTTTCCAAGACTGTTTCCCCATCATGTGTTCTCCACCACCTGTGCAAAAGGTTTGGTGATACTTAACAGCTGACTTTTATTGTCCATGAATATGGTAGTTTGGGATGGTTGTGGTCGACATATCTGCAAAGAAACACAGAGCTGACCAAAGCAGTGTATCAAAAATAAGGCTGAACAACATCTACATATTCCTTTTCCCTTTAATATTTTGAATAGGATGATCCAGTATGAAGGACACACTGCAGTTTTTCAGTCACACCAATTTACTTGTGCTCACAAGGTTTGAAGCAATATAAACTTCAAACTGAGAAGTCAATTTCTGTTTGGAATGAATGCTCATCTTTAGGTGCCTTGATAAAAAGCCATGGTGGAGAACGAATGGCAAAAATTGAGATCTAGGTACTAGCTACATAGGTAGCATCCAATTATTTAATGAGTGCTGGAAAATAACTTAGAAAACCCAACACTTCAAGATGAGTACAAATTGCTGTGGTGGAAAGGGCACAAGGAAAGTCTGGTTTATCTGTGCACTGTATATCCATTTTGCCCAAACAAAGCAATTAATATATATATATAGACATGACAGAGTAAGGCCTCTCCAACATTGTGGAAAAACTGCAATTTTGTCTTCCTCTTTTATATAAAAAAATAAAATCTTGTGGTTTTCAAAAGCATCTGTTTACATTAAAAAAAGAAAAATTACAAGGAAATTTTAAAAAATCGCATCTTTTAAAAAAGGGGGAAGAAATTTCTTATGGATGCATGAACTGTGTTAAATACTACATGCTGCTAAGCAATTCGAAAAAAGTTCATCAACATCCTTTGAGCATAAGCTCAACACAATTCACAGCCCACAGCTGTGACTCAGAAGGAAAGTTCACTATTAAAATGTCAACCTTGTCATTTACTCCTTTTGGCATTTGCTTAATTCTTTGAGGAAAACTTTGTTCATTAATGCTGTTTTTTTTTTTCTTGGTAGCAGTTGTGCTCCAGTGAACACTTCTATTTGCATTCACTCCTGAAATTTGGACTCTCTTATGCGAAGTTTCCATGTGATCCTGCACTGTGTTTAATATTTGACTCTCTGCAGCTTTGTGTGTGTAAATAAACACAGAAGCACACAGCAAATGATTAAGTTAAAAGCAAATACTCAGGAGAGTTCTTATGGCAATTAGAAAGAGAAAGAGAGCAGAAGACAATAAAATGAGCTTGGAACCTAATTTCCTTCTAAGAGAGTCTTCAGGAATACATACATCTAAGACTTGGACACTAAGTATATGACAAGTCTGGAGAGGATTATGTATTAAAGGCTGGAGTGCACACTATTTTCCAGTTGACTGGGGAGCTGGCAATGGTGCAAGATAAAGCCAGGAAGAGAAAGCTATCAAAAATTGCTTTTTCCTCTTTCCAGAAGCAGCCTCTGATTGCACTGAAAAGCTGTTCAGCGTCTACTGAATGCTCACTGTGAATATTCACAGTGGAGGGGAGTCCCTTAAATAATTTTGTCATCTCCTCTGAGAGCCAGAGCAGAGGTTGGTGGTCCAGTGATATGTAGAGATGCCTCAAGATCCATGGAGATTAGGGAAGCAAATTTAAACTGTTCCCTGAAGTAGCAAATTTCAGTAGAAGGATTCTCACAGTATTCTCAAACTTACTTGCAAAGAAATTACCCTGGGCCTGGGTGGTATGAGTTACTTTACTTGGACATGTTTTACCCCTAAGAAATGTCAGGAGTGTGCTTCCAGGGAAGAATGAACCCTGTGATTATGCTTCTGTTATCTGAATAGGACAAGAAATGTCATGCTCAAAAGGAGCAGAGCGTTTTTTTTCTATAAAGCTAGATTGTGAGTGACACTCATTACTCACCTTTCAGATGAGCAGATCATTAGAAATGCACTCCTCTATCATGTCTGACTGGGCCTCTGAGGACACCTCTATTACCTCTCATTATGTCCTTTAGGGAAAATGGAGGTGCTTCTTTAATACTCCCTCTCCAGCTTTCACTCACCGTGATGAGCTTCTCAGTCATGTTTCTCTGCTGTGTGGATGTCTGCTCTTCAGTGCTCAATATGCCCTGACAGCCACCAGCAGAGTAAGGGGCTGCTCTGTGTGGGAAGTGTTTTCATAGTCCATGCCAAAACATTTTCCTGGGACACACAGCAGCTCTTGTAAGTTAACATCACTTCACTGACTCCACTGTACAATACACCTGCAGTGGCTGACATCAGTCTGTCCTACCCTTTGCTGTATTGCTCCACGGGGCTCTGCATCACCTTTCATCCACAGCACATTCACTCCTTTGCTACTATTGTCTTTCCCAGTGCTTGCCGTCTTCTCTTCTTCATAGTCTCCCATTCTGGACCACTGCATTTTTACCTGCACCCTGACCAGCTCTTGGCTCTTGTGACTCCTGTGAAAACCCCTTAATCATTGTCATAGCCCAACCCAGCTGACTGTGTTGAAACATTGCTGATTTTGTCAGCTTGAGCCTCCCTGCTGGTCTCATCTAGGCACGACAAGTGTCAGGGAGCCGGGAGCTCATGGTTCCTGGGAAAGTTGTTCAGAGCAAGCTTCTAGGAAGGCAGGCAAGAGAGCTCCCTGTTCCTGTGAGTTTTCCACCTCTGTCACCTGAGAGCTGGGCTTACTTCCTGCAGAGAGAGCCACTCCTGGGAGACCTCACTAGACCCTGCTCTGGTCCTGATTTACACCGAGTTGAAGGCAGAAATGCTGGGCATGTGAAAAAGAGACAGTGCTTTAAACAGGGGGCTGGAGGACTTACACAGAGCAGAAGCAAAATTGTGTTCATCTTGTTTCTTATGGCCACCCTGTGTGCTGAGCTGGGTGCCTTTAATTTGTGTTAAGAGCCCAATGTTTTCACAAGGTACCTGTAAACTCTGCTGTGTCAGCTGTTACTGACAGAGTTACAAGGTTACTCTCAATATTGGAAAAACTCTGGGGAACTAATACTACTTAAAGTGTTTGTAGGATTTCAGTAAATAAGATATTTAGGACATTACTTTGCACCTCAGAAGCAATTTATAATCTGAGGCAGGTACTCACCTGCTTGTATGTGAAAAATAGTATCTCACTTTGACTCCAAGAAATATCCCTGTGCTAATACCTTTATAATGAGTGTATCTTACTCAGTATTGGTGTTGTGTTTTGTTGTGTTTTTGGGGTCTTTTTTTTTCCCCATACAAAAAGCGCTGTTGAGAAGAAACATGGAGTAACTTTCATCAAATGGGTTTCCAAAAATCTACCCCCAGACTAATCTATATTTCATTAGATGAAGCACATAAGAGGCTGTATCCCTTTTGATTTACGAGCAAAATTTTGTGAAAAATATGGTCTGTATAATGCAGCTGATCCATCATTCAGAATAACTATTATTAATCCTAGCCAAAATCAAAATTCTCCTGGGATGCTATCCAGTGATACATGAGATAATTTTCCAGGGGTCCCAGAACACTATAACATGGCTAAACTGGCCTTCAGACCAAGTGGTATACTAGATTTCTTGGAATAAGATCATTAATATAAATTTTGACCTGAATTAATATACTCAAAGGATGACAACACACTTAGACTTGAGATTTGTGTACAGCAACAGAGAAGAGGAGGACTTAAAAGGACCTGACTAAGGTTTTGCCCTCTTGCATGCAGTAATTAGACTATTAGGTAGTGTCCTCTTTTTCCAGCCCTTTCAGTTATTTAGAACACTATGTTACAGCAACACACTTATTTTCAGAGCAATGTACTACGTGTAAGGAAGTCACCCCACTGAAGAGAGATGGCTTATGATCCTGTGTTCAGGCTCTGTGAGACTTCCTGTGCATCCTCTATGTGCAGGAAACATTTCCATGGGGACTGTGCAGACAAGGCAATGCTATGATTCACCCCAGTAGCATTCCTGATTTCAGTCTTTTTGTCTCACCCAATGTGTAGTTTTGCCCAGGGATATATTAATACAGAGTACACAGCTGGAGCTACATCCCCAGATATCCCCTTTGCACATGGAACCTGAAATTGCTTGGCCACTGGGTGAGACTTGGACACTTTCCACATTCTAACACAAAGACCTCATGCTTCTATAAGACAGGAAAAATGAAGAATTCCGTCTTCCTTCCCAGCTTACTTCCAGTCCTGTGCCTAAAACACTGTATTGGAAAGAGAAATTCAGGAATCTGTACTGTTTAATGGTGGTACCATGAGCGATTGCCTTCCACACGAGGGAGAATTTATGCCCATCCTTCTTGAAAATGGCAAGGACTCTGCCCTCCTGCCTCTTCTAAAAGACTGAGGCAGGTGTCAGCCTCTGCCCTAAGGGGATCCCTCTTTATGGGTGCCAGGTGGGGATACTGGTATCATGTAGGTGCCTCGTCTGAAGGAGGACATTGCCTTCCCTTTGGAGTTCCTTCTAAGTGAATTTGTACCCTGCTCCAAAACTTAACATCCTTACTACTGAAAATCATGTTTTGGAGCACTGCATTTTAGCTCTCCCTGGCCATGGTTTGTACATGCCAAAATCCCTTTAATGCATTTTGTGCAAAGGTGACTGTCCATAGTCTCACATGATACAGGAAAGAAGGAGATGCGCTGGTCCCAACATGTGGCCACTGTTCCAATTCCCAGACTGCAGGCTTCATCTTTTCATACTTTGTGCCCTGTACTTTGCTTTTTTGCTTTGTCTTTTGCCACCTTTCCTATCACCCTAAGGTCCTCCACATCCCCTGGAAAGCCTAATGAACTGCTTCTCCTCTCCAGTGGCTCCAGAACTGCAGCTATGTTCAGATGGGACAACAGGGACTTCTTTCAGAGTCTGTTGGCACTGTGCTGAATGCGATGTTGCAGTGCAGATCAGCTTTATGCAGATATCTCAGCAATCCTAGGGTATCCCAAATAGTGCTGGGCATCGTAAATGGTGCAAGGCACTTGGGTTTGTTGAGCTGCTTCCTCTGGCTGGTGTCTCCAACCTACTGCTGAATGTCAGCTCTAAAACTATATGACATACATTTCCCCCAACCCAAGAGGGCTCTTCCATTTTCTATGTGTAGCAAACATCTTTCTCTCTTCACAACTTTACAGTTTTTATATTGTTAGTGAGTTAATACTCAGTGCTGACCATGGCTTTAATTTATTTTCCTCATGGTTGATTTTCAATCAGGAAAAGTGAAACTGTGAAAAATCCTGGAAGAGGAGTGAGAGGTATTCCTGAAACTCAGCCCTACCTCCTATACTGGTTTCTCTTAGCAAGAGAATTCCCGTAACATTAAACAGGTCACTTAATCTCTGTATGTGTCAGAGATTGGTGGGAGAATTTGTAAAATTATTATGACAATGGTCCCAAAGGGCTTTGACATGAAAAAGAATATTTTAAGAAAGCTTGTAAAAGCACTTAAAAATGTAAGCAAGAACTGACCAGTAAATTGCTATTTAATGGTCATGCTCATTGCCCAGATCTTCAAGAGCAAGGAGAAAAGGCAGCATATGCACAGATAGGATACACTGGCAAAATGAGGAAAAGGTGAACTTGTGACTTTTGCAAGGATTTATTGTAAAAACCAGGGACGACTGAGATGCTTTGAGTCATGAAGGATCTGTGAGGACTTGGACTTGCTTGGTTCAAAATCTTCCACCACAGCCAGATGGTCCAAATCCAATGAAATGAAAATACTCTATTATTCTAGTTTCTGAACTCTCTTGCACAGAGGATATGGTCCTATCATACCATCTGTTCTGAATACGTTTTTAAAAATCCTCGCAATCTTCATAACACTGCTTCTTGACAGACTTCCATGTTGCATTGTATCTGCTTTCTCATTGCATCTCACCTCACAGAACATGGTTTAGTTTTATCATGTCTTTATATGTAAGGAATTTCATCCATTTGCAGCAAGACTCCTAGACAACTAATATATCTATATTTTTAGCAAAGAAATTGTCCATCTTCTAAGAGAGCTTTTCTTGTAAATGTAAAGGAGTAAGAATATTTAAATGTAATAGTATTTATTGAAAGGGGTTTGCAGAAAATTCTTTCTGTATTAGTTCTGGTTGTACCTTCAGAATCAGGTCCTTGGAGGCAATAATTGTTTTGCCTCTTCTAAATGTTGAACATAATTGTTCACTTATGTTTGAATACAACCTCCTTTAATATTCTTGAAAAAGAAAGCTCAGATAAAATAGTATCTCTCTGAAATAGTAAAATAACATTAAGAAATTAGTAATTTCCCACGTTGTCAAGGAACATGCCATTTCCTAAAGCCATTGTTTCTCATGTTCTCTGTGAGTAGTTAGTATTTTCATTTTTCCTATCTAACCAGGTTACTATAATTGCAGAATATGTATAAATATTCATTTTTATACATAAACTTACTTTCTGTGTGAATGAGAGGCAACACATCAAAACAGGGTTTAGTTAGATGTTGCTTGCCCTACTCAGAAACACAGTCAGTTAAAATCACTGAAAGACCTTGAGGTCTGTTCTAAAAAGCTTTCCTTTTTGCTGCAGTTATTTCCTCTTTCAGAAACTTTGCCTAGCAGATTTCTCTTTATTTCCCTGCACGTTCTCTTCAGATTATTCCTTGGCAGACCTTGCTGCTGGCTATGCCCTCCAAGCAATTACTATCTCAATCTTAAACTTTAGAAAAATAAAAAGAGATTGGAGGTGGGGGAGAAAAGGAGGTTGTGGCCTCTATAGTGTTTCTCCAAATATCCTGAACTCTTCCTTCTCCCAGAACACAGTGATTTGGCACTTACAGACCTGCTCCCACTTTCAAAGCATGAACTTATAAAAGAAAATAGAAGATAGAACATTGCAATGCAAGAATTATGAAGATAAAGAGTTCAAAATCTAGGGACATCACTGTGAGAGTTAATGGTGACCAGAAAAACCTACATTTTGTTATTTTGCAGACACTTTAATTTCGTTATGTTTTTCTTCTCTTTAGTAAAATTAAAAAAAAAAAAGAATCAACCCAGCAAAGCTGGGTGTCTTGCAACAGCATCTTGTGTCTATATATATCAGGTAGTCTTCATCTGACAGAAATAAAAAAAATTACAGTAAAGCTGTTCACATTTGAACTACGTGCCAGGACTCACTTTATTGCCAGAATATGATTATAATTTTGGGATGCTGTTCATCCCATTTTAAAATTAATATCTGTTGTCAATCACATGAATTGTGTCCTCAAAGTACCTGCAGCCATTTGCTGTCTGAAAGAGGAGCTAAGGAGAATAGTTCAGGCACAGACATCCCTGTGTTGCTGACTTCAAAAAATCCAGCTCCTACCAACACAGCATTTGAAGGGACAAACTCAAACTACCTTCCTGATCAAACTTGAAACCAGGCTGAATGAACTATGCACCAGATATTTTAGATGGTTTTGGTGTTATTTTATACTTCCAGACTCAAGCAATTCTGTAGTACTGCTGCTGTTAATGATTGTTATCAAGCAGACACTTACACAAGAGGCAGCTCCATTTCAGTGCTGGGCAAAGTGACCTCTCTTAATTAGTTTCCTTATTACACTGCAAAATCTTGTGGGTTCCTTTGGGTTGAGAGTCATTAGATACATACAGGCTATTATTGTTTCATTACAAATTTTTCCCCATAATTCTCGGTTTTTCCACAGGTTTCCTCATTTTAGTACTTGTCATAGTCACTTCTGAGCAGCTGTTTTCAGTGCAGGTTCCAGCCTTGATTGTCCCAGATTACTACTATTCAGAGCAAGTTATTTAGTGATACAAAAGATGGTTAGGACAGATATGTTCTCTCCCAGTGGAGTGCTAGATCTATTTCCCCACTTCTGCTGCTCATTAGCATAAATACAAAAAAAAATTGTTGGGGTGATGTCTCCTTCCCTCCACTGAGGCAGCCTGTGCTGCCCACGCTCCCACCACTGTGACATGCCTGTACTGGAGGTGGCAGTGAATTGGAACAGATGCCTCCAGGTAGGAAGTTTGAAGCCCTTTTGTCCCCCTGGTGAAAGATCCAGTTGTACAACAGCCCTTACCACTTCTGTGCCTTGGTGTCGGGGTTTTTGTTTTTAAATACTTAAGGCATGAGACTCGAGGGCAGTCTCCCCGACCAACCTCTCAAGGTCCCCTGATATCAGGGCTAAGGTGGCGAAATGAGGAACGGGTCCACACCACAGCTCTGGAACTAAATACTTTAATAACCATAAAAGAAAATGTGGGACAAGGCCCAAAACACATGCACACGCTATAAGAGCTAAGGGTAGAAGACAAGGCTGAGGGAAAATCCAGGGTATTTATAAGGGATGATGAGAGGTGGGTCCAGGATGATAATCCAATGGGTAAAGGGAAAAGTGGTGCAAGGGAGGAGTAATATGGGGCAGTAACCAGTAAGGTAGGATGGGTGGAACAATGCAGTGAACATAAACCAATGGGGGTACAAGGATACAAGAACTTTCCAGAACTGGGAGGAAAAAAGGGATGACATAACTGGGAACAGAGGCAACCAATGGGAAATGAGGGTTATAAAGCTTTACCATGAACAGTTTTAAAACCTTTAACAACTTTCTTAGGAACTGTTATAAACTTAAACAAATGCCCTCCAAGGTCTGGGGCCAAGGGGCAACTCACCAAAAACACTGGTCTGGCTTTGGATGTCAGCCAGTTCAATTCCTACACCTTGGCTGAATGGGTGCACCCCAGTTCATCCCCAGGGACTAATATCCTACCTAAAAGGCCAGGACTAGGTAATTTTTCACTGCCTTCTGTCCTCAGGCTCTGCTCCCTTTCTCCCTCTTCCATGTTCCATTAATTTTCTGGATATCTGGGTCTCCTCTTCGTTTGACTTTGCTGTTATGATTTTTTTTGTCCTTTAGGCAGGACTGCTGATGGGCACAAAGATAGGTGGTAAATGGTGTGTGACAGGTAATAGCTGTGTACCCCAAAGGTCTGAAAGTGTAAAAGTAATGCTTCCATACCCAAGCAAACAAACAGGAAAAACCAAGATCAGCCACAGACTAGGGAGGAGTGCATTGCACTCAACATGCTTTTTGGAATATGAGCATTTGAAAGTCTTTGCTGAGGCACTAAGGAATGTGATGAACAACAAGGAAAGGGTCATTTCAGACACTGCCATAGTACTAAATACAGGTTTCTTAGTTTTCTTTAGTTTCCCTTTCATAGCTGCATTAGCGGAAAGTAAGTAGTCAAGGATGAGTTCATTGTTGGAATAGATGTGAACAGGCATTCCTTCCGGAGAATTCCACTCTGCAGAGCCAGGCTGGTCCAGGGAGAGTCCAGTCTCTGTGCAATAGTATTCCTCTGATACAATATTGCTTCTAAGTCTAGGTGTTGTTAAAGCATCCCAGGGCCTGGCCATGTGTCACTGGTGGAAAAATACATCTGTTTGTTCACTATTAACAGATCAGTTAATTTCTAATCACAGTTTATGGACAATTGTAAAATAACAGCATTCTGTCAGCAAACCCTATCTGAAAGAAACTAAATTGAATCGTGGCCATGGTTGTGCCAAAATATGTGCAAAAATTAGCAAAATATTAGTTAGGCAAAAGTTATAACATTTCAATTTGACTTTATTACTGTTCTCATTTATTTCAGAAGCAGCTGTTACAAAATAAAGTTTTAAAAAATTAAGATAAAAAAAATTAAGAACAGTCAAAGTGAAGGGTTTCTGTGGCTATTTTTTTCTTCATTTGTTATGTAGAATGAAACCAAATGTCAGTGCCTTGAACTTCCCCTCCGGATAAGAAATCTCAATTTCACCAGTTTGAATTATAGTACTTACATCTCTTCCTAATAAAGGAGTAATAGTCTTGGCTTCCTCATCGATGTTGGAAAGCAAATGACAGCCAGACTTCCCAGTACTGGATTTGCACACAGAGAAGGAAGAGGGCCATTTCTAATGAGGTATCATATACTGTCTCTCGTGCTCTGTGCTAAACTTGTTTAGCCCAATATTGTGATTAAAATCCATTTTTCCTGTACTTTGAAATACAGCTTGACTCTAGGAATAGCAGGAAGAAAGCTGTATTTGTCTAGGACATGTCTTTCCCTGCCAAATATACAAACTATCAAAAGAAAATGTAGCAATTTGTCTTTCATTTAATGATGAACATTTTTGCTCTGATATTTGTCCGCTTTTCCGGAACTGTCTTAATTAAACTTCTGTAATCTATGTTTTCATACCAAACGTGGTCATTTTTTTGTTCAAGAGACACAGAGCTGGAACATTTTGATGCTTCTGAAGTGAGGGTGCACATGAAAATTATTTCATATTTTTTGAGGCACATAAAAAGAAATAATTTTGTTTTATGCAGAATTAACTGCTGCTGCGAAAAAAACCCTCAATAGTCTATAAATCACAATGACATTCTCTGTTGTTTGACAGTTACTGGCTAGAAAACTTAAATCCAAATTGCAAAGTAAAGATGTGAAACAAAGTCCATTGCAATTTCTTCCCTTTTTTTTTTTTTTTTTTTTTTTTTTTGGTTTTATGATGAGGGCTGTCCAGATCAAACCTTACATATCAAGGTGGGAGTAATGGTAAAAATGCTCCTGGTTTTTGGCAATGTTCTTCAGTCTCATCTCCAGCATCTGGTTGTTATCTACTCTCTTTCAGCCATCTCAGTCACTCAGCTTTAATACTGGCGTAGCTAATTAGTGAATTCTGGCTCACCCAAAGATAGCTGTGATGGATTTTTATGCCTGAAATGTGCAACTATTATGTGATCCTATGCTGATATTACTGGACCTGCAAAAACGTTCATTGTAAATATACACCCTTATCATCTTGGAAATACCATCCTCCACATTTCTGTCCTTAAGGGGAACAGGTGAACCTTTTTTGACAGAAATTAAAATAGCCTCTTGATGTTAAAAATTCAAGTATTATTTGTAATCATGTGTATATTTACAAGAAAAGTTTTCATTATTTTTTCCATTTTCTGTGGTGTGGTCTAGTTTTAATGACTGGTTTGATTATATAAGAACAGCTAGCAGTGTATCTACCCTGAAGAAAAACTGAAGAACTTTGCAGAGACATACACTTCCCTTTGCAAGGAAGATGACAGTTTTATTTTTAAAATATTTTTTGAGCATAGAGTGTTTCCCCAGAGAAACTGCAAAGAGTTTGAAGTATGAAGAGACTATTTATTCCCTGTGGTCACAAGCTAGGGTGCAGCTCCCTGCTGATGGTCTCTGTTGGTCTCTGATGGTCTCTCTGCTGATGGGAAGTGATGCTGTGCTCCCTTTACCCAAGGTCTGTGAAAACTGCAACATCTCATAAGAATGAGGGCTTGTGTCTGTATCTTCTGTCCTCTTTGCTTGGGGAACCTGACTTTTTAAAATTGTCCTCAGCATCCTTTGCATGGCATTGCTTTGGGCTTCTTCCCTGCTTTCTTGGTAGATCCTTGGAGTGGTTGATTGCCCCTGAAGTTGGACTAGAAAACAGCATGGTTATGAAAAGTTTTGTACAGCCCCTCTGCTGAAGACCATGCACACAAGCAGTCCATTTGTTTGAGGAGAGGCAAAATAACTCTCCCCTCTTCTCCTAAGGGAAGTATGGGCTAAACTTTTTCCCTAGTGCAGTGAATCAGAGAGTCCTAGAATGATTTGGGTTGTAAAGAATCAAAGATCATCTAGTTTTGCCTCCCTCAGAAGGGGCAAGGGCACCTTCCACTAGACCAGGTTGCTCAAAGCCCCATCCAGCCTGCTTTGAACATTTGCAGGACTGGGGAATCTGCATCTCCTCTGGACATTCTGTGCCAGTGTCTCACCACCCACACTACAAAGAATTTTGTCCCAATATAAAATTTTAATCTACCCTGTTTCCGTTTAAGATTTTGCAATAACCCACTTGTTCTGTTGGTGAAGCTTCCACAATCAAGCTCATCAGTACTGCTGCAGCCTGGGAGGTCTAACCACCCTATTTCACCCACGTGTCAATATTGAAAGTAAAAGATTGGGTTGCAGTTCACAGAAGGAGCCAGAGCAGGAAAACACCTCTGTCGAACACATGGCACACACCAAGAAATTGTGAAGGTCTGCATACAGCTATAGTACAGCACAGTGTTTCTCCTGTCCAGAAAGTTCAGATAACTGTTTTACTTCAGTGTTGCTCTGTTAACCTAATCCCTGACCCACAGCAGAGATAACCAGCTTGGATTTGGTGCCTTACACTGTCACAAAGCTGGTTCTAGCTAGCAAGTCCTTCTCCTGCATTCCCCTGTGTGCTGCAGATACACTCCAGCAGTGTTTCCAACTTCTACCTCCTCTGTTTCCACCTTGACAGTCCAGCCTCACCATCTAGGCAAGCTTGTACCAGTTTGAACTCATAGCTCAAGAGTGCACATGTGAGAAAACTGACTTATCAGAGTTTAAGGGTCAGTGACTGTTCTTATTTGTACACTCTCCATCTATCCATTACATTTCTTATTAGAGTGTCTGCTGAGACTACTGGAGAAACATGAAGTTCTTGTAACCTCTTTAATCAAGTTCTGCTGTAGTATCAGTATGGTCCAGCAGATCCCTATGAAGCTTTTAATTTTCACGCTCTTTTCATCTTCTTTCTGGGTATGGGCTGAGAGAAGAATTTCTCATGTCTCCACAGAGGTAAGCTGGAATTAGATTGTCAATGATGGTCTTGTGTGTGCTTTGGCAATGTAATTTAGCTGGTCATCAGTCTATAATGAAGGCTGAGGTCCCTTCTGGCATTTTTATTTGTGATGGCTGAGTGCTTTGCCTCCTTTTTTTACTGCGTGATTTTCAGATAATTGTTCCAACTTACACATAATTATATTAGATCTGCTATTTAAATGCCATATAGCACTTGGAGATTAAAAAAATAAAAAGCCTGCTGCTGTTATCAAACTTAAAAAGAACATGGAAATGTGAGATTTTCACAGCAAAAGTGGACTTCCAGTCTAAGTTGCCTTTTTATACTTTACTCAATCTGTAACCCAAAGGACCAAGTGCACAATTATCTACCACTCACAGCCCTGAAATCCTGCTGCAGCCAGACAAGGTTTAACAGGAGGGACTGAAGCAGGAAGTTAAGCACTTGACCTCTCTTTTCCTAGCATTTGTTCAGGTAACCACACTTCAAGCGGAAGAGATGAGTGCCCATGTAGCAACTTTACTTACTGAAAGTAACCTCTTCTGGGCTTGAAAGATATTACTTTCTCTTTTGAAAGCACTTCATCTCACAAATGGTTTTGGATTGTGCTCAGCTCATGGATCTCTGTGGCACAAAGACAATGTGTTTAAGCCACTGGAACAATGTTTATCTTCCCTTGAACTCCCAGGGCTTGTGACTCGTCTGGTGTTCAACTCTTAGTTTGAGCATTACACTATTAAATGGCAGAAACAGTTTTTCCCCTGAGTGGAGGTTGTTGCTTGTTTGTTTTTAATTATCTCTTGTTCTGTAAATTACTATGTTTTAAAAAGATACTATGATTTATGTACTTCTGAGTATATATAATTTCCTTAAACAGGTAATATTCTCCAAGTGCAGTTTCATTCTTTGGATTTCCTTTTGTGCCTTTCCCTGGGCACCGAAACAAACCAGAAAGCCAGCAAGCCTAGCAGGGTCTGTGTGAGAGTTTGTTTTGTTTTAACATCCAGCACTCTGAATTGATTATCAAGGGCTGAGGTCCCAGCCTATGTGGGATTAGGTAAATGCTATTAAAAACATTCAGAATTTGCTATGGGTGAAATATATAAGTACTATATAATTTATCTGTTGGAGGAAACAGGGTGAGAAGTGATGGTTGCTCTCTAGGTTTTGAATGCAGTAAAATTTGGCATGCACTAAATGCATAATTTTAGATAGGTCTGATGAATGTGCAGGTTAATAAAAGTGTCTGATGTGTCTCTTACTTAGACCCCATTTCCAGTTGTTTCTTTTGTTGCCAGAATTTCACCATCTGAAGTTCTGTCATATCTACTCAGGTGGAATTACAAAGAAGTTTTGTTTTTCCTTTTGATTGGCATACAATTTGTGTTGAGAATATGCCATTTATTCTTCTGGTGAAGTCTTCAAATTTTACCACTTGCATCTTGTAGAAAAACAAGCTTGTATGTGCTCAAGGGGCACTTGATGTGCTTTGATTTTCTCTTGCTGTTTGCAAGTGTAGATGCTCCAACTCTCTAAGACGATCTCTATGCCATCAGTGCTTTTAAATGGTCTATAAATATTGCATAAAGTGATCAAAGACCTATAGCATAGTGTAGATGGGAACAGAGCTTTGGTCTTGAATGTTCTTTACGAACTGAGGAAATGCTAGCCAAATCCTTGTGTCCTTACCCTCATGCAAAACTAAAGGATGGGGCAGCAATGTGTTCTTACTTCCAAGGCTTCAAAGAGCTCAGTTGCTATTGCAAATCTACGAGTTGTTCTAATGAATATGTTCATTAGAACAGTTTTGCATTTTCTTCAATGTCTTCCTGGTGATCAGGGTAGCATGGTGGAAGAAACGGTAAGGCATATGGCCAATTTCTTTTTTCTATGTAAAAGTGGGAAAAGGATTTATGGGAGGACCTGTACTGCCAAAATTATTCAAAAGTCAATGCAAGAGGCTTTAGGAGTCCTCTCCCACTGCAGCAGTGTTAAACTATATGAATAGCATTGTGACTTACCCTAATAAAAAGAAAAGAAACCCCAGCATATCTATAACTTTTCCTTCAAATATTAGGAAACTTAATTTGGAACCCGCTACTTCCACAAATCTAACATAATTTTACTGTCTTATTGCTCCCCTCTCTGCCTATCGCTAACTGATGCTCTCACTGTGACCACGACTACATTTTGCTCAGTAGAATTAACCACATTTTATGTGTTTGCAGCCAGATGAGTCTCCATGGTAGAAAGGAACAGCTTATTTCAAAATCTCATAAGAAGCATGTTACAGAAATTGCTCATGGAATGAGAAGAGAACTCCATATGAGATCGAGAAGGAAATTCTCAGTGTTCAAGGGCTTGGGAGATAATGCAGTCTCTCCAAATTAGACTCTTTGTTTGATATTGAAATAGCTTTCATGTGTGACAGAAGAGAATTAGTCATCTTCCTTTAAAATAATTGGTCACTGGCCACTTGCTGTTCCAGCTGTCACAAACCGTCCTGTTTTGGCTTAAAAACAAAACTTACATGGTTTTGGACTTTTGGAGCTTAAAAAGTAATGATCCAAATGATTAACCTCTTGGTTTTTCACTGCCATGGAAGCAGCATTAGTCATTCACTGATGCCAGATGTTATAGTTAGCCACATAATTTTGGCATGCTAATCGGAATTCAGAGCTCTTCCATGGAACATTAGGGCTGTGGAACACAGTGACAATTAACCTAAAACAATTTTCTGCCATCCTTAGCTCATATTTAGGTAAAACTGGAGCTCAGAGTAATGTGAAGCAGGTAGAAGTTTCAGTGCCAGTATTTCAGGACTGTCAATGAAGGAGCTGGGGAGTCCCCCCCTCTTTGCTGACCTGATCTTGCTTTGACCAGCCTAAGGCATCCTTCTTATAGGTGCTGCTAATATTTCCCATTGCCTGGGTTTGTCTGCTGAGTCAATAAATATTCAAAATGGCAACATAATGCTCTAATGCTAAGCTGATGCTGTTTTAGCATAAAAAATAGCTAGTTTAGCTAGAAAACTAGATAGCTAGTTTTGTGCTAAAAACTAGCTATCTTCTATGGTGTTGTCAGAGAGAAGCAATGTATAAACCAGGTGAAAATGAGAAATGAGAGCATGTAAGAATCAACTGCTAGCTCAAAATACAGCAAGTATCCTTTGTTTCCCTTCCCCACAAATCACCCCGATAATCTAATATTAAGACAAATGAGTTAATTTGATAACTAGAGAAGATTTAAATAATTAGATGTAGTTTGGAAGTAGCAAAAAATAGTAGCTATGCTGGGCTCCAGAGTTGAGTCTGTAAATGCCACAACTTAGCAGAGAAGGGTAAGAAGTGAATGCAGTCCTTATTTGCAGTTGGTCAGGCACAGAAAATGATCTTTCAGTTACTCCAGAAGCTGGCAAGTTCCTTCAACCATGGACTATTTATGGTGCTGCTATGAGCATGTTCTGACACTCTCCTTGTTCTCTGACACAGATTATTTTTAAACAGATGGCAAAACAAAAAGGCAAACCAAAAGGATGCAGTAAGAAAATCACACACAGTGGAAAGAAGGAACAAAGTCCAGTTTCCAGGTGCTTTTCAACATGTAGGTGAAGCTGATGGCTGTGGATATATATCTAAGGAGAAGGGCTCCAGGAAAGTATAATCTAGTGGCCCTGAGGATAGTACAAATCATTACTTCAGTTCTTCTACACTTCGTTTGGATTTTCCCGTGTTTGAGGGAAAGCTATTTTTAAGGCTCTCAGAAGAGGAATAGGATGACAATAGAATATTCCTTCATTGTTTTGCTCACTATCTAGTTCTAGTTTCTGCCACAGCTGTTTTTGTTCATGCTTTTTCAGATTGCTTTTCTTGTTTACTCAATGTTATTTCAGCATGTTTCTTTGTTCTGTGTTTGGGACAATTTGTCTTCAACCTGAGCTTCCCTCAGAAGACTAGGAGCAGCTGTGGCAGAGCTCAGCAGCAGCTGGCTGCTCGAATATTCACCCATCTTCCCAGCAAAATTTTGAAGGTACAGAGGCGTTGTTAGCAGTATCCCACCTAGCAAACAAGAAGGCCAGTTGGGTTACATGTGCAGTGCAGTTATTGGAGGCTCATTTAGATACACTCTGAGGTTAAATTTCTCAAGCTACAGGGGTTCTTGCAGCCAAATTATTTGATGCTAGTGACAGTCACTGACACTGGGGCAGTAGCATAGGATGCCTTCTGCAGGGCTGAACCCTTACTTCTTCATCACTGAAGATGTTGCTAGAAGTGGGAAGAAGCATTTTATCAAGTCCAAGCTCTTCCCCTTCAGCCCACACACTTTGGCAAGCTCTGTGCTTCAGCAAAGAGGGAAATGAACTCTAGTACTCAGAAAGACACTAAAATAAAGATCAACACCATGCAATTATCGGCAGCTCCAGCTCTACAACCAGCATCCTGCACTGCATCAAAAGCAATATCATGAAGTCCAATATGGGAACATTAGTGCAAGCTGAATATTGCTCCTTCAAACTTTGGTTGTTTTCAGTTTGCTCTGTTATTATTTCCTGTATAGTTTGTTTTACTAAGGAGACAACAGGAAGATACACCATTCACCCTGCTGTTCATAAGCAGCACAGCAGGTCTGACACTGGTATCACAGGCAGCAGGAGGATTCCCTCCTTTCTTGCTGCAGCCATAATGTAACAACTGGTCCATCTCTGTCTTAGTTTTCATTAGGTTTGGTGCCCCTGCTTTGAGCAAAACCCCATTGTTCTATAACTTCCTTTTCCAAAGGCAAGAGACCTTTCTATTTCCATATTAAATTATTAAATATGTGCACACTGAGTTATTTGAATTTATTGTTTGAACTTCTTGATCTTTTATATATATAAAACCAATGTTTATATATATATATGTATATTTAACACAGATCTTTCCTCCATCTTCTCCGAGTTTAGAATATTTCTTATTCTTCTCTCTGAAAGGATACACAAATCAAATTGTTTTCCTTTTTTCTCTCAAGACAAACTACCTATTTCTTTGGCCCTCTTAACAGTGTCGCTCTCCATCCCTTTAGTTTCAACTCGAATTCTCAAATAATGATCAGAATTTTACCCATTTCTCCATTTTTTTGTACCATACCCCTAGCATCTTTTTGTGTCCTTTTCCACTAAGAAGCAGTTAAATCTTCTCCACTAAGAAGCAGTTAAGTGAAGAGCAGAAATATTTGCAGTTAGTCGCCATATCAGTCTTTTCAGCATCAGATGGCTAAATTAATTTCCCTCATTTCCAATAATGCTCTGTCCTCAGTGAAGAACTTGCAGACCTACTTTCTTTCAATGTTCTTCCATTTAATATAAACTCATCTTCTTTGGGATTTTATTTTTAATGATAAAATTTTCTAAAATGGTTTTTGCAATTACAAGACTAATAAAAATAACCCAGAGTCTCTTGGTTTTATTGGGTATTTGGTGGAGAAATGTGCCACCCATGCCATCTAGAAGTAATTTATCCTATTACACATCACACTTACTCTTATCCTTCATGTAGGATACAATAGTATCCATTAATTACATGATTATTAGTAAAACTCTCCTCCTAATAACATTGCCTGAGTATCTATAACAACCAGACCTCATAATGAAATTATACAGCGGTTTCTCAGCCCAGTAAAACCTCTTTCATTTTTTCCCAGTGAAATTGAGACAGATTCTGTTGTCCCCATGCCATTGTTTCTACCTTTACACTTTCATGCTCAGTTCCTTTGTTGATGCACCCCACTGCCTTTAGCTCCATCTCTGTCTTTCTGCACACTGCTTTTTCTCGATACATCTGCTCTAAATGTGGCTGCTATTTTACCACATGCTGTTATTCCTTCTAGTGTCTGATTTCACATTCTGTTCCAATCGTTTGACCTTGCCCAGTCTGTTTGCCAGGCCTCCTGCGTAAGTGCACGATGGGGAAGCAGTTTCTTACCAGCCATGCTCAGCAATCCATCAGGGAGACAAACAGCCCCTTAGAAGCTGTATCAGCTGCTTGGCTGTTGCTTCTATCAGTGAGAGTTTCCTTCCTCGTGCTCCATTAGCTGTTGCCAAGTTTTCGTTACTTCATTTTTTACTCCTGAGAGCCAAAATCATCATCCCCCCCCCGCCCCCAATTTCTTTCTGTACTAAAGTCTTTCCTGTGAGGCATGCGAACCCTGTTTTGTAGGAATTAAGGATAAAAATATCTATTGTTCAGATTTTTCGTCATGACTGGAAATATTCTTAGTGTCATTCACCTATGCTAACTTCAAGTGTTTAAAATTTAGTGTTTGGAGTTTGAACCAGCCCCATAGACATCCCTTGTCTCTGATGCAGAGTGGGCACAGCTGGATGTGGATGGCATGGAGGACTTTTATCATTCATCTCTACTCTGAAGTCCTCTTTATCATGAGAGTTTCTGCAGTTAAACTTCATGCATCTCTGTATAGGATGTCTATCCTTTCCTTGCCACGAGAAGAGTTGACAGATTTGTTTCTTCAGCTTGTTAGTTCAACCTTTTTGACATTTATGGTTAAATTCTCATTCCCTTTCCTTATGTCAACCTGTCATTAAATTGCTTTTCCAACTAATTTAAGGACTAAAGAAAGCTGTTTTTATAGCTTCAACATTAAGTTGGGAGATTTTTCACACATCTTAGAGTCATTCAGTCTACATTTCAACAATAACAGTATGTTAGATGCTAACGAGGTGCTACCCAGAGTTGTGAAGGGAAAAAGCCTAGCACAGATACATGACTAAGTTCTGTGACAGTACACAAACTGCATCCTAGACTCATTATTACATGCACCTCTAAAATGTTGCCATACAGTTATCTTGAGTTTTCCTAAGCACCTGGAGGACTTGCATCTCAGTTTAAAGCATGCATTAGTTGATGGGACTCAAGCTTTTTCCAGCAGACCAGGAGTAGTCTGGTGCCCTGCTGCAAATCAGTCCCATGGGTCCCTTCCCCAGTCTTTGTACTGGAAGCATAATTTAATAATTTTATGCTCTTTCAGTGACTCAGATATATCCCCTGAGTTTGACAATCTCTGCAGAGATTTTCTGTTCATGCCATGGTCCCTGCAAAGAGAAGCAGCACCTAAGGGACTTCAGTGCAGCAAAACCTGGTTTAAGACAAATGCACACCTGATTACTGCTGTGGCTATACACCATGGCTGAAGTGTTGGATTATTTTTAGTGGATCTGGTTCTCAGAAATGGAGCAGAACAAATTTGTGTATAATTGGAGCTTAAAATTACCTGGAATTCATTCAGGTAACTCACAGTTACTTGTGGGTAACAGAATCTAATCAGACATTGCTCCTGGGACATGTCTGCACTGGTACTTCTAATCAGGAAGTCATTACAGAGCATGCAGACACATTTCTGAAAAACTCAGTTCTGTAGTAAACAGAGTTGGTGCTGCTTGCTAGCATTGCATGTAAAGCCCTTCTGAAAAAAAGCTGATTCCACTGTGCTCTGAGTACACGAACTGAAGAGGTTCAGTAATGAAGGTTCCTAAGATTATCACTTTATTAAATTAGTATTTTCTGTTAACAACACTGCTTACAGCTGGTGCAACGCAGCCCTGTTTTTCACAATATTGCTTTACTGCAATTTGGTTTCAGTGAGGCTTAAACAGATACTTAAATGTAAACTGTTCCAAAAGTGTGGGGCCTCACTGAGCAAAATGAATATGTGAGAACATTTCAGAGCTTTCAAATCACCCTGAAACAAAGAAATGGGAAGGTGTGTCTTTGCTGGGGCAATACAAGGCTTCCTTGTAAGGAAAGATTTTAATTACAATCCCGCTCTCAACGTTTTGAGAGGTTACAGGCATCAATTTTACTCATGGTTATTTTCTGTGGAATTCAGCAGTCCTCTATATTCACACTCCTGGAAACCACGGGAACCTCAATTTTCTTCAAGCTGAGCTAGACAGGCAACTTCAAAGTGAAGAAAGCAGGGACCTTATGGGTCAATGCTTTGTGTCAAAAACCTGTTTTTGACAATTTTTTTACTCCACTAACCTAGAAACCAGTCTAGAGGGTTTATTATAGATTAGTGGTGGTCTGTCTCAATGTTTGCAGAGCAAATTGATGAGCAGGCACACAAGGAAAATGAATTCAGTGTTCAAGTTAAGTATTTTGTGAAAGGGTCGGGTAGTTTCCAACGCAGTTTTCAAACCATCTGAGATAAAAAAAAATCTGATTAGATCATTCTGTCCTCACATCATCAGCCGGAAGTTCAGACATAAATGTGGTCTCTCAGTCTGTTTTCCTGTAGTCTGCTGATTTCGAGTTCTTGAAGAAAATTCTGTATTTGGGTTTGAACTCTACTAGCATTTGCCTTCCTGAATATTTGATCATGACACTAGATGAAAAAAATATTCTAATTGATACTTGTCCGTCCCCAGAAAGCTGATAGCTCAGTACAGCATACAGGGATCCATGTGCCAGTAGTTTTGATATATAGGAAACATTTGTCCATTTATCTTTCTGCATTTCATAAGGCTTTGAATTTCCTTGTTATGTGTAGGAGCTGTCACCCTGGATCAGAGCTGTGGTGATTCATTGGCTAGAAGTAACATTCACATGAGAATTTCAATTAAAACTCAGAAGAGATGTAAGATACACACTTTTAATGGGGAGGGTGATTCATCATTGGGAAGGAACTAGCCTTGGAAGCAGCTAATTTTTCATTTGCATTTGCAAATTAGAACTGGAAGTCTTTCTGGAAGATATACTGTAGCCAAACCCAGGTTATTGTGTTCAGTGCGAGGATAGCAAAGTGAAATCAGATGGCATATGCTTGAAGAATGGGCTACAAGAAGAGACTTTTTTTTCAGTTTATTTGTCCCACATGCAGAAGAACAAAGTCCCTAGGAGCAGGAAAGACTAAGTTTCATGGTTGAACAAAGGCCTCCAACTTCTTCTCCTCCTCTACCAGTTATCTGAAGTTGAGAAGGTTTCATGCTGCTGGCTTGGTGCTTGCCTTTGATGGAGACCATTGGCACAGCACTGTCAGTGCTGAAAGTATGCATTTCTACTGAGGAGCTCAGTTTAGAAAATATAAGGCCTTCTGCAAAATCAGCATGGGTTTTGTGTGGGAGAAAAAGGATGTGGCAGAGTGTATGCATGAGGAGTTGGACAGGAATATCAAATTCATAATTTTCAGATCCTAGGAACTGTATTAGGAAAACTGTTCTAGGAGGTACAATCAGCTGGGGTTTGGTTTTTCTGGTGCATTTGAAATATTCAGTAAATTTAGAATACATTGCATAATACCCTAGTACATGACTGTGCATCAGAGCCACAAGTAGCACCTCTTCGTTTCTGTATTTTTTATTAATGCAGGACAGAACCCAGTAGAAGTTCTTGTTTACTACCTCTTTTCTAAGACCATTGTGAGGTCCTGTTGTTTTCCACACTGGAAAGGGTCATATTTAATCTGTAGCAGTAAAATAAATATGTATGTAAAATGAGGCCTCACTTACTGCTGCAGGACAACACCTGCAAGGTGATGTTCATTCATGTACTTTTTTTTTTTTTCTGGGATGGTATAGACACTTTCATTTGGGTATAGTTTTTCTTTCACGTTTCCTGGTCTCAGCTTTAATTTATCCTTCAAGATTTACACTCCTGGACAGCTACCAGGAGACACCAAACTGCAAAGAGAAATCCCACAGTCCTCCATGTGCTCTAGAGTTCAGGTCTCTTATAATTAGCAGATTAATGGGCACTGAAGAAAAGATAGGGTGTTTGCAGCAGCTTGAAGCACATATAGTTGCAAAAGTAATAGCTCTTGTCTCAATTATTTACAGGCTTTGGCCAAAGTGGTAACAGCTAGCTGCCAAAGGCTTGCAAAATCAGCCTGTAAAAGTACGCTACCAGTAGCGTTGTGTTTCTCAAAGTTACTGAGTATAGTCCTGCTAGGATGCAGAGTGGCTGCAGGGCTGTAAAGGGTGTTGAAGACAGCTTTAGCTGCAAGCGGTGTGCTGTGTCATCTAACTTCACTATGCTGGATCCTAGGAGCAAAATCCAACGAAGTGTGTTCACTGGTTCTGCGCTGCACATGAGGGGGCTGACAGCATTTCATGTCACGTTGCTTCGCACCTCTGTTCCAGACAATGCCAGAGAGTTCTCTTCAAGACAATAGCAAGATGTCGCTGCTGAGGATGATTCACTCCAAGCAACCTTTTCCACAAGCAACAGGTATGAGAGAGAATCCTACCCAAGTACTACAGCTTTACCTCTCCAGAGCTGCCTTTTTGCCCCTCTCCTTGACAGGCTACACAAACTTTTAGCTTCGTGCTGTAGCAAGACCACTCAGCTTGGCTGAATTTGCAAATTTTCAGATACTTTGCACTGTGAAAGCATTCACAAAGAGGAAAATTTTGTCTGAGTGTCATAGGGGCGGGACATGAAGACTAAGTGCTGGGTGGTTTTGGTCATTCTGATCCGCAGAGGGTTACATGGAGCAAGGATCCTTCTCTGGTCCATCATAATGAATTTTACAGACACAGATTAAGATGTGTTAGGAAGAGAGTCAATATAGCAGGATGTTCAGTAGATGTTCCTTCATTGCAGAATGCCTGGAAAATGGCATTTTGTCAGAAAACTTGCTTGAAACTGTGTATTTGTCTGGAACTCAGACATCTGACCTGAGGTTTCAAGGAAGCCTTTCAGCCAAAGTGGTAGCTACAGGTCTGCTTGATCTGAAGGTATCCTTCTTAAGAAGATGATGTGATGCTCAGGGTCTACCTTCAAGAAGATGAGACAAATTGTTGCTGCTTCTTTTGACTATCACGGTGAGATAACAAGCTACAAAGCTACAGCTAAAGCCCCAGCAGGTTCAATTTCTGCCTCCACTCTGTTGGGTTCAAAGAGAGCCCTGGAAAGGAAAGGAGTGTCCCTCACCTCTCCTCCTGAATATGTGCCATTGTCTCACTTCCTGGGCTGTGTAGGCCTAGGCTTACTTAAACATGAATTAAAGCTCTAGGTGCTATGAACCTTATCAAATATAAGACACAGTTGGAAGTCAGGTGGCAGAGGATGTACAATCTGGCAGTGGGATGACAGTCCCACTCCATCTAAGTACTTTAAACGTAGATATTTTCCTGTGTCCTGGCTCTCAGTAGCCATCTCTCTGCACTGATTTTCTGGAGAGAGAAAAGTATTTGACTTTCTCTTGGGTTCTTGTTCTGAGCACTTAAAAATTGGTGACTAATAGCAGGTAATTTTGAGTGAGGGTGAAGTCTATCTAGCACTATGGGTGTTAAAATGTGAAAAATCAGACAGAAATCTAGTCAGGGTGAGAGAATGACACATTCAAGAAGAGCTCTGAAAATTTCTATGGTCAAGAAAAGGAAGACTACCTCAAAAAGCCTCGCCTGTAATCCCTCTCTCTCACTGTTTTCCATTGAATGCTGAATTGGAGCATGCAGCACTTCTCTCTGATGCATTTTCTTCACATTAACGATGGTCTATGCAAGTATGATTTTTGAAGACAGTGGCTCTTATTGAATTACTGAGCTAGTCTATCACAACAGTATCCTGATTTCATTGGAATTTCACATCCTGAGTTTGTCGGTTGCATTATCTTTTGTTATATTTTTTATAAGGCTGTCATGACAACAAAGGGAGAATGAGGTTTTCCTTCAAAACCTCCCTGTTTGTTATCCAGATGAAGTGAGGGTGTGCCTCTGGTTACTGACTGTAACTGCCCATATGAAACACCTTACACAAGGGCTTGTCTAAACAGGTATTTGCTCAGTTTCTGCCTCGTCTGTTTTCCCCTCCTGCGGACAAGCATGAGAAGGTAGTTTGTCTTCAATAGTTCCATAAATAGTTCCCAAGCAGGCTTTGCTCTCTGTGCTCTGCAGCATGGACATCAGCACCTTGCCTCCACCAGCATGAAATTCCTCCTTGTCCCACTTGCTGTTGTTTCTGTCCCAAGCTACAAGATCTGCAAGCAGCAAGGGAAACACAGTTTAAAAATTAAAGGATAAATTGCTGCAGACTCGGGTCTGGAATATGGCAAATTAAAAAAGAGAGAGAAACCACCCCTGCTGACAAGCATTGCAATATATTTGCCTGTGATATTTTGTCTTTGCTCATGTGTTGCTTGTGGCAATTTGGCAGCTTATTCTTAGAGTCTTCACAGTCAGCTGCTTTATCCCTGATACTTACATTTTATTTTCCATTGCCTAATTTCTTCTCCTAACTGCTAACTTTTACCTCCTGTGTGGCTGAGTCAATGCCTTTCCCTCTTTGATAGCTAAATCTAAGATATTTGTCTTGGTGTTAGCTGCACAAAACTACCAGGCTCCAATAGTTGTTCGTTGTACTGGTTTCTCTGTGAGTTATTAAAAACTGATCACAATCTTAATTTCCTTAATTTACAGGCAGGCTTTTTATAGGACATGAACTTTGAAACCTAGTTCTTAATGACAGGCTAGAACCATGAGACAAGGATCTGGCTATTGTCGCATTCAATTTATTTTAAGATTTCACATTACTAGTCAGGAAACATAGGTGCAGATCATGATCTAGGAATTCCATTTTGCATGCTGATGCTCCCATGAGATTGGTTTTCTTTGTTGTATGCTTTGTTGCATTTGAAAGGCATTTTGAAAATTCGTGCACAGAAAAATTTTCCATTATCCTGGGGTAATTCAGATCCATTAGAGTTTGTAAAATATGTCAGTAACACATGAAAATTGCATAAAATTAATTAATGCTAAATCTAAATATAATTCCTAAGGTGTTGCTAGACAAAGATCATTATGATAATGTGAACTGCATTCATTAAAAATGTTATCATTGTGGACTTCTCTGTCAAGAAGAACTTGCAAAGACTGTGTTTCTTGTTGTTAATTCACACATGCAAAAGCAAATATGCAACTCCTGAAAAGTTACATTGCCCTTTCAAATAAACTTCAGATGTTTGTTTATAATCAGTTATTTTTAATTTTGTGATTAACTGGTTAATACCCTAGAGCCCTTCCAGAGTATTTATGCAAGTCAGATATTTAGCCAAACAGAAATTTAGTTATCTTTAATGATTATTTGCAGCAATTTCAAGAACAAATCTGTATTCCTTTCTGACAGTTTTTAAAGAACCTTAATTTTCCTTTGTTTCATTCAATTTCTGGTAGTCAGGACTATGCCTTGCTTCATATTTTGAGCTGGTTTTTTACCTTAATTCAATTAAACAAATACTCAGCAGTGATGCTTTTTAAATAACTTGGATTTTCTCTCACTGGTCATTTAATTTATACTGACTTTACAGCAATTGACACCTTTTGTCTATAAAAATATCCTGTAATAATGTCTAGTATCAGCTCTATCTGGTATCAGGTTGTAATATTCCTGTTAACCACCTTCCTCTGCCACCATCTTGCAGAAAATTGCAAAAATTCTTGCAGAATTTCTCTATCACTTCTGTCCCAGAGTCATAACCTGCCACTTATTCCATGTCCCTAAGTACCAAATGTACCAGGTTGGAAGAAAGGTGCGACTCAGAGCTGGCAAGACAAATGCTGTATGGAATAATGACTTAAATGTGCTTTGGCCTGCCTCCTACTCTCACTATGTCTTGAGGCCATGGAGGGACTCAATCTGCTCCTCTCATTCACATCATAGCATTCACTCATGCATGTTTACATTGGGGTGAAATTCAGAAATCCACATCCTGCAGAGCAGGAGGGCAAGGATAGCAGTCTAATTTACTCCACTTGAACTTGGGAGTTCTGTTCTTCTGGATCACAAACTGATGCCATGAATTGATGCCATTTTTTTCCGCACAGCCCAAATTAAATGAATGCCAACCAGCCACCTTGGAGTGTGCAAACTGGAGTGGTGCTGACACGACACCATGTCACAGTGCAAGTTCACCTGCAGAGTGGAGTCTCTCTTACTATGCACTACAGGATAAACAAACCTTTAAGGAAATAGTGGAGGGCTTGTGCCAGCCCCAAGGCTGGGCATTGTGCCAGCACCACAGGCTGCACACCTCTGAACCTTTTGTCCCACGTGCCTTCGGACTTATGACCTGCCTTCCCTGCTTCCATTGCAATCCTTGTAGCTGATGGTACTTGGTACTTCATGTGTCCTACCTGACATGATCATACCCAAGAGGAGCAGGGAGAGATGGAAATGACAAAAAACTAAAACAGAGAGGAAGGGTAAATTATAGCACAGCCAGAGAAGTCATGGCACAATATTGGTTAAAGGCATAAGGACTTAAGTACTGACGAAGAAGCAGCAGAGGAAAAAGACAATAGGGAAAATTATCTCTTGGGATTTTGTCTTTCCAGACAATAGGACAGCAGCAGCACAGTTTTCTGTCTGCAGAGAAGGCATGTTGGCAGGGGGAAAGCATGACAGGTGTGTTGTCACATTCCCATCTGGGCTGAATGACAAATGTTCATCTGAAATCTTATCAATGCACAGCAGAGTGTAAGTATGAAAAGGTGGGAGAGTGGCAGTCCCAGTATTCTGAAAATATGTGCTGCAAATGAGCAACAGATGGAGTCTCCAGCACCAGCAGCCTTTTCAAGCAGGCTTGCTCACATTGCAGGCTTCTCAGGTGTTTCAAACTGTGGGGAAGACTCTAATGATGAGGTTCCTAGTACCCACATGCAACTTAAGTAGCACTGACAATTACCCCAGGGCACTGAATATCTGGCCTTCCATGGCATTTCCTAACACTACATACATCCCTCATCTTACTACGTACAAGAGGTTTCTTTGGGAAAGGGTGGATGAAACGGCTGGATACATGAAGATACTCACTAAGATTTGATACTTCAGCTTTCTACTAGACCAATGTGACTGGAATCTGTGCCCTGGTGACAGATGGGAGCTGTAAGTTGATTGTCTGGCTGATGTTTAATATCCAGCAGCTAGTATCCATCATCCTTGCTGCAGCTGTTTCTGTAGTGCAACAGATAATAGTAACCAGATGAGAGTATGGAAAGTGGATCTGTTCAGAAAATCCCACAAGCACCCAAATTACAGATGACGAGTGGAAAGCAGAAACTCTAAGGTCCTCTGGGCTCTGTGGCCAAGTGCTTCACCTACACATGATTAATTGCCCTCTTCACTAATAAAAAATGAGTGGAAGGACCTACCATTTGCAAGGTCTCATTTAAAACCTGATGAAGGGATGAATGATTTCAACCAATTTATCTCTCATATGTTTTTTTTTGTTTTGTTTCTTGTTTGTTTTGTTTAAATGTTTACAACATTGCTTGATTACTGTGGTGAAGATGCTATTTTAATGAGCTATCAGTTTTAAACCACTCCAGACTTGTGCCTTAATTAAACATAAACATGATGCAGAGTTGTAAACTTGTTCTGTAAAGGACTGCCTACAACTATAGCTCAAAACTGTTCCACAGGAATATCAAGGAGACAGCTACTGTCTATAAGACATCTGCTGAAGTCAAAAGTAATAACAAAAATCAAGCACATTCATGCTTTTACAGTTTACAGTTAGCTTGAGTTATGAGACAAATAACCCCTGACTGTGGCAGTGTGCACTTGGTGGCTGCTGAAGGGGAGTGGCAGGGCTTGGTCTTGCTGCTGGCAGTGGCACCAGCTCACCCGAGTGCCTGGGAGCTTGCTGTCACCACATTGCTGTGCCGTGCCTGTCACCAGGCCATGTGTTTTCAGAGCTATTGCCTTTCTTTTCCTGTGAGAATGAGCACTGCTGTGCCAAACAAAACAGAATTAACAATGATTTGGAGTGTTTGCTGAAACACAAATGTTCTTGCAGAGCCTGAAGTGCCCGAGTGGAGCAGGCAACAGCAGATTATTGTTCAGAGCAGTGATTTTCATCCCATACTTGAGACTAACCTGGAGGCTTCTGCTAACCTGTAAATCTCACAGTCTCCAGAAATATTTTGTGGATCCATTCTGGTTCAGAGATGTTCTATATGTGCTGTGTCTTTGAAACTTACCTAAGAAAGGCCCAGAATCCATCTTGTGGGGTAGAAAAGTAGGTTGTCCCAGAGGAAGCAGGACTGCTTGAATGATTGATGACTTCACACCTGTGTGCTAAAATCAATGGGTATTCAGAAGAGTGGGGATTTGTGCATGGAATGCAACAGCCTTGTACACTCCAGAAGCCCGGGATTTGTGCATGGAATGCAACAGCCTTGTACACTCCAGAAGCCCATCCTGTCCCTGGGGCAACCCTCCCCATATGTCCAGCCTTGGTTTTTCTCAGATCAGATTGTGGTGAAGGGAAGGGTGAGATTATAAGGATTGGACCATGGGAGTAGCATCCCCTGAAGCTTCTCACTGGTCCATGTGAAAAAACCCATTATTTGATAGCTCTTATACTGACCTCCTGTCCACGGGCTCTGTGCATGTCGTCTATTGGTGTGATCCATCTTTACCTGGACTTGTCACCCTTTGTCACCTTTGCTCTCTGTTCTGATTAAGGGGACTGTGTGGTGAGGTTACCTGGGGAAAAGGCAAAATGAGATCTTCATCTCCTACCTGACATTCTCTGTTATGGTGTGTCCCACCTGCAAGGCCATTCATCACAGCCCCACCAGAACTACCTCAGCTGCATCCTGGTCTCACATAAAAGAAAAACCGAATCCTTACAACCAGATCCTGCCTTCTGCAGGCAGAGGCACTGAAATGAAGGGAGAAGGGAGAACTCTCTGCAGCCTGCCAGCTGCCTCCTGTGCAGCATCTCTATTGAATAGAATAAATAGAACAGGGCCCAGATGGGCTACTTATGATTGACAGGTGTCAGGATGTGTGTACAGCTTTGTCAGTCAAGCTGCTTGCATGTCAATTGAACAACTAAGTGGTCCAGGGTTCCACTTGTTTTCCCAATCTAAAATGCTTATTAAAATCAAGTCAGAAGATACAGATTCCAGTATTTAGCATTTTTAGCCACAGCTAAATATGTGTCATAGAAATTCAGCCAGATTCTTAATAAATTCTCTTGTGTAATGTTTGAGTTCATCTGTGTGAACAATGATGTGTGTGTGAAATGTATTCATAAACTGCATGGGTATAATTCAGCATTTTTATTGCCTCTGCAGGTGATTCTGGAAAAAACAACTGCATTTTCAGATTGCATGCTTTTCCAAAACTTGCATAAACAAATAACCAATACCGCTCTCACTGTATATTTGTTATGATTGCCATGTTGAGACCAGCAACCATCTTTTAACTTAGACATAAAATGATGCCATTTTTGCACGCATTACTCAATGCTTATTTGAAACTTCGTTTGTATCCTACTGTATTAACAAAAACCCATGTTTTATTAGCTATGGGCAGGATATTTTGTTTTGTTTTGTTTTTTTGGGTTTTTTTCTGTTTTTTTTTAGGTGCGTTTGTTTGTTGGTTTGCTTTTAATCATAATTCATTATCCTTCTGTTTTAGAAAATGTAGTTTTCCAGGTAGGTAACACAAAAAATATTGTCATGTACGTGATATATGACATTAAAAAGATTGACCAGTGAGTTGAGGTAAATATTGTAAAGTCTGCAAAGACAGTATCTAACTTTGATAAAATCGATAGGAGACACTCACTCAGGTAATGACCCATGAGTAGCCAATGGCTTTCCCTGTGTGCCACATTCAAAAGGACCAGGTCCTTTTTGTCCCCCCCAGATGTTTGTGTTCTATTTTTGCACGTGGCTTTTCTGTTAACTCCTTCCACGAAGCAAAGAAACCCCATACGTAGTTGCTAAGTTGAGTCAAAGCCCTTTTCTAGAAAAGAAACGTAGAATTTATCTCTGTAGCCTCAGAAGATCCCTTGCTGTCCACATTCTCTGTTTGTGTGAGGTTGTGTATGTTTTTGGTAGATGTTGCTCAGCAAGGTAAATAGTATGTTACATTAAGAACTTGTTTCTTCATTCAAGTCTCAGGGCAAAAAACCAAATAAACATTATTTTTCTTGTATTCAGCCAGTTCACAGGAACTCCCCTGTGGAAACACTACATGTATACTTAAGGCTAGAGAATAAATGCTCTGACTCAGAGTCCTAAGGAGTAAGCAGCTCTTGTTCCCACAGCAGGCAGCTGCTGCCTTTCAGCTCAGCCAGGCTCCATCAGCTCCCTGCCAGACACATGTACAAATCATCTTCTGTCTCATGTCTTATGTTTTGATTTTCTCTGATGATTTGTTTTTGCTAGCCCTGTGGTTATTCCATGACTAGGAGGAAAGAGTTGTTCCTTCATCGGGGTGACACAGCTTGCAAAATTACCTGTGCATCTCATCTTATCTTGATGTCTTTTCCTTTCAGCACTGTGCAGATGTTATTTCTTCTGCAAAGAAAGAGAAGGATTCAGTGAACGGGCAGGTGACTGAAATGTGATAGCACAAGTCAGGATTTATATCTTTTATATCTTTGGCTAAATTTGGGTGGAATTTTGCTCTAGTATTTCTTGACCAGTTTCTGAGTCTGGTGTTTCTTGACATGCCATCCTTCTGCCAAGCATTTTAGTTTTATGTTGATGATCTCTTGCCCACTACAGGAGCAGACAAACCCAACAGCCAGATTTCATATGCAAAACTGGGTCAGCTATTGAAAAGGCATGTGTAAAGCTTAAAAGCTGTTTCTAACTGTACTGAAGTCCTAGAAAAATGCCACCTAAAAGCCTTCCTCCTCAAAAAGCCACATCACAAAATAACAATAAGTGAAGAGTCCTTTGTTCTTTGTAACTACCACTGCACTCAACTTTGAGTTGACAGGGTCTAATAATAAAGACAGGTTAATGTCGTCTTGCATTTTTAAAAGCCTTTTTGTTATTATGAAAGAGTTATTAGGTCATCTCACCTTCAATATTAAATTTCAGAAATTTCTACAAGTTTTCCTAATAATTGGGTAAGAAGCATGCTAGATTTGTTTGAACCATAAGCAAAATCAATTTAAACCAAGGTCTCACCTCTCTTTCAGTGAGATCTGTGATATGCTTCCAAAAACTCACTTGGCTATGCAACATTTGCCTCTTGCTTCATGAGAATTTACAATTTCACCTTTTTTCTTACATTGAGGAAGAGCAACATTCAGGAGCTATCCAACTATTCTATTGCATGGAAAGTGATTTTTTTAAACATAGACATTTTGTACCAAAATTTAGTTGTTGATGATTAAGTTTACATTTTATATGTGAATTAAAAAAAAAATTTTTTTTGGAAGACCATCCCAAGCCTATACACATGGTGAATATAATATTTTTGTGTGCTTGTATGAGATCCTGTGGTGACTCACAAAAATAATAGACCCAATACTTCCATGTTCTCCAAGACCCTTTGAGCTCTTTCTTCTTGGCTGGGTTATTCCACCAAGACCAAATATTTTATACAAATTATTTGACCATCCATAGTACAACCTCACTGGTCATCTAGTTTAAAAATTACTCTAAACTTTTAAGAAGAATGAGAGACTAAGATGTCTGAATTAAAGTTTCCATGAAGTTTGCTACAGTTTAAAATGGACATGTAGCTCATACTGGATTGAAACCATCTGTTTTTGGTCTTTTCACAAAAAAATATATGAAGATAGCACACTCAGAGAAAAATAAGTGCAGCTACCTTAATATCTGAATTTCCCACAGGATAAAAATTTTGATGTTTCTATTTACCCTACAAAAATGAAGGAATTTGAAGCTTACTTGGGAGAAAAAATATTCCAGGCAAATAATATTAAAAATATAAACTATCTTTTCCAAAACTGAGTAACTTTCATCAGCTCCACAGGGCTTTAGGTACCTTTGAAAGGGAAAGCACTTTTATAAACATCAAATCTGAATGTCACATATCTGAAATGAGGATGGCAGCAGCACAGCCTGATAAGCCTTACCTGTTCCTCCTTTAGTGTTCTGAAAGGCTTTCCAATAGATGCTGTATGTGGTAAGTTTTGATTTTGTCCTGATTCAGAAAAATACAGGGAAAATTCATTGGCTGAAGAAGATGCTGAGAGGATGCTGAAGGTTAGGCAGGCATTTGAAAAAAAAATAGCAGAAATGAGGCTTGCAATGCTGTCTCCAGTCAGAATTAAGTTTAACAGTGAGAAGAGCTTTGCAGTAAGAATGTAATTGTAGTTGTCAGAGTGTGAGTTTGACCATTAAGCTGGCAGTGATGATTAACAAACCAAAATGTTTTATGGCTCCTAAACCCTTGATAGACAAGTTCCTTATGCAAATAACAGCCATTTAATCCCTTGCCCAAAGCACACTTCCTCTGAGATTATAAAATACTTTAAATAGTTGAGCTTTTACTTGTAGCTTCTGTGTATTAGGGGGGATCTAGAGCAAAGTGAGCAAACATACTGTGCTTCCCAGGTGGGCAACAGCCTGAATTTTATGTACAAGTTCACTTTCCCAAGATTCCCAACCAGTTTTGCAGGCCTGGGGTGTGGATATGTTCAGTAGGACTTCTACCTGTTCACCTTCACCAAAACTGAATGCCATTGCTTTTTTGTTGTCTGTAATACTGGTTATGCTTGGGAAAATGTAGTCCAGGCAGGTGAATCATAGACTTCCAAAGTGAGCTATAACATATTAAGAAAATAGCATTTTTAACATATTCTTTTTTTTTAAAAAAAGCTTTTATTTCCTAATATTTAATTCGTAGAGTTTTTACATGTATCTGGTGCTGGCATGTCACTAATTAAATGTTTATACAGCAGAGAAACATTATTAATCTTTCTTCCCTGTAGTCAGAAACTTCCCACAAGGCACATTGATACAGGTACTCCTCTCTACAGGAGAGCCATGCAAAATCATTTCACAAAAAGTCTCACCTTGAAGTAACTTGGGGGTTTGTTTTCCTCTTCTCTAGGCAAAGCTGACTGCAAATACTTTCTGTGCCTTGTTCAAGAAGTTTCCTTGTACAGTAAACCTGAGTTGTTCTTTAAAGATGGCATCCCTCAGCAGGATATGATGCTGCCCACAGCAGGGCAGGCAGTAATTGTTCCTGCATCAGCCACTGGGTAAACTGAAACAGAGTCATGAAGAAGAAGGACCTGGCCAAACTTCCTTCTTTCTTCCACTTTCTCCAGATCTTTCTTCTTCTTCTGATGTAAAACAAGAATGGGATGTCAGTCAAATGTGTTTTGTCCCTGGATACCCTCAATTTAACTAGCACACTAAAATACATGTGATCACCCCTGTGCCCCTCACAGATGGAAAGAAAACAAATATCTTGTCTTCTTCTTCAAGGGGGAGTCTCTTTGTCCTCCTCCGAAGTTATTTTGCGCCATATTACAAATCCTTAATTAGTGTAATGAGCTGGAAACATGTGGCATTGTAACTGTGACTGACCCCATGGTAGCTGCAAACTTCCATCTGGCACAGGAAAAAAAAAAAAGAAAAAAAGGATTTCACAGAATAGAATAGCGTGTGCTCATTAGATTTGAACTAGAAACCTATTTTAGGAAGATGTGCCATTAGGAAACAATGGTAATACATCAGATAAATCATTCCAAACCAGGAGATAGGAACACTGCACAGGGTAGGGCTAAGCAGTGGCTTTCTTCAAGCAGCCCAGAAGCACAGGACTGCAGTGAATGGGCACTGGGACTGCAGCATGTTGTCCTAACTCAACTTGTACCTGGCAGGGCGAGGGAAAGCCAAAAGTGGCACTTGAGCATCATGATTGCTGTGCAAATGGAAGTTTTGTGAAGAGTGGTGTTAGACCAGTAACAAGTGCAGCACAGAAATAAAGCCTTTGTTTCAAAGGTCTCTTCCCACCTGAGCTATTCTGTGAATCTACTTGCTGAAGCACCTCTCATTGAAGACAGGCTGAGAGAGTTAGACCTGTCCAGTCTGGGAAGAGAAGGCTCTGGGCTGACTTTGTTGCAGCATTTCAGTACCTAAAGGAGGCCTATAAGAAAGATGGGGTCAAACTTTTTAGTAGGTCCTATTGCAATAGGACAAAGGGTAATGATTTTAAATGAAAAGAGGGTATATTTACAGTAGATAAAAGGAAGAAGATTTTTACAATGAGAGTGGTGAAACACTGGCATGCATTACTCAAAGAGGTATGGATGTCCTGTCCTTGGAAACATCCAAGGTGAGGTTGGACTGGGCTCTGAGCAACCTGATCTAAAGGAAAATGTGCCTATTCATTATAGGGGGTTGTACTAGGTGACTTTTTAAGGTCACTTCCATCTCAGATTTTGCTATGACTCTATGATTCAATTTTAAAGAGAAGTATGCACCAGATGAAGTTTAGAATTTCTGCCTTTTGCAGCAAGAGTCATCAACCAGAAATCAGAAGACAGAGGTATGCAAGGGAGCTAAATACTCCAGACTCATTGAAATTTAAATTTGGATTATACTGAAAATGCAGAGACATTACTAACCATGACTCCAAATGCCTCGCTGAAAACCTACAAATCAAGGACAGAAGACAACAAACAACCCCAACATGCAGAAGAGGCAAGGGTTGATCTTTATTTGTATGCAGTCAAGTGCTTTTGCAAAAGCAGCTCAGGAGTGCTGCAGGTCTGGCAGGAGGTGAAGTTGAGCAGAAGGGCACCTGGCACAGGTCCCCAGGCAGGCACAAAGCTGATGCCTTGAGCCATGGGAGGGCAGCACAGCTGTACAGTCATGAAGCAGCAGCTCACACCTCTCATGTACCCTAACAGCAAACCAGCACTGTGGAAGAGGAAAAAAGTACCTCATCACTACATGATCCATGGCAGATGTGTTTCAGCCCATGTGGAGACAAAAATGTTGTTTGAGAAGAAAGCTACACCTTTGAACACAGCAGGAAATAAAATAAGATGTTAGCAGGCTCCTTACCTCAGCTACCCAGCAACTAGAAAGGATTAGATCTTCTCTGAAAATCTTCCTGATAGCAGCACCTGCTGAGATTTGGAAATTCCTTTCTTTTAGCTCATTAAAATGCAGACACAGCCTGCTTCTGCTTCCTGAATTACAGTTGCAGTACAAAGGGCCAATCTCACAGCCTTTAACCTTGTACACAATCCTTTTGCTGAAACTGAGTTTGAATAACAACTTCAGAACCAATTCACAGGGGCTAATATTCAACCTGAAATAATTGCCAGGATAGAAAACCATTTGAGCTCCCTTGCCTGATAGAGAGAAATGAAAGGGTGAAGACTGTGCAGGGGGAACATAGGTGCTGAAACTGTTCTTTGTGACTGACACCATATAGTTTACTGCAGGAGTGATCTCAGAATTTCACAGGAGGGGAATACGTGAGTGCCTGAGCACTACAGGCTGGCTGAAGACAACTTTCCGGCTTGTGTTACTCAGGAATTTGGACTATGTGATCACAGCTGTCCCTCTGCTCTTAAAAATCCAGGAAATCTTCTTCAACTAGAACGTTAATATTCTTCCAGCTGTTTTTTGATTGTAAATGTGACTATATGGTTTGTGAAGTGAGAATTGTTTCTACTGGAGCATCTCTCCATACTAACAGTGTGATACAGGAGCCACATGAATGGTATTAATAGCATCTCATCCTTGGGTATACACAGTAATTGACAGGGGAAGGTTGTGAGCAACCTGCTGCAATCACGGAGTTGATTTTCTATTAGAAATCCCTCCAGAGCTCCCTCCCAATACAAGTTATTTAGGATTTTATGATTCTCTTGCCTGGACTATTAGGACTTTTGATCTTGTATTATTTAAGAGGATACATGGTCTGTTAAAAATAAATCTAATTATTTCCCTGAATCAGATTATCTAGTGTTGGCTTGTGTATCTATTGGACTTGCATCACATACTGGAAAGGGAGCACATTTGAAAAAACAAGTGGACTGTTGCAGAATGAGAAAGGAAAAGCTTAAATTCAATTCCAGGAAGAGACTAGAGTGCATAATATTGCTAAAAAAACAAAATAACTAAAACATTAAAAAATTTGCTTTGTAATTATTCTGTACACAGAATAGCTAGGCTTTTTACTTGTTATTCTCACAGAAGGGGTTTCAGTTCTGTTTGTATAAACTTCTGAGCCTGAGTTAAGCCCTTTTCATTATGCAGGGTGAAAACTGCCTCACCCCTTTCTCCAAAGGACAAACAGGCCTGAGCTTAAATTTGTTGTTTGAATTCTTAAAGATCTTAAATCTTAGAATCTTCAGTCATCTCTCATGAGGTGAGGACTCACTGCCATGAGTAGAAGCATTGAATCTCGAACCATCAGTGCTCGCTCTTGGCTGTGTACGAATTTCATATTGATCCAGGGGATCAGTGCAAATTCCATGTGTTTCAAGTGACTAAGTGTGCTCAGAATACACACTGCAGAGATACTAAACCAGACCTGCAAATTTCTAAAGCAGACATTCTTACAGGAATGCTGAGTGAGAGCTGAAGTATTTGGTTAGGAGACACACATGCGTTGTGTAGCACACCTCACATAGTTACACATACAAAGGAGCCATATTAATGAACTGTATCTTACTAATTAGGGAAAGTAAGATTTTTCTGGACATGAATTTTGGTAGTGATCCAGGTAAATTCAATTAAGCCTGTGACCATTGTTTTAATGGTTATGTCCATGAGTTAACAAAATGTGTTTTAAAAACTAGGCTTGCCAATAATTACAATAACTGCTTTGTAATTTCAATGTCAATTCCAAACAACTCATTGTCCTGTTTTACTGCCTACATACACTGATTTACTCTGGATAAATTCCTGGGCCCATACTAGTACTCTGAATGTGTTTACTCTGCTTTCTAATTTCACCGGATATTTTAACAGTTGTGGAAAGCTTCTGGAAAATTACAAGTCAGCATTCTCCTTCTGCATTATACTGTGAAAAATTTAACCTAAGTCAGATATAGATGCTTGTACTTTAGAATCTGCATTGCTGTGGGCTATATACCACTTGTACACAATATGAACAGCCTGATGGCTGAACAGGGTGTCAGTGTGCTTCAGCAAACACATTAGAAACAGATTTTCTTCTGGAGATTCTGAGAGGGTTACAACATACTGAAATTACTGTCTCTCTGTAAAGAATGATGTGCTCCTTCTACGAGCAGTTTCTCCTGATGACTTCAGGCACTACAGGGGACAGAGTGAAAATACTACCCAGACTTTCCCAACTTCTTGGTGCCAGAGAAAGACAATGTTATTTGGACAAGTATTAGAACCATTTAATAAAAGTAGAAGAAAACTGAGGCCATGAAATGTGCACAGCCAAAAAACTCCACCATAATCATGACTTATTCCCTATAGGGGAAGGATGGGAGAAATATGCTTCAGGGAAAGCAACTCATATATCTGGGAAGATAATTCATTGTAAATTAATCCAAGTGTACCACAGAAATATCTCTGTTAGTGATTGTACTGCATAGGTGCCATTCTTGATTTGTGAATAGCCAGCACCAGGGACTGGGAAAGCATCTCATATTGACTCATGCATTCCTTCATGGGTTATTCATAAATAAGTAGTGCTATCTAAAATCTGGCTAACAAAAATGCCTTATGTAAAATTAATAGAAGCAAAACACAGAAGGATCTTTCTGCATTGTGAATCTGTCCCTCAAAAGCAGTTGTCTGATAAAGCTTTACAAGAAATGTTTTGACTACTCAGGATGCCTGCAAAGGGAAGGTGCTGGGCACGCAAAGGTGAACTACTAACTTTTCATTCTTTACTACTGAGGACAGAAGGAACAATACTCCAAGGAGCAAGATTCTGAACTCTTTTTCCCCCACTGTCTGTATGAAAGATATCCGCTGCTGAGACATTATAATATTCACTTCCTTTTACTTTTATGTGATCTCCAAGAAACACTGAAGCATCCAAAATACCAATGAGGTTTTCCTTGTATTGATAATAAGAATATTTAGTGCACCTCTAAGTAAACCTGAGGGAAAGCAGTCAGGGTGATCAGGCTTTGTGCAATACCAAAACTGGCACATTTCTAGGTCAAAGGGGATTGATTTCAAAAGCATAGACCTCACGTGGGAATTTTCTTGGCAGCACCTCTTGCTTTTGACATTGGACTCAAATCAAAACAAGGTATCTGTTCCCTACACAGGAAGTCCACTGAGTACAAAGACACCCTAATGAAATCAACCTCTCTTGATTCTAGCCTTCAGTGTTACTTCTGTGACTGAATAAGATCTGTTTGCAATAAAAACCTACCCCAAAACCAGAGGTTGGAAAAGCCATGTTAGATGATGCTGAGGACAGAGATCAGACACCTCTCTGGTGTCTGGGAGCCGTTGGGTGCTGTCAAAGCATGTGAGAAAGGACCCAAATGTAGGTCCTTCACAGCCTGAAGAGGCGATCTCATCATTAGCTTAGTAGGGGATTCCTCTCTCTTGTAGTATTGTGAAGAGAACTCCTGTCCCATCCCTGGCCTTCTACACTCTTTGAATAAAATGCTTGTCAGAAAGAATACAAGACACAATTTAGAACTTCTTTTCTTTTTGATTCCGCTTGGAACTCCAGGAAGGTTTGAGTTTATGTGTGCACATACACACATGCAGAAATTATTTTTTCCATTCTGCTGGTGGGAAGAAAAATAAATGGTTAAGAGAGCTGTTGTACAGACCGCCTCCACAGATGGTCAAGGTGTGGTTTCTGCAAAGTGTGTGGACTGATTGCATCTGAGGCAACTGAAGGCACTGAATGGCCAACACCTGAAGGAGATACTTCAGGAACAAGGCATGGATTCTTTATCAGATTGAACCTGAGTGAAGCTTACAACCTGGTCTCCAAGACTTTGTGATCCTAATGAACTGTGTGAACTACTCAAACAGCAAAGGTATTCAGAGATGAGTTAATCCACTGATTACTGGGAAAAAAAGGACTTCACCCTTTCACTCATCACTTGAGTAATCTATACTTATTAGTCAAGGTCTAAAGAATGCAACAATCCATTTGCTGAGTTCTCCAATGGACAAATTCAGAACTGTTCCAAGAACCAGAGAACTTCAGCTCCAAGGAAGAATTGAATTCCCTAAGAATTTCCTATTACATCCTGGTGTCCATGAATGGAAATATGGTGAATAAAGGTAAAAGTTACTTATTTTTCTTGGCAGCACAGTCACACAACAATACATGGTAGAGATGTCACCTACAACAGGAAAACCTGTCATTTGATGCTGTCAGCATGAAGAGCACTAGAGGTAATTATACTTAATGGTGCTAGGTGAAGAGGTGCAGGGAAGGCCAACCTGTACTCATTACTGCTTCAGAAACTGCTTCTAGGCCCATTTAAAAACAAGCTCTGATGGCATCTTCCCAAATGACCTGAAACTTTGTCAGTTCTGATTTAAACTTCCATGATGTTGTTCTGCACCATAACTCCCATAATCATTGTCTCTAAAGGGTAATTTTCAAAGGCTCCAGGACAGGAGTTTTGCATACAATTGATTTTTTCGCTCTTCAGTTAACCTGAAAAATTGAGATTGAAATTAGTTGCAGTCTCTGTCAAATAGCAACCTTTTTTTTTCTTTTCTCCTCAAACAATAGACAAAATAATTGCGGACTAAAATCCATTTCAGGATTCAAACCTTGCAATGTATTCCTTTGGTTTTTAAGGTGTTAATTTGTTTAAAAAGCTTTAAGATTAAATTTTTAACGTTTCACTTGTCTCTTCTCCTCCTGGGGATGAAACTACTTGCTGTGTTTTACTCCTATGTGCAAGTAGCTATGAACCCCTTTATCCCTTTGTCCTAGTTACATTTTCAGTGTAGAGAAATGCTTCCTCCCTTTCCCCTTACCAAGCTGTCTGTCCTCTTCAAGGTGTACAGAAGTCCACCACTCAGGGCTGTGGTTATTAGTCTAAACTGAATCTCCTCGTTTTGTCCTCTAAGTATGTCTCTCTGAACCCCCATTTGGGGGAGGGAAGGTGTTGTCCAGCCAAAGCTATCAAGAGCTTGTAGCTAGCACAGTTAGCAACATGATACCTTGAGGTCAGCACCCTTCACCTGAGGAAGGGAAACTCCTGGGTATAGCTAGCTGAAAAAAATACTTTCATGTGGGCTAAGTCTAGTGGACCTTGTCTCTGCCAGCTTAGCAAATAGACTGCAATGGGCTGGATGAGTCCATTATCAGAGATAGCTCCTGGAGACTGAGTGAGGCACCAGAAGACTGGAAAAAGACATAGGTAGGGCCTGGCTTGAAAATACAAGGGCAAAAGGACTGAAGAACCAAGATGCCTAAACAATTAGCCTAATTAAATTCTTGGAAAAAAACCTCTGGAACACAAGAAGAAAAAAGTGACTATAAGCATCTAAGGAGCGACTGAGTTACCGTCAATATAGATTACTCAGGAGTAAAATACTTTAAACCAGTGTACTTCATGAACTAGGAAAAGGTTGGCATAACACTGGGTGGACAAGCTTTCTAAAAAAAGAATATGTTGATGGTTCATTGTCAAAAGGAAGAGTGTCTTGGAAAACTTCCATGAAGTCTGAGATTACTTCAGTGTTGTTTCTCTTACATGCTTTGCTGGTCACTTTAATGGTAGAGAGGATAGAGATATTAAGCTGACCTATGAAACATGTTGCTGGAGACTGTGAGACAGGCTCAGACTCCAAAATAAACTTGGCAAATTGAAAAAGTAGTCTCTGGGAAAAAAAAAAAAGCAGCAATTTAATAAGGACAAGTGCAAGCTGCCGTGCAGGAAGAAATGCGTCAGTAAATACAGAATGGGGAGCTACTGAATGAGTCAATGGAGCTATGATTTTTTACATCCTGCCCAGGTGTGACCTTTTAATGACACTGAACCATGGGAAAAATCACATCCAGAGAAGTGATTATTCAAGGGTTGAGAAGGAGGAGTTGATATTAGTCAGTATGTTGCTATTGGATTGAAAGTCTGTAATTCCAAAACTGATATGATGCTGGCACTTCAGCTGGATTGCAGATGGACCCAGTTTCATCACTGATACCCGAGTGCAGCAGGAAATGCTGAAACTGTTGGACTGATACAGGTAATGGCTATTTCAGTGCCTACAGATTTCCATAGGAATTGAAATGTCATCACATTAATTTTGTGGTTTTTTGCTCTCCGTGTGATTCAATCCAAGTCAAAAAGAAGTTTGCCAGCTGCCAGCATGCTGGGGAACTTTCAGTCTGGACTGCTGCAAAGTTTATTCCCCTGCCCTATGATTGGGAAAGAGATCAGCCCACACAGCAATGACTCCATTCTCACTGGTGGCTGTGGGTTCATGGAAGACCAGATGTGCACCATTCCCTCTGTCTTTACAGCTGGAAAAAATGCCTCTCAGTGGAGGAACAGGGTGTTAAACTGCATTTGTAACATCTTGAAACAGATGAATTGAACTACAGCTGCCATTATGTACTATTACACAGCCTGTATGAGACCAAGACTCCTTTGCTGTGGTAGACACTACTACACCTTCCAAAATACGGCTGGCTTTTCTCATCAATTCATTCAGCAGTAATCTTCACTTCATCAAGCCCGGCTGCCTACTTTGTGGCTGTGGTGGCAGGATGGATGCCACCCTTTTTCCCAAGATGTCTGCCACCCTACGAAACTGGCTATGGTGCCAAGACATGGTGACAAGTTTGTTGGCTACTCTAATTTGCTCTCTGGAATTTTTGGTAGCCAGTGCAAGCATAGCTTGTGGCTGTGCAGAAATGCTGCCAGAATATTTTACTGAGACCTTTATTTCCAACATGGAGAACACTGCAATCAAAAATGTTTGCATAAAACAAATAGAAACACCTGGGAGAAATATACTTCATTTACTGACAGTTAACTAGAAGATAAAATGGAGCATTTAGTAATGTAAAGCAAGGACTGCAGAGCAGATAAGTCTTGTTAGTTGAAGGTATTGGTGAGAAAATGGCAAAGGGAGTTTTGCTGCATAGTACCTGCAGCAAGAGGTTCCAGTGGTTTATAGAGGTTTTAGAAAAAGTTGGCACATGTTAAATAATGTGCAATAGGTCTATGAAATTTAAAAACCCTACAGTATTTCGGTATCTGCCACACTTCAGTAAGTCTTTTGAAGATTTCTCAGAATCTTTCCCCTTATTTCCACTATTTCTGGATGCCCTCCATGGCAAAAGCACATGTGGGAAGACTAAGGGTACACACTGAATAATTTCCAGAGGCAGAATTCACTCATATTTTCTCATCCTTGCTTTTCAGGCCTGAACAAATGACATTGTGGTAACACAGTAAAGTTTCCTAGTGTTGTAGAAACACCTAGCTAAAGTGCATTTCAGGAAGAAGTTCTTGTATCAATGCGGTCCTAGGTAAAAGGACAGTGAGAATTGCAGGCAGTTGTTCCTGGAGCTTCTATTTGTCAGACCACACTGGGATAGACAAAGGGTTTTTGCTGCTGCCTCAGCAGAAATGACTCTCAATTCAGGGACTCTACATACTTAGTGAGATCAGCATATGTTTGGAAGAGACAGCTAGTTAAATAATGTATAGCAAAGGAAGTTTGCAGTGGGAGTGAGTAATATTTGGAGAGGAACAAGTAGAAGAAAAATTTTTGACAAATACCTTCCAGATGCTGCAGCTTTCACATTTCTGCGCTCATAAGAGCATCTGTCTACACCAGTGTTTGGTCCCAAGCAGATGAGACTGGGTGCTGAGCTGCATGAAGCTGAGGAAGGCAGAAAAAGTCATTGCTGTTCAGCTGCTGAATTCAGTGTCTTGATAAAATTGGTGCAAACCTGGGACTGGGAGTCTCACAGAGGCAGTCATGTGGAAGCCTGGCAGGGCTCCTGCTAATTAAAGCAGTCAGTCATTTTCAATAGAACTCAAGGCCATTAATGTTTTGCATTCAACCTCCCTCTTCCCCTCACTGCAGTGTGGCACAGCCACACAGCAGCACAGCCTGCCTTTGGTGAGGCAGGGCTCTTCCTCCTCACTTCACGTTACATGGGAGAGCTGTTTAGAGAATGCAAGGAGTTTTTCAAACTGATGATCCTCACTACCTTTTCACAGGGAGGAGCAAGCTGTTTGGTGGGTCTGCCTGAAGCTACTTCCCCTCAGGGGCACACACTGACAGCATCCCTCAGAAAGGCAGCAGAAGGTCATGTTTTAATGAAAATGCAGAATATTAAACCCACGTTGATGCTGTTCTGGACCTGAAACTTGAGTGTTTGGAGAACTGATAGCATCCACACACTAAAATTGGTAAATCAGCATTTTGCAACTCAGACCCATGCAATTCTTGGCTGATAAGATTTTGGAACACCACTAGTAGCAATGCAAACTGGACTGAAGGTCAGGCTTTTGTCCATATCGTTGCTCTCACTTCACCAGAGGTGGGCTTATGTCCTCAGGGGAATGTGATAAAGGAAATAAACACAGATATAGAATCATAAAGAGTTTAGGTTGAAAAGGACTTTTAAGTCAACACTTTTGCAATGAGGAAGGGCACCTACAACTAGATCAGGTTGCTCAGAGTCCTGTCTAGCCTGTCTCCAGCATTGACTCCTTTTATGGGCAACCCATGCCTGTGTTTTACTGCCCTCATCATAAAAAATGTCTTACTTATAAAATAAATATTCTTTATTTGTAAGTAGTGCCCTACTAGAAGGTCAGTCCTCATCTTTCTTATAAAGCCCCTTTAGGTATTGGAAGGTTGCAATAATATCTTGCTGGAGTCTTCTCTTCTCCAGCCTGAACAATCCAATTCTTCCTGTTTTCAGTGGAGAGGTGCTCCATCCCTCTTATCAGCTCTATAGCCCTCCTCTGGACTCACTCCAACAGGTCCATGTCTTTCCTGTGCTGGGGAGCCCAGAACTGGACACAGTACCCCAGGTAGTGTTTCACCAGAGCAGAGCAGAGCAGAGCAGAGCAGAGCAGAGCAGAGCAGAGGGACAGAATCCCCTCCCTTGACAGGCTGCTCATGCTGCTTTTATTGCAGCTCTGGACAGAATTGCCTTTCTGGGCTGCAAGTGCACATGGCTGGGTCATGTCCAGCCTCTCACCCACAGCATCCCCCAAGTCCTCGTCCTCAGAGCTGCTCTCAGCCCTGTCCTCCCTCACCTTGCATTGATACTGGGGGTTGCCCCAATCCAAGTGCAGAACCTTGTGCTTGGCATTGTTGAACCTCATGAGGTTCACATGGGTCTTTTTCTTGTAAGTTGATATAAGTGATCTTCTTCATAAGACAATTTTTTTCTGCGTTTATTTATTCTTTCAAATGGATATTTAAAATAATGTGGAAACTACCCAGGATCACAGTAATGAGGTTGCATGCTCACTGACAGCAGAAATATGTTAGTAGCCCAATGACAAAAGGCAGCTGAGCCATGAAATAAAGGAGCACACAGAGACCTAAGCAAAAGGGTCAGAATGGTAGCTGGAAGGATTTTAGCTGCACTGTGACAGGGTGATGTATGTGAACTGAAGAAAATAGATCTGGAGGAGATGTTTGTGGGACTATAAATTTTAATGCAACGCAAAATATCCAATGACAAGGAAGGAAGTTACACTTCAATGCCATAGAAGATGATTCAGAGAGTAACAAAGGTCAGATGAGGAGAAACTGGAGAAAACTATTAAGACAGATGCCTGTGTGATGTCTCCTATTGGGTCCTTGATTGCATTGAACAAAAAGAAATAAAGAGAAAGGAGCACATCCATTTGGAGGATGTGGTTTGAAAGATTACCCCGACTAGTCTAAATCTGGAACTGATGGCTAGGAAGAAAAACAAGTTCTTGCTGTGACTTTTAAGTTTTTAATGAGTATAGGGCAAGTTCAGAGTAATGCCGGTATCTAATAGAGGTAGCAAGTCTAGATCAGCCCAGCCAGACAGCTAGGGTTTCTGAAATATGTTTGTCCAGATGAATTTAGGATTTTAAGATTATTTAATGGCACTCAGATTTGAATGAATGACCATAGTCACTGATGGATTAAAAAATTCAAATACGAGAGCTCCTGCATACTTCCAGAGTTATCCTCTGTGAAGAAGTCAGAAATAGTGCTCAAAAATAATATGTGGAGATTTAACATGTGCTTTCCTTGCCAGTATTGAGAATGGTGTTCCCATATCTGCCACATAAACGGAAGAAAAACATTCCATAGAAGCATGAGATGTAAAAATAAAAAGAAAGTAAGGAAATGCAGTGTATGTTTAGCCTGTGTTGTAACCTTTCTCTGTGGCCTGATGTCAGCTAAGTTTCATATGAATCTTTCATCCAACAGTACCATCAAAACATGTGTCACTTCTAAAGTGTGGGTTGGGGTTTTTTGTGTGTGGTGTTTTTGTTGTTGTTGTTGTTGTTTTTTTGTTGTTTTGTTTTGTTTTTTTTTTTTAATTGCTGGCTTACTTATCCTTGTAAGGATGAGCATCTGTATTCTATGAAGGATCTGATTTAAGAATCAGGCTCAAGCACTTCAAGATATCTTTGTTTTTTTCCCCATCATTTTTTCCCTATACAATGGGAAATTTGGCTCTTTTGTCAAACTATGTTTACTTTATTCAGAATAAACAGCTATTTTATTCCAGCTGTCAGGTGAAGGTTGTCCAGCTCTACTAAGTGTTACAGAAAATGGACAGCTCTGATATCTGGAAGGCATGAGGTGCAGCCTCATGAATTTGGATTTGAATTGCAGTAAATGCCAGCATTTGATATTCATCTCTTGTAGAAAAATGATTATTTTTCTCTCCAGACAGGGCATGTGGAAGTCAGCAGTGGGACTTCAAATTTAGTAAATGAGAGCTCTCGAGAGATTGTTGGGGTGGGACCTGGTGAAAAACCAAGGAACAGAACCACTGGATGAATTGTGTGAAATAAGTAGTGACTGGTTTATAAAAGGGGTCAAAGTTTGATGGGATGTGACACCCTGTTGGAGGCTGTGGAGCCTCAACACTGGAGCAAACTGGGGCCAGGGGGGTGGAGCAGGAGAAGGAAATACCAGCAAGCTCAGTGAACAGGCAAACTGCAAACATTTGGCACTAAGTGCAGAATTGATAGGGATCAAAACAGAGTCTGTATTTTGGACTTTGTGAAATCAGGTGCATGACACAGTGAGTCCAAGATAAAAATAATGGGATTATTCCAAATAGGCAAAAGCAATGGGATCATTCCCAGATCTGAAGCCATATCTCCAAGATGTATTTAAAATTCTGGACACAAAGGTGCAGTCACTCAAACTTTGGGAATATCATCCCTGAATTTACACATTAAGGCATTCTCAGCTCCTCCAGCAGTGCCCAATCCCCTGACCCAGGACTAAAGAGAATAAATAAGCCTTTGCAATAGCCACATCGTGTACAGTTTGAATTTCATCCTTCAGTCTCTCTGCTGCTCCAGCAAATTAAAAGTCTCACAGTTTCTCCAGAAGGATTTCATTTCCCATTCAGCATGTTTGTCACGGAGGCAGAAAGGCAGTCCTGTGTGCCAAGGAGCAATCTGCTTCTATTAAATAAATGCATTTATAATTTTGTATTGTCCTGACCATGCCCTTATTCATGACTTCATACAGGGTCCTGAGTCTCTCTTCTCAGTACCTGTTTATAATTTTTTTCCACATCCTATGCACTACTAAAGATTTTTGTAATGCATAAACCTCACAGCTGTCCCTACAAGCACCAAGGAACTGTTTGATTCATTATATAAATTCTGCAGACCAGAGAGCATCCCAGAATATAGTTTTGTATAATTTGCTGAGAACATTCTGGTCAATACAGAAATGCTGAAACACATTTTTAAGGCTGTCCTGAAGCAGCGTCACATTTCTCAATTTCCAAGTCATTATTTTAAGTCATAAATAACTAGAGCCAGTAGAAATCTAATGTTCCTGGGGAGTAAAGCCCTATAGAGCAGAGAATGTGCTAGTAGTTGACTTGTCTCTGAATTGTTGTCTTTTTACATCTACCTGTGCTTTTTAATATACGTAATATACATACTGGTTTCAAAGTTTCATACACAAAAGTTTTAAAACATTTTAAAACACCTTTGACATGTAAAAAAGAAGGAAAATAATATAGTTGTGTTCAGGGAGGCATTTTCTGGTTCTGATATCCTAGCTTTGCTTGCATAGCATTGCTTTCTTGATTTTTTTCCCCATGTCTGTGTGGACGGTTTCATTCATCTTGCTCTGTAAAATGCAAAATGTGTGATGTGAATCACTGCTGAACTCGCTCCCCTTTCTCTAACCAGTCATATCAGTCTTGTTTATTGTCACTGTCCTAGCAAATGAGACCCCCCCATCAACCTCAGAAATTTTTCTTCTGTGCTTTTCAGGCATGAATAGACAGTGGGAATAGCAGAGGGTTCGATGTTATGGCCCAAGTACTGCTTTCTACACTTCTGAGTTTCTGTTTCCAGCAATGACCCACCAAGAATCCCCTGCCTGTTCCTGTTACACCCAAACAGGTCACAAAATCAGTAACAGGCAGCATAATATTCTGTGTCTTACTAGGTAAGAGGGATATGGAATAAAGACAATGAAATTCAGGAGAGATAGATGAGAAACCAATTAGAAAAGGAAAAAACCCAGCCACAGTACTGAAAGAACAGATAACAACTGCACAAAGAAAATTGTAACTGCAGTGATTCAGTCAGAAAAAAAATGTTGGCAGAAAAGCAAGATAATGGCCCATCAGGTCCTAGAAGCTCAACATTCTTTCTATTTCTTAAGACCTGTGAATACTGTCTGGGGACATATAGAGAGCTGATAGGCTTTTAGTCAGGTAGGACAGAGCAGCAATCATGATGACAGTGCTCATGCAACTATGTTCAAACTACACAAAGTAAATCTGAAGATTTCAAAACTTTTTTTTTTCCCTGGAGGGGTTTTCTTCTTCTCCAGTGCACTCTCTTTGATTTCTCTGGTATGTCTGCAATCTACCTTAGAAAGATTTAAATTCCCTTTTTGTGTCCCACTGGCTCACCAGAGAGTCAAAGCACTAAGCACTAAAAAAATTTCTGTTCTATCATTCTGTATTTTAGGTGATAAAAGATATCAGCAGCTGGGGCTTTGGCTGCACAATGTTTCACTAAACATGAATTAATTGGAAGCATAGAGACTACTACCATACTTTGAAGTCAAAGCAGCCAGGTCCTGTTGTGGTTTATTGATAAAAGCCAGCTGAAGAAGGACAGGGAAAAGGTCAAGACAGAGAAAAGAGTAATCACTGTTTAGGATCCAAGAAAGTGTGTGGAGGCAGTGCTTATGTTACTGTGGCTTGGAGAAATCGAAGCAGCAAGGGGGCTAATCAGCCAAGCTCATTAATGGAGGAAAACAGGGATAGAAGGTGTGCCTGCTGCTAGGAGAGACTTCTGAGAGAAGAGCCTAGAGAGCCTGGAAAATGTCATGGTGCTGCTGCTAACTCTCTCCCTGCTGCCAGCAGCTGTGAGGAGCCAGTCCGGAGAAGGATCCCTGCACTGGGAGCAGCTGCTAAAACCCTGCTCCTGGTTTGCTGACACTATGGCAAACAGAGATGCATTGGAGGAAGCAAATAGGGGTGCAAAATTCTGGGGTGCTACCCTGTGCAGTGGCAGGGGAAGCTGGTCCAGAGTCAGATTGACCCAGGAGACAGGGGCTGAATTCACGGGAACTCACTGAGCTGCTGTATGATGAATTAAAAGTGAGGGGCTGCCAGCAATCTCAGGTGTCAGTGTCTCCTACCTGGTGATGTCAGGAGCAGCAGTAGAAGTACAACCATATGACAACTAAAAAAGAGGAGACAAAGATTATTCTGCAAAGATTTCCTTCTGACTTGAGTGATGACTCTGGGAGGCAGTAAGTTGATGGCAAAACTTCAGCATGGGGTGCTGGTCAATAAATAAATTTTTGTCAGGGTACAGTCAAGGTGAAATAAGACGGAGAAAAGGGCAGAAAATGGGCATAAAAAAGACTTCAATTTAGGTCTGCAGTTGGGTAGACACAAAAGAAAGACCAGAACCTAAAAAGAATAAGAGTCCCCCAACACAGGTAAATCTAAGGCTGGTGATATATTGAACATTTGGCTAACATTGTGAGGAATGAACAGAATCAGTGTATGTTTTAGTATGCAGTTGTCCTTGACTTGTTGATTGGACCCTGGATGTGCCATCAGTGCACAGCCATAAAGACTGGCTGGAATAAATCCTGAGCCTAGAGCACTGCTGTGGAAAGGTATTGCTTCTTCAGGAAAGATATTTGCAGGGCAAATGGAGAAGGAAATCATTGCACTGACCATCATGAGTGAAACCTGAGGGAGAAAATATGGCTTGTTCAAGACTTAAAAATGACAAGAGAGGGAAAGTAAGTTGCAGAGGAGTGCAGGGTGGTTGCAGGTTAGCAGGAGGATTTCCCTCTCTTCTTGTCTGACTTCCCTGGCTTTCAACATCCTCCCCTGCCAGCACAACCTTTCTCAGTCATTCCTGCTCTCTGCCTGTGCTATAGAGCTTGGTACCGAGGGTACAGATGAACCTAGGGCTGGGTCAAGAAACAGTGGTGGGTCAAGAAACAGTGGTGGGTCAGTGTGTGTGGGTCACTATGGGTCAGAGAGATGGGGAAAGGTGTCTCAGGAATAAAACGTTCTGGGAAGAGTAAAAAATGCACACACACACAAAGAGAAAACAGCACATGTGTGAAGAGGGGAAGATAATGAGAGGAGCCTGAGGGAGGGGAAATAGAGGGGCTTGAGCAAAAATGCGAAAATACAGAAGGGGAGAAATAGAGATGGGAAGCAACAGATGGAAGGAACAAATACTGTTGTTTGGAAAGAATTGAGGAAGAGGAACAAACATGAACTGAGATACCAAAGCAATGTAATAATATGAAATTAATAAATTGAGGAGTTAAATGAACGCAGGAAGCTTTTTAGGCATTGTCTTCCAGAAGAAACCTCATAAAACTCACTGAACAGTACAGTAAAGTAAGAAAAGCATGGAAGTATAGAAAAGTACAGAAAAGTACATGTGTGAGTAGGGTAGTATTACCCTGCTTTTACTACTAATTCCCAGTTTTACTATCTGTGGTATGTGACTCCTTATGTCTTGCTCACATGGTAGCACAACAGAATTGTATGTCTAATTAGATGGTTTTGTATGTTGTATTATGCTAACATAACTTTCTCCTTGTAAGTTCTTGCTTAACTCAGAAATATGGATGTAGAAATCGGTGAAAAGATGAGGCACAATGAATTCCATCCGCATTATGAAGTTCAAGAAAAGAACCCTTACTGTCTAGAAAATCAAGGTAGCCAACAGACTGGCATGGCAGAGCAGTGCAGCTTTCCCTCTTGCACTGTGCAGAAGTGTTGAGAAGACAGCCAGGATTATGAATTCTTAGAGTGTGTATCCATGGAAATTGTGTGACACCACACTCACTTCAGAGTTGGTGTCATGGGGGCCAAAGCATTTTCTAGCCAGAAGAGAAAATCTTGGTGGTTTACACAAGGGTTGAAGGCAGAACATGTGGATCCCAAAAGCCCCAAAGGAGTTTGTAACAGCTGAATGTCACCAATCCAAACAAAATAAGGGAATAAAAGAGAAAAAAATGCAAAAACAAGAGATTCTTTGCTTGACCTTGCCTGAGAAGGAAAATGGCCAAGATCTGACCTGCACAAGGAACAATTTGTGTGGTTTAAGTTTGGAAAGGAAATGGAAACAAGCTAGAGTTTTGTGGGGGAAAGTGAGTGTTCCATGTGTGATTCTAACTGACAGCTCTGTAGAGAGAGGTTGATGAGCAAGTGTGCTCAGTCTTGGGGAATGGTTTCAGTTTTCAGCTCAGGAGTGGATTCTCAGCTGGTAGGAATCAAATGAATTTATATTGGCAGAGGACTTGAGACTTATTTCTCACAAGAACAGGACAAATGAATTCTACTTCTTTTTTTGTGGAGCTCTTGCCTTCAATTCCTTATTTTCATAAATGTGTCATCAAAAAGCTTATCCACATGTGACACAAGAGACATTTTGTGAGGTGTTTGGCTCTATCTGCTAGGTTAGAAAACATATTATCATTTGAACTATGATAAGTGACAAGAATATAGGCAAGATTTCATTTACATTATTTTTAAAACATCCTATTTTTTTATAAATTGATGAGAAAAACAAGAGAAAAGAATGATCATCCTGAATTGAAGTATGGTGCAAAATTTTATAGATCAAAACACAGCATTAATTCAGGTTATGAACTACTGGAACTGATGACAAGCCTCATGAGGGAATCAATGCAGAGAGTGTTTTTAATAAGGTCTTAAGAATAAAATAATGGCTCTTCAGTAGAAAAGGTGTGTTGGGCATAGAAAAATATGTAATGAAAAACAACAGAGAAGCAAAAGCAGAAGACACTGAACTGGACTTAGAGAGTGAATAGCCCTAAATGCATTGTTCCTTGGTTTATATCAAATGATAGTGGATGGCTGTGTCAAAAATGCATTTGTTTATTTACCTTCTTTCGGGCAGTTCCATTGAGCTGAATGAATCAGAATATCAGTGGATATGCTATGAGGCCATTTGTACCCTGACAGGTGTGTGCAGAGAAGCAGAGGGTCTCCTGAGCAGAGCCTTCCCTGCAGGCATTCCTCTGGTGCATATCCTTGCCTTGTGGAGTCCCACAGCACATGACAGATGACCAAGGGATGAAGGTAGAATGTGAGCTCCTCTTATGCCTGCTACAGGCACTAGTGACAGATAGGTTCTTATCAAGACTGTAACAGTCCTTCTGTACTAGGATCCTAATCTGAATTTTTCTTATTTCCTGAGAAGATAACTGTAGCTGGAAGTTCGCGGGGAGAGAGTCTATTTCTCCAATCTTCCTTCCCCTATGCTCCTCAAAAGAATATGAGAATGAGTAACACAAGGAATGATGGATGTGTTGTCTGGTGTGACGTTCAGACCAGAATGTCACTTACGTTGTCCGGTTGTGACTTACAGTGACATGGTTGACAGAGGGCAAATATTTCTCTTCTCGATGCCTCCTGCAGTAACATCTCTCTCCTAGAGGCTGCACCCTTCAGAAATCCAGTCAAACTTTGTTATGAGCCTTACAAGATCTACTTTATGATTTTTGTGAGATTTCATTTGACCATGTAGGTTTTCAACTCAATGCATAGCTTAGTCTGTCACCCCCAGAAGCTACAGGCCATGTACAGTTTTGTTTCCCAGCACAGGCCCCCAAAAGCAGTGCTTTGAGCTCAAATCTGACTTTCGGAAAAAATCATGGTACTGGAACAGTGTTTCATCTTCAGAAGACAGAAAATATGTAGTACAGCTGATTAATTTTGTCATCAAAATAATAATGCTAACATTCAGACAGGCTTTTAATTGAAGAATTAATTTAAAATTCTAGGTGTTCAGGAACTTGTAATGTACTTGGAATTCTGGATCTTTAATAACTTATCTTACACTATAGAAGCTTTTTTAGTTTTAAACACGTGGGAAAATATTACAGTTTTCGTATTTGTGCCAATTATCAATATTCCCTTGCATTTTTCAGTCATGAGAAATGGACACAACTATTTTGGAAATTATGGGAAAAAAATCCCCCCAAAACCAAAAAACCCTGAAGTTTGGAAATCTTAATGATTACTTGCAGCTTCTTTGAGCAGTATTTATTTGCTGGCTCACTTTAATTTTTCAGCTACTGCATATCTGAAATGTAAATGTTTATGCTTACATGGAAAATACAAATAAAAACATATAGGAAAATATATTTCAATATATAGAAAATATAGATAATATATAGGAAAAGGTTAGCAGAAGGGTAATATTGGGCAAGAAAATAAGACAAATTCAGGCTTTTTGCTGTGTATTAGCCAGGCATGAAAAGGACCCAATATCTATTGAAGATACCGATTTCAGTACATACTGGTTCAGGCCTAGAAACACTTTGCTTGATATCCGAGAAAGTGGGCATGAAAGCCCACAAGAAGCCTTTGGCTTTCTTAGGAACAGTCAAACACCTGAAATGTGATTTTCATGTTGACCAGCAATATTAGGCATCATAGATTTTAAAGATCTGTCTTTGAGTCCAACAAAAATACAGTTCTACTTGCTTTGGGTTAAAGAATGTGCACAGCTGTCCTGAGCACAGCTGGACTTCCCATTCCACATGCACATTTAGGATGTCAAAGATACCTCCCTTCCTGAATTATGGGAGAAAATCAACATTTTTCATGGGTCTTCTGAAAAGGTAGAGAGTGCAACAACAGGTAATTTTAAACAGGTAACAGTCTGGTGTTTATGGCGTCTCCAAGACTGCTTGTCTAAGTAGCAAATGGATCTGTGCTCCACTTCTCAAGTGAGTGCTGAACCACTGTTTTATTAGTTTTTCTCAGGAGGAAGCAAATTTGTACATCCTGGCCATCTTATTAGTTGTTCTGCACTGTACTGCACAGAAGAAAACCAGACAAAAAAACCCTCCCTGTTTCCTACATTGCTAGGAAAGAAGGATTGCTTAAGCCATCTCTGTAACCCAGCAGGCAGGGGACATGCCCAGCCTGCAAGAAATAGAGATTAATTTTTCTCCCTCATCTGTTACCAGATTGGTTATATAAACTGTGTAAGACATTCTTCCTGAGACAGCAGTGGGTTTTTCTTCTCAGAAACAGTAGAAGAAAACAGATTTAAGATTTTGTTGAAATAATACTTCTGAATCCTTATGCCCCTTAGCTCCTTTTTCTCCCTTGAAATCCCCTTTCTTCTTTATCAGATGTAACCAAATAATAGGGATTTTGTCAGAATAACCCCAGGAAAAGGCATAGACCAAACTCAGCAAAACTACAACACAGTAAAACTGAAATACTTTGTCTTTTTTATGCGTATTCTTGCTATTTGTTTGCTTTCTTTTAAATTAGTACAACAATTGGGTGTATCTTCAGGGCAAAAAAAATGTTTTAGTGGAAAGGAAAGGTCTTATACCATTGCACAAATTCAAAGATACAGTTAAAAATCTTGTTTATTGCCTTCAGAAATATAAGTGTCTCAAATGAAATAAAAATTTAACATAATGTGAAGAGTTCAAGTACTGTCCTTTTTAAAAAAAACTTGTAAAATGGACTTGTTCTGAGTTTTTCACCAGCTCTTTATTCTTAATATCTGACTCAGAGGGACCTTATTGATATCTTGAGAGGAACATCTTGAAATCTTTAAATTGAAACATCCATACCTTAGAATAGCACTGGGCATTTTTTCTTCCAGACTTCCCAGAACTAGTACGAGACAGCTATTCTTGTGGCACCAGTTTTGCCAGCTTTCTCATTCCACATTCTCATTCCATTGCTGGTGTTCTCAGAACCTCCTGACACTAAGTGAATCATTAGGGAGTGATCCAGATTGCTCAAAGCTTTCAGTGTCCTTCTGGTAGACCATCAGTTCCTCAGCATGGGTGACTACAATTTCTGGATTGCCATTAGAAATGGGATTAACCATTAAAAGATTCAGAGCAATCATCTAACAGTGTGTGGCTTGAGACCTTCAGAGTGAGACTTGCCTGTGAAGAAGGACTGAACACGTGAAAAGCAGATGGAAAAGCTCATTATTCTGTAAGACTATGGAATCCCACACCTTTTATACTATGCAAGGATGAGGAACTTGTTGGAACAGCCAGCTGTGAGCACGGAACTGTAATACGTCTTTCAGGAAAGTAAGGTCTAGATCAAATTGAAAGAGCTGACAAAGGCATCATCCTCATCTCCTTTCAGCTTCCAGAACCTCTTCCAAGGAAGATGACTCTCAATCTTTGTTTTCAAGAAAACCCAAAGGAGAATCACTTTGCACAAATTCTTCACTGAAAGAGGGAGCTTCTGGAAAATCTACAACTGCAGAAGGGTCTTTTCAGTTCAGAAACCTCTTCAGGTTCCAGTTGTGCAAAAAATAGGCAGTGCAGATCCATCAAATCCAGGTTGTGTGACCTGCAGAGGACAGCCCCCTTGAAAAATGAAAAATGTAAAAATGCATTTAATTATAAATATTTTTTTTCTGCCAATCAGTTGCTACCTTTAACATCAACAGTAGCACAAGGCTGCCGGGGTTCATAAAGGTCAGCACAAATTTGAAAAGGACCAGCCCCCAGACTTGTATCTTTGTATATATTTGTAATGGTATTTGATATTCTTCCCCTGATTCAAGGAAGTGGACAGTAATTCTCCAAAGTGAAGTGTGCTCTGCTCTTTTAAGTCACTCCTCCCCATGTTACTCCTTTTCCTGTGTGGCATATCCTCAAAGCTCTGTGTAAAATATGCAAAACTCTTTGGTGTGAAATTTCATAAGCTGCTGTGAAACATTTCCCAAAAAATCTTTTACTCAAATAACATTACTTTTCCCTCTCTTCCTAATATGAAAGCAATGCATTTCTGCTTTATCTTATTTTGTGTGTGTCTGTAATAAAACTTTAACTGGCTGAAATTTTTCCATGCTACTTGTTTCTTTGAAAGCAGCTGATGTACCAACATATACTATATTAAGGGTTGACAACTGGGAGGAAAAAGAGTACAAGGAATCAGTTCCTCAAATTTTCAAAATACTCAAACCCACTAAATCTGAAAGAACTTCGCTAAACACCTTAATTGTTGCAAAACATGGGCAAATAAAATAATAAAAAAGCAAAAACTGCATCCCAGAATGCACTTGCAATGTAATTTGACAGAAAGAAAACAGTTTTAGTAGTAATATTCATATACTTTTGAAGTTCTTAAAACACAGGCCAGCCCATTTAGGACAACCTTGCCCAAGCATTAGATTTTAAGCAAAGAACATCAGGGTTTATTTTACCTGCAAATAAGAACTGCAGCCTGAGCTTGAGTGCAAGGCTAAAAGAGCAGTGCCCAAGGGCAAAGACTTCCTTTATCTTAGCACCAGTACAACTGTGTTAGTATACTAAATGCTCCATAAAATCACCTTGCAAATGCAGAAACAAAAAATGATTAACCTTTGTCTCCAGACAGACTACATCTATCTTCTAACTTCTATTTTGTACCCAGTAGTCATGACATTCAGTAATCAGTCCTTGTGGAGAATCTGGAAAAGCTCTCCTTCACAGCCCCCTGTCTGTAGCCTTAGCTTATAAAATAATTTACAAAATCCTCTGAGCCACTTAAATTCTTCAAAAGTTTACTAGTACTGCCATATAGCCTCTTTAAAATGGCTTTCTCTCTTCTCAAGTGTTTGTTACTTGCTCTTTAGGTTAGCACCTATCACCTTTTGTGAGTTTGCAGCAGGAGTTCTGCAGGGCTCCTGGGTACCACTGATGATTTGCAACTGCTTAGACAGCTGAAAAAGAAAAGGTCTGGATGAAACTCTGCTTCACTGCACCCACCTGCATGCAGCTCAGGTGCCCAGCCTGGGAACACAGGCTTATTCAGGTTGCCTCATTGTCACATTAGAGAGAGACTGTCATCACCAAGTAAGATTTCAAATCGCCTTGCAGAGATGTCTTGCTTTGATAACAGCATAGGAATCAGAACTCCTGGCTTCCTGGCTTAGTTGCCCTGCTTATCAGGGAGGGATGAACTTGATCCTACACCTGCCACGGAGTAATCACTTGTGTTCTGCAAAGGGTGGCTCATTCCAGGAAATAAGGAGGAAATTCAGTCATGAATTGGTTCATGTTTTTAAGTAATTTAACAGAATGTTCACTATTTGTACAGGCTTTTGATGTAAATGTGGAGTAGATGAGGCACTTATCACAGCAACTAGGGGAGGATCCTAAGACCAGATTGCAGGATAAATCCAAAAGCAGAGGGGTGTTGAACAATAACAATTTGTTATGTTGTGAACAGACATAACAAATCCAGCAGTTTGCTAACCTTCAGTAACATATTTGTGTGACTGAGAGCAAGTTTAAGATTGCTCTGAAAACTAATAAACAGTTTTTGATGGTTATCCAAGAGCCGCATTGCATGCCATTGAAGCAAAGACAATGCCCCAAGTTAGAGTAAGGACAGGGCAAACATATGGACTATGAGTTATTTCCCATGCACAGCATTATATTAATCCTCTTTACTTGTGTTTAGGTTAAAGTAAGTCTCCTTTAATCCAGCAAGAAACTCAATATGCCTCACTGAAGTCATGGGCTCCAGGCATGTTGGAGTACCAGCATCTGTGATCTCTCCGCACCCTGTGGTTGCAAGTGCCTTGTAGCACTAGACTTTGGAGGAAAAATTCATCACTGCAGACATTCACTTATAATTAAGCTTTGCAGAACAAAAGTTTAAACAAAAAAGAGAATAAATGAATAAATGATCCATTCAAATGGAACTTTGATTTTTTTTTTTTTATGGAATGATTGTTACTCTTATAAACACACTTAGCAATAATGAGAAAATTATCTTGCTAATGCCTGAAAAGATTACATGTGTTTAAATTTATGGTGCATTTAATTTAGCTCTGCTCAGAACTATTGTTGTGATTCATTGAAGAGGTACTTACACGTAGGAAATATTTTGTATAATAAAAAGAACCAACAATGCAAAACCCTTAAGTCTCAAACTCCCTTGCAGCTTAAAGCCAAGTCCATGTACTGTGGGGAATATTTCTTTGCTAGTAAACCATTACATCAGCCTCAGAGACCTGCAAATCAGGAAACTTCTCCCAAATGCTTCCTCCACAGAAGCTTGAACAGGGAGCCAACCAGTTATGCTGCAGCTGGAATCATTAACAGTAGCTAATGCCAGCACAAGTGGGCACAGTTTTACACCAAACTTTCCGTTTTGATCCTGGAGAGTACCGGCTTAATTTGCAATGATACGTATTTCCCAGCAACAGTCAAGTGCTACTTAAACACTGACATCACTGATAAAGAGTCTAAAGGAGTAGGTCTTGGTCTGTTGTTCCATTTAGCTGTCCTTGTAGCCTGAAGGGTATTCCTGTTATAGGCAAGGGAATTCTTGTGCAGTGCAGAAGGCTGACTCCAAGGCAACAGCACAGATTTGTTTCAGCATTTTCTATTATGTTTTACTTCGACCATTTTCCAAGAAAATTCACTGGGTAGATTTCTTTTCATATTAGGTATAATTCTCCTTTCAGACTTTCATTGTGGAGTCCTACACAGTCCTGCATGCAGCTAGGAAATTTGGTTTGATATCCAAACTCAACCAAAAAGCTGACTGGTTCGGACAAGGACTTTTACAGAATGCACTACCAGATGCTTCAGAAGAACAGAGAAAATTGCTGAGAAACACGTTAATAAAAAAACTATTCTCTTCAAGTCCGTGTGTGTCATATTTATGCACAATGTATATAACCAGATCACTGTTATTCAGTCACATAAATACTGGTTATACATAAAACCTCACTGATACAAATGCAGTCATTGCTATCTCATAAACAGATAGCTCTGTTTTCCATTTTATGTGAGGTTTGGCCTCTGGAATAATTAGTGGGAATACATTCCCCTTTTAAATGATGCTTTGCATCTGAAGGCATTTAATCGAACTCATCAAAAAATGTGTCACCTTCTAGTTCCAAAGCACAGTGACATGGATGTGCAATTAATGCTGACTTTTTGATGAGGCAGTGTGGAGTTATGATGCCTCTGCAGTACAACCCAAGGGGCAGTGCAGCCCAGGATAGATTTTCAATGGCAGATTATAAGGTACATCTTCAGAACAATGTATGTGTACATCTTAGAACAGTTGTGAACCCTACTCGCTCATAAATAACCCTGTATTCATAGGAAAATTGGAGAAAGACAGACTTTATTTGAATAAATCATTCTAGTTCATATATTTGTAGAAATACATTTCTCTTTGCAGATGAATCAGCTTTAGAGAAGGAAGTTTCCTTCTGGTCAGCTATCTGCCAGGATCCAGGGGTCTGTATTTTATCTGGATGTTTTATTAAATGATTTGTGCGTACACAGAGAAGATTTTTTTAAGTGCTGAAGATGCTTTGAAAGATAATCCTGCTGGAAACTCCATCTGTACTGAATGTGAAACCTTATCAAGACTGAAAAAGCTTCAAGAAAATCCACAACCCAATTTCCGCAACATGTGTGCTACGTTCCTAATTGCTACTACACTTTAGTTTATAAGGTTTTAGAGATACCTTCCAATCACTTGTTTCCAGAAAGAAAAAATTTATTGTGATGCTTTGGCCTAATTTTACGAAAATGTCTTTTAAATTTTTTTTCCAAGCTGTCCCTATCTTCAGAAGGGACCAAAATCCAACATGTTTTAGTTCGGATTGCTGAAAAAGTAATGAGGATTAAATTGATATTGGGTTTATTGTACTGCTGATAACCTCTCAGAAATTATAGAGATGTTGTACAGCACTTTTCTACCCTTCTCCTAGGAAATGCAAGTGCTCCTGATTCTTAAATTTTGTTTAGCACTAGTCAGTCCTTTGAGACTGTAAAAACAAATCCTCTTCATGCCCTACACCATATTTTAAAAGACCTATTCTCTATTTTCATCTTTTCTCATGCAACCCCTTAATTTCTGCTACTTTCATAAAAGAAAGCAATGGTCTTTCATTACCCTTTCCCACCCATACATAGAGTCTGAAATTCATTTAGTATAAAGAACCAAAATACCTAAGTATGATTAATTCTGTTATAGAAATAAACAAGGTCAAGTGTTAATCTGCTGAACTGTGGTAGCTTTTGCTTTCTCCCTGGGTGCTTTTTCTACTAGAACACCTCAGAAAACAGAGCAATGACTTTCAGCATGCACTTTCAGCAGGTAGTACCATGCAGTGTTGACCATCAGGAATAGTTCTGGACACCAGCATAGCCTCAGGCGGCTGCTGCTGAAGATTTTCCCTAAGCATTGTTATCCATAATGGTCTGAGGGTCTAACCAGGATTTCTGATCTCCCAGGGACCTCACACACGTCTTGAGTTGCACTAGAAATCCTTCGTGTTGGGATAATCCTGTCTGTTTCTTCTCCATACCCTTCCTCCCTCATTTATTGTTCAAAATCTTTCAATAAATTGGTTTTGACCTGATGATCCAGTTATTTATCAGCAGCTACTAATAATTTTAGCTTGTATAAGTGTCCTAGAATAACCAAATGACCCGGCATAGAGCTTTAGACTTCATGAATATTTCAAGATATTGGACAAAACCTAGCAGCAAACTTATGTTTTCCATCCAGTGCCTTTCCCATAATTACAGGGACTTATTTTTTAGAAATTTTATCTACTGCAACCAAATGAGCAAGAAACAAAAATCCGCGAGCAAAACAAAGCATGTTTTTTTCACACTCTACTGTGACAGCTGCAGTGGCAGAAATGCACTGCTTCATGTTTGATTAATCAGTGAGATCTAATGCTAAAGCAATGAAGTTAAAAGAAAAATTAATCGGTTTTTCATGTGTATGTGGGGACAGGTGACACTGACTGCTACTGCACCTTCAGAACATCTGCTAATTGACATTACTGCAGTAAAGGTGGGCGACACAGAATTCTAGGCAGTTACGACTTGGTTCACCTCCAGCTATTGTGTAATAAAGTGACTAAAGGTTCTGCAAGTTTTAGCTCTGAATGACAGTGAAGAGCACTTAGCAACCCCCAGCAGTGCTTTTGTTACGAAAGTCTGTGCTCAGGATATGCAGTTTGTGGGTGAAACTTGTTCCCGGATCATCTGATGTTAATAGAAGCTTTCACAGGGACAGGCGTGCAGAAGTGGAACTAAAGCTTTAAAGAAATTTAAAGAAGCTGACTTGCGCCATCCTCGTGCCATGATTTAACAGAGGGAAGGAAACTGAATTCCCAGAGCAGGCAACTGTGTGAAGAATATGTCACAGCTCCAGCTCAGCCCCAAGTCTATCCTTTGACATGCCACAGACTCCAGAGGGATGAGCCTCAACACATCAAAAAGACATTTTGGAATAATATGGACTGAATGAGGGCCTATATCTTAAATCTGGAAAAAGTCCTTCTAAAGACAAGGTCTTTAGAGAATTTGTTCAAGGGTAAAAACCAATAAAGACCATTAACTAAAGGTCTGGAAAAGAGCAGGCACCTGGCTTAAAGGGATATGAGCAAGAGAAAGTTCTTGAATTCCTTAAAAATGCAATAAATGTATGTAATATTTGGGGTGACTAAAGAGAGGGACAATTAAGGAGAGGGATGAGTTTTATAGAAAGGCAAAGTTGTGACATATTAAAAATAACATAAAAAGTGAGAAAGTGGGAGGAAGAGCAATTATTTCTGAAGTATGGATGGTCAGAAAATCTCATGCCAAGCACAAAGCTATTGAAGCTCAGTATTCACTTCAGTTTCTTTCTGTTCCATCAAAGCTGTGACAGGGAAATGGTGTATTTCTGAGGGGCTACACAGATACTGCCTTTCTCCTCTCCTGTATGAGACACCTCCAAACTGAATTTAGAAACAAAGTTTTGGCTCAGACCCTCTTTCTTGCACCCATTCCAATAAAGGGCAAGGCCAGTATTTGTTCCTAAATTGATTATCTGCCTTGGTAAGACTAACTCACACTGACAAATATTTATTTGATCATGAATTGAAGACCTCAAAACTAAACTTTTACTGAACAAGGCTCACACTGCAGAATTAGACTCATCATTAAGGACCTAATTTTGGTCAGGACATCAGGGAAACAGTAATTTCTTCCTGTCCTAAAGATCTGAGAACTCCCAATCTCTTTTTCTAGCAACACAAGCATGAAACAGCTCCTCCAGCAATGTCATTCTGCTGTTGCCAGACTCTGAATCTGAAATGTAACTGGAGATGGAGTGATGTCATCATGGTCCTGCTGACTTATGTAATTCTGTCATTATAGGATTACCGACACTTCCTGATATTTCCTGTAATTATTAGGGTTCCAAATTATTTCTAGATATATTTTCCCTTAATGCTAGTCCTGCAATTTTTTTATGTCATTTAGAGCTTTCAAATAATCAATATCATGATCATTATGTTGCTGAAAAAACTTTCAGGAGGCATAAATTAGAAACAAAATGGGATTTTGACAGTGGTACAGAGGTCATGCTAATCCTCACGAGAGAGTTCATGTCTTGTTGACTTGTACATTTACCCAAGGCAAATGCTCTATCTTCTAGATTGAACTGTGGGCACAGCGTGCTGTGAAATCATTACAAACCCACACACTATAGCGGATGCAAATGATGATTCTGTGATTCTATGTAGGTTTACTTCTCCAGACATGATCTTTCCATAATGCAAAAAGCCAAGAAAACTTCTAAGCAGATTTCTCTCCTTCAGCAAAGTCTGACATTTTTGTAGGAAGAAAAAGACTATAAAGCTGGAATAGGAATTTCATTCTCTAGTGCTATACCTGAAACACTGAAAATGTTGTCTGATGGAAAGAGGTTCTGAAAAGTAGAGGTGACAGAGGCCTTGATTGTCTATTGAATGCATAAAAAACCCCCTCCAAAAAATTCCAGACTGCTTTGTCTTGCATCCTTCTCCCTGCTTTGGTTCAATAAAGCAGAAAGACCACTTTTAATGTTCTGGTGGGAATTTTGCGAGACCTTGTAATAATTGATAAAAGATTTGTGTAAATCATAAAAGTATTGGGGTTTGTATAAACCAGAATACTAAGGTCTGAAGTGAAACATGGACATTAGATAGAGGAAAATATATGATTAAATCATTCTGTTTTAAATCCCCCTGTTATTATGTTTTCTAAATAAGTTGTATCTACTACCAATTTGCAAAGTCAGACTTTCCAATAGTCCAATAGATTTTGCAAAATCAGATTTCCTCCCTTTGATCAATGCTGCCTATCTACAAAGACCAGACTTCCCGACTTTTGCCAGTTTTTATCTACCAAGACCAGATGGTTATCTGTGAGTCTGACTGTTGACCAAAGACTTTACAGATGTTTATTCTACCACCACTGCTTACCTGGCAAAGTTAAAAATTACAACGGGAGACCATACTATAAGAAGAGGCTGCAAACCAAGGTTCAAGGGAGCGTGAAGTGGGCAGTGACCCCTCACGCTACCCAGTGCTGCTTGCTCAGTCTATATCAAATAAAGCAATCTAAATTTTGCTAAATATCGAGACTTTTTGTTTCTCATTTATAACAACCTCATATTGACTTTGTCTATTTTGATAAGTGGCCATCCAGGATTTTGCTGGATAAGAAATTGCAGTGGCTGTCATTAAAACTTGACCTGCCAGTTAGCAGGCCAATGGTCCAAGAAGTTGGTGATGTAATTTAGTCCTGTGGGCTGTTACAACCCACTCCAGAAGGTGAGGGTAACACAGGTTCATGGTAATAGATCCCTTGGGGCAGATTGGAGTGGAGGGAGACCAGATGATCAGTGTTTGTAAATATACACATGAAGGGTTTATTTTAGAACAATTTGGTTGCAATGGAAATTTGGTTGCAGGCATGTAGCCATTTTGCTTACTGTTATATAGAGTAATCTGGCAAAACGAAAGCATAAAAATGTTATTTAAGGAAGTGCATAAGGAAAAGAAAGAGAAACAAAGGATAAGTATAGAAAGATACATACTCACCCTAGACCTTGGGATGAGACTTGATTGTTGCATCATAGATATCCCTTGGTCAAAGTGATGATCCTCTGGGGGTGGGGGAAGAAACCCATAAAACACAAGGTCCGATAGGTTCAAAGACACTCAGGCTCAGTGGGGACACCCAGGTACCTCCTCTGGTGGAGAGCTTTCAGCCCCCGGGTGGAAGGGCTCAGAAATGAGTCTGGGGGCACTCTGGGGACCTTTGATGGCTTGTGACACCTTCTAAGACGTGAGAGCTGCCTCTCACACCAGCGCAGTTGAGCCAGGAATGCCCCATCAGGAGGGATGAAAACCCTCAGGACCTTTCCCGGGAGGAGGAGGGGGGGGAGTTTTACAGCTGAGTGAGTTGTGTAAGGGAGAGCAATCGGAGTGATGAAAAGCAGCATCCCACCTCACAGCATCTGCCTTTTATCGGCCTCAAAGACCCTTTGTAGCCTCCGGCGGTGATTGTTCAGCCCCTCTGGCTTATGCAGAGCAGAGGTTTGCCATTACACACCCAAAAACTCACCTCTTTCCCTGCAGGGGTGCAGCTCCAGCAAAGCACCCTGCCCCTTCGCAAATGGGCAAATGTCATTAATCATTAGACCAGTCTTTCACAGGGGCAAATGCTGATGTTCTGGTGTGAGGCATTGGCTCTACTCTCAAATAGGGGAAAAAAGTGACTTTCTAGAATTCACAAGGAAAGAAGAGAAGAATTTGACTCCTAGGCAAAGCAGATTTTTTGTTTGTTTGTTTTTGGGGTTTTTTTGTTTTGTTTTGTTGGGGTTTTTTTTGTTATAAAAGGCATACAAATTAGAAGTTTCAGGCAAATAAATACAAAAATAAAAGAGCCCCAACCCAATAAAAAAACAAACCCCAAGACCAGAATGCTGGTAATTTGATTGACAGAAAACACTTCAGCAAAATACCATCTGAATCCTCTTGTCCTAAAAATCACCCCATTTCTGTGAGTACTGCTGTGGGAAAAATGTGACAAATGACAAATATCAGTTGCAAATAGCACAGCATAGGAGGTCTACACGGGCTCACAGGAGGAATTCTGGGAATACACATTTTTGGGGGGGTGGGTGCCATTGGCAGACTTTAAAGGCGATGAAGATAAGAATTACCAATGCATTTGTTTGAGTGTCATGCAAGCAGTATGGATAGAAGGGCTGAGATAATGGATCCCTAGGACACAGCACAGACAGGGACATTTCCATTGCTGCCTTTTGGTGGTGGTAGTGGGACCCACAGAGGAAAGCATGCTGATTTACCCAACAGTGAAAGGAGGCTTACAGAGTAATTAACCATTGTTTACTGTAGTATGGCATGTTTAACTTCCCTGTTGCGATTATTATTCAAACAAAAGGCTTGGGAAAGCAAATGTGGGGAAGTGCTCTTGGAACAGCTCATGCGCAATGCTCTCAGTGCCGCGTGTTTTCTTCTGCAAATGGTCTTTGTCAGAAGCTCATGTGGATCTACAGAATCCACTTGTGGTCCCTACACTCATAGTCCTTGCCAGAGAGGTCTCCTAGCTATTTTCCTTGGCTGTTTCATCAGTACAGCTAGCTTTTTCTTTCAGGCTATGCTGGATGCCATATCATGGTGTGACTAATAGAAGTAGTTTCTTTCCCTTCTCCTCCTCCAGATCTCTTGATTAATATTTTGTTGTATACCTTAATTAGCACTTCTCTGGCTTCTGGCTGCTTGTAACTCAGAGCTTTCTGAATAGACACTAGTAAAACTTTACACATTGCATTATGACAAATATTGTAAATACAAACTCCTTACTAGATTTGCAATTATATCATACCTGCAGAATTCTATTAAAAACCCAGCATTACACTGCAGATGGTGAAATGGGGAATGGGCTGCTTCCTGTATGCATGTAGATAATTCTGGTAAATCCCATCATAATCATGTTACAAAGTTAGACCATTAAATGGAAAATAGCAATTGTTAGCCTTTCTAATAGAGTTTGTATTTTCTGGGATTTTTATTTCAGTGGCTCAGTTTCCTGCCCACTGAATCATGCTCTCAAATGTGGTTTGTATACAAAGACACAGAGGAAACCAGCTCTGCCATAGTTTTTTTGTGAAAAACACCCTTGTGTTTGCTGTAAGAAACAGTCTTTGTAATTTCACTTAAAGAGGTTAAAACGTCTTAAACTTCTGCTTTTGGCCTCACACATATGTAAATTTATCCTGAATGGAGCCCAAGATATGTTCACAATGGGTGGGAGAGAGTCAAGTTTTGCACAGTTTTAAAGAGGGCCAGAAGGAAGACGACATCCCAAATGTGCCTATATGGTCTCCCCTTCAGCAGCAATGAAGCCACCTGCAGTTTTGTGCCTACTGATATGAATGCATTAAAAAGGGGCTCCTTTGAGACTCTGTGAACATGGATTGATATATGAAAGTGCCTACTTTAAGCTCTTTGCATCTTACTTGCTCTTGGAGGGGGACAGATCATCACTAGTTTGAATTTATTTGATGTAACCACTTTTCTTGACTTAAAACTATTGCTTTCACATTATAGGTTGCTAGTGAAAATTCACATTTTCTGGCAAAGGGTAAATTTCCAGTGGGTTTTTTTGTTTGTTTCTTTCTTTTTTGGTAAGGTTCTGGCTACAAATTTTTTCTTAATATTGGGAGGAACCCCTATAGTTTAACCCCTGTGAGAAACTATGCCTTCTTCATATGTCAAGACTTAGAAAATCAATTACATTTCCACAAAATGGAGAAGGCAATGGTACAGAAAGACAATAAATTAAGTCCACTGCTCTGGACATGTGATCTTTAATGAGATATTTTTAAAATTTGATTTTATATATATATATTTAATAGAGATTTTAGCTTTAAATATTGTGTCACTTGCTTGGAATGAAGATTATGGGAACTGAGACTTTACGGACATCAACCGCAATAATACAAACCGTCTACATTTATGAAAGAAGAAAGAAATCAGAAAGTGAAACAAGCAATACATATGTTCTTCCCACTGAATAAAGCCCAGTTTTGAGGACAGATGCTTGGATGGTGTGCAGTAATAATTTGTCTTTCTATAAAAACTGTCACTCTGTGTCTTATAAAAATTTAATAAAGCAGGCATGTACAGCCAGATGGTAATTTCCTGTTATTAAAGCTTTCAGGGACAAATTAATCTCTGTTGTATCCTCCATTGACTTCAACACCGTCTCTATTGACTTGAATGAAATTACACTGCAGGTAATTTGGATGTGGGATCTGGAGGATGGGAACTGTTTAGGTACCTTTTAGGAAGTCATCTGTGTAAAACTTCTACATTTCACATAACTGTCATAAATTTTCTGTATCTTTGGGCACAACGTGACCATACAGTCCTTGCACTACTAAGACACCAGCTTTGCCTGTGCCATGGAACATGGTGCTAAGGTTTTGGAAATAGCATGGTGGCTACAACTGGGATAAAGGTTTAAAGCACTGAAACAACATTACAGTGTTACTGGGTTTGGAGCAAGTTCAAATATTTCTGTGGAACTGTGTAGTGCAGATGTACCCCAAGACAAATATGGCCCCCAAATGAAGAAGTTTAGTGGGTAATGTGTGCTCAGATTCCAGTGGGAACATGCAGGTACCTCCCCTGGAGGAGAGAGTTTTACACTGCCTGGTGCAACACTGTGGATCATGTGCAGTCCTCTGGGGGAAGACCCCAGTAAAGAGTCTGAGGGTATTTTGGGGATCTTTGGTGGTTTATGGCCCCTTCTAATGACATGACCACTGTTTGACCCATGCTTAGCTCTTCTTCTGCACCTGTGCCATCTTCTGTCTAAATATTAAATGTTAAAAGACTAAATGGCATGAATGATATTTTCCTGTGATCTGAAGAACAGATGCAAGGATTTGACTAGTTTTACACATGCCAACCATCCAGAATTTAAACTACTTGAGCACTGGTAGCTGCTGAGCTGGAGTTTTGAAGAGCCAGAGAGTTTCAGGAGCCAGTGTGCACCCCAGGGGGCAGAGAGTGGGGCTGGACAGGGTCTGACCAGACCCCCCATCTGCTTCTCAGAACAAGCATCCAAATCATAACCAACCTGGGATGGGGTACCTCTAACTGCTACGGTCTCTAAAGCAGTAGCCCAACTGAGGAAATTAATCTTAATTTAATGTGGGCATAGAACTAAAGCAGTTGAAGATTTCTGTAGATACAAGACAAAAACCATCTCACAATGTTTTGGGTTTTTGTTTCATATAGACCATCTGATATTGTACAGGAATGACAGTGTCAGAGCATATGTGACAATCTGAAAAGTAATTGTAAATAAAATCCCCATAGTTTTAATCTATTTTCTCTTCTCTATGAACAGAGGATGTTTTTCTGGTTATAATGAAGATGAACTACTTCATCTCTGTGCTTTGCTCGGCTCTGGAGATACTGAGAAGTGGGGAATATTGTGATTACTTTTTCATTTCAAAAGTTGTTTGCAACATACCTAATTAGTCCTGGTAGAAACAAAAGTGAGAGCAACATAAACTGCAGAAGGAGTTCAAGGTATCTTGCTTGTCTTGGAAATTGTGGCCAAATACAGTCATTTGCATCAAAAATATCCTTACCTTCCTTAGTTTCCCTGAACGAGTTATTTAAGTGGGAAAAAAAAGTAAGAAAATTCCTTTCCCTTTACCATTTGAAAATAGAACTTTGAATCAGAATATATTTTGATAATCCACTTACTTACAGCAACTTAGGGCTTTGACAAAGCCCTTAATACCATTAAACAGAAATGTTAGAGACAAAGGCATTAGCCACTAACTGAATGGGCTGTATTAATGTGTACTGGTTACAAATAGCTTGGAGAAAGCTGAGAACTCATCAAGTATTTGGCACTAAAAACAAAACCAAACAAACCACAAAAGTTCTTTATTTAGCTCAAACAGCTGCAGTTGTGTACATATTCCCAAAATTGTAAGATAATGAATTTTGATGGGTTGGTTTTTTTTGGTTTTGGTTTTTGGTTTTCTTCTTCTGGCTAGATGTTTTTTATTTAATTCTGAGATATGCACTGCACTTTACCAGTGTGATTAGACTGTTAACAATCAAAGAGAATGCAAACAACAGAAATAAATGGTGTGGGAATCTGACACTTGGACCAAGATTTTCAACTCAAGAAGTCTGGGTTTGGATAAAAACTGGGTTTGGATCATGAGGCAAATTTCAGGATTGTAGGTGTCCCACTGGCTAAAATATGCAGGTGCAAAACTGAGGAATTGAAATTATGTTGTCTATCTAACTCAGCGAGGACTTTGGCGTGTTTCAGCATGGTATAAGGAAGACATTGGGAAGTAGGTCCTTGCCATACAGAGCCAGGTGGAGAGGAAGGAGGGAATATCAGAGCAGGTGGAAAACAAGTTGTTCTTGGATTATTCAGGCCATTAATGTGATTAATGCCATGAAGAGACACATCTTGGACTCATTAAGAGATGTTTGTTTTCAAAGTTGGTGGAGTGTGCAGACTTTGAAACTCAGGCCACTGGAGATGTATTTCCATTTCTGGTGAAGCACAGGTCAAACTTAACTGCAGACTCTCAGGATCATACCTCAGTCACCTAAGCCTGACTTCTGGTGTGGAACAGCCCTGGCTTTTATCCTTGCTGCTTGGGTGCCATGTGAGGAGTCACAGTCCCGGCCACAGGGTATGGCTAAGCACAAGGTGGTTGTCCAAGACTTTGTTACAAGGGGAAAATGGATCAGGAGATTGCCATAGTGAAGAACAACCTTTTCCTGTGCTTGCCCCTTGCTCTTCCCAGCCTGATGTAACCACAAAATACACTGGACATCACTGGCTATTTTGGGACACTGGGATTTCATTCACACTCCTCAAAGAAAACATAAAGAATTGCAGATGACTGAGGGGATAGAAATTAATGCCATCCTTCTTTTGTTAGGTCCTGTGTGATTTCTACTCTCTCCCATAGGACAGTTTTGCTACTGCAAGTGATGGGATATGACAAATAGATTGAACTTCATTGTTTCCTTTCTGAGATATAAGGATTAGTATAAATCATGATGGATCCTGTATGGACCTGCAAATCAAGCCCTTGGCATCATAATCCATCAACTCCACTGCAAAGGTTTTCCCTGTGTATCCTCTAAAATGCACCACTGTAACACTCCAATGAAGGAAACTCAGTCTGGTTGCGGGGCTGTTTCGTATTGGCTCCCACATGTACAGTTCATTGAAATAATTCACTAATTCACCATATGAATTCCTCAATTCCAAGAACTGCTCAGGAGTCAAGAAAAGGAAGTTAAGACTGCTTTAGTTTAAAATAACAATTTTTGCCTTTGGTCTTTTTTGAAGATGGGATCTGACAGACCAAAATATCCTTTGAGAAAAGTTTCTGGGAAGCTAGTTCCAGAAAGCTACATGACAATCTTTACCCACCTCTTCTTTGTCACCTTGGTATACTTTGCAAAGAATTTTCTATTTAGTTCTATATAATGATTGATAAAATCACCCAGAACCTATTTTTTATCGTAAATATTTTAGGCTAGTTTTAGCCTTCCATGTTTCAGGATGTGCCCTGAAACAATGCTTGAAGCTATGAAATGTGCATTTTCCAAAGTAAGGCAATCAACATTGCCTTACTTTGGTGCTGTTCAGAATTAGTAAACTGAGGCTAACTTAACAGCTCTCTGGTAAAACCTATGCTGTTTTCCTTTCTGTGAAATGTCCATTCCAGCTGGGCACAGAACAAAATCCCTCACGCTGTGAATGTTGAAGAACTAGAGGAGAGACCCAAGGAGGCTGTGGAAACCAGCAGCCTTGGTACTTTTCAGAACTTTTCTAGACAAGGTCCTGAGGAACCTGATTTCACTTTCTGATTTTCCCTGCTTTGAGCCAGAGAACAGGCTAGATGATTTAAAAGGCTCAGTCCAAATTAGGTTATTCTGTGAATCTGTATTACCTGCACAAGTTTTTCTGTGGCCTTTTTCTGACTCCTTGGGGGAAAAAAAGGAAAATGACTTATGCATAAAACATAGTGATTATAACAAAGTTAACATATATATTCCCAGTAAAATCATTACCAAAATGTATACATTCCTGGAGGGCATTATGAAATGTAGTTTAAAATGCACCTTGGACATCCAACCCAAACATATGAACCCTCTGTGAACACTCCATGGTTTGCAGAAATGGAGTAGCTAGCTGTCTTTGCAATGTGATGTGCCATAAAAAGTTTTCTTTGAGAGTTGATAATGACCTTCATGTAAAATACAATTTGAAGTGTATACTGTAATGAGTTTTTCAGGCATTCACAAAATAAAAACTTGTGACTTGAAAGTCAACTAACATTCTTACACATCTTCTTACAATTGCATAAATACTGTTGAAATACCATTTTAGATTCCAGAATATCTTCAAAAACTTAATAATCTCTGCAGTTATCGTTGACCTGGTATTTGCAGATGTCATGACAGGTCTGTTACAGAGGAACTGAGTAAATTTTTTCCCCTTAACAAGATAAAGTCTTTTGAAAACTGAGGAAAATATGCCTTTTGCCACCGGGGCAACTCTATACAGAGCCAAGGCTCGCCTCAAAAGGGAGCAGGCTTCATTTTGATTCTGCTTTCTCTCTGACAGCATGCAGATAGGAGGAGTTGGGGAGCAGCTGGGGGTGGAGATGAGGCTCTCTCTGGTCATCCTGTGCTGGATCAGAGTGGCACTTGTCAGCACTACACAGGAACATCCTGGGCTCTGATGGGTTTTACATTCTTTGTTTTATAGGACACTACGCCAAAATCTTTCAAAACGAAGGTGCCCAGTGGTGCTTGGGATGAATGAGCAACCCTGTTCTGTGGCATGGGTGCATTTTCCAGGATGACTGATGCATTACTGCAGATAACAATCACTTGGCTTGTGCTCTGTGGCAGGCAGTGGTTTTCAACCAGGAGTAAGACAACTGTCAGAGCAAAGTTCAAAATTATTTTGAACTGAACAAAAGTTGATTTCATTGGCAGGCTTAAAAGTAGGGTTTTTAGGCTGTCGGGTAACAAACAGAGATGTTTTCAAGAAATCCCCTGGCAGAACTGTAAATAGTGACAAACCAGGTTGTCAGTGGTCACGACATTCTTTGTGTGTGTGTGTAAATAGCAAGAAAAACATTCCCCTTGGAACTAGTACACTGAGCACTTAAACAAAGATTAGAAGTCACAGGGATGTCAAACACTGTGTTGCTTTCTGTGTGCCTGTACCTTAATGGCTTATCTGGACACTGTCCTCAGGAATCTTCACACTTCAGGAGATAAAATGATTTATTTTGCTCTCAGCAAAGCCTTAAATTGCTTCTCCTTCAAGTCTTTAATACACAGAGAAAGGTTTGAAAACATCAATTTTCTTTAAGTTGAGGAACAGCCCCTGAGCAATGAAGGAAAATGTGTATTTTGGCTAAAGTAGCATAATATCATTCACCTGGAATTTTTCAGTGTAGAGACAGTAGGAGAGATGCAGCACCAGAGAAACTATAATTCTCTCTCTACTCAAATGTTTTGAGCCTAAACTGAACCTTCTCCTGTAAATGTAACAATTAACGTACAAAATATTCTATGAGACCAAATTCTACATTTGCAGTTCATTACAGCAAACAAAATTGCAGAAATGTTTTATTTTTTATTTTCTTTTAGAGCTCTATTTCTCCATGTAAATGTAAGAAATCCATTAATCATTGACTGAAAGGATCCACTCAGAAAGTCTTTGATCTCTAAACACGACAAGAAAAATCATGGTTACTTCAGTCTTCCCAGCGTCACATCCTGCACATGTCCATTAGGGTAGACTTTTTTGGTAAGAAATGTTTTTGGGAGCTTGATTAAGGAAAGGCCAGCTGGGTCCCAGTTCCACAATGTGCTCAATTGCATCAATGATTGTGGGCTTGTTGTTTGAGATGGGATCGAAGTCATCAGCTTAAATCAAGCCTGTGCTTTGGAGCAAGACTCTGGGAGATCATCTTCTACCCACTGCATGCATCCAAAGCTTTAAGATTTAAACACGTGGCTTTATGAAAAGTCTGCAACATAGTTTTCCAAGGTGAGTGTTAAGTAGAATGACTTGGCAATATACCAAATTAATTTACAAGACTACATAAACAGTAGTCTAGACAGAGCTGCAGAATTTTTTTCTCCTGCTACACTCATATATCTAGTGTTCTCCGTAGGAACTTTTTATCTCTCCTACTCAATCTATTTCATGAAAAATGTACTTGAAATAACATTAAGGCTTGCATTTCCCAATGCTTCCTACTCCTCTTCACAGCCTAGTGATAATGAAGAGGAAGTTTTGTTCTGGGCTGTTTCTCAGCTTCTAGAGCACCCACATAACAGACATATGTGAAAATGACTCAAAAAGTGATGTGCAAAATCTCACTATGTCTTCATCTTGCTCCTAATGACACACTTTTATCCATTTTTCAAGCTGCAACAACCATCTCTGTCCCAAGATCGTTTACAGCCCTTTAAATATTCTAAACAAGGGCAGGTTTTGCAGTATTCATGTTGTTCGCTTAGGCACAAGTAGTTTTAAAATGTTTTTAACTTAGGACAAGATGCTGGCTAAGAAAGAACTATCAAATTAAAGTAAGAAAAAAGATTTAGTAAGCATCAATCACAGGCCAAAACAGCAAGAAAAGGGAAACAGCCCAGTTTTCCCACTAAAGTGAACAAGTGTTAACACTTTGGAGGATGCATTGATGTGTGCATATCTGTGCACCATTGGTGTGGGAGAAGACACTACTAATCTCCAAGGTTTCCCTGCAAAGCATGTGTAAGAATCGAGTCTGGCTTCTGTTGTAAATCTCTCTTGATGGTTTGGATATCTTTAAGTCTTCTGGCATGCAAAATCATCTGTGCTTTGCTGATCAGCTGCTCACTTTGACTGCAAGGACAGGGGCAATGAGTATTGTCATTTGACCGCAGCACTTCTGTTTTCTTAGCTCAAAAGAATGGATTTTGTTCCTGATCTGCCCTTGCAAGAGTTAATTGACCTTGCAGGAGGTGAATGACCATCCAGACACAGTGTCCATGTCCTCCCATTTTTCTAGCCCCTATATTCTCGTTTTTCTACCTCTTAATTTTTCACAGCTCGGTTTTATGAAATGTCTTACTGCTTCCCACATGTCTCATTCCTGTATTTGCTTTGCCTCTACATATCCTTCCTTTCCTCTCCCTGTTGTTCTTTTGCCCTTTGCTTCTCACTTAGCCATCTGGCATAGCACTTGGACCAATAGCTTCCCACAACTTGGCTAAACAAGCAAGGCAGAATTTTTCCCAGTGTCTTCTCTGTGTCAGTACACTAGGAAGTAAAAGTGCCTTTTTTAACTGGTAGTGAGTGCTGAACCAGATCTGATCTTGTCCAATACATCACTAATATGATGCATTTCACCCAGAACTGATTGAATATTCATGGCTTCCTTCCTTCCTTCCTTCCTTCCTTCCTTCCTTCCTTCCTTCCTTGATCTGAATGATATTAAGACCATTATTTGTGACATAGAAATTCAGATAAGCCACCAATGCACAGGGGTTTCTAAAGGAAAAATACCTTCCTGACCATGTGACTGCTGAGAATTCTTGATAAAAATGCAACGTCTTGCTGAACATACTGAAGTTGTGAGGGTGGTGGTGGTTGAGGTTCTTGGAAAGGAGAGCTTGGATAGCTTGCTGCCTTCATCACAGGCAGTTTATAAGCTCTTGGATACTCGCGTGTTGTAGAATCACAGATGCAGAAATTTCACATCTCCTTTTTAAAGTCCATCCATCCTGACATGTTTTGAATAAATTTTAGGCTCTACCAAATTATATTCTTTGATGGAAATCTGGAAAGATATTTTCATGCAAGTGAGAGAAACTTCAGGAGTCTTTCTTCAGGAGTTCAGGAGACTTCAACAAAGTCCTTTACAAAGTTTCTGGAACTTCTAGAAGTATTCCAGAGCAGAACTAACAAGCAGACACTTGTGCTGTCCTCCTCAGATTTTCATACTTCTCCAAAGACTCCAAAGGGAAACCAGAAAGGCTGCATTCCTAAGTCAGGTACTTGAACTTGGTGGCCCACTTCCAGGGACAGCTTTTCCCTATTTTCTCTGAGAAGACAACAGCTTGGGAGCAGTGCCAGAGGAAGCAAACTAAGGAGCAAGAGAGCAGCACGTCCATGTATTTAAACAGCAAAGAGAAAAGACATGGATGATTTCTGTAGATCAAATGCTGGAGAAATCTCAGGCAGTGAAGAGGAGAAGTTACACAAGGCATTTTCAGCTTTCTAGAAGTTTCAGGGCAAAATAACTGCTGTTAAGATGTTGTGTTCTAATATCTAGGTCCATTAAACAGATTAATTTGGATTCTGGGTGTGAACATAACCTAAGGGTGATGGTGTGAATATGCAAATAGTTGCTGGCTGCCTACAGGGCACTGGGTTTAGGATCCGTGGAAATCTGAACTTCCAAGAAAGAGCTTAATTCAAGGGTCTGGGACGATGTGTAACTATGTATTGACTTGGAAACATGTATAATATTATTGTCAGATTTATCTGCAAAATCATGGGTGGCATAAGCAAAGCCTATCCAGGAAAACTCAGTGTAGGGGTTATCTTATACCCACAAAGTTATCAGCTAAAATACTAGATAATCTGAAAGAATAAAGTCATACAGAGCTCCTGGGAGCTGACTAACCTTTAACTTGTACTGAAGAGTAACTCTTCTTTATTGAGTTGTTCTTTCTTAGGTTATCCTACCTTTAAAACCCACTGCCTTCTCAGTTTTGTTCTCCCAGTGCAAAAATAGCAGTGGTTATTGATTTGCAGCCAATGTGATTTTTTTGTTTGGATTTTTTGTGCATTTCATATTGCTTTTTGTGCAGAGGTTTATGTTCCAGAATTAGGAGTGGCAAACAGAAGGGGAAATTTCACCTGGACAGCAGCATCTGAAAACACCAAAAAATACCGGAGGAAAAAAATGTTGTACTGTCAACTGGAAAAAAACAAATTTGGAGCTAATCTACATGAGTCTGAGGTTACTGAAGTGCTGGAGATTATAGAGCTGAATGTTTCCACTAGAGGAGAAGATATTACTTTAGTAGAGGAATTTGAATAAATAGCTATTTAACTTTGCTAACACTAGAGACTGTGTAGTCTCTACTCCTGCAAAACTGAAACCTCTTGGCAGGATGCTTCTGCTGACTTGTCAAAAATCCCCTTATTTAAAAAAACCTGAGAGATTTCCTTGATTTTGGAAGCAAGTCTATGTTAAGCAGTAAGTACTGTTAAAAATGCATTTTGGTTTTCACAACTAAACACATCAGAAACACAGAAGAAATGAAAGTGGATGCATGGAGGCCATCCTTTCTGGAATGAGAAGTAGATGTAGGCCATGGATTCTTCCAAGGGCAGAGCAAATATTGCATGCAGTGTTCTACTGGTTTCTTCTAAATCAGATTAAAAACAGCATACCATTTGACAAAATTTCTTCTAGAACTGCAATTTCAAACTTAATTTCTTACAGAATTCATTGCAAATATAGGACAGATAACTTTCAGCATGCAAGCTAGAGCTTTAAAGCTAAGAAACTGTTTGAACCTGGAGACACTGTAGATGTTCAAATCTTTTACTGAATTTAGTGGCTTCAATAACAGCCAAGAAAAGCATGACTTTCCTTGTAAAAGGGTTCATGGAAATAAAAATGGGGATTTATTTGCTTTGAAAACCTTTAAAACTGGCTTCAATATTAATGTTCATCTTAATTTGTCAAGTATCTGCAAAACCAAAGCAAATATTTCTTTTAAAAATAGGAAAAAAGAGGTTAAAATCAACAATGCATAATATCATCGATAAAATATATTTTACAGCTAAACATAGGGCAAAAAATGTAATAGGGTAGATTTTTAAAAAGTCATTCTGATCAAGTAAAAGTTTTTTTGAGGTTTTTCCAAAGTGTTCTACTCTTCTTTACACTTTCCTCTATTATTTTCAACAGAGTAGAACATAGCTGTTATGCAACACAAAGAAAGTGGGTTAATAACAGCAATTATACAGAAGGTTTGAAATAGCAGCACAGGGAATGCTCATCTCATTATTTCCAAAGTGTGCTGTATATGCCTTACTCGTGGTAGAACTCAAATCTATCCCTCTGAAAGGGGCAGGAAGTAGGACAAAGCTTTGTGAAGAATCAGCTAAAGTGTGTGAAGGAAGTAGGACTTACAGCTTTCTTCAAAACAATATGTTCCTGTGAGTCTTTTTTGTTTGCTTACACAGCAGAGATGCTGAAAATCTTTTCTTATTCATCTAGTTCCTGGAAATATGGAGCAGTGGGAAGCATTAGTCTATGTTCTTAGAAGTGTTGCTGAAATCAAGGAGTACAGTCTGGTTCAGAGCTGATATTTCCTGTTATTTAACTGGACTTATTGCCTTTACAAGCTCTTCTCATTAGATGTTTATTTGCTGGCATACAGAATAGTAGTTTCTGCATTTATTTTATCTCTTCTCTTTCGTTCTGATTTTTAAGTATAAAAAATACTATTAATATAATAATACTAATACTAATACTAATACTAATACTAATACTAATACTAATTTATTTCATTATTATTTTAGTTGTCCAGCAAAGACACTCTAAATCTCTTTGCTCTGACATGTTGAACAGCAAAATCACTTGGTACTCTATACATTCTGATGTCATTATGGATCTGCTATGGATCCAATAGCAGTAACATGTTTCCTCAGATATCAAGCTGTATTCCAACTGGTAGGCAAACTCTGCATTCAAAACTATTTAGGCACATAAATTTCAATAATTATATTAATATTACTGTACTGTGGATCCAATTCTTGAGTGTTGTAGATCAGCAAAGCTCTATTGATGACAAACTGGGAAAATTGTACTGATTTATTCCTTAAGCATCAGGCTGTACTTAAAATGATGACAAACTCGGACACACATTAGCCATTTCCCTGTGGTATATACCACCAAGTACTATCTTGATGCAACGATGATTTCTGAGCTGTACCATTGCTCATCTTTCAGTGGCTTTTACCCATAAGAGAATTAATTTTATTCAGAATATTCTCTAAATTAGCATTTCTACCAGATAGAATATTTCATTACGAAATATTGCCTATGCAGGAACCCTACAGGAAAATGCCATTATCATTGATATTTTTGCCAAGCCTACAACAATATTTGAGAAACTGACACAGGCTAATGAAATCTATTTGGCTAAAACACCAGGAATGATTCTACACCTGTCCTTCAAGAATTCCACTTGGAAAACATTATGGATTAGTTTGTCTCCATATGTCTCTGCATTGCCTGTGTATATAACACAGTTTCATTTTTTCAGGAAGATTGTTTTATTAGACACCTGACTTTTACATGCAAGCTACAGGTATTGAACCCATTATCTGTCCTCTTTGGTAAAGAAACAAATGTTTCTTATATACAGACATGATCAAACATTCCCTCTGAAAACAGGGCCATAGAAGTGGAGCTGGATTATCTCAGGCTGAGTGACCCTTGTCCCATGGCTTGCATTGCCGTTCACCGACATGAGCTACCTTTAAGGATGAGTTTCCCAGCACCTGGCATGCAGATCTGGAAGTGCCATACAAGGGCCACTTGGGAGGCATCCAGCCATCTAGAGATGGGACCCAGAGGGATTGCAGGGACAGTTGCACTACACTGCAACTTCTGCCTAGGATGTGTACCAGAGTTCCTTTTCCAGGGAAACGGGAGTGCAGGAAGGTAAGGCTGGTTGCCACTCAGATCTCTGCCATTCACCTGGGACATGGCTGACATTTGCACTGATGAGGCTGCACTAATGGCAGCACAGTCCCCAAGAACTGAGGGACCAGCTTTAGAGAGTTAATTTCCAGACAAGGAAGTGAAATCCCTGCCTTTGACAGAATAGCCTTCCACTCAGTGGAAGAGAAGGCATCTCCAGGGAGTGAGACATCTGAGCCATTTCTCATGCACCCTCTTGGCACCCATTTAGAGGATAGTTCTGTCAGTCAGAGACCAAAAAAGCTGAACATTTAAGACACATGAAGATTTGCCAGGGCACTTGTCTTATTGAGAAGCTGACAAGGAGGTCTTTTTCTGAAGCATCCACTTTGGCCTCAGCCTAAGGGTGTTGTAGAGGTACTGTGGGTAGCCAGACCTTTTTGGGTTCAACCAACAGTGTGGAGTCCTTGGCCCTCTGCTGCTGGGGGCGAGTTTCTTTTCTTTACTCCCAGCCTGCTTCCTCCAAACCAAGATCAATATACAAAAGGGAAAAACTAGGACAGACAAACATCTCCAACTCAACTACTCTGTTTTTTAAAGAATTCAGGTGATAATAAAAGATACTCTTGGCAGATTATATAATTGTACTAGACTGGTTCGTGGTTTGATTATTTTGTAGGGTTGTTTGGTTGGTTTTCTTAATAGGATACAATTTTATTAGCATTGAGCACCTTAAATGTACTATACAAGGCACAAAATAAATAGTAAAACAGACTGGTTCTAAACTTAAGTTAGTTTGAATGTTCTTTGGCAGTATGTGAAATTTTTGTTACTAGAGCACTCAACATCAATATAGAGGCAAATAATCATATAATAGGCCTTTAAGCATGTAAGAATCCATAGGCTAGTTCCATCTTTGATAGGATCAGTGAAATCACTTGTACTCCATACAGCTTCCTCTATGCAACAATTCACATGAAGTACTTAGCAATGGGGAAGTTCTCCAGTGTGTCTAGTTTTAAATGTCCCTATTCCTCCTGCCTGCCCAGGCAAAGAAATAGGAAAACAGAGGAAGGTAATTGAACAGTAAAAGTAATGACACTGTAATTTAGAGATGCTAAAAGGTAATGGAAAGGATGGCAATAAAAACAAATATTGAATGCATACATATCTGTAGAGTTCTAAGGGAAAACAGTGCTGTGGTAGGATGTGGGATGCTGCTGCTGTGGTCCTGGGCTCTCCAGTGAGGCATGGGATGAAATCCTATGTGCAGCCGAGTAAGATTCCTCTGCCTTAATTAGTGTTTTTCTTTGATACATGAAAGTACTATGCAAAGAAAATATATTACCCTATGTTCTTCCCACAGTGTCTCTAAACCTCACTCTATTTTATGCTATTTTCATTTTTCACTATCTGATAGCTGGCAGAGAAATGTAAGTCTATCCCTTACAATAAAAGCAAGGTAAAAGCATATTACCAGTAAAATATCTCTTTAAAAGACATTGAGCATGACAGCTCTGAGATTTGCCTTGGCAACCGTTGAGGCAGGCTGCCTAGTGGTATCCACACTCCAGGATGAGGGTTATGGGATGCCTGTGTGGTGCACAGGAGCCATGCAGAGAGGACATCTAATCTGATAAGAGGTGCTATGGCAGTAATGTCACTGTTGCTTCTCAGGATCAAATGTGCTAATGTGCTAATGTTCCTGCTGGAAAGAGGTGCATGTCTCTTCTGGCTTTTGGTGTTTTGGTTTTTTTTTTTTTGGTTGTTGTTTGTTTGTTTGTTTTTGGCTTTGGTTGGTTTTTTGTTTGGTTGTTGTTTTGTTTTGTTTTGTTTTTAAAGCTGAATTCACAGCTTCACAAAAGCACAAGAGTGAGTTTTTAAATATCGTTATTTAAAGTGCTGAAATTCTCAGCTGAGCCCCCACCAAACCATCTTGCATGGTGGCCCTAAAGGACTTTCTTTCCTTTCCTCCTTCTCCCCAGCACAGAAATGAGGGATAATCATTCTGAGCACACATGGGAGAGCTAAGCAGCACCCACTAAATGAAGCCTCATATTTGAAGAGGGTTCAGATAATTTCTGATGGAGAAGGGAAATGAACCCAAGACCAGCACACCCTCAGAAGGTGTATTGACCAAAAGATGATCAGATACATCAGCAGGAAGTGAGAAAGAGAAGTCTGGCTTATTCTAGAGCAAAGAATCAGCTGCACTCTTCATAGCTGCACTCTGAAGACACCAACTGATTTAAGGTGGAAGGTGGAATATATGTAGGAGTATGTGTGTGTCTTTATCAGAGACACAACTGTGTAGGTTCTTAGCATTATCTTGAGGAGTATTCTGCTCATGCCCAAAGAGATGTCTAAATGTCATAAGATCTTTAAAAACGAGCAAATCTGGGCTATAACTAAGAAAATGGGAGTTTAATTAGCACCCAGATAAGGCATATACCTTTTTCCTATATCATTCTGTGCCTCTGGTGTACTAAAGTTAATGACAGTTGGCATTTCTCCATTTTAAAGTTGTTTTCTAAAATATGTATATATGCATACATATATATACGCAAACACATGTATTTGCTGGCACACTGAAACTTTTGTCCTCCCATTTCAAATTTTCCTTCAAGTCTCCCTGCTTCTGGGTAGCCAAAATCTAGCAACAGTAGCCCATGAAATCTTATCCCTTTGTCTGCATCTTCAGTTGCTCTGTTTAAGATGTGCACATGGAGATGCAAAGACAGCTGTTATTTTTTCCCAAAACATTGGAGACTGTTGAGAAAAAATACTGCACAGATTTCTCCCATTGCTACTTTCATGCTGTTCTTTCTGCTTGATTTTTTGTGCCTTAATCTTCCCTGTTCAACAACTTAAAATTAGAAGTATTGTTTTTTTCTCATTATATATAAGAAAACTTAAAAATCCCACTACTGCTTAAGAGACTCCTTTTTATGGGCTACATATATTTTTAGTACAATGTAACATACTGATAACACAAGTTATCTAGTTAAAAAAATTGAATGTAGGGAAAACAATGCAGGCTCAGTTCTATTGCATCAAACTCTAGGATCAGAAGCACATTTGTCCTAATCTCTCTGTAGACAGAGACTATGGGAGATATGTTCCCAGAGTGATTGATTTTCTCCTAAAGCCCAAATTACTCTTGCAGACACCTACAATACATCATGGACAGCATGAAAGTGTGGGATATAGCACCCTCAGTTATGTGTCTTGCATTAGAGGGAGGAATTTGGATTTCAGGTGCCCCTGCTACTGGCTGCTCCAGATAGCATCCCATGTCACTGGGGTATCTCACTAAAACAGATGATCAGTGGCTTGATTGCAGACCTAGAGCCTTTGCCCATTTTTCTGGTAGTTATGCTACTGTAAACAGAACAATAAATGGAAATAAACAACTGCAGGAACACAGCAGATTTTCTCCCTGTTGGACAGCTAGCCAGATTTTGCTCTAACTGGTGTCAATACAAATAACTCATTTCTATTGACAGAAATTGCCCTTGATACAGCTTGATATAATTATTAAAGGATCTGCACTGTTTTTCAGGGTCTCTTCAGATTCTGAGATTTCTAAGAAATTAAGAGTTGCCATTATCATTTTTATATAATTTTCAACATGATATGCTATGTCAATCTAATGAAACACTGCACCAGTGCAGTAGTGTGAAATAACATGACAAAATAATTTCTTACATAGCACTACAAATGACTGATTACTCCTATTTTTGGGATTTAAAATTATAAAAAAGGCAAGTGTCTAAAATTTTGCAAGGAAATAAAACAGAAACTGACAGGTATAATTATTTTATGTTCTTGAAAGGAATACATGATCTACAAAGTGGAGAGCTCTATACACAGAACAGATGACTTAAAAAGAAAATAAAGAAGAAATCTGTTTTTTAACCTAGTATCAGCTGATGTCCTGCAATTGTCCTCTATTCACTGGAGTCTGTGAATGTTTCAGTTCTGTTGTTGTAAAATTTGCATTCAAATTTTAGCATACTTTTTTTATATAGCAGAAGCAAGGTGTGAGCTCAGACTCCAAAGCCAAGTGTTGATAGTGCTGTGTGCAGGAACTTGAGCATCACAAAAAAACTGCTGATTTTTCTAACAGACATTCAGACTGTTTGAAGATACAGGGCTCAGATGCAGAAAAGCTAAATCCAATCCTTCTGACTCCTGCACACTCTTGGGAAACTCTACCCAAAACAGAGGTAGGGCGGTTTTAGAGCATAATTTTAAGGATCACTGCAAAATTTGGTCACTTAACCTGTCTCTAAAATGCACCTGTGCACTGGAGTACATTTACAGCAAGAGACAGTGTTGTTTGCATAGACAAAAGTCAGGCACAATGTTTTTGTGACCCTCCAAATGTGTGTCTAAAATGCATAACACCCCCCCCGCGCCCCCCCCCCCCAGGCCTTCTGGGTCTCCTACTATGGGGGAAATCGATATTGTAGGTATTTACTCAAAGAAAAACCTCCTGGTATTTTGGGTACACACCAAGGTCCTAAACTAGGAGCAAATTACATCCCCTGAGATAGGTGTGCTCAGCGTCTGGGGCAACAGTCACAGGCAGCTTGTGACAGAATCTCTTCTAAGAGGTAGTTGCCTCCATTCAGTTTTTGACAATTAAATTCAGCAGAGGTCTGAGATTTGGACCACCCCCCGAGGTTTGGGTCTCTCGATGTTCAGAGATGCCATCACAAAATAATTGTTCATTTCAGTTTCACTCCACTAGGAAGAGCTAAAAACAACCATAGGAAGGCTTTTGATAACTTTAAAATACTAATTTTATTCAAAGCAACACAGAGGCCAATGAAGAGTGTGGTGACAGCCTGGAATACCATGTGGTCTTCCTTGTTTTTCTTGCTAGAATAGGTGGAAGACAAAGGTTAGTCTGGGCTGTGACACTCACTTGTGAGTGCTGCAACAGTATCTCCTGTGCTCCATCACTATTTGTTTATTTTAGCACCTAAAAGGAGACTAGAACAGACTTTAATAATATTTCTTCTACAACAAGAAAGGGAAGATATAGCAAAACTGCAGCCATCTCCTAATTCATGTTTTTATAGTCATGTACTGTATTTTATACACAAGAAGGGGGAAAAAGACCTATTTGAAAGCAAACTTCTGTTTAGTAATTTCAACACAAAAGAAGAGATACTTCAGGGGGTCCAGGCCACTCATAGGGATCTGGCACAAGTGTCACTAGAGAGCTGTGCCATTCTGCAGGAGCAGTTATAGAGGATACAAAGGAATGTACCAAAAGGCACCAGAAAGCTAAACTATCCTTTCCTGGTCACCATCATCCAGCAATTTCTTCTTCAACAGAAATCAAAACCCAATTCTGTGTGAGTTCTGTGACCTGCTAGAAGGCTTTCTGAGAAAAGAGTCCAAAATGTGACAGTACTGAGGGCTGGGGAGCAGCCATTCAACGGTACCCTTATCAAGATTTCCTGCAATTCTACTCTTCAGAAATAGTAGAAATGTTATGTCAGTGACACTTAGGTGTCATTCAGACCTTTCCATACCTTGCTTAGTATGTTGCAGGGCTGGAAGATGGTTATTATACAGTGGTCTGTCAGATACTTGCTTGCATAGTAATGCTGAATCCATATTGATCTCCTGAAGACCTTGCATTTCCCACTGCATTTACACTACCCACCCTTCAAGAGCACTAATTAGAGGGAAAATACAGCTTATACCAGGCATTTATTTTTCTACAGCACCCCTAGGCACAAACTTCCTAATGTCCTTTTCTCTCGTTAAAATCCAATCAGCTAAAAGTATTTTTCAAGTGGCCCATGAAATAACTTTTAAAATTTTAGAACAAAAGCATTTGAAGGGTATGGCCTGTTTGAAATATTTGCCAGCAGTGTACATGGAGAAAGAAGAGGTATGTTTATCTTCAACTCAGAGGAGAGATATTGGGAAAATAGCCTCCAGAAAGGATGGTTGGTGTTTCAGAGCCTTGGTACCTGCTGTTCGATCCCACCATGCATCCTCCACATTGATGTTTGCAGCTTTAGAAGAAGGAGGTGAAAACAAAAGACCAAAGCAATGACAAGGAGGAGAAGCATATTAAAAAAGTGAGAACAAGAAAACAAGCTAAAATGAGTCTTTGCTGATACAAGCTGGAGGGGCAAAGTAATTGTTTCAGAAAATGCTCCTCTCAGAAACACTCTTTACCACAAAGGAAAGGAGAGTGGGAAGGCAACTCCAGTACTGGCTGGAACATTTGCATTCTTACTTGTGAAGCAGTCTCATATTCACCTAAGTAATGCATTCATTTAAACTGAAATCCTGCTGTGGAAATGTGCAACACATCACCTGCTGGAAGCTGTCCTAGGACTTGACTTGCCATTGCTGACACATCATCTCAGTGCTTCAAAGAGGTTTATTGTCACTTGTGTGGTCACAGAGTGAAGAGGACAGACACACTGAGACAAATTTCCTAGGCCTCCCCAAAAACCTATCCACATAAATGCCAGTCTGTTTCCTTAAATCCCATTTGAATCTCTGATTGGAATCTTAAAAGATTTTAATTTTTTAAAAAAGAAATCTAAATAATGTTTCTGTGAAAATGAAGATTTTCATGTGCCTTCTTGTGGGACCAAAGCCACACCCTTGTTCTGGAATGGGTGAGTTTGCTTTTCCCTCATGCAGGTTACTATTTAGAACATTATGGGCTTCTGACTGGCTTAGCTATCAAGTGGTGGTGTTGATGGAGAAGAAATGTCACTTGGAACTCAAGTTTTTGGGTTGCCTTTCAATAAACACCACATAAGGCTGGTGCTGGCTCACTCAGGTAAGGGAAAACAGCTGGACCAAAATGCCTGTCTGTGAAGCCACACGTTCCAGGCAGCCTGAAAAACAAGGTCTATTATTAAAACCAGAAAAATACAAGGAGACAAGGCCTCCTGTCCTGCTCACAGGGCACAGTGTCTAACTAGCTGTCCTTCCAGAGAAACCCTGCTAAGGATCAACAACTTCCCAAAAATAGGCACCCCTCTCTCAGATATATTGCTGGGCATCTGGCACTTCAGTAGGAGCAGAGGGTTAAATGACACTCACAACCTGCTCTCACTCCAGATTATGAGCATGGAGAAAAAGAAAGGAGGGGAGTTCAATTTTGCTTTTATTAGATTGTTTTGTTTTGTTTTGGGTTTTTTTTAATGGGTTTTTTTTCTTCTTTTTTTTTTTTTTTGGCCAGGTATTTAAAAGCAAGAGCCTTAGAGCAAAAGAGGCAATGAGTCACAGCAATAGCTTCTCATTAAACTAATGACAAGAGATATAAACAGAGGGAGCTCACTTGGCCAATGTTCCTGCTGTCCACAACACTAAGCCATAAGAAATTAAACCAGAAAAGTCATGCAGTGTGCCTCAGACTGGGTGTTCAATTAACCTTAAACTGGAAATGCTAACATTTGATTTAAAAACAAGTTATACACTTGCACCAGGTGCCCTGTAGGTGGATAAGATAAAAAAAGAAGTGAAATGAAGTTTCCAGCTCTGCAGTTTGCACCTTTGTGTGTGTGTGTGCACTGGGTAGTAGCACCTCTGTTTAGCTACATTTCCAAAGGTGAGGAGTTTGTCACTGTTTTTATTTCTCTCTTTTTAATACCAAGTCTATTACACAGGCACCTCCCTGGGTTATGGCAGGTGCTGAACACTTCTGAAAAATACCCTCTCAGTAAAACTCATTATTTGCCAGCCTGATTCCATAAAAATCAACCCGCCAGAAAAAAAAGAAAATCCTGTGCTAAATCCTGCCTCTAGAGAGTACTCCCTGTGCCGTATAGATGTATGAATGATCCTCATCCAAAGAGATTAAAAAGGAAATAAGATGTTAATCTGCAGAAAACATCATATTGCAAAACTGTTCTAGGTCTACAGTGTCAGCCACAGATTGCAGGGAGAATAAGATTTTTGGAACTGAGAAAATAATATTGAAATTGTTTTTAGAAATGCAAACACTCAGTAGTGTTCAAACCAGACTCATTTTCAGCAGTGTTTCCTAGCTAATATTTACAAGCTTTTCAAACTGAATTTTTTAATTGAAAGGAATTAAAGCTGCAAGCATGATGTTGAAACATTTTGATAACATTTTATTTTAGATGCAGAATTGCAGTTCCTGGTATGCTTGACTAAAACTGTGGACATAGCAGTATTAATGGCAACTAGTTTTAAAGCAAAGATTTACAAAGAAGAACAAGTTTTTCTAGTTTTTCTTGAGTATGATCTCTTTCCTTTCAGCCTGATAATTTTAAGATTTGGAGCAATTCATGTTGAAGCTGGCTCTGGCAAAAGCATCTGGCTACAACATACCTTTTTGTCTCATAAATGCTTAAAAAACTGCTGAAGCTCCTTCAGCTCCATGGTTAATATAAAGGAAATGAGGAAAAATGTTCCATTCATTTAGTCTCCTTTGTGTAAAGGCCAAGGTTTAACAGACAAAGAAGAATTTTACCTATTTTTGTAACAGGCAATCAGGAGAGCTTGTCTATACAAAGAATCTTAACAACAGAAAGCAAAAAACCCAGATTGTTAAAAACGCTAAAATCTGCAAAGAAATGTAAGGCTGACTCAAAAACAGCCCAACAGATTAAATTACCCAAATATGTGGTCCATTAATCTATCCACTATGAAATGGACAGCATTTATATATGATCAAACATGACAGTTGAGCAATCATTTACTTCTGGCATTGCTCAGTGTGCAGTAGAAGTACAAGCAGAAAAATTATTTTTTCCCTGAGTAGCCTCTGCTAATAAACAAGTCATTATCCTGGCAATGAAAAAATTAATTGCAGATAGTCAAAGTTGGGTAGGGGGCTGAGTAGGGGACTGACAATAGACTTTAATGGAGACATTTTTGAACCTGCAGGTATAAGTAATTTTCTCTACCGTTTTTTTGAGAGGGATGTTTCAAAAATAGCAGCTAAAAATAAAAGGACATCATTATTATCAAACACCATCAAGCTGACAGACACTTCTGTATTAAGATGCAAATAAAGTCTTCATGTCACAGATGATGGCTCCTGTTATTTTCAGTACTTTGCTAAACTCGAATGTTTTAGGCCAACAGTTTTCACAAGAAGAAAGTGCATTAGTCTGAACACATTTGTTTAAGCTCTCTGTAATGCCATTTGGCCTTTTCAAAGGGAGGGATTAAGGAAAAGTAACCTCTTGTTTTGCTCATCCCAAATTGTACAAAGCTTTTTTAAGGAAGAAGTCCTGGCATTGTCACACGACATGTCCAAGATGACATTCATCTCTACTAACTTGGTACCAAAGCTATTCTCTCTGCAATCCCTGTGGACGTTCATTACCATCTTGGCTTCAGTTCCAGCCAAGCCTGATGTGTTCAACACCTTATTTGACTCTATCTTCACAATATATATCTCCCAGACCTCTGTGCCCAGTGGAAGGATTAAACTGGCAGAGGGAACAGCAATGCAGAGGAGTTGGAGGCTATTTGAGAGAACATGAGCAATTAAAGGCTTTTCTCTACTGCATTTGAAAGATGTGCAAACTGAGGGAAGTCTGACACCTGAAAAGCTGCATCTTCTCACCAGAGAGTGGAAGCCTCCATCAACATTCAGGCATGCAGTGTTGTACAAACAGTCAAAAGTCTGGTATTTTCTAAGTGTGTTTGCCGTTATACTCATCACCATTTTATGATATTGCTTTTGCAGTTTGGATTGGTGAAATTTTGCAGCAAGCATTGTGCCTTACCTAACTAGCAGAAAGGCATCAAAGTGAATAGGGAATTTGCATGGAAAGCAGTTTGATATGCTCATCAGCTGAAACTAAAACAGCAGTAAAGTTCAAATAGCGGTGTTAAAAAGGTAATCACCTTCTAAAGGAATTTCCACGTGGTTTAATATGAAAGAAATGATTCTATTATTGCTAAAAGCCCATAGCTTTGCTTTCTTAAATATTAGGGTAAAAAGGAATGTTCACCTCCTTTCCCCAGGCTCAAATTCTTCACAGCACTACAGACCCTCCTCCTCAAAGGAAAAGAGGTTGGCCATCTGGTATCATGACAGGCCAGCGCTGGAGATTAAAAAAGCAACACAGCCCATTATGCAATGGGAAAGAACAGAAAGATGGATCTGGAGAAAATAAATGTGGAAAACTGACCTGAAGGCCTGCATGTGACTAATCCAAATTTCACAACCTTCTGAATTTTAAGTTCAATAATACATTTAAACACTTTCTAAATCTGGACTTTGTCAACCAAAAGATATGATCTGTGCATGAAGTTTATTCACAAGAGACAAAAAGAATTGATGCTATGCAATGAGTAATGCAGTTACTCACAGTTCTTATTATCCAGTGTCCTAAGCAGGAGAGAGTATGAAAGTGATTAATGAAAATCAAGCCCTTTTGGATGCAAATACCAAGGCAATTGTTGAAAAATAAATTTATGATCAATTACTGCAAATACAACAGGTAGTTCAAGAAGAATCACTTCTTAAAATTCTGAATTTTAGTAACAGTGACAGTGTCAAAGAGACTGAGAAAACCTTGCTTCTACCAGTAAACCGACTTAAAAATAAATGACTGATAGAGGTTGAATTGAATAATAATTGCAGTTAAGTAGTCTAATATGACTGAAGACAATATGTTCTTCAACAGAAGAATTACCTACTTATTCAGTATTGTGAAAAGACAAATCAGATATAAAAGCTGTTTCTCAACATCAGTAATATTTATCTAAACAGAAAAAGTCCCCAAGCTAAAAATGGCACTAACAATTATACGCTTCTGTAAAAGAATTGCAGACAGATTACCATTTAAAATACACCAAGCTTTTAAATTCTGGACATGATACTTAGTGTGAATTCATAGATGAACTGTAAGACACCCCACCCCGTTACGCACACTTTTGATTATTCATTATGCTTTCTTAGGGCTCTTAATAATTGTGATGGTCTAGTTTGAGGCAATTTATTCACAGACCTTATATCTAAATATCTTATAGCTGTATCTCCCTTTATTTATGAACAGTTTTCCCCCTGAAGTTTTTCAGGAAATGAAATGCTGGGATTGGAAATCTCCAGAAGTGGCTTGACAAAAAACCCCAAATAACTGTGCCACAAATCATACCAGTTTTGTGTGTCTTTATACTGAATCCTTACTTGGCTCCTCAGTCAAAATATATCTAAAGGGCTTGCAGGCCTGAGATGGTTCTTTGTTGAAACTTAATTCCACATTGCATATGGGTTTTAAGAAGAAAAAATGCGATCAAGGTAATTATTCAAACCTGTGTGCTGTAGTGTATAAGGAAAATAACTGGATTTCACATGAATCTGGCCTGGTGTAAATCCCACTAGCATAATTGCAGAGAGGCCAGAAGATCACCAAGTGAGGCAGTTCATCACTCACTCATCACCATACTACCATATTTAAATTCTGCAATAACCCGTTTTCTTGTTATATAGGGCAAGAAGATATTTTGTCATTTTTTTGGTTTTAGAATGTTTCAGATTCCTCTACCAAACTGGGAAAAAACCCAAGAACCTCAAAGAGAGCAAAATTAAACAAACAATCTCCCTCCCCTACAAATATAGCTTTAGAGTAGTTGAAATGCTTGCTTTTAGATGCTCATCTTTTTCATTTAAAAAAAAATCTTACTTTTCACTGTAATTACATTTCAGAAGGAAAGTGTTTCTGAAATGAAAAAGCAGAACACTTCTTTTTGAAGATACTGGAAAAAGATATGAAACAAATGTCAAATTTTTTGACTTGGAATAAAATACTGAAAGCAATTCTTTGTCATAAAAAAGTACGGTTTTGACAAATTGGCATTTTCAAACTAAAAAAAAAAAAAGTCTTTCTTGCAAATAACTTTCAGCTCTACACACCTCCAGGATGCACCAATAAGCTGATTCCTATGTGATTGTGTACCTGAAATGTTTTTCTTCTTGATTGTGTCTGGAATACTAAAAGAGGAGTACCAGAATATGTTTCTTGTTAAATAGACTAATTTCCTGTGCTATCCCCGTTACTTTTTTGATATATATTCAATTACACATCTATTACTACATGCATTTCAATTATGGAGGATGATACCACAACTTGAAGAACTATGAACTGAGATCTTAATCAGCCAACTAAGTACCTGTCAAAATAACTTGTAAGTATAATGAGTTAATTTTTTCTCCATACTTAGAGCTTCATGCCCCCAATAATTGCAGTGTTCAAGTGGAAATGGGAGCTGCATGTGGCTCTGTATCCCAACAGCAGCCAGCAGGTCACAGCAGATTGCACAAGTGCCTGGGTAGATTATCTCAGAGCGAGCTGGCCTCTGCTTCCCCATGCTCTTGGGTAAAACATCAAACATTGGAACCAAACAGAAGCTGGAATTTTCCTGAACAGGAAAGCTGGGGGAAAAAAAATCTGCCAATTTTCTACCCTTGTGACTTTGGAATTCCAGGAAAAAGGTCAAAACATCCCAAACAAATTTTTCAGGCACTCCAAATGTGACGTTGATGAGGTGGTTTCACAGTGACTACTGAACTCTGATGCATCCCAGGACAGATTCTTGATCTTGGCAGGGATGGGAAGGAGCTGGCTGAAGGCAAGCTGTGCCCAGGACACCCTGTCCTCCCTTGAGCCACAGAGTACTTGGATCTTTGCCATTCTTTTTTCTATATATGCAGTTTATAGAGTTTGACTGCACAGGAAAATCGGATGTCAGTGGCTATTGCACTCCTTTTTTCCCTCTTTCTGCTCATGGAAATTTCTTATCAGACTGATGCACAAAATGGCAAGCACAGCAGCATGCTGTCAGAGCTGGTAGGCTGGAGGAGCTGAGGATGTCTTGTCATATGTCATTTTGGACAAGGGAGAAATGGCACAAAGCAGCACGGTTAAAAGGCAATTTTCACATAAAGAACTCAGGGAAGAAAACCTCACAACAACAAATGGATTGGAAGTTGGAGGGAACACCAGTCAGTCAACACAGACACGTATTATTTTCCGTGGAAATACAGCTGAAGTGGAGGAGGGGATGGAGGACCAGAGTTTGCTGAGACCAGAGCAGATGGCTCAGGCAGTAAGAGGGCAGTGCCACCCTGTCAGCAATAGAACAATTTGTAAGGTAATCTTAGAGTGTGACCTCCTATCTACTTGTCCCAGTCATGTGATAAAATAAGAATAAACCTTCTTTATAAGTGATGCTTTGTTGTCATTTATCTATTAACTTACACAAATATGATTATAGCTCCATAAACATTGTACTGTGGCTAATGATAAAGCTGCAAAATGTGTGCCAAAGGAAGAGGTGAATGATATTTTAAAGCCACTAAATCTTTCCTGTTGAGTTTTATTTTGGAACTGATTTCTTGTCATTATCATTGTTATTATTACTTTATGTTGTACCTTGTTATTGTATCTTTATGACTGTGATATATAGAGCTTGTCACAGAATAAAAAGATGTCCCTTACCCCACAGAAGGTCACTGTTTATATTCAAGACAAAGATTATCAACAACATCAGAGAGATGAAGAGGCTTCTTCAAGCAAACATGCTCTAATTGGCAAGATGGGGGAATTTCAGATTGCCAAAAAAGACAAGCTTTTCTACAGCTTATTAGGCAAAGGAAAATTAGAAGTATTCTGAATGGAAGCAAGATAAAGCAGGTGTTTATGGCATTATGTTCACAGCATGGAAGAGAATGGAAGAAAGTTATCACAAATATGTTCAGAATTTAGCAAGCAGGATATTGCAAACAGTACAGTGGTCTTTGAAGAACTGAATGACAGGTGGCAGGCAGAGTAGGATCTGGCCATGACAGGCTCTGAAAATAGACACCTCACTTAAGATAAGTGAGTTAAGAGAATCAAGATGCAAAGACATGGGAAATAATAGGAAAGGGAGAACACTCTGAATAGGTAAGGGGGAAAATGTATTTATCAATTCTGGGGAAAAAACATCTTGCAACAAGTAAGACAAGCTGATAACGAGAGCTGTAAAAGAGAATTAGCCATGTGGATGGATATTGCAAGCATGAACTTGATGAAATTGGTGCTCAGGATGAAGTTCAGAATGTCAGGAGATGCAGAGAAGCTATAGATGAAGTTGATGGTCAGGCTAGGGACCCAGAAATGGCTACTACCTGAAGGAATTAATAATAAGGTAGTAATAAATCACTCTGCAAATTATGGGTGAAAGTTTCATATCCATGAGGAGGGGTCAGAGAAACAGGCTGAGATTTTAGTGTGTATTAACAGAAGAAAGCTAGTTAGAGACAAGGGCTGTCTTGTTGGGGACTGAATGAAAATCCAAGGGAAGACAGTAGAGCAACCAGAAAAAGGCAGTGTTTTTGGAGGGATAAGTCAGGAAAGATACACCTGTAGCAAAAATGCCAATCTCCTCTGGGAGGAGTCAGTGAGTAAGAGCTTAAGGAGATGGTGTAAAAGACAAAAATCACCTGCACAAGAAGATACAAAGAAAATTTAGGAGTAAGGCTCTTTCCAAGGGGCAGGGCAAGAGATGATAGCTGGAGGAGGCAAGTAAATTTGAAAGAAAACTTTGAGATGGATAAGAAGTTTTGTGCACGTTGAGAAAAGATGTCCATGGATGTGTGAGAAGAAAGGGTAAGTGTAAATGAAGGGATAAGAAAAGTTCTGGGATCACCAGTAAGGATTTGGCAGGAGAAGTGAATTTTAGCATTGTCTTAGGTACTCTATTCAATGTTTATGGAGCTATAATCATATTTGTATAAGTAAATAGATAAATGACAACAAAGCATCACTTATTTATAAGGTTTATTCTTATTTTATCACATTAGGTACTCCTTAGTGATTTATTATTCATGGGTTTGTAAGCTGCTGAACTTAACCACTATCCAGTTTCCCCCCACAAAGCAGAAAGAATAATAGAAGTTTTTGAATAAGTGAATCAAGAGTTTTGCTAATTTTCTTTCCAATTTAAAGTCAAAGGGGGGGTCAAAGGAAGAAGTTTGTAGAGGATGACAGAACCAGTATATTTGATTGCTTGTCGCAATTTAAAGGTCAGTCATGATGCTGGATTGTCAGAAGATTAGATCTTACACATGAGAAATTGAAATGACAAAATTACTTTTTTTAACTCCACACAATGGACATGACAGACTCTTCCGTGAGCTGAGTGCCATCATTTTGCTGTTGGCTTCATAAAAATTTCTTTATTGGAGAAAGAAATTAGGAGGGCTTAGATCAAATTACTATGGCTCTAAAATCATGTTAAAGGCAAAGGTGTTTTTCTCTTGAAGACCAAGCGTTGCAATGATAAAATTAGTGGGGGGTATACAACTGATTTCTAAATAAAAATTATCCTCCATGGTTTAAGGCAATATCTGCATTTTACCAGATCATCTGGTAGGTAGAGAGATCCAGACAATACTGATTAATCTCTTTCAAGTTGGGGCGAATTTCCACTCCATGCTGACCTCTGTATCACCATCTCTTGGTCCTTGACCTTATGGAAGGCTGATGAAGTAGTACCCCACATCTTTTTAACTGCTTTGAAGCCAGGACAGAAACAGGAAGATTCAACGGGGAAATGGAAGAGAAATACTAGATAAAGTCAAACTTTTAGAGGTCTGAATTAAAGCAGTGGTATCATACATTTTTGGGCGTGAATCCCTTCCTTACCTAAACATAAATATGTTTTTCTATTTGAGATGCCTTAAGTACAGCTCTGTCATTTTGCTGTTGGTAGTGTGTGCATGGGCTTCCCTTAGGTATGGTGCCATGTTTGCCAGTCCTGATGGAGGTGTCTGATGCTCCATGAAGCCTCAAAATCTCCAGGGTAGATATGTGGACAACTGAGCAGAGCCCCTTCAGTCTGTAAAAGGAGGGGAATATGGATCTTTCATTCTGGGACAAAAAAAAATCCCAAAGCCAAATTGCATTTTGAAATCAGAATTTTTCTTTCTATATTCATTTTCTCTGTCCTTTTCCAGAAAGAAATTGAAGATCTATGTTTTCTTTTTTTTTTTTTTTTTTTTTTTTTTTTTTTTTTTTTTTTTCTTTTTGGAGGGGCAGGGGGGGATACTATGCTGGTTTACTCTGAAATATAATGGTCATCAGGATTTAAAGTTAACAGTAAAGCAGAACATGTTGTTTGCCATTTCAATGCAGTTTTATTCTCACATTTTAGACACCTAATTGGCACTTCTGGAATGTGACATTCTCAGACTGGCCCATTCACTAGGTACTTCTCTAGTAGTGCCTTTTCCTGTTGTTTGATCATAAGAGGAGCCTACATAGACACCAAGTCCTACAGATGATTGTTTTGGATAATAAGAATTAAATAACTGGCTTGGATTCTTTTTTGTTTCTCCAACCACAAATATCTATAGCAGAGATATTTATTTCTGAATTAATTACATTAGACTCCATTTGTGCTCACGGGGGAAATAAGGACACAATTAATTTGACCTATTTTGCTCTAATCTCATTTGAGTAAGATAAATTTTGTCCTAGAGGTGCCTATTAAAGGAACTTGTGGTGACAACAGCAGATGTAAATGCCCCTGCTCTAGATATCTTAAAGTGTCACACTTTAAATGTGCAAATAGATCTGCCTGTGGCCAGATTTCAGAGATTCATTAGGTCATTGTAAGATCTGATTAATTTCTGTCTTCCCTTTGTGCCTCCCTATGGCACATCTGGTTCGGCAGAGGGGACGTAGGTGGGCAGAGGGTCCACATCCAGGGACAGCTGCTGAAGAAAGATAAACCTGCAGGTGACCATGACCCTGATCAAAAAGGATTTGGTTAACATGGGAAGGATTCTCACTGTTCACTCCCACAGTTCGTACAAACCAAATGGGAAGTGCTGTCCCATGGGTGGCAATAAATGTTTCTAGGACAGTGGGGTAATGGAAGGCCTCTGGCTTGTGAGAGAAGAGAAAGGAAGCAGGCATTTTTGATGTGGATTTGATGACTGTGAGAAACCTGCTTCAGAAGACCCTCAGTCTGTCCCCAGATCCTTCCCCTTTCACTGGCTGTGCTGGAGATGCTTTTTCAACTCTCCTGGCTCTGAAAACCAGAACCCTCCAACAGGGCAGCAGAAGTAATTATTCTTCACTGTTTTTTTTCCCTTAATCAATTACCATTTGTGCCTACAAGACAAATTTAACAGCTCCAGCTGCCAGTGGATGCAAGCTGGAGAAAGTAATGAGCACATTAAACCTTTTAGACCTAAGCTGGAAACAGAATGTAGCCAGACTTAGGAGATCTCTGCCTCACATGGAATACAGATATAAGTGATTTGGGTCTCCTTCCTGTCTCTTTGCTCCTTTTGTATTTGTGGGCCTTCTCACTAGCAGAAAACAAGAGAAAACTTGTATGGAAGCACTTGTCTGGAGCATAAGGAAACAGTTTGAGATAAAATTGGGTTTTAGAGACCTGAATGGTAGCATTTGTCATGGAATTGCCCAGGAAAGAGCTCATTAATTGAAGAAAAGTGTACATTCTCAGGGGTATATCTGTAGAGACACAGAAGTGACTAGTATTTAAATACTCTGTGTGTTTAAAAGGGAGTTGTTAGTAATAAGAAATTGCCCCGGTGATCAAGCTCTTTCTACATTGAGATAAGCCAAACCAATAAGGAAAAGCATGCCTATGTAATATTTTTACACTCCATCAACCAGAGATTTCAGATTAATTTCTTCAAATTCACATTTGGCCAAGAGCCTACTTTGTTTCCAGCTGGATCAGTCCCCTGCACCAGGTCACTGTTGATTTTCAGGAGTAAGGCAAGAACAAGAGCTGGGTTTCAGCTGAGAAGAGAAAACATTTTCTTTTTGGCAACTGCTAATTGGCAGGGTTAATTAAACTTTTAATTAATGGTGGGCTGCCCTCCACAACCTCTGACATGCTTTTGTAAGTATGCATCCCTGAAACTCTTTACTACACTGTGATTTGTAGGAGTACCAGTTCTGGTGGGTGGGAATTGATTGGGACAGGGAGCAATGGGAGAGAATGGCAAATGTGTGTGCATTAGCCCAGAGTCATAAAACCCCTAAGGCTGGAAAAGACTCTTAAGATCATTGAGTCCAACCATTAAACATGGTGTTTCGAACCAGGTTTGTTTATACCATAATTAGAAACACTATCAGAGATTTAAACCACTGAAATTCCAAATGCAGTTAGTGTTCCTATTCCCATTTATAATTTTCCATTTTTCTCATTATTTTAAAAATAATGGTCCAAGGATTAGCAAAGTAAGCTGAAGTTTGTTTATCCTCCTCTTCCCAAGCATCTCATTGACTTCTAGTCCTACTCCTCTAGTCTTCTCTCTTTTTCTCCCAAATTGCTTAATGTGTTAGCAACCAAATGTGCAGAAGTCACTGTGAATGTTTCCTAGGACACCCTGGGGGTTTACATCCACAGGGGAGTTTTGTGGGCTGCGGACTGTCATGCTGTAACAGTGTTGGAGATTAAAATTAATTTACTTATAAAATTCTAGGAATTGTATAGGTTATAGTTTGATTGTAACTTGCTTACAGCTGAGCATGATCAAAAGTTAACGTGGCTGAACTTTAACTGAATTCTGTTTGTTTGCATGAGCAGCTGAGCAGGAGTATAAACAGAGAAAGACAGATGTCTCCAGATATAGGATGAGACACTGGAAGGCCTCAAGGCTGATAGAAAATAACAATTAATGGCTTCTCCATGTGGACATGGAGAAATAATCCTACGAGGTGTTAGAAGATCCCAGACCACAAATCTTCATTGGGCCAAGAGGCACATGCAAGGCACAAAAAGAGCACGTGGAGATTGGGTGCACAGACAGTATAAGGGCCCAGAGGTTTCTTTCTTTGGGATCCCTGTCCAAAGACAAACACCTTGAGCTGAATTAAACCAACTCACAAAACCTAGGGGCTGACCTCTTCCTTAACAACCAGAGTACCCCTGAGTGGGAAGATGTCTAGGGGTAAAATTAGACAATAAAATGGGAAGTTATATTCTTATTCTAGCAGAGTTTTAAAAGTACAGAAATTATAGGATGAAATGCAGTTCCTGAACCCTGGCTGGAATGCACCTGGCATGCTCAAAACCTCTTCCGCAATGACTCCCCACACTCTCAGTGTGCAACCTTTAGTGTATGTTAAGGGGGATGAAATGGGCATGGAGTGGAATGCAGTGGAGGCACAGTTGCCAGGCTGTGTTGAAATCCTTGCAGGAATGAGAACTGGATGGTACCAAGTAGCTGATAAAACACAGAGCAGCCGTCAGCCAAAGGAGATAGGAGAAGATCCCTCGTTGCTGAACCAGCAACTGTGGTTTGTCACTGTCCTTGGATGAACTTGGCTCATTGTAATCTAATTGAAACACTCACACACACCTCAATCCCAAAGTTACCTGCCTCAAGGTACAACCACCCCTCACTGAGCCCGCACTCCATATTTTATTTACTATAGCTTTAAGACCAAAGTGAGAGAATTTTACACAAAGCAACAAAGATATGACTAAGAGTCATAAAGTCGCTAAGAGACATAAAGTCACAAAGCTGCGACTAGAGTCACTCAAGCTCCACCTAGAAGTCAGTTAAGAATAGGCAGAAGTTCAGGAAGACTTCACTCTTAACTTCTGGGATCAGTTGAATGGGCTGAATCTATCTTTTCCCCTTTAGGGACTACTCTCAAGTAAGAACCCTATTCTGTGTGTGCTGAATGGTTATCTTGAGTTATTTTTGTTGGTTACTAGAGCTTGTCTGTGTATTGCTTTGAATGTGTTTTTTGCAGTCAGTTACTATCAGTGGCAATCTTCAACACTTAGCCTGTCACAATTTCAGTGTGTGCATTAATTAACAGTGTTAAACTGTCAGGGTGAGCCCTTCAAGGGTGCTGCCAGTCACTGGCAGTGGATAAGGTACTCAGCTAAAAGTGTGGGGACCCAGGAGAGGGTTTCTGTTTTGCTGTTGGTGTGTGTCCTGACCATCCTTTCATGTAACACCTCGCTGACCTGGGTTAGGTAGCTCAGGTACTGTGGATGGTGTGACTGCACTGCAGAGCACAAGCTGCTCTCACTGGTCACATGCCCACATTGTTGCAGTCTGCTGCTAAAAGCTGTAATTAATGATGCTAACTTTTATTTATCCTTCAAAGAGTTTTGGGAGTGAGGGAGAGGAAGGGCCTGTAGGTGCAACTAGAAAAACTTTTGGAGACTGTCTGGGAGGAAAGGCTTGGTGGATTTTGCAGCTGGCTCCCCTGAGCTCTTGGTTCATTGCCTTAGAAGTAAACTCAAACAGAAAAGGGCTTTTCCAGTTCAATGACTGCTTTGGAAAAAGTGAACGTGACTTTTGGCTCTCATTTTAGTTCCCAAAGAACACTGAGGAGAGAAAGAAGAGCCTAAGGATCACCACTGGAAGAGATGACAAATGACTCCCCTGTAACCAGGGCAAATACCAGGCTGAAGGAAAGAAAACTCAAAACAACTCACATGAATTATCCCTTTACATTTGTCCCTCAGCAACATCCTACAATTTTAACAGATTTTTTTTTAGTTTTCCATACCCATGAAGTTTAGGATCCAAGTAGATCCATTTTAAAAAAGTTTATCTGAAAGTGGATTTGGTGCACAAGCAGTTGGTTGGGATTCTGGGAGCATGTAGGAAACCTAACAGGAAAGCTCTGTGCTAGAGAATTGAATGACAATGAGCAGGACCAAGAGTAATGCCCAGGCAGGTATACATAAGCCTTCTTGATTTCCTTTATTCATAAGGAGCATTTCCTCTCTCCCTGGTGGAAAGATATTTGTAGTCATTTAAATAGAATGTTCTTGTAGGCTGCTTTCATTAGTGAAGCAAGTCAGTGGGTACCTTTAGCACACTGCTGGTGCATTTCCTTGAGGCACAGAGTACTTGGCTAAAGTTACAGTGTAGTCCAAGACCTCCCAACATACCCCTCTCTCTAAAATGACTGTACCCCAGTGTGCATTCATTGCAAATCTTACCATTCCTACATTGGTACTGAAGCACTGCACTATATAAGCCAAAAAGTTTCTTAGTCTGTATACCTGAATGAAAAAAATGTTAGATTACCTTTGCTATATCTGATCCTGAAGGAAAATTGCCAGAAAAACATATGCTCATCACAGTTCTTTAAGGGGTTTATACTATCACTCAACTATTTGGGATTTAGTAAAGTAAAATCATCTAAAGACTCCACTCTGTGGCACTGCACCAGATGGCATAGGTAAGTAGCACCATAAGAATGATGCAATTGCCCATTTATTAAACTCAGCTCATATTTTGGGGGGTCTTCAAGAATGATGGAACCTGATTAATTCAGATTGCCATTGATTGCTAGCCATTTAGGTTATTTATGTCCATTTACATTTAAAAAATACAGAGATTGCAACAGGGTAGCTGTAAAAAAACCTGCATACAGGTTCCAAATTCAAGTTGAAAAAATTTTACAGAGAGGCAATGCCATATATTAGGCCAGCTTAACAGGCTGGAAAGGACAGTCTCTCAGGTGTACAGGCTTTTATTCAAGCAAACTTCAAAACTCAGAAAGCCTTTCTGGGTTTCACAACTGGTATTGATGGGTCTGAGATATTATTACACCTTACCAACCAGGGAACAAAAGAACAGGCAGCTTTTCTGGAAGGCAAGCAGCTATACAAGTACTTATGGTCTTTTCCTTCAGGAACAAAGTTCATAATTTGGCCAGGGAAGCAGTAAAACAAAATCTTCAAATAGTGCCATTAAAAAACTTTCTTATCAAGGTGGAAAGGTTAATATAAGTGCCAGGGAGAGATCTTGAGAGTACCAGAAATACTCTTGAGGACATACTGCTCATCTTTGCCTCAACCTTGCCCTTAAGATCTCTCAGCTTTGATGGATAATCAACATCCCATAAGATGGGGGACAAAGACACACAGTGCTTTGTGGCAGCTGCAGGACAAACCAAATTAATTTTTTCTTATTCAAGCTGAAAGGGTATGACTCCTTCTTGTAAGAACAAAAAGCCCACAGAGAGAATGACAGCAAAAGTAAATGGGAAATGAGGAAGTTAAGGAAATGCTTGCTGAAATTCAGGGGAGTCACAGGAGGTTCCAGTGTAGAGCTCTTCTTATGAAAAGAGTAGTACAAACAACTGGATACTTAGAAAGTTGCAGACAAAACAGGCACTGCTTTTCAACAAAACTAGCTTGTCTTTCAACTTGATAATTTTTATGAGCAGGTAGTTGAGAGTGCTCAAAGAGCTCTCAAAATACCTGTGGCCAGGTGTTATTATCTCCCTTTGGAACTCAGCAGGTAGAACTCTGGGACAACAAATCCAGAGCAACTGTGTTATATATCATATCCTTAATCACCCACAGATCTCTGGAAATATTATTACAATAGACTGCTGAAGACTATGTTAAGAGCATTTGGTAGTGAGCCATGGAAGCGTTGGGAGCAAGCCTGAGGCTGGCTAGCACTAAGGATCAGCTAACAGGCCTGGTCTGTCCAAACAAAACCCTCACATTTTCTGTGGGTGATCAAGTCACTGTACTACACGTAGGGAAGTGGATGGGGAAAGTGATGTGGATTTCTTCTCACATGGGAAAAGGCAAACCCAATCATGGGATTGTGTTTGCTCAAGCAAAGGTGTGGGTCTACTTGGTGGGTAATGTGGAAGGCTGGGGAGACCCAGTGTATGCCTCAAGGGGATTTAACCATGGGGGGAAAATAATTTGTGGTGTTAAGTTGCAGGAGAGTGTGACAGTGACCTGGGCTGGGCTGGCCTGGTGTTGGTTCCCAACGAGCAAGTGTGCTGCTTCTCCTGTCCTGAGCACCCATCCTGATGGAATGGGGCCCAAGTCATGCATGGCCTGTTTTTGAGCATCTGAAGGGGTGGTGGAAACTCATGAAGTGGGAAAATAATATCTATCTGTGGAAGGATGGGGGATAGTAGTTAATTAAAATGTATTATTATGTGTGTTAGGCATAAGGATGGTTTAAGAAGGTAATTTTAATTGTATGTGTGGATAAGAAGGGATTTCAGTAATGAGAAAACAAATACATTGGAATAGTTAGAAAAGACATAAAATTATATGGGGTCTGAGTATGACACAAATGATGAGAAGTGAGGTGTGCATTTGATCTGGCTGAGATGGAGTTCATTTTACCTTAGCAGCCCTCAGTGCTGTGTTTTGCTTTGGTAGCTAGAAAGGTGTTGATAACACGCCAGTGCTTTGGCTGCTGCTGAGCATGGCTGGCACAGCATCACTGCTGTGTCCCCAGCATTCCCTCAGCGTTAGGGTGGGGGTGGGCAAGATCCTGGAAGGGGACACATCTAGGCCAATTGACCCAAATTAACCAAGGGAATATTCCATACCATATGAGTTTAGATGAGATATAAAAGCTAAGGAAAGGATGAGGAAGTGAGTGGCGACATTTGTCATTTACAATGTTTGTATTCCAGAACAACCATCACATGTGTGGAAGCCCTGATTCACAGGAAGTGGCTTGATCTTCTTGCTGATGGGAAGCAGAGAATAAAATTGTTGGGATTTTTCTTTGCTGGAGCATGTGTAAACTTTCACTTTTGCTTAATAAACTGCCTCATTTCAACCTATGATTTGTTTTCCATATTTTCTTTCCCTTTTCCCGCTGGGAAGGGGGAGAGAAAGAGAGGTTTTGTGGGCACCTGTGTCCAGCCAATGTCAACCCACCACACTGATGAATGTGTAAACAAAATTATAAGGCCATTAAAAAAAAGAAGCACCATCCTCATAGAATCACAGAATGACTTGGTTGGAAGAGGCCCTCAAGATCATCAAGTCCAACCCATGCCCTAACACCTCAACTAGACCATGGCACCGAGTGCCATACCCAGTCTTTTTTTAAACACATCCAGGGATGGTGACTCCACCACCTCCCTGGGCAGACCATTCCAGTACTTTATCACTTTTTCCATGATTTTTTTTCCTTATATCCAACCTAATTTTCCCTTGACACAGCTTGAGACGGTGTCCTCTCATTCTGTCAGTTGCTGCCTGGAGAAAGAGACCAACCCCCACCTGCCTACAAACACCTTTCAGGGAGTAGTAGAGAGTGATAAGGTCACCTCTGAGTCTCCTTTTCCCCAGGCTAAGTTCCAAAATTAAAGCTTTCTAGCAGCTCCCAGCACTCACCCTCATCACTGTCACTGTCAGAATTGGGTGTGGTTCCTATTCACATGACCTGTTTCCGATCTGGAGACTGAGCAAAATAAAGAACAGGCTCCCACTCCCTTGCAGAGGAAGGGCAGATAGGGGTAAAGAAAGGAAGGAGCTGAGGGAAGTGAGATAAGGCCTGTGCAGCTAGAGCAAAATACACAGTCCTGTGAGCAAATTAAAACTGAGCTCGTTGAGGATTTACATTTTGAGGAAAGTATTCCTGTGTGAATGCTCTGGTTTCTAATCAGAACTGAAGTAAACCACCAGTCCTCTTTCTGAAATATCTAAAAGTATTTCTTCACTTAGCTCCTTATTATCATAAGGTACGGGGAGAATTAATGTTCTTAGGAACTCTTCTTTCCCACGTGGCTGAAATTACTCAATTCCTTCAAAACATTACCAGGAAAAGACAGAAATATTTTTGCAACACCATTATGTGCACCACATTTGCCATGGAAATTGGGCTAAAATAAGTAAATCTTTGCTTCATTTGGATGTTTTTCTGTAAGAAATCTGGCTCATGATATTTTGGAGTTCTCCTCTTGCCCAAAGACAAGGTTGTGCAAAGGAACATGTAAGTTTTTCAAAGGCTTAATGAAACAGAAAGGCTTAATGAAACAGCTTTGGAGGGTGTGGTGTGGGGGGGTGTCCTACAAAGTCAGTGCTCATGGAGGGACCACACCAGCTATCCAAGCTTCACAGATCTGTGCCACTACTCACACCTACTCTCTTCATATTGCCCGTGGAGAACACACTCTTATACTGTAATTATGAAACCTGAATACTGATCTTCCTCCCCACATAACTGTGGTTAGTAAAACTCATCTGGTATCTACCTGCATAATTATGCTCCCATGTAACTTATAAGTGGCCCATCTCACTGGGATAGTGATGCAGAAGTGGAAGAACTGGCATATGCTTACTTCACAGAAAGACAGAGTTGGTTAGGGTTGTAAAAGACCTCTGAGGTCATCAAGTCCAACCTGTGACCAAACACCACCATGTCAGCTAGACAACAGCACTAGGTGCCATGTCCAGTCTTTCCTTAAACAGCTCCAGGGGCAATGTCTCCACCACCATCCTAGGCAGCCCATTCCAATGTTTATTCGTTCTTTCTGAGAAGAAATTCCTCCCAATGTCCAACCCAAACCTCCCCTGTCACAGACTAAGGCTTTGTCCTCTTGTCCTGTCACTAGCTGCCTGGAAGAGACCAACCCTGATCTGGCTTCACCTTCCTTTCAGGGAGTTGCAGAGAGCAATAAGGTTCCCCCAGAGCCTTCTCTTTGCCAGGCTAAACACCCCCAGCTCTCTCAGCTGCTCCCCACAGGACTTGTGATCCAGACCCTTCCCCAGCTCTGTTGCCCTTCTCTGGACACGCTCCAGCCCCTCAATGTCCCTGAAGTGAGGGGCCCAGAACTGGACACAGCACTCGAGATGTGGCCTCACCAGTGCCAAGTACAGAGGAAAATCCCTGCTCTGATCCTGCTGGCCACAATTTTTCTGATACTTTTGAGCACTGGTAGCAATTCTTTCTGTGTGGAACACTTCTCATAGTAAAAAGCCCCACAGCATGCTGGAGCATGTTAGTTTAATGAATCTTGGGGACCAGAATGATGGTTGGGGTATTTTGAAAAAATATTAAAAAAACAAAACAAAACTGGTTGAAAACTTATTCCAAGAATAAAATCTCCCAAGGTTTTATTCCAGGAATAAGCTTCTCAGTCATATCCAGTAACAGGAAGCTGAGTCCTCTTAGAAACTATCATTACACCTTTGGTCAGAGAAATCCTGTAAAGCTCTTGGATCCACCCTAAAGTCCTCTCTGGGGTCAAACAACAGTATTTTGGGTTCTGAGATGTCACATCTTTTGGGACTTTTGTCTTCAAACTCACAAATAAGTTTCCAAAAAACTCCAAGGAATATTTGGGGCAAAGTGGAACTCTGCTTTATTACGTTTGAGTGAAGATGCTGTTCCCTTCTAGCAATGTGAATCATACTGTGTGTGCAGTAGTATGCATAACCTGAACTGTGATCTTGCTGATATGTGCCAACCTCAGAGAGTTACTGGCAAGAGACAAAATTATTGGGAGAGGGAGAAAATGTGGGCAGTGAGTGGCGGGAAAAGGGAGTGAGAAAGATCTTTGAAAGTGTTTCCCTTCATTATTCATGTGAGAAATATGCCATGTCTACATCCCATCTGCTTTTGCCAGGAATACATAAACTGTGTTTCATAGAAACAAGTACCTAGTAGTTGTGGTTTTGTTTCAGTACATCAATAATAGGCTTTTCTAAACATTTCACCATACAGAGCTGGCATTGCAGAAAATGGTTACTAACGTCAGTCAAGCATGTTTGCACTCATTCTTATGTCACAGGAAATCACAGTGGATATGTCTGTACTGCAGGCAACTACTCTGGAACATGGAGGTACTTCAGCTCAAGTCAAGTCCAGTTGAGACAGCTGCCCAGCACAATTGCAAAGAACTCAGTGAAAACACGAAGTCATAAACAACACAGCTTCTCACTCTGAAGGGTGAATTGAGTTCAAAGTAGTGGACTAAAACCACGGTGGTCTTTCCACAAGGCATTGCAGTGGAATCAGTATGGGTTCTTGGCAGATAGAAACCACAGGGCTTGAAACATTGGCCACTCCCAAGGTGGAGTCAGGGGAATTTTAGAGTTGGCTTTGCCTCATTTAACCTTAAATCATTAACAGGGCAGTGTTTAGACTCAGGTAATCATCTGTGGCATGATTCACTTGCCTACATATAATCATAAATGCCATATTAAAAATCCTAATGTATCCTCCTGCAGCCACTTTTAGGGAGTGTGAATCATCTGTACAGATGCAGTGCATCCCTCCAGTCAGTGAAGGCAGAAAGACATCTCTAATGTAGGAGTAATCCCTTGGTCTGCATGTCTGTGTGAGGCACAAGTCAGGGATGTGAACACAGACATCCAGTGCTACCTGAGATGCCCAGAGTATGCCTACATTCTCACATACCCAAGTGCTCTAGGAAATCTCCAGTTTCCTAGTGAACTGAATTGTATCCAGAGAGGAACGGGACGAGTTTCTGCCCAAAGGTGCCTATTGTCTCACCAGCTGGAAAGGGAGACTAAACAAATGGTTTAGATGGGTTTGGCTGCCTGAAATTGGGTGAGATGAATCCCCATGCATATGGTAATGCAGGATTTGAAGGCAGAGTAGTGTCAGTGCCAGAAATTGGACACATCATGTGGGTCACCATGGCAAACCACATCCTCAGCTCCACAGCTGCTTTAGCCTTTGAACCCTTACTTTTAGAAAAAGATACTGGCCAAAGAAGGCTCCTCACCCAGTGAGTTCAATATAAGGGACATCACTCTTAGCTTAAGTTACACACACAAACACGGGGAAAACCTACCAAGATCAAAGTGTAAAGAAAGGGAGAACTAGGTTGGAAAAGATCCAGACATTTCACTAATGAGGCTATTCCACCACTGATTGCATTAAGTGCAGTAGGGTTTCAGTTGTCAGGAGCATAATTTGAGCTGAAGGACAGTCTGGGACACAGAAGCTGCCAGCAAGTGAAATCTGGGCTCTGAAACTTCCCCATCAAACCATGTCACCAGCTGACCTATGGGGGACAACTTCATACCAAATAGGAAATAGTAATGAGTACTAGAGTTCCTCTGCTACAGTTCTCAGGAGTATATGCATGATAATTGCTCACCTTTTATAATAATTCTGTTTATTTATTGCTACCATACTAACACCTACCAGTTTGCCTGATACCTACAATATGCTCCTTCCTCCTATGGTTATTAGTGCAGACCTGAGTGAAATTTAAGCGTGAGATCCCAACAATGTGCAACACAAAACCCCTTTTTTTGTTGCCCTGTCCATGAATTTTGGAGAAATTTGATGGTGGAGGGACCAGTATTTGGCCTGATGGAAGAAAATACCAATGACTCATATTTGCCATGTCACCAGCAGAGTCAAGAGAAAACAAAATAAACATGAAGCAAGGAAGCTTGGCAATAACAAAATGCATATTTCTCTACGAACCCAGATTGGACTGACTGGCATATTGGACATCAGGAAAACACTGATGGTAGTTCAAAAAGTAGTGCTAATGGTAGTTTTGTTCAAGTGAAGCAGGAAGCTCCCATCCTGAGTGTTTCATGTCTGTTCTGGAGGCTATCTGCCAAATGTAAAACTCCAGTTCTCTAAGGTAAATTTTTATCACAGCAAATATATTTTGACCAGTATCAAGTAGATGCAGTAGTTGCATTAATTCCCAGCCTAAGCATCTTTGTTGTATTTCAGTGTGCCACTCACCACTGTAGCATTCCTCATTCAGAAATAGGGAAGACTCCTGACTTTGTCTCTCCATGCCTAGAGCACATTATAGTTCCTTTGGGATAAAGATCTGGCTGAAAGCCACTATGTTGTCATTATTTCATTATATATTCATCATGCTTAGTTATCCACAGTGCTTTGATGTATGTCAGGAGACTGTATGCTATGTCCCTGCGATGGTACTTGTCAGAAACATCCAGTTCACAGCTGTCATATGGTATATGCCATCTGCTTAGACAGCTGGGCACTGAGCTGAACAAGAGCAAAGAAAAGGACAAGAAGAAGTCAGCAAGATTTGGAGGAGAGACTAAGCTTAAAAGACTTTTCCCTTCTGTACATATGCATGATACAGGAATACAAAAATATTCTAGTCTCTCCACCAAAAAAATGAGCAGTTCATCTACTCTTTATAAGTAGATTCAATCAAGGGACTACTTCAATTTGCCTTTCAGTGATAGGACTAAAGCAGTGGCACAAAAAAAACAAACTTAGAGAAAAGGTATTGGTAAAAAGCAAGTAAATTCTGTGAAGAGTTAAGTATAAAATACGGATTTTTTTATGGCTTGGGTTACAAAATGGCCTTTGGAAGAAACTCAGCAAGTGTGAGTTGGATACAGAAAAGAAAGGTTAGAGTACTCAGGGTGCTTTCCATGACAGCCAGCAACAGCAGACTCCACTGGGATCAGCAGCAAGGCAGCAAGAGGCAGTGCAGGATCCACACAGAATGTTGCATGTTGCTCATCCAAGGTGCTTCTCACTCACTGTACAAACTTAAGGGAAGGGAATTTGAGGGGGTTTTAAAATGAAGATTATTTTTTTTTAGAAGCAGGATTAGGTTGGGAATGTTTTCTCCCTTCTGCTAGAAATCAATAAAATGAAGTCAACATAAAGAGAAAGTTCCCTGACAAAAATTTGAGAATTCATTACATTTATTTTCATTTTAAAATTGACTTAATTATTATTACTAATACCATTAGTGCAATTTGTTGAACTTTGGACAAAAATAAGTCTTTCTGGGGTTTTCATTACATTTATTTTCATTTTAAAATTGACTTAATTATTATTACTAATACCATTAGTGCAATTTGTTGAACTTTGGACAAAAATAAGTCTTTCTGGGGTTTTTTTTTCAATTCCAGAAATATGTGACATTGGAACTACATAAAATCTTCCTGAACAATGAGGGTTTTGCCAAACTAGAATTTTCTGTGGAAAAAAAGAGATAATTTTCTAACTTTACATGGAACTTTTAAAGAAATAGCAACTCCATATAGAAAAGAAGCATCCAGTTTAACCAGATCATAAACAACATCTGGCACAGAGACCTGTCAAAATGTAGTTCACCTTAGGGGAAAACTGTCCAGATGCAGAGATATGTTTGTCTGTATAATGACATCTGTTGTGCAAACCAGGATTACAAATTCAGATCTGTATCTGTTAATGGGCAAGACAAAAATTAAGCTGAACTAAAGGATAAGGAACAATTTAAGATTACAAGTTTAATTAAACAGGAGATAAATGGCTTTCCTCCTGAACAGTTGATTGAGAAATGGGATCTGATCAGAACAAAAAAGAAACGTAAACACATCTACATAAAGGATTTAGGAAAAATGAGCACTTGCAGCCCAAAAGCCAGCTGTGTCCTGGGCTGCATCAAATGTGTGGCCAGCAGGAAGAGGGAGGGGATTCTGCCCCTCTGCTCTGCTCTGCTCTGCTCTGTGAGACCCCACCTGCAGGGCTGCACCCAGCTCTGGGGTCCCAGCACAGGAAGGACATGGACCTGCTGGAGTGACTCCAGAGGTCACAAATATGGTCAGGGAGCTAGAGCACCTCACCTATGAGGACAGGCTGAGACAGCTGCTGATGTTCAGCCTGGACAAGAGAAGGCTCCAGGGAGACCTTAGAGCACCTTCAAGCACCTGAAGAGGACTACAGGGGAGCCTTAAATTGAAAGAGACTAGATTTAAGTTGGATACTAGTAAGAGATTGAGAGTGGTGAGGTACTGGCACAAGTTGCCCAGAGAAGTTGTGGATGCCCCAGCCTTGAAAGCACTGAAGGCCAGATCAGATGAGGCTTTGAGCAACCTTGTCTAGTAGAAAGTGGGGTGTTGGAAGCAGATGATTAAGGTTCTTTCAAACCAAAATCATTCTATATTCCTATGTTCCTATGATTCTATGAAACATTTAGTGGCTCAAGCAAAAGGTATTACTGGTGTATTGCAGGTGGATCAGTATGGATGTACCCTGATAGAGCTCCATGGCACCGTGATATTTGCCTAAAGCTTTGTGGACTAGCTCATACAAATGAAGGCCGTAAGCATTACATGAAATTTTTGCTGGAGGTTAAGATAAATAGCCACTTTTTTATGGTTATAAATTAAAAATCATAGCAATAAAAATCTTCTGCTAGATCAATTTATGGAAAAAGGAAAACACTAAACCTGGGAGGATCCACACAGAGAGTGCAAACTTGAGGTAGAAGACAACTAGCCTTATTTATATGGCTTATTTACCCTTGTCTTTAGTAATGGAGCAGATGAGAGGATGCTTAATAGGAATGAACACTCAAAAAGGAAAATTCCAGCTGGCAAGGATGAAAAAAAAATTGAAGTTCAGTGTGCTGAAACTTTTGGAGCAGGTAAATCTTCAGCCATGAAGTACTAGATTGTGAAATTGCAAGTGCTGCAGCAAAGCTTTTCTAAATGATCCTATTCATCTCTGGCTAGTGTATTAACATTAGAAATTGGCAGACACTCATATTTTGAAAAGAGGGACCCATGAAGTTACAGGACTATTAGCCATGTTCCCAGTGGAAGGTATTGGAACAAATTTCAAAAGAAAGACACTTAGCAAATTGGAGATAAGCAGAAAATATGATACAATACAACCTGAATTGACAGCAATAGATTTTGGCAGATGAAATTGGTATCTTTCTGTGAAATTTTGGACTATGTTCAAAGGAAGAAATGTGATGATGAATACAACCCAGTCGAGCTTCTGCTAAGGTTCACATACATTCCAAGGACAAATTATTAGTGCTTAAGGCAAAGACATGGGAAATTATTACATTTAGTTTTAGAGAAAGATCCGGCTCCAGAACAGGTAACAACAACTAACACTGAAGGAAGATGAAGCCAGCAAAAGGCTGGTTCTGAGCGCAGTGTGGTCACACTTAGCCATTGTGATAATTGCTCACAATAACAGAACATAAAATTATTATTATTATTATTATTATTATTATTATTATTATTATTATCACAAATATGGGAGATGATGTTAACAGAGAGGAAGGCTAGAATGCCATATAGGAGACATCTGATAATCTTGAGCAATGAAGCAATAAAAATCAGATTAAATTTAACATCCCGAGGTGCTAGGTCAGGCACTTAGACACTAATAAAAGGATTTGCTGTATGCTGGAGGCTGAACTGTGCTAATGTGAGGAAAGGAGAAAGCCCAGACTGGAAATAATCATTCACAATATGGCCATGAGTCATCAACATGATTCAGCCACACAAAGGTTGATGCAATTGTGTGACATATCAGGAATGATGCTTCCAGTACAGAGACAGATGAGAACAGTAAAGCAATAAAGATTATACCAGGAGCATGACACAAACCCAGCCACTTATACTCTCTGTGGTCAGCCACCATAAATATCTACGGGGTAAGGGCATCTAAACAGACCTTGTTAGACAAAGAAGAAAGAGGTAAAAAGGGGACCTGTAAATTCAGGCTGGAAATGAGAAATGCTCAAAGATGGTAAGATACTGAAGGGACTTCCAAAAATCTGTGTGCTGCTCTTGGCAAAAAAAGGCTGTAAGGTACTGCTTGCAAGGGAAACTCCTAGAGGCAGAGTGCTGGGTAACAAGGAGAGGCAGAGTAAGATGTGCTGATTTTTGCTGAAAAGTGGATCGGATCTTGATTTCAAAGCTCTAATTCTCATCTCAGACACTTTTCTGTGAGTTTCCTCGGGGAGGGAGTACTAGCCAGTCATAAGGTCTTTTTAACTCCACTAGAAGTGAGTGGTTGAAGAACCATAGCTCAAAGTGGTTTTATGACATATGAGGGCGTTTGAAAGTTTTTAACTCTTACTCCAGTTAAGCCAGGTATCTCCCTTCTTGATTATGCTTTGAGGATTAAACACTTTCCTTCTATGGCCTGGCTCAATCTAACCAAATACTCTTGCATGAGCCAGAGGCAGGGACAAATTGGGCTTTGGAGCTAACAGAGCAGCTTTTCCTGGTTTGTGGAAGGTTTTTGCTCACAAATTTTTCCCACAGATGCCATGCCCCTTCTCCCAGCTTCTCAGCAGAAAGTTTGACATGAAGCTGCCACTAAATTGCCAATAGTTAATTTTATGTTGTGTTCCCTGCACTAATTTTTTACTGATTTTGCTTTGCAAGGAGTTCATTTTGAGTCTCATGAGTGACAATTCTTGTCACAAGGAGCAGATTTCTGATTAATTCTTTCTGCTCTAGATTAATTTGAGTGACAATCATTTGTGACAATGATTAATCTTTCAAACGATTAGTGTGACAATTTTCTCCACAGAGACAAGCCATCACACTGGTGCTCTGACCTTGTTTTGTGTCTTTGGGAAAGTTATTGCTCTCTTAAGGTTTATTTTACCTATCTAGAAATCTATTTAAGTCATCTGCTGAGTTTACTACATATCTCAGGACATGGGAACTTAATAAACTGTGAAATGTGATTGGAAAACAATCTGGAATCTTCAATATAAAATAGGTAATAGCTGTAACTTTACAAATATTGTCACGGAAAGCAAAACAAAACATAAAAGAAAAATAAATTGCCTGTATTTTTTTCTGGAAGATTTTTACTAGTGTGCTTCTAAGAACTTCATTAGAAATTCAAAAATTTTTCACGAAATCCACATTTAAAATTTCATTAACAGAGTTAGTGAAGTGATCAGAGCTCTGCTCTAGCAAGTAAACAATATTAATTAGGCTAAGCAAAGTTAATCTGGTTTTCTTTTGGCAGAACTCCAATGCTGACTATTCAAATAATACTTGGAAAAAATACAAAGTTTAAAAAAATATTAATTTAAATTTTTAAGCATCTCATAAACATTGGTCCACATAGTCACTTTTGAAGCTTGCAGAATCTCTTCTTTACATTAAAAAATACCCATTATGTAGAAAGACAGGGTTATTCTTAGAAAAACACAGAGAGGGAGTGAGCAGCAAGATGAAGAAGGCAATGTTTTCTCTTAACAGGCTCTTGCTCTCTCCTCTGTTGTTCATATTTAAATAAAAAGATGTTGTGCAGTTTCCCTTCCCGTTCAAATGTTGGTGTCTAGAAGGTATCCAATAGCCTGCAACAGGCGTTGGCTCCAGAGTACACTTCACAGAACAGCAAAGTGTATGGGATTCTTCTCTAAAAATTACATCCACAGTGTCAAGAGCTCTCCAGTGAGGACTGCCTCTTGCAGGTGAGGAACTTCCCACAGATTTTCTACATCTGAGTTTTCAAAGTATTTTCTAAGAGGTAGATTTCATTGAACTGCGGGGTAGAGGCAGCAAGACCTAAGCTCAGCTCAAAACAAAGTGAGAAGGACCTGAAGGAATCTTTCCCAGCCCCAAGCACATGATGCTTGCCTCTCACTGAAAAGTCCTGTCCAAGGTAAAGGCTGCAGGGGGTGATGCCCTGCCCTGGCCTTCAGGAGCCCCTGATGGTGTTGTGCACCCCGAGTGTGCAGGGCAAAGCCACGTTTTTTGGGGGAATAAACTCCCATGCAAGAGCCTCATGGTCAAGGTTGTCTTTAACCCTAGGGAGGACCTAGATCTAGACTTCCTCCAGGACACACCCACCAGGTAGGGCTGATGACACCTCCACTGCAGACCACTGCTGGAAGGCTTGAGCTGCAGCTGGCTGTAAGTCCAGTCCCAAGTAGCTCAGGGCTCCTAGTCCTGGACTGGGAGAAAGGGGTCCTAAATCAAACCAGTATCCATCCCACTGGCAGAGTGGCCCCTGAATGCAGATGTTGCACATGCCTCTCTATGAATCTCAGTAGTTTCAGAGTTTACCTGAAATCTTTAATGGAAATAAGAGTCTTCTCTGGGAACCTGGAGTTAGGGGTAAGTGCTCCATCCCTACAGGCATTTGTTAGCGCTGCTTTCCTGAAGGCTTTTCCTGGAATAAGGTTATTACTCCCAGTAGTACAGTACAGTGTCACAAAGCTGGACAGGTACAGCAGTAGACCCCACTCTGAACAGCTCCAAAATGTGTGGTCAGTTTTGAGTTAGTAGGTTGCACAGTCTCTTCCTGGGTTAAATAACCTCCTGCAGCTAATGGGACTGTGTTGAAGTAAAAAAATCTCATGCCCAGTTACAAACCATGCAAATGGTAAAATAATAACAGAAAATACTGTGATTTGTATGATAGATCTGACACACACACACACACACAAAAACCCATGTTTTCAACAAACCAGAGGCTACAATCTGAAGGAAGCTATTTCTGTATCTCGGCTGAAAGTTAATGAGCTTGATGCAAAGTGTGAGCAAAGAAACATGGTAGGAAATTAAAATCTTTGAAGAATCATTAAGAGCAGACATCCAAGGTTTCCAAAGTTCATTTACACTAAAACTAATTTTCCGGTGTAAAGCCTTGGCAACCACTTTAAGCAGTAAAACATTGATGCTGCTGATGTAACCAAGGCACTCTAAATTAAAACTTTCCCTGTGAAATATTGTCTTAGCCCTTAATTCAGTTTAAAAAACCCAGCAATGTATCTCACACGTTTGAAATTCTGCAAAGCATTGTAAACTGCAGTTAAACAGGAGATTGCAGATTAAAACATGGTTTCCTTCATGAGGAAATTTTGATGGTATGGGGTTACTAATGGAGCTAAAGAACCAGACAGCAATAGCAGTGATCAGAGCACTGTGTCCAGGTCCAGGGTGACTTACAGGCTCTTTGTGAGGCAGTTACTAAAAGACAACTTCAAAGCTAAGGTGGATTGAAGCGAGATTATTCCAGAAGAGGATAGGGGATTATCAATTCCACAGTTTTAGGTAACAGTGACACACCTCTTGAATCTATATAGTATCAGAATGTACATGCTTAAGATAACAAAAGCAGAACAGATGCTGGAAATTCTCCACTTAAATGCTTTTCAGGAGAGGTGCCAAAGGTACAATTAAAACATTCATATGGTCATGTCCTCACGCAGGCAGTGTTTATACTAGCCGTAGTTCATGTAGGATGAGTGCTGAATTAAGACTTTGGTCTGCTTAACACAGACTCAGTGCCCTCACCTGCAGAAAAGACTGGTCAGTCATGCCATGGCTGACATCAGTGCTTAGGTCTATGGGCTCCTTCCCAGAAGGTGCTGATCCCAATTGCCAAGGAGTGTTAGAGTTTGTATATGAAGCTGAGCAACACACACCCTGTATTGTCACAGTGAGTGTGCAAAGCCTGGGGAAAGGAACACATTTAACTTAGCTGTACTTCAAGCAATGTTTCTAAATCTGGTATGTTTTGTTTTTCAAAACAAAGGCTATTTGTCTTTATAAAGGAGAATACTTAAAATATAAAGGTGAAACTGGCCAGACCTTTTAGCCTACTAATAAATCTTAAGAGATCTTCAGTGGCCAGAAAAGAGAAATTTGACTTCACTGTCATCTAGAAGATTGGCAGAGCAAAAGTCAGGCCTTTGTCATGCCATATAGTCTGTCTTGCAGCCTGTCTGCTTTCACTTTGCAGTAGTTAAAATGTCCTTGTGTAGTTGTCAGTGATTGTACAGAGAAATAATTCCAGTCCCCTTACAGTCCCTCCACACCAGACTATCACTTAGAAAATCAATTACTTCAAGGAAAAAGCTGTGGCTGTCATAAGACACAAAACAAAGACCATGCTATGTCAGCCAGGCAGAATTTGCACAGCCCTGGTTTGCCTTGCCCAGCTGCTGGATGTACAGTTTCTTAGGCTGCCCTTTAATTTCTTGGTATTCTGAGGCTTTGCAAAGATATATGCCAAATTCAGAAGGAATATAATGCTTGCTACCTTTTCATCAAAGTTTATGAGAGTAAGCCAAGATCACTGATTATTGGGCTGGGTAATATCCCTGTAAAGAAGGACCACTGCAGGACACAATACCTCAAGTGGATTTGTCCCACGGCAAATGCAGTTCCATGATGGCAGGACTTAGGACATGTTTAAGGGCACCCTTAAGGGGGTGACTTACCATTTGTTCTCCAAAGCAGCCCAGCTGTGCTTGATTTCTGCCTGCAGTACTTGGAGCTTATCTGTGCCTGGTAGAGCCTGGGCAGCAAATCCACCAGCATCAGTCCCCATACTGGCTGTTCTTGGCCCTCTGACCTCTCCTTTCTTTCTCTAGCATCCCTAAATAAATAAAGACAAGAGCAGGATGACTTTACTTCAAAGGTAGTAAGGAAAAGAAGGATAGTCCTTTGTGACCTTAAAAAACACCATCATTCCTTCTCACACTCCTCTTTCCTGCCTCCTCCGTTGTCCACACTGATTCTCTGAGGACCTGAATGCTCTAAATGAAACCAAGGCAATAATCTGACAAATAGAAAAATTAAAATAGAAGAAGTCTGGTGGGTTTTTTGTTGGTAGTATTTTTTTGGCTATTTGCTCTTTGGCTCATTTTGCTGATCCTGGCTACAGCACAGCCCTCATGCAGTTCTGCTGTGAAGAGCTTGGGTTCGACCTACATCAAATAAATTTGTCACCAGGCAAATATTCATGCAACTGTACCTTGAAGTTGCCTAAGCAATTGACATAATTAAGATAAGCTCAGAGCAGTAAGTCCTTACCTGCAAAAAACTTAAGCTTCTTTTTTCCTTTTCAAATTCTAGAAAGTAAGCACACAGAATAAAAGCTTCTAGGTTTTTTTGAGGGTTTTTTTTGGTGGTTTTTTTTGCTTTTTTTTTTGTTTGGTTTTTTTTTTTTGTCAGTTACATTATTATGTCTAATTAAAAAAATAATGAAATAACTACAAAGCCATCTCAGGAATCCTAATATTCATAAAATTTTAAAGCTCATTTCAGACCCTTGTACTTGTATTACTCTGTGGGCTTTGTAAGAAACTACTGTAACTGAATTCTGCAAGAGATCTTATGAAAAGAAAGGTGATTTTGCAGTCCAAAATTCCTAAGCAAGTCACTTTTACCTTTTCCTTCTCAATCCCCCACAGGTTTCATTCACATACTTTCCTCTGTATTCATGAATACCAAGACACCTGTGCCCAAGCAGTTTTTGACCATTTGTATGCAACAGGGAGGGCAAAGGACATCAGCAGCTGTGGCCTCAACGTGTATCTTGGTTTTTTAAATTGTCTTTTGTATCTTCTAGGAGTGGATGCTGTGTTGGATTGCTTTCCTTGTGATTATGACTAACCCTTTGTAAATGTTTGACAAAGTTCCTGAATCTCACAACTTCTATTTTCCTTGCTTGATAAGCTGTAGTCCTGTTCTTTATCCTCTTGTCAGCTTTAACTTTAGTTCAGTTTGTTCACATGAAGCAACAGATAATGAGCTCCATGGTGATTAACACATTCCTAACCTTTTAAACTTTGCTCTACTGTTCTTTCGGTGCTTTTGCACACACGTTTCCATTCTTACTCCATTCATACCACTCTTCTTATTTTCTTACAAATTTCTACAATGCTAATGGAGTCACTGCTAACTTGGGACATTATAATGGACAATTAATTACAGACTCCTAGGATGACCAAATTCATGTGGTGAGAACCAGGCAGAAGCCCACAGCTTTTTGTTCAAGAACTGTTAAAAATATATGTGACATGATGAAATAAAAAGATGAATCTCATGCATCACAAAGCACATGTGTTTGTTTTTTTTTTTTAATGTGCATACAACTCTTCAGATAATTTGCCCTTGGTTAATGCTGGGAATGCTGTTGCACACTCTTGAAAATGCACCCACACCTTCTGCATGGGATTTTCTAGTTCAGGCACAGAGCAGTCCTGCTCAGTTCTAGTGGAGGCAGATCACTGCTGAAGCACTTCTGCACTCTGTGTTTCAGCCCTTATCTCTATGATGGACAAGCAGGAGTCTCAAACAGCTCTTCTTAATCTCTGGCAAAAATGCTTTCTCCTAACAGCGGGCTCATAAGCAAACAACAAAATGTCATTGTCAAAATGATTATAGTGGGATGACAGAATGCATCTCCATAGTAATGAGTGGGGCTAATGCCAGCCCTTGCAGCATCGCAGGCAGTGACATAAAAGTTTCTTTTCCTTTCTGAAAGAAAAATTCATGAAGGATCTCAGTGGCTGCTCAGCCCTGGGAGATGGAGAGCCAACAAATGCCTCTTATGGATACTTAGTGCCTGGCTGGAGTGGGTAGTCCAATCCTGTTGTAGCTATGAGCAGCACCTGATGCTCCTTTAAATTGCTTTAAAGGAAGTAGCAGGATACAGCAGTTCCCTCCATGAGCCCTCTTCTGTTCATCCTCAACAGAGCAAACACTGTCACATCCCCTGCAAAGTACACTTTGTATTTGCAGTCAGTTAATTTTAAATAACTCTGTTTCATTTTGGAAATTTTGAAACGTATTGGGTGGCCAGGTGAGGATGTGGACAAAGAGCTTTTCTTATCTCCCTAACTACATGCTTTAAAACTATCAACATTTTGACATTTGCATATGAACTATGCTTCAGTAGTGTTGAATGCTGATAACTATTAGTTCCCTGAAATTCATGCAATGGGAAGAGGCTAAATCTTCAATCCTTAGTTTAGCTGAGGTTAGAATTTTGGTCTTTTGGTGCTGTTTAAATCTGTTGTTCATCTCCAAGTTAGACTTTCAGCTAGTATAAACATATCTGTGCCATTTTCTACCCTCAATACCTTGTCCTACTGCCTGTCTTGTTAGCTTTGTCTCAAGGCTCCTACATCTACAAATGCTCCTTGCAGTTCCCATGACAAATCTGAGAAATACATGCATGCATTTAGGAGGAAACATATCCCCAGAATGCACAATTCTCCACTCTGAGCAGCACTACCAGCCTCCGGGTGGATATTCTGATCCTAACACATACAAACAATTTCCATAAATGTCACTGCTAGGTATCTGACTCATCCCCCCAGGAACAAAGCAGACTTTCCAAAGAAAAGCCAGGGTAATGCTGAAGACTGGCACAACTTTTCTGCTAAGTACTTTTCTTTGTGCTTTTCTGTCATTATACATGAAAGAAAGTTGCTGGCTTGAGACTTGATTCTCCCTCACTTTGGGAGATACCTGCTGGGGCTAATTCATGTGAAGCCATGGCATTATGTACCTTGAAAAGATGGTGTGCTCAGGTCTCCTTAGGCTCCCAGCTTTTCTGGAGAGTGTGTGAGGTAAAATGATTAATGGGACTCTGTGAGCTCTTAATACAACTCACATTCAGTTTATGGCTTCTCCCCTGTAATACATTACTTCCTCTATTTCCATGCAGTTTTTCAGGCAGAGAAGCCATGTGAAGGAAATTTACTCTTCTTTCAACATGAACTATGCAGAGGTAAAAGCCAATCATTTGCTCTGCATTTGCAGAAGTGTTTTCTGATACACATCAGACCTAGCTATAAAAGTAATAAAAGATATCTGAAAAAATAAAACATAGAAGCAGCACCATGTAGACATGGAATCTGGTGACTAGACTACTAACAAATATCTGATATTCCTAATTGGAATTTAAAACAAAGATGTCATAAGGAGATAGTAAAATATCTATATAGAGATTTTTTTTAATGTGGTCTAAATTGATAACAGGCAAGTTTATTTTCTAGACAGTGATTTTCACCTTAATAATTGTCTGATTTTACTTGATAGCATTTTATGATTTATAGTTTTGTGACTGCTATTATGGCACTACTTCTGGAAGTTAAACTATCTGATGTTCATTCCTTCATACAACTGAGTGCAACTCATCATTGTCACTAGGAAAACAGTGATCTTAAAGATGGGCCCTTTTACATTACTTCTACCCCAATTTCCTGAAAGTAAAATTATATAGGCTTAGCTTGATTCTCTGCTTCTCTTTCTGCCAATTCACACTTATTCAACTCACTGTCCAATTTCTTCCTAATCTGACAGCAAGTTTGACATATATAAAGTATATAAGTATAAAGCATTCCAGATCTTCATGGACATTGATGTCTGGATATGTGAGAGTCACCACTTAGTAATATCTCAGGGCACAAGATGAAGAATTCACATGTTACCTCTTCTGCCTGGAGCCAGCCCACTCACCAGTACATGGTACCTCCAGCAGCACCACTGCAGTCATTGACTTTATACTCACCTCTCTATAAATCCAGGAACAGGCAAACTTGAAGAAGTGTATGGGGTAAGTGAAGTGGGGACTAGAGGAAATACAGGTGACTCTGGGAGGGCTGAAACACAGAGACAAAGGAAAAGCAGAAAGGACAGGAAAGAGAACAGAGGAAGAACAATATAGAAGCATTGCAGGGGCTGGCTGGAAGTTGGAAAGATGAGAATGATGACATCTATTGTTCTGGGTTTGACTGAGGATTTGGGAGAGACAGGATATTCTTGGGGAAACGTGCTTATAAAATGAAGCTGGAAACCTTATTGCGTCCTTATTCATGTTGCTAATCTGATTCTTCCCTCAAGTCTGTCATTCCAGGAGGCAAAGTCTGAGAATATGTGGAACAGATCCTGAAATATCCCTTTCATAATAAACCCATTCTATCTGAAGCATTGTTTCCTTTTGAAACCTGTGATTCAGCTGCACACTCAGGCTAGCTCCCATGGCTGGTCCAAGAATGCTGACTTTCACATGGTCTTGGTATTGTAGTGCTTTTTTGGATTTTGTGCTTGTGAGTCAATCAACCTGTTTTTTATCATCTGTTGTTGTTAACACCTATTAGTATACAAAGAAGAAAGAAAGGAAACATTTTCAAGAGAAGGGAGAGTGCATATTGCAAAAGTAAAATAGAAAATTTCAGCCAGGTTAGCCCTTGTTTGTGAGATTCTCCAAGGAAGCCTTTTATGCAAGCATGAAGTGTTCCCAGAGTAACACATCAGAAGCTTTTTAGATGTTCTGAGTGATGGAGTAACAGTGACATTTAAAAAACAGATGCATGGCAGATCTTCTTTATACTGTTGACTTAGGAACTGAAAAGCTTCCCAGAAAAGGTCCTGAACCAGGAAGGCTCAGAAAACTACTGGAAAAAAATAGTAAAAATAGATAGGGTCTGAAAAAACATAATGAGTAAGTGTAGAAGACAATCAGTAATTTAGACTAACTATCATCTGTCACACCGGTTATTAGTGCCTATACTCCCATTTTAGCAATATAACCAAAATTCCTGAATAAATTTGTTTATCCTAAACAAATGCTTTATGTGCATCTACGTGATTCTGTCATCTAATTATAACTTTAGCTTGTCCAGGGTCTCTTATGTGGGAATCTGTTCATTGGTGGTAGTGGGGACCAGGATATAGTTTACTGAAACATACTGAAAGACGAGAAGTAAAGGAAAGGCACAGAAAGATTTCTTGCCTCAGTGTTATAAAAAAAAATGAAGTGATAGAATCTGCTAGCAGGCAAGAACCTAGGCCTGGCTTCTCATACCTAGACCTTTAAATTATTCTCTTTTGAAGGTGCTTCAAATAAATAAAATTTGAAGGACATACTCTCAAGAAAATCACCCTTGACTTCTCAGCAATGTCTGTGTGATGTTTACCGGCCAGTGCCCTTGGGGAGTTTTGGAGCAAGGCTGGAATGATACCAGATCATTCCTGCCAGCCTGGGAAAAAAACTGCTCGAAAGCTGCCTTCCTAGAACTGCCTCCCCCAATTCTGAAAGAAGGATTTGAATATCTGTGAGCTTAACCCAATTTTCCTGACAGGCTGACAAAACAGTGACAGCTTTCAGCCCTATGTTGCTGCACTTGGGACCAGACTAAACTCATTCATACTTTCGGGTTTAGTTCAGAATTTGGCTATTTTCTGTGTGCTTTCCCACTCTTTCTCCATCACCATTCCTAGGAGTTCTCTGTACTTCAGAGGCCTCAGATCTGGCCCTATCTGATTTTAGGGGGCCTCTGAGCCTAATATCAGCTAAAATTTTAACTTAATGTACTTCACTGAGACTGACAGGTCTTGTTGCTTATTTTTTTTGTTTTGGTTTTTCTTTGTTTTGCTTTTGTTTGGGGGAGTCTGGGATTTTTTGTTGTTGTTTGTTTGCTTGGTTGGTTTTATTTTTTGTTTGGTTGTTTTTTTATTTGGTCTGAGGGTTTTTTTTGTTTTGGAGTCTTTAGGTTTTTGTTTGTTTGTTTGTTAGAACTTTTGTCTTTATTCTCAATTAAAAAGAGAAACAAAGGATACACAAGCACATACCGAAGCACAGAAAAGAGGAAAAAATACATTAATTGCAGATTGTTCTTGAGCACTCTGTAAATCCTATTTTTGCATGTTAATGTGGGACTTTGGTGAAATAAAAGGTTTGTGCTGATCCTCAGCACTGGGAAAGTTCACCCACTTCTCTGTCATCTGCACAAACATCTCAAACTGTTTAGGGAGTGGTCAGAAACATTTGGTTGGAAGCAAAAATAGTTGTTTCATGGCATTAGGAAAATAATCTTTCTGTTTGTACAGTATTTGTTTTGTACACAGGTGTACATAAAATGACCCTGTGCTGTGACAAACCTGGAACAGAAAGCTAAAGATGGTATTGCTGGACCTAATTCCTTCTAGATTTTGCAAATGTGCAAAGCTGGGCCCTCCTCTGTTCTGCTTGAGGAACTGCTGAGATATCTCTACCACTTCTTTCTCGTCTTGTCTGACTTTCCATCAAGAAAAACCTTTCCTTATTACGCCAGGGATATTCTGTGTAACAACCTCCAAGTTTTCACCTTGTATATGTCCTCAAGTAAGTGCTCAGCAAACTGTACTTAAACCCCTTCAATGGCATGTAATATTAAGCCTGTATTTTTTCAGAATTTCAGTATGCTTGTTTTCCCTCTTTACTTCTTCCTAATGCACCCCTGAGTATGACCCAAAAAGGGTCAAAAACAGCTGGCCTGCTTGGCTTCAGAATTCACTGTTTATCATGAGGCCCTTTAAACCATGCAAAGAGAGGATTTATCACCAATCTACCTTACAAGTTTTCAGTGCTCTGAAAATCATTTTTGAGGCATGGCTTCCTCACTTAGACAGAAAGAAGAAAATGTGTATGTTCTTTTAAAGTAGAATTCACATTCAATGTGATAGATACACTTTGTGCTGGCATTATGCCATTTTAACATGAGGGATGAAAGTACTTTGCTGCTTAGGCAGACCACTGTGAAGAGGCTGATTCCCAGTCAGGGACACAGGAAAGTTGGTCTCAAAGGCTGTGTGCCTATACTTAGAGATGAATAGGAAATGAGATTCTGTAATCCATCCATCTCTGATTTGGGTTACTTTCCATATTTCTAGTCACCTCAGGCATGTTTGAAGAGTGTTCATTATAATGAAATGTCCCACTTGCACTGACAAGTATTACTTATCAATAGAATTACAAGGGTTTAGGGTGCCTGGGTGTGATCCTTAACAGGTCTTCTCAGCCCATCTGAATTTCTGCAAGTTGATCAACTGGTCTGAACATCATGTACATCAGCCTGCGACAGCTCATAGAGGGACAGCAGCAGTAATTGTCAAATATTCAGATTATAGACGTTCGTGGAGCATTAGGAGATTTTTTTCTTCCCAAAGAGAGAAGGAAAAAAAGCCTCTTAATCTCCTGCTTCTAATGTAGGCTGGTGCTGGCACTCACTATTGAAATGAGTTAGAGATCCTCAGCAAATGCCTCATGTAAGTGAAATAAAGCTTCCTCCTGGCCCCATAGCCTGCCCAAAGACACACTTGCAAAAAGTGACCTACAGAGCTGTGGAAGAAAGGGACTTGTTCTTTATCTCTAACAGAAAAGTCTGTTGAGTTAGTAAACACCCCTGGTTAGGATAAAACTAACCAGGTTATTTTTCTCTTGAAGATTTATTTTTCTCTTGAAGATTCATGAGGACACCTTCCATATATAATAAAAGTGATTATTTTTACTAAAAGATATTGTAAATATTAAATATATTTGCACAGTAAAATAAATAATGGCAAGTCACCAATACACTTCATCTATCAATCTTGATTGCTCACATATCTGAAGTGCTTCCTTTTCCTTATCCTGCCTTTGGTGCTAACATGTATTTCTGCATTATTTGAGGTGACAGAGAATTACTGTAATTCCAAAAATAATGTATTATCTCCCAAGACCAAAGGTCATTTTAATTTGGAACAAATAAATGTCAAATTGTGGATGATGTACAGGATAATAATTCATGGGCAGCAAGCCAGATTGCTGTAATTACATTCAATTTAAGGATGATACAGAGAGCGAAAAGATGAAAATCTGAATGTTCGCAGGCAAGTTACCAGAGTTCATTTTGCTGCAGGATGTGCTGTTATCTGATCCCCTAATCCTGCCTGTGCCCTGAGCTGATCTCATAAAAGAAGAAAACCTACAAGAAGGGGGGGCGAGGGGGGGGGGGGGTGTCCTATAGAAGTCCCTCTTATCTGAGAGCCCAGCAAGCACCAGGCTGGCTTTGTGGAAGGCACATGCTGCTACTGGTGATTCATGCCCAGTGGAGCTGAAGCAGGTTCCAGGAGAAGAGAAGCTTCTCAGTGTCTGTGGAAGCAAAATCATTAAGGAGGGAGGCATGAAGAGCTTAAGAGGACCAGAGCTCTTCCCAGGACAAAACTCGCTGGATAGTGCATGACACATAAACATACTCCTCCTGCTCAGCTTGTTTTTTAATTTGCAGCTTTAAACAGTTCACTAAGCACATTATGACATCCAACTGTAGTTTTGATAGGTATTCAAGAGTCAGTGGAGAGCAATGCTTCCATTTATCTGACAGTCTTTGATAAAGTCAAATAATTCCCTTGCATACATTGACTGCGTGCTCAGTGTGTGTGTCTAAGCCCCGGCATTCTCAGTACCACTTGGGATAGCCCCAGGTATCTGAGACACCTTGCTGGACTTGCCTCCCTATGACAGATACAGCAGAAGACCTACATACCTTTGAATTTACTTTTGTAAAGCATGAGTAATGTCAGGAAATAAGCTCTCAGTAGCCAGGGCATAAAAAGTATTTAAAAAATATTAATTTTCTCTGATGTAATATTCTCCTTCTGCATAATTATCTAATATTTGCCAGTGCCATAGACAGTCCAGAATGAGATAGCTGATTTGCTTGATTCAAAAAGGCAAATATTGTGTCTATAGTCCTGTTACTATAGCCCTGTCACTACAGCTGTAATAGATACATACATCCTATTATTAGAGCTATAGAAGGTCATGAACTGGAAAATGCAGGCTAAGATAGGGCTTGCTCACATGTTTGGAGGCTTTTGGATCTGGGAAAAAATGAGCAGTTGTTTACTACATTACCTCACTATACAGAGAAATGCTGTTCGTGAGGCTTTTCTGAACATCCAAGATTTCTCACTATTTAAGGATGTTCTAAACTAGATTTTCATTCAGCCCCGTTTATAGCCACAACCTGAGTAACCTACTAATTTTAAGCCATAATTAAACCAAAATAGTAAAAAAATCATAACTACACATGAAATAACAGGAGATAATTCTTTAGGCACACATGAAGCTTTTTAGTAAACTTGATGGCAAACTCACTTCCAAACTGTGGAGGGAAATTAAGAATTTATGGCTTAGGTGAAGCAAAACCCAACTTTCTGATAACTTGGTAAACACAGATTTATTTTTTTCTTCCTTTTATTAGAAGTCTGTATATTGTGTGTTTGAACTATTCCCAGGACAACAGAACTCTGCACATGAATAAGTAGAACACTGCAAATTGCAAAGCAGATGTTCTGCTGACCTCCTCCCACTGGAATCTGCTAGCTGAGCTGCTTGGCTTAGTCTCTCTTTCAGCCATCAATAAATCAGCACATCAAGTAGGTGGCAACAGAGGAAACTTTTAACTAACTAGGCAGAAATTTAATTGCAGAATTCTCAACAAAGTCGGGATAGCTAAATGGAACCATATGTATTGCAGAAAGATTGCAACTTAATCCCTAGCAAGTTTTTATAGTGTTCATCATTATTTCCTTGGCATTCATCACTTGATTATATGACACTAGAAAAAAAGGATTTGGGATAAACAGGGAGCCAGTATCTTAATGGTGAAGTTCGTTAGGCTGAGGAATAATGTTCTAGAGATACAGTAAAAGTTTTATTACTTAGTGGTATAGAAATTGCCTAGAAACTGGAAAACTAGAACACTGGAAAAATGAAGACAATAATTGTGAGTTCCTTACCCTGGCACACCAAAAGCAAAGGAAACTTTTCACATGTGTGAACATGATAATCTAGTAAATTATTTAAATCCCTAAATCCTGTGATATTCTTGTCAAGTAAAATAGTTGTCAACTAACCATGTGGCTAAAAGTTGTGTTGGAGATGTGCCTATCTGATGCCATGAATATTCACTGCATAGCCCTGGAAAGTATCATAGTCTATCCTGCTTCTCTTCACTAATACTAAATAAACCTTGTAGCATTGTAAATGTGGAGGGGTTTTTACTGCTTTGAGTTTCACGCTAATTTGTGTCACACTATTGACTCAGATCATATTAGCAAGAAATCTTTTAAATGTGCCCTGAGGTAACTAATCTGCTTTTGCATTGTATATTAGGTCACACAGCCCTTGAAGTGTTAAAACCAGAAAACCACCACAATGAGATTCAGTGCTGCATAAGAAGGAGATTTTGTAGTCTGAAGCAAAGCTGGCCAAGGCTTCTAATCATGAAGGCAGGGCTGAGGATCTATCACCTTGCACACAAGCAATCCTAAGGGGGTATAATTAACAGGTATCATATTTGCATACTCATCACATGTTGCCCTTCTGCATTGCTCACTGAGCTTCAGCTGACTCGGCACATCTGCTTTTTATCTCACCATGAGCATTTTATCCAACAGGGTGTCAAAGCTTGTTTTCCTCAGGAAGACTCAGTGGGAATATTTTCAAGGTGCTGAGACATAATAAAATGTTTTTGAGGGTACCATCGGTTGGTTGTTAATTTAGGAAGTTTCTATTATGAGTAAACAGATTGCAAATTGAAGTTTGCTCTTTCAGTACTAGACACTCCAGACTGAGACTGTGTGCTAGAGGACTGTAAAGACTATCAGACCACCATACTCAAAAGAGTTTTCTTTCTAAGAGAAAGGATATCTTTATTTGTTTCAAGGGGGCAAACTATGCCTATGACTCATCTGTGTCTCCTTCTCCTTCTATCCAAGGAATTCAGGTACCTCATTAAGTCAAAAGGAAGAACTTTCATGCTGAGCAGAAGGGGATTTCAGGACTATGAAATGTACTCTAAAAGTTTTTTTCTTGTCAATCTTTTATCTTCTTCAACAATTACAGGGTATGGAAATAGCTCAGGACAGCAAAAGCAATGGATTTTAAAGCCTGATGTTGCTGTAGCTGCACAGCAACAATTTTTGCTACTTTATGCAAAAATTCCCTTTCAGTGGATTGAGATGTGTAGGGAGACAAGTACATGGAATGTTGGTAAAAATGTCAGAACTTGACCTAGAATTAATTCCTGTATTATTTGCCATGAGATAATATTAAAAATATTGCTAGATAACTGTCACAACACAATTAACATATTTCTTTTGTTCATGCCAGTTTTTCAAATCTAAATATTTATATTATTGACTTCAGGCTTGCAAAGCCTGTGTCCTGAGGCATAGAGAAATGAACAAACTGTTAATAAAAAGGCAATAAATCATCCTTTCTGTATATCACTGAGATGCAACAGCAAGTATCTTTCTCCCCTTTTGTACCAAGCTCAGTATTTAAGTAGCAGCCTCCTACAGACCTTTCTGTGGTGCGACATGGATTGGGGGGCACTGAGAAAGTGATCAAACCTCTGTCATGTCCTGTCTGCTTGTGCTCCTCTTTCCCTCCATTCTTTCTCTGTACCACCTCGCTGGTGTTTTGCTAAGGGGATGTGTTAGCCCCAGAGCTAACAGCACTAGAATGAACCTCATCATGGTTTATGGAGGAAATCATACAAGGATTAAGGATAGGGTCGGACACAGTATTAGAATATGTACTCCTGAGATTTACAGTGATGAAGGTTGGATGAGACCACCTGATCCAACCAATGTGATCTGTTTCATGAGCCAGGAGCTTTGACACCTCCATACTAAGCTTGATCCCTTGGGCCTGACTAAACAGAGTCTTTGAGAAGGGCATCCAAAAATGGCTGCAAAAAATGAAGCGACAGAGAATTTATCATCTCCTTTGTACTCAGTGGCTTATCACCTTCCCTGTTAGAAGTTTGTGTCTAATTTCTGCTTTGAATTTGGCTTCACTTCCATCCACTAGCTCTTGATGTGCCTTTGTCTGCTACATTAAAGAGCCATTCAGTAACTGGTATTTACTCCCCATGAAGGTTCTTACATGCTATAATCAAGCTGTCTTCTGATCTATCTGATAAGATAAACAGATTGAGCTCTCACTGTTCTCTCTTTTATTTCCCCTTCCAGACATCAAAACATATCTGTGGCTTATTTCTATATCCTTTGTAGTACTTCAACATCCCTTTTAAAATGTTGACATCAGGACTGTATACATTATTCCACATCAGTCCCAATAATGTCACACAGAAAGAAAAGTCAATTTCCTCCTCCTACTCACTATTCTGTTGTTTATACTGACAAGAATTGAATTAGCACTTTTTGCCTCTGTATCATACAGGAGCTCCTGCTACTCCATTTCCTCTTAGAAGCCAATGTTATTTTCAGTCATTGCTTTCCAGGCTACAGAACACCTTTCTGCAAGAAGGGTTTATATTGCCTGCTTTGAAATTAATTATTTGGTTTGTCTAGGGTTTCCCAACCATACCAGTAGATTAACCTCTTTCTAGTTTTAGCAGTCCTGTTATTCTTGCCAGTATTTAGTACTGCATCACTAGGGATTTTGTGTTAGATTCCCAAGAAGGTGAGACAAACACCATGAAATTTCTCACCAAATTCTACAGAAGTTCCTAGAAGTAACCTTGTCTGATAAAGACCCCCCAGTGACAATTTTTTAAAATCTTTGAGACAGACAAATTAAGTCACTCATTATTTATTTTGTTGATACCCTAGAAAGCTCCTTTGTTCTTCACCATATTGTGTGATACTAAACTGAACAATTTGTGGAAGTCTGAATAATACCACACCTGTTTGATTGCCACTGCCAGCATAACTTGTAATTCATAAAAAAAATGAGAACAGGGTTGTCTGAAAACAGCTGGATCCTTAAGCTATATTGACTGTCATTAATTGCCTACATTCACTGTGTACTTATGTCAGCTGGTATGCTACTTTGCCTGTAGCAGACATAGTTAAATATCTGTGCAACTTTAAAGTCATCCCACTGCACATTTAAATATTGGCAGAGGAGAAGCACTTTTAAGGTCTTGCACACTTGAACTAATATTGCAAGATTTAGTGGGAAATTACTCAGCTAACAAATGTAAAATATATTTATCATCTCTTGATTGCAAGTAGTGTAGGACTGACAGTTACAGGAATATATGTAATCTACACAGAGTAATGTCCTGATTTCAGATGGGATGGAGTCAATTTTATTCCTAATTCCCGTGTTTTGGATTTAGCACAAGAACAATGTTGATAACACACTGATGCTTTAGTGCCACTGAGTATTGCTTGCACTATGCCAAGGACTTTTCCCATGTCTCATGTCCTGCCAGCCATCAGGGGCATAAGGAGCTGTGAGGAAACCATGGTCAGGACAGCTGACCTGAACTGGCCAAAGGGATATTCCATACCATAAAACATCATGCCCAGTATACAAACTGGGGACAATTGGTCCATAGGGGCTGATCACTGCTGTGGGATGGGCACAGCATTGGTCAGTGGGTGGTGAGAAATTGTATAGTGCACCACATGTTTCTCTTGTGTTTTATTCTTTCTCTTTTTCCTTTCCATTAGTGGTGGTGGTGGTGCTGTTATTAACAACATTAATATATTTCACCTTATATCAATTAATAAATTGTTCTTATCTCAATGCACAGGTTTTACCTTTTTCTGATTCCCTTCCCCATCCAATTGGGCAGGAAGGGAGAGTAAGTGAGCAGCTGTGTGATGCTTAATTGCTGGCTGGGGTTAAATCACAACAATAAAACAAAGCAATGCAACATCCTGCAGCAACATACACTTCATAATTCTAAGACCTCACTCTGTGCTTTCTGAACAATCTGTAAAACCTTTTTTAGTATCTTTGCATTTTCAGCACCATTATTAAAATTCCCATCTAGTACGTAATCTGTACCAGTGGCAGGGCTTATTTTGTTCCAGAAATGCCAGTTCCTTGATACTTTCCTCTAACTCAGAGAGACCAAGACTTTCCCCAGTGCCTACCAATTTCTGTTGGTTGCATATTCTTGTGAGGTGTTTCCTGGTTTAGCAGTGACATGTATGAAGCTGATTTCAGGACCCCACAGAACCTCACCACCTTGGACCTGCTCTTTGAAGAAGGTGATGAATGACAACACATCACCCTCAAATGCATACTAAAATTATCAGACAAGCACTAAAATATTATGCCTCTGTATGTTTTGTGTAAGGAAGGAACCACAGCAAATGATGGGTATTTAACTTAGTCATGTTACTACACGGAGATTTTAGCATACAACAGGAGCTTAGAAAACTGATGTAGATGTAGGCATCTGAATTAAGGATTTTTGGACATGCACAGATGAATTAATGTGTCTTGATTTTGAACTGAATCCCACCCTTCTGGTTCCTTCATGACAACCTGGAACTGAGCCTTTTTATTTTCTTCTTTATTTCCTTATATTTATTTTAGAATGTTGTCATCTCATACCAAGATAATTGCCAAGATGGGCTAATCCTCTGAGGCAGAAGTGATCTCTGTAGTCCCGTAAAACTTCTCAGTCTTATGATGATGATGTGGGTTTTTTGCTTTTAACTGTTTTTCTGTTCATTCTCAACATGTTTTGAAGCATTTTAGTTCCTTACTTTTATCCTCAAGAGTAAAGCAGTGTTAATTTTACCCTTTTTCATCTCTACTCAGCCATGCAGCGGCACTGCAGATGTTGAGGCAAATTCCTATACTTTAAAAATTGAGTTCTGCCTTCTACCACAACATCAGATGTAGCTCAGAAAAAGACATTTGTCATTAAAAGAGAAGTTTAAGCTTTAGTCCATAAGGCCACTAATTTAGCAAAGCTTTCTGCAGCATGGTCTGACAATTCTTCAATTGTCAAACCATAATTTTCAAATTATCTCATATAACAGCATGACTGAAGAAGGGTTAAATCTCTGTCCATTTGATCTTATTGATGCTGAAAACATCTTTTCAGTTTCTCATACCAAGCCTTATGTGTGAGAATCTACTAATAACCCATTAGACTGTGCACTTTTTCACTCATTAGAACTCCTTTTTTTGTGCTGTTTGTTCCCATTAGTAAGGCAAGAACAAAGACGTGAGCTTTGTACTTGAAATGGCATGAAGTGTCCTGTGCAGCCACTTGTATTTCCTGCAGATTTTGCTCACTGTGCCTTGAGACTGCCTTTATCCTCTAGACTCCCAAACGAGTTATGTCTTCTTTATGATTGGATATCTTGACCTAGACACCTCTGCTGAGCTACAAGAGTGGAGATTCCCGTTTGAACCTTTTGTGTTTGGGTCCTCTCAGCTCACAGGACTGAGCTATCGGAAGGTTGGGATGTGAGACTGAAAATAAATTGGGACAAAGAATAAGTTGGGAATATGATAACATGGGTTGTGAGCAAGACCTGGTTTTGCAGTTAGTGTCACTGTTGAAGGTCGAAGGTTTTGTGATCAACCAAAATATGCTGCAATACTGGGATCCCATGCACTACAGCTGTGTGAAAAAGGCAAGCTGTCACCACCCAGATGAAAAGTAGGCCCTGTTGTCTTACTGCATTTTCATAAAACAAGGTGTGGCACTAACTTTTCATTTACAAGCAGGCTGATTGGTCATTGTTGAGGGTTAGTTCTCTCCCTTTTTTCCCTCTGTGGAATTTTCCCCATTGTCATGCTAAGATACCTGTTGACTGGGCCCTGGTGACAAGGGGGAGGGGACGGGAGGGAAGAAGCAAGCCCTGCGAGATTCAAACAGCCAGAAGAGGAAGCGGAAGGCTGGGCCTCGGCCCATTTCCCCCGCGGAGTTCAGACGAGAAGGACGATCGCCGCCTGTGTCCCATCCCAGCGTCGGGAAACCACCATCGGACCCTGCCCGGCTGTCTTCTCGCTGTGAACTACCACCATCCAGCACTCTGCTGAGCACCAGGACCCACACCGTGAGCGGAGAGCTCTCTCTCCATCTCTCTCTCCCCCTGGGACAGCGCTGCCATCACCCCCAGCCCTCCTGCGGCTCTGCGGGACCTGCCCGCCCCCAGCACCGGGAACTGCAGCTCAGGGAAAAGGTGCCTGCAGCCAAAAAACACTGGGACTGAGTTACTGTTCTGTTTGTGGGTAATTTCATAGCTGTTGTTGTTCTTGTTTGTCTTGTTAGATATACTAGTAAAGAACTGTTATTCCTACCCCCATATCTTTGCCTGAGAGCTCTCTTAATTCCAAAATTATAATAATCAGAAGAATCACGTTTTTTTTCAGTCCAAAGGGAAGCTTCTGCTTTCCTTAGCAAACACCTGTCTTTCAAACCAAGACAGTCATGTACATTGAACATGCCATGTGCACAGGAGAACAGTTTCAGCCCAAGGCCCTGTAAGATGGCAGCTGTTTCGAGCTCTCTCCTAAACTCCCTACCTCTGGAAAATACAATTTAGCAACAGAACTTCTATTTTGGCCTTGAGAAAAACTGGGTTTATTTATTATTCCCTGATCCTACATTCCTCAGAATCAATGGAACCATTGATTGGCAGAGTTTAATTCATAATTTTGTGTTTATATTTCAGTTGTGCAGTACTGAAATTGTATTTTAATTCTATGCCATATCCATCAACTAGTTCTGTAGTAAACTGCAGGTAAATCTCTATTGAGGGCTGTTTCCAATGAACCTCACTAACCCAAATATTAATCCAGCAAGTTCGTCTTGATTCTAATGTAGAAGTTTCTGTTTCTCTATCCTAGGAGACAAACTAAAAGTCAGAAAATGAATTTGAGGCAAAAAAAAAATTATTTAATTATAATAATTAAATTATTAGTTAAATTGATATATTTGACCATTTGTTCTTCATTGCTGTTTTACTATCTCTATAGTCATAAAATAAAAGCTGTCAATGTAGTCTTCTAATCTTCCTTGTTACATTGACAAAAATGGTGATTCTGAGGCTTCAGTTGGGTCCACACTTGAATTTTGCCTTCATAAATAGAAGTGCTTTAAAATCCCCTTACCTTCATGATTTCAAAATAGGTTTTACATTCCCTATAGAAATGGATGCTAATTAGGAGAACTTTTAACCTCCCAATTACACAGAATCAAAGTTTACATGATTGCTGGAGGAATCATGCCCATGTGAGAAGAGAGTGATCACCAAAAACTCTCTGACAAGCATTTTTAATCTTTTATTCATTATTTGCAGGACTCTGCTAAATCAGACCTGAGAATTTTCACTTTACATTCCAGGGGGAAACACAGATTTTTCTCTGCATTTCTTACTGAGACTGAGAATAATCCTGATTTTTTCTCACTTGAGTCATAACATTCTTTGAGGATTAAAAAATCAATGAAATTCTGATTGCTAGTGTTTGCATGCCTGCAAGTGAGCCTCATCACAAGTATTTTTCACAGATTTAAAATTAATAATGAATGATTCAACGGTAACAATCATGACTCCTTACACCCCAGCCATGGTGCCTGGGAGAAGGAAAGGACTCACCTTTGTGTTCTGCCTTTTCTTCATCTTTCTTTCTTTCCTTCTGTGCTGGATAAACTTTTTGCTGTTGTTTCTCTTTAAGTCACCCGCTGCTTATTTTTTGTTACTTGCACTTACTTGTCTCTTTCTACCTTTCATCCAGACCTGCTGCTGTAACGCTTCTCAGGCAACATTAAATTGTGAAAAATGGATTCATGCTGTTCTCACCTTTCATCACAGTTTTTAAATAAGAGAAAATCAAAGCAAAAGCTCTTTTTCAAGTGGAAAAAAAAGTCTGAATAAACTAATTACATTTCTTTCTTATCTTTTTATTGTTCATGCAGGTTCTTTCTCCACTCTTACTCCATCTCTCAAATTTCTCATTCAATCTATAATAACTTATATTTAAAACTTAGGAAGACAAATTGCCCAAACTTTTGGGCTTGTTCATGGGAATAACTTTGCCAAAATAAACCTTTTTTCAGTCTTTTCAGAATATAAATTATTCAAGCCACATTTTAAGCCCTGGCCAAAATCCAGCAGAATGTTTATAAGAAAGTAGTCAGAAAGTTCTTCTCCTCTAAGTAAACTCCAGTAAAAGAAGAAAAGAGAAGTAAAAGAGACATTTGGGAAAAGGTACCTCCAGCAGCATCTCTATCACCCTGCCTGAGACAATTTTCTTATGCCATCCCCTTCCCAGAGACTTATGGACAGAAGACCTTCCCTTTCCAAACTCTTGAAGATGGAAATACTGAAAAATCCACTCTTACTCTGGTATGATATATTAAGAAATAATGGTGCAGTGATAAACTGTGGCAGACACAAGCTCTTTGTCATAGTTCATTGCTATGTTGTAATATCTTCAATCTATTCTTAGGTTTCCTTATGCTACTGATGCATTTTATTATAAACTCTTCCCTTTTTAAGATTTACACAGTTCTGGCCTGTATCATGGTGAGTGACACATGGTTCCAGGCTCTAACCTGAGAGAGTTTATAGTCTCTGTATGAAAGAATTTATACTCCAAGTCAAATATTTCAGTTGTAAATTCTGTCTCAGCATCCTTCAGGCACCACATCAACACACAACTCTGTTCTCACCACCACTGTCCTCTGATTTCTTTGTACTATAACCTTTTGTACAGAGTAGAGAGAATTGACAAGCCACAGCTTCTTATAAGCAAATAGCTGATCCTCTTGGATGGAATGAAACCTGTGCACCCTGCTGTCCTTTTTGAGGGTTCTCCCCTGCAAAATTAAAATCTCTTATAAATTGCACAAGTTTGGCATGAAGAAAAAAAATCTAGAGATCTGGCTTTCCTGCTGCGTCCCTGAAGTGCTGAATGATTAGCTTTTCCTGTGGTGGTGAAAATAATGTGTGGAAACTGGCTAAGCTTTCTCAGGATAATCTCTGAGCTGGTGAAAGAAAGAGCCCTCCACAACCAAGAAAGAAAGCCATGAGCTCTGCAAGCTCTTTCCAAAGGTGAAAGGAAAGCACCTTAGTGCTCACCAGAGAAAGGATATTGCTCACAGCAGCTTTGACCAACTTCACTGCAGTCAGTGAACAAATCACACTAAAACCTTATGTTGTGGCTGACAAAGACAGATAGGGCTGAGGAATGAGTAACCAGGATCTGCCCTAGCAAAGAGCACAGACATTAGACAAGGTCCCTGTCCCATCTCCCAGCATCTGAGAAGATGAAGCACATTGTCTCTGAGCATCCTTAGCAGGGAGAGTCCCTCCACTCACAGGTATTGGAAGCTTTCTGCAAACACGTGAAAGATGGCACAGACAAAACTAAGGAAAATGCAAAAGAACGTGCTGTGTAAACAGCAATTGTATCTTGATCCTTTGAGAAGGCTTAGCAAAAGTCCACCTCATTCCTCTTCTCACTCTCCACCTCTGTCTTACTGATGTCTATGAGGCAGTTGTCCGTGGGTTATTTTGTGTTTTCCCTTCACTCATACTTTTAATCAATTGTAGCAACTACCCACAAACTTCTGAAGAGCTGACTGGGACTCCAAGAATCCTCATCCCTGCTCCAGCGTGAAAACACCATCTTTAAAACACTTCTCTGATTCACAGTTTTTAATTTAAAGTTTATCTAGCTCTTGTCCAGTGATCTTCATCTTCCTCAATACCTCTCAGATCACAGAGCTGGAAAACCTCTTTACAGGAGTTCTCTTCCCTTTCAATCATGTGGGGAAGTGCCACAGTGCTTGTAAAGCAAATATTCAATTTGCATTGCCATCCACAATGCCAGTAATTAACTCACTAGCTAATTTGTTGTTAGCTGCAACTAATGGACTCAAGATGAAACATGTTCTTATTTTATAATGAGTTGGTCTTTGGCATACTTTCTTCTTGCACAGAATCTGAATAATTTTACTCAAATGCCCGTGTTTATAAATTCCTGACAGGGCAGAAATGAAATGTTGCATGCAGAGTTATTTCCACCTTTCATAAAGTCTGATGTGTTTCTACTGAAGCTCAGTTTTCAAGTTATACCTATCATTGAATGCTATGATCCCTTTTTCCTATTCCAGTAGAAAATTGTGCTGGGCTCTGAAACACAGAAAGCACTGAAAGGCAATTTAGTTGCCATGAACAACCCAGAATTCATCTCTTATTAAACAGAAAAAGTGGGTAGGAATATGAATTTTAGAGGTCAGTAATACTCATGGTCAGAAAGGGGCAAGACCTTCTGAACTTACAAGAGGAGGCTCTTGATCCCACTTTTCACACTATGACATTTACTGGAGCATTTATTTCCTCCTCTTTCCTATACGTCCCTAAGATAATTTTACAGACACATAATTTGAGCTATATCAGCAACCTCCCTTCTGCCCAAGGTCAGAAGGAATCCAAGGGAGGGCTGAGTGACTTCGACCGGAATTACTCCCAACAGTGCATGGATCCAGCGGTTCAGATATGCTGAGAAAACACAAAGAACAATTACATTTGTGCCAGAGTATCACATCTCATTACAAGAGCCAACCATGAGATGTTTTCTCTTTAAGTGCTGCTTGTGCCTTACAAATTAATTAACAGAGGAATTTGCTTGCACTTCAGTTGTTCTCCTCCTTACGTAAGTGACCTGGAGGGTTGCATAACCCAGCACTACACTGTGATTCACTGCAATGTTCTACCATATTTAGTCTTATTAGCAGCTATTTGAGAAACGCTGCTGCTCACTCTGGAGAGACATCATTTATAGTGCTATATAAAGGTCTCTATATTTTTCCCTCATGAAAAGGATTACTGCAGCATTCTTATCTGTAATGCAATCCAGAATAGGAAAGACTCATTGATTTTTGAGGAGGCGTTTTCAATATGGTGACCTGTTCCATACTTTCATTTGAAGTGTAATTATAGAACAAAAGACTAGGATGGGAAGTTCATGTTGTAGAGGAAAAAATCAAATGCACATTTTTTTCTTGACATTTACTGAGAAAGAAACCTTGCCTGTTTTCTAAATGTTAATGAACAGCGCACACAAGAAGAACCAGGGCATTTCTTCACAGAGTTAAATACCTACCACGCTTACACCAATTGCAGTGACAGTATTCTGAAAAATAGTGTGAGGGCTGAATTTTTGCTCCTAATGGTAGCACTTCTGCTGGAGAGGAGCAACCAGAAGACAAATCTTCACTGAATGAGCATTTTAACATCAAAGTCAAGGAATATATCCCTTGTCACTTTGTCCTCCTGCACTATGACTGTCATTTCCTGGATTTTGACAGAATCAAGACTAGTCCTAGTCTTGTTAGTGCAACTGGAAGTGGAAAAGAAAGCTCGGTGCTAGTGTTAGTCTGTTTGCCAGAAAACCCTTAATTTTTGCAGCTTTAACCTGTGTATTTTATAATTCCTTCTGTCTCACAAAACTTGAGACAATTCATCAGATTACACTCTGCTAATTTTAACAGTAAATTATTTTTCTTGGAAAAAAATAAACCTGTAATTCTGGTTAATCTTGATTTTTCATTTATGGGAAATGCCCATTTCCTTCCCCATCAGAGCAAACCTCAACCAGGCCCTACAGAATTTATCAGAAGGAATATGATTTTCAAGCTGTGAGACATCAGGAAAGTCCTGACAAGTAAAGAACAAATTCCATATAAGCCACTTTCTACCAAAAGTTATATCCAAGAGCATTTCCAGGAAGAATCCAGCATTTTTGGATATTTGGATCTTTATAACTTTTTCATTTTTCCATGGAGAAAATGAAAAAAAGGAGGTGCCTATATGGTATATGTATCTATATTGGGTTATTTTAAAATAAGTATTTTTATTCTTTATTATCAAGTTATGCCTTTTCTTCTGCTATATATGATGTACATAAAATCTAAAAAGGCACTAGAATTGCTTGGTAGTTTTATGAAGCTTTTAAAATGCAATATTTATACTTCAGAATTATTAATTTTTTTCATATTATTTCTGGTATCACTGTTGTTTTTCTGAGACGTGGAAGAAAGAGAAAGAAGCTAAAAGAAAGGGGATTATTTTTTTAATATGGGGAGAGGATAAAAGACGTGGAGCAGTTCCTAACCATTTAAACTTTGGTTTCATGTGCAGTAAAGATTCCAACAGTACTGCCAATATCATGAGGACCAAGGATACTACTGTGTGATATAAGAGACAGATGTCCAATACTGCTGGATGACACACATACAAATATATCTTGGCTTTTTTAGCCCCTCCATCTTCAGGGGGAATATGCTTCTCAAAAACAGATATTCTCAAATCAGCAGGGCAACAGGGTTGTCACTGTCCTGATCACAGCTTTGCAGCCACCTCCACTGCAGCTATCACACAGGAGATGTTGTCACGTGTTTCCACCCATCAGACAACTACCAGATCTCATCTTCAGGGTGTCAGGAGCTTCCTGCAGTCAGAAGATTACAGTGTGATAGCAGGTCTAGATGAGTCAGCCCGGGGGCTATAGAGATGACAGATAGGATGGAACAGTGCTCAATCACGACCTTTCAGATCAGAGTCCTCTTAAGCAACTTGCATTTGTTGTAACAGCTGCCATCTGTGAACATGTTGATTCTGTTCATAGTCAATCAACCCCCTCCATCACAGTTTTCTTGTGCTATCTGTCTGAAGTGGAGACAGGAACACCAGGGAATCAAGCAAACAGGACTGGACATAAGGAAGTACTTTATTACTCAGAAGGTATCACAGAGCTGGAACAGATCCCTGAAGCAGTTGTACAAGCTCCACCCTTGAAGGCTTTTGGGATTTGTCTGGATGAAGCCAGAAGTGCTAATTCTGGATTGATGTCAGTCCTTTTTTCAGTGGAAGGCAGGACTATATGACCTCCTGAGGCAATTTCCATTTTTATGCTTTTGTGAAATCACTTTAGGTGTCATGTAGGTAACCAACACTTCTTTTCATACTAATTTATAATGGAATTGAAGCTATGCCAAGCACTGATCACATGTTGCCCATCCAAACCCCACAACACTGGGCTAATGCTTTAAGGTAAAGAACAGGTACCACAGTTCTGATGACTGCTGTGATTTCAGTGATGAACTTTTTTTTGCCCAGTGCTCTGACTACTTTACTTAGCCAGGATTTACAACTGCTTTCTTCTTACTGCAGGTCTGCTGGTTTAGCAAAAACTCTCATTGAATGTCACTGTTAATTCAGTCCCCCATCCCACTGTCCCTTAGACCTGAATATCAGACTTAACAAATCTATAAGACCACAGAAAAGAAAATTACTGTGGGGTAGTAAAGAAAAGTAGCAACAACGATAATTTATAAACATACACATTTAAGCAGAAATGAAAGAGTAGGTAGTGTCTTTCTGTCACACTGAAAAAGATGGAACCCAGCAGAAACCAGCTGTGACCCCACTGATTATGTATTTTTTGTGGACTGTTAATGAACTGAAAGTACATACAAATTTGCAGATAACATGAAGGAGAAAAGTATGTAAGCACTCTGGAGGACAGGTTCAAAACTGAAAATAATCTGGATAAACTGAAAAAAAACCAAACCAAAACAAAACAAAAAACCAAAAACAAACAAAAAGAAAAAAAAAAAAAAAAACAAAACCAAAAGAAACAAAAAAACCAAAAGAACCCAAAAACCAACAAAAAAAACCCCAAACCAAACCAAACCAAAACAAAAAAACAAACAAAAAAACCCCAAAAAACAAAGAAACCCATTAAATCTGAAGGGTAGAATTCTGCAAAGAGAAGAGCAAACTGGTCCACTAAGGAGACACTGAATGAATTAGTCTAAAATGGGAAATGATGCAGTAGGGAGAAGTACTACAGAGCATAATGGATAAGTAAGAAGATAAGAGTCAACTGTGTGAACCTGCCGGGTGGAAAAGACAGCTCTAATATCTCTATTAACAGGAGAGTTACACATAAGACATAAGACACAGGAAGAAATTATTCTGCTCTATTTGTAACGGAGTAAGCCATAGCTGGAATAGTAGGTCCAGTTGTGAACCCTGTTCACTGAAGAAATGTAAAATTTTTGCAGCCTACAAGAGGGATAAGAAACTTAGAAAATATGATTTAGGAGGAAAGAATTTGGTTTGTTGTAGGAATTTTTGATTATGCAAAGGATTGCTCTGGGGATGGGGATGATTCACTTTACAGTTTTCAATGTCTCTGCCAAACATCTACTGAAAAAATGTAAGAACTGATTCCCCCCCAAAACAAATTGATGGACTGCATGATATCTTTGATGTCCTGCTCTACTCTTCCAGGACATGATGAGTTGGTCACAACTTCATTGTGTTCTAAGGAATTACCTTGCTAATCCTCTCAAAAATCCCATAGCCAGTTTTGTGGATAATTGTGTGAGAGCAGTATGGATGAAGCAATTAAAACTGAGGACCAGGGGGCAAAGCAATACTACCAGAAACTCCTGTTCAGATCAATTCTACTGGCTATATTTAAATCCTACTTCATCTGACACCTTGCACCAATATCCTATGTCATCCCCAGGACATGTATGTATTTCTGGGAATTGCTTAATTCAGACTTTCCAACTCCATTCTCCTCACACAAGAAGCACATCCTGTCACACACACTCTGATATCCCCCTTACAGAATTCTTTTGCAGAACCTAAGGTGGCCTCTGAAAAGTGGCATGTTGTAGGCAAAAGCTTTTCACCTTTTTGAACAAGACTTTATTGCTGGGTAGCCATGGGAACATGTCTGCCTTCAGCTCCAAGTCTGCATAAATGCACACCTCATTGTTCTAGGTCAGAAGCAATGAGTTATGATTTGAGAGGTAGCACAGTGGGTGAGAAATCTCAGTGAAAAATCTCTTTACAGAAAAGATGCAATCTTAATACTGACACAAACCTCATTGCTGTGTTTCTTCAGCCACACAGAGATTTTATTATATTTTATATTTTCAGTACTTGTCATGAAATTCCCCACCCTATGAGGAAGAAAAGCACTTTATCTTTCTGCTGATTGGAATGTGGATTGGAAAACCAACCAATGTCCATGACTGAGATGATAGCAACTCCCTCCACCTGCAATGCTCTGCCAGCATGTCCTACCCTTCCAGGGCCTACTGGTGATGTACATCACTTCCACTGCACTGTGTAATTCTGATCCCATATAAATTTGTTTCATGACATATTCTGTACAGTCTTCAAAACCAAAAACCATTCTGTAAGAAAGCATCATTGTCTAATGGTTGTCCCAGTGAAAAATAGAGAATAACATCATCTATTGGCTGCTCCAGGTGTTGGAATCCTACACCCCTTTACATACATCCCTGTGATATAATTCTGACTTGCTATTACCCAAAATGGAGCCCTTTTTTTTCTCAGTATTCCCCCTGCATGAACTATTCTATGAGATTTCCTAAGTAAATTGGGCCTTCACTGGGGGAATCAGACTGACTCCAAACATTGTCATGTGGATAATTTTTGAAGTGTGACTTTGTGTGTTGTTGATTTTGAGGTTCTGCTCCTGGGAACAGTTTGGTGAGTGTTGCACTGATAATAGGTCTGCATATAGGTAATAAACAAATGACTGTAGTTGCTGCTTGCAAGCTACAGTTTCATAGTAGGCTGCAGTATTTAAATATATACTAGCTGTTACTATTAATTACGGTTACCTTTGGTAGATATAGATACACACATACTTTTCTGGCACAGCCTTTGAATAACTTCATATATACGTTTGCCTTATTAGTAAGTATAAGTAAGTATACTTGCAATAATAATAATAATAATAATAATAATTTGCATCAATCTGTGATAAAAATATTTATAAAATGAATCTTAAATTTCCTTGCATATTATGAAATCATTACAGTGTCACAAACTCAAACACAGTGTCACAGTAACCCTTTAAGTCACAACTGTTGCCAAAAAGCAGGTCTACTGAAATTACTATCAATACCAACAGGCTTATAATTTTGACATTTCTTACTTTATTTTCTAACATGCATCAGAAAACTACGAATGACAGCAGTGGAAAAAGTAAAGCATCGTAAGATGCAGAGTACAACCTGGTTACTGTCCTTACCAGTGGCTGTAAATCTCCTGAAAAGGGTGACCATTTGATGCAGTGTAGACATTACAGAGCTGGTTCCCAAAGTGGGATTTGAGGAGAAAATAGTAGAAGAAATGTAAGCTGGGGGTGGAGAGATTTTTTCTGAAAAGTATAGCAATTCTGTTTTGTAGTTTCAAAACAAGCAGTAGCAGGGGAGAGGAAAATGAGGCAAACATGAGAGATGGGAGAAAGGAGAAATTAAATAGCAACCATTCAAAGGCACATGAGTGGGGAGAAAAAGGACCTTCAGACTAAAGTACCAAAAAGTAAGGTGGGCTGTTGTGATCATAGGCAGGAGGATCATTGCTGGTAGGGGGACTGGGAAAATGCTGTCCTTCAGCCCTTCTCTTGTTCCCAACCTCAGGCTAGCCTGGGAACACAGCAAAAAAGTCTGAAGCTCTAGGCCAGCGACTCATTTCATTGCACTCAGCAATGCTGGTCATTTACTGGAAAGACCTGTCCTTCTGCATCTCCCCATCTATCTGGAGTGGAGATTTCCATCAATATTACAGAACATGACACACAAAAAAACTTGTACATCTCTAGAGCTGATGTCAAATAGCTGATTCAATCAGTTAGATAGACACAGAAACTTGATGTTCCATCAATAGGGAGCAGCTTTTCTTCCTGGACGCTTTGGCTTCTTTCCCTGTCTGTAGTGACATATTTGCACATGCTGGAGCTCATTATGCTGCTTGTGGGTTTTGATGTAGTTTGGCAAATAGATAATTGCAATTCAGCATTTGTGTCCATTTGTTCAGAATCTCTGTCTCACCAACAATGCAGAATAGGGGCATGAAAAAATTAAGGAAGTTGGTAAAACAGGCTTTTATTTCCAAGTTCTTCTGTCTGCATGAGAGGACTCTAAGTGCACCCAGCTCCACTCACTCATGTTTTGTGGTTCCAACAGCACAGCCCTGTCTGCCAGAACATGTCCCAGGCTTTCTTCTTTTTCATTTTCATAGTGCCATTGTACCACCGAGGTGAACCAGAGACTTCACAACCTATGACATGCAGAAGCCCACTCTTCTTGCCATCAGAAAGGTAGTGATAGACTTTTCAGTCACACAAATCTCCTTTCATTGATAAGAGCTCATTTTAATTCACACTGATCTGATGCACAACCTGAGCACTTCCTGCAGCCCAGGCTAGTCCAGACAGAATGATATTTCCCCCTGCTTTAAATGAGTTCGCCTGGGAGAGCTCATAATAAGGAAAAATACACTGAGCTGCATTCAGTGAGAGCCTTCAGCTGCTCTTTCTTCAAATTATTTCATCAAAACTAATGAAAAGTTGATCCAATTTCCCCTAGCTTCACTCACTTCACTTCATCCCAGAATAGTGCTAAATCATCCGCAGAAATTGTTTTAAGTATTAATGTTTCTGGAGGGAAAAACTGTTTTGCAGTGTTGTCACATTGAATTTGTGGAGGTAGGTATGAATGATGCGTACATGCCTGCCACAGGACCACATCCCTGGCTGCTCCTCCAGGTCTATGAGGTCCTGTCCCCTCATCCTCATTCACCCACTACAGGACTTCATAGTCACCACATACTCCAGAATGTTAATCCAAGAAAAAGCTTCAGAGGTCTTTCTGTCCACAATCATGTCTCCCTATACACTCAGTGAGGGATGCCTGTTGGGGCCCAAAGCAAGACACAAAACACCAAAGATTTGAGCATAACAACATAACATCATCAACTTCTCTCCAGTCTTGCACTGCCAGAGTTTCCAGTTCTGCAGTTCTTTGCTGGGGGAAAAAAAAATGGCTTAATAGGTCTCTTGGGCTTAGATTTGGGAGTAGGCAGCTATGTATGGTATTGTCAATAGAGCTGTGCTTGTCAGAGCAGTCACAAAATGGTTGTTTCTAAAAGGCAAGAACCAGTGTTCCGAGATAAGCCTTCTAAAATGAAATTGTCTGGTTAGATTTTTCTCTATGCACAGGCGAAACCGATGGGGGGCACACAGAAAATTGTTTTAAGGATAGCATATTGAAATGCTAGCAGGACATATATTTGCAAAAAACACAGGTGCATAACTTGATTTTGTGGACAAATAATGCAACTGTCTGGATTTCTGCTCGAATGGAGACTTCAATCATGTACCTAAGCCCTGCTTTAAATTATTTGCATATGTATTTGTCTTTAGAGGCAGCCATACCACTGTGATAGGGAATATAAATGCTGTTTTTAATTTTTATGGATTCTAGTTTCATTCAAATTGAACTTAACTGCCTGCTCACATCTCAGCAGATATAAATTTTGCTGGCAGGAATAAACGCGGCTTAAAATTGTGATGTGAATTCGGCTCCTGCTTTTTTATGCTCCTTGATTTTTAAAAAACAACTCACAGAGTGATCATTAGACATACATCTACATTGGTTATTAGCTTCAGCTTTGAAGTTATCTGCAAGGACTCTCAGGTACATAACAGACCTTTTACCCACATTACAGAATATTCCTCAGCAAAATGGAACAGTAATACAGCTTTATCAAGGATGCCTTTTCCCTCTTTCTGGACAGGAGAGGAACTGGGAGAGGCATGGAAAGGTGAGTGATTGATGCTGGTTGTCTCATTGTGTTAAATACTACCATAGGGAGGTAAGTTCAGCAGACTTGGCAGAGGATGGCAGGAGAGACAGGGATGGCCCAGGCTCCGTCCCTCAGTGCATGGACTATGTGAGACTGGTCTGGATGGGTGAGGAAAACCATAAGCCCACCCGCAGGTCCCAGAACCTGGTCATATTCTAACCCTAGGAAGGAAGAGGGGCTCTCCTTCCCCAGACAGAATAGGATTGCTGGTCAGGGGAGCAGCAACCTCTTCTGTGGATCTTATCTGACTTTGTGAGCTTGAAAGAGACAGAAGTTTTTGTCCATGTAAGGACATTTCCTTTCAGCCCTTGCAAAGGGTGAGTGCCCAATAACAGGAGAAAATAAATGATGGCAGAAGAGTAGGGGGAAGATCCAATCCTTAATGTGATTCTTGTTTTTCCTTACCTGGAAAGCTCACGCAGCTCCTCCAGTTGGGATGTGAGTCATACACTGCACTTCCATTTACACTGTCATGTCTTCTCTCTAAGGATGCTTTGTATCACTACTGTTTACTAGTGGAGCCTTAATCTCTCTGTTAAGCCCAAGCCCATGTGTTTCTGATTAATAGGCAAGATTTCTAAAACCTGAAGAACTGACACTCATTAAGAGGATTAGTTCCTAAAATTAGGTTGTGAAAACAGGTTTACCTTCAGCTCTGGGTGTACTAGTCCAAGGAACTATTAACATTTATTTACTATTGTTGAATCCCTCTGAGAAAATTAGGTTATCACTTCATACAGATTAATCAATTACTTTGCTTCAACCTACACATGACAGATTTCACTACATTCTCATATACTTTACATCAGTGATTATTTGAAGGAGGAAAGTACCAAAGATAACAGAGGAAGAAGTGTATGTTGCTGTGTGAAATGAAATTTTATGCTGAATACCACAATATTATTATAGTGAAACTGGAAAATCAGTATTACATTGCTTTCCTTTTTTATACAAACAGAAACTTAAATGCAAATGTAAATCCACTTAAAATTTAGTATGAAAGGTGACCACTGGGAAAAGAAAGCAGAATAAAAGAAAGTACAACTTATAAACAACTTTCTAAATGTTGATAAATCTCTAAATGATATTTGTCTGAATCATGGTCAGTCAATATCACAGCAGATGGTGCCTGACAATTTCAATCCTGTTACAAACAGTATCACCAAAAACATTCAGTCTTCTGTATTGTACAAAATCTAGCACATAGGGATAGTTGCTCACAAATCCTTAGTTATCATCTCAATTTTGTCACATAGATTATTTTTGAGACCACAGGGCAGAAATTAACAATAGAAATTCATGGTCTTTCTGCACCATGAAACAAAGTAATTTTATTGAGTGTTTGCCCACAGTTAAGAACCATAATGATTCTGAAAGCAACACCATAAATAATAGAGAGGCGGTAAAATAGTGTCAGGAGGCTTTCATTTTAGCCAAAAGTAGATCAATGTACTTAGAACTTTAATATTGATCAGAAGATGAGACGTCAGATTTCACTGGTTTTTAGCAGGTCAGAAGAGTAGAGTGTTCAAATTATTAGCTAGATAAAAGAGGTACACCTTGTAACCCTGCAAACCACAGGAAAATAGATACTGCTCTTCACACTAGCACTGAACACAGCTTTCCTGATGCGAGCAAGCAGCTCACATCTCCAAGGAATACTGTCTGCTCATGTAGCTGAGGAAGACTCAGCATATTCTCAGTTAGCTTATAGCTAACAAGAGGTTAAAGAGATCCTGCTAGAATTATACATCATTGAGGACCTTAAAACTGGAAGCAGATAGTCAGCAGCTGATAATTTAATAGAGATTCCTGAGCAGTGCCTGAAAGTTCTCTAGGAGGGAGGCTCAGCTTACAGATCATCCTGTCAATCACTTTTACCCTAAAATAAAGGACCAACCAGACTAAATAACTATGTGGAATGGGCATAATGGCACTGATTTCATAAACTGCAATATCCCAGAAAGAAGCTACTAAATATATCTACAGAATTCTATGAGATGGGAGATATTATAGCATGCTTGTTCAGAATAGGACATTCAAAGGTAAATGAAGGCTCCCTAAGACAAGCCTCTTCATTGTTGGAAATCTAGTGTCATTAATATACTCTAAGCAAACAAAATGAGAATTATTAAACCTTCAATTAAGCACTGTCAGCTATATTATAATAATGTAAAAGCAATACCATGCAAGATGAATTGTTAAACAGCTAAGAGAAACAGTGGATAAACAAAGATTTTTTATTATAGAATATTATGAAATTACAGATGTTTCAGTCAAGAATAATATGCCATGTATGAGATGGTCAGATGCTTTCCTGTCACTGGTAAGTGCTGGTTTTACTTCCATATTCCATACCTGAGATTGCATAGTAATGCCAACAGACCCCAGAGGGCCCTTAAAATGACTGCAGATCACTTTGCAGGAGGGTTGGTAGCCCCCATAAGACAGGATGACAGAACCCATTCTAGCTAGATTCTTTCTGCTTTTTAAAGCTGCTCTAATTTATCTCTGCAGTTTGCAGGAAACTGTCAAAATTCAGCAGACAGAAAGCCCTCAGGCTAAAGAAATACTTTCTCCCATCAAATTGCATTTAACTTTGTTTGAGTTATAAACTGTTAAAAATCACAAGATTCCCATTAAACCTTGAAAACCTCAAGAAAATTCATTTCCGGCAAAGTGACAAAACAAGTTTAAAAAGAGGGAGGGAAGAGGATTTATTGGTTTATTGCACTGCCAAGGAGCACCAGTAAGTTCTGGGAGACACCAGGCCATGGGGGCATGTGCCAGGTCTGGTTGCTCTGGTCATACCTCTCCTTACAGTTTCCTCTGCCCAACAGCTGGCACAGCAGCTGGAGCACTCCACCACTGTGCTAGCAAGGCTAAGTCCCACATGACAACCTGCTCCTGAGGAGGTTACAAAGATTTCTTATAACTACCTGAATAATCTTGGTTCTCTAATTAATTCTCCACATCCATCATGATATAGTCTACTTTTATTCCTCTGTGCTATTTTTTCCCTTGTTGTGATCCAATTCATCCCACATAGTATAATGATATTCCTCGTAGAGGGGAAAGAATAGTGATAGCACATGCAGCCATGGTATGATTTTTCCTTCACTTACTGTACCCTTGTAATGCAATGCTGATCAGGTCTTTTTACCCCCACTAAAACATACAAGAAATATTGGTGAACATTTGCAGTTGATGAATTTTCTTTTACAATTTCTGACCATTTCCCCCTAACTTCCTGTTTGTGATGTGTCACAGAGTTGTTTTGTTTCATTTCATTTTGTCTATAAACTTCCTTACAGTCAGAAAAACTATTGTGTCATTTAATCAATGCCCCTAGCACCATAAAAATTTTATTATTACATTTTTCTCACTACTAATATATTTTAAAATGTTGCAGCTATCTTAAGTGGTGAGCTAACAAAACTTTTATTGTAAGATTACTTCCTCTTTGAGATTTTACTGATGGAAATTTTTGCCTGACAAAAACAGTTCCTTTAATTTTTTTAAAAAAATCAACATTTCTGCCTTATAATTCCACGCCTTTGTTTCTATGTCTTTTTTAAGCACCTTCACCACGTTCACTGCTTATAATACTCAAAACTTGTCAGGCAGTAAAGTTTTCAGCTAATCAGCATATACACAAATTAAAGCTTTAATTTAATTTTAAAGCTTTTAATTTAGCTTCTCAAATATTTTCTCCCAAGTACCAGGCATTTTGACAGTGATGTTGCAGGGGCTCAGACACTGCTAAATTCTAATGAACAATTAATCTGAGCTGTGTAATTTAGCTTCAGAGTTTACAAAAATCAGAATTCAACTACAATTGAATACAACTGCAACCTGCTACAAAAAGGTTAAAAAAGTAAAGGCAGATAGAAGATTATTACATGCAATTTTAAGATAGCGAGTGAGCCCTTATTTTAAGATGTTTTTTATCCCTTTCCTTTCTTGTATCAGTGAAAGGAAGATGAATCAATTATGAAACCTGGCCAGAACAACAGAGAGTCACATAGCTCTTAGAGTACTATAAGAGCTCTATAAGTAGTGGTTTCAGAATAGAATTCAGCATCATAAGATGTAGCTTTTAAATGAAAATTTTGAAAAAGTTCGTGGAGGTACACCCACTGGAGGTATTCAAGAACCATTTGTATGCAATCCTGGGTAATGTCCTTTAGGATGAGCAGGGAGGTTGGACCAGAGGACCCGCTGTGGTCCCTTCCCACCTGATCCATTCTGTGGACCTCCAAAAAGGAAATCTCTGTTGTTCTAATATGGCTCTGAGGTGCACTTGAAATTAAGATGCACACTTGAAATTAAGAAATCACAGACAAGGCTTCATGTTTGAACCTTTAGAGAACCTTGATGGCATTTATATGCAAAACATCCTTTCACTTACAGCTCAGGTAGACTGCACACTAGTGAGAAACTCCTAAAAAGACTAATGAAGAGCAACAGCTGCCCTACATGGATTTCAGATATTTTACTGCAAAGGTTTAGTACATAGTGTGTTCACAGTAGAGCTGTGAACCTGGGAATAAGCCCTTTTACTTGCAGAAGTGAAAGGTCCTTGGCAGACACCTTACCAGAATCTGGGTATCTGTACAATTTCTTCAGCTTATGGGGATGGAAGGACTCCAGCCCCATTGAGCTCAGTACCCTGAGTGTCCACCTGTCCTTGGTTCATGAGGAAGCTGGAGCCAGAAGAAGTGATGGGCTCCCTTCACAGTCAACCTCCATGCAAAGTATTTTAGAGATAACTGGAGTGGAAGATGACATGAAGAAGAAAAATTTGAAAATTACCTTACTATTTTGCTGTTAAATCAAGAAACCCATCAAAAAGTTAGGAAGAGCTGAGGGAATTATTACTCCATGGGGGATGTTGTACAACTGGAGTGGAACTGTCTGTTCCTGAAGATGGCTCTCATTCCTCCAAAGCACACAGGTGTTTGAGGAGAGGGCCTGTGGGCAGGATCTCAAACCTCAGTTTAAATATCTTCTAGAAGATACTTAAAACCAAAGGGTGTAGCACTTCCTTATAAATGGTTTACAAAAATTATTCCACCTTCCATAGTAACGCAAATCAAAGAACTGCAGCTGAATTTACATCACACATGCAAATTTTCATATCTGAAGAGGTCTTTATGCACAGTGTTCATCAAAAGCAGAGTTAACTACTGTCTGTATCACAAAAGCAGTTTATTATCCCAACATACTGTGGACTGGAGTGACTGATTATATCAAAGCAGGAATGTGTACATTGGTTGCACATTGATTTAGAAGTAGTTGATGACACTGCTTTGTCATGAGGCTGATGACACAGTAGAGATCATGATAACAGCATTTTATCAATTAATCAATATATAGTCCTTAAGCTGAACCAGAGGAACAAGCATTCCTAGAATTAGTATAGAAGTGAATTTGCATGGTTCAGCAGAGAAAGCAATAGCTCCCATAAGACTTAATGTACTTTACAGAGACACATTTTCTTAATTGCTTGTAGACATGTAAATGATCATAATAAATTCCTAGTATGAGAAAAAGAAAACTTTTGAAACATTAGGCAAAGAAAAGAAAACAGCCACCACAGATCTCTACTATATATTGCATACATTTTTTTAAGCAGGTCACTTTAATTTGACAACAAAATTAATTATATTATTCCAAGTTTTCCATAAAATGTTTTATCTTCATAAGACAACAACTTCAGGCATCCTTCACAAAATATTAATTTGCCATTCATCTGAGAATGTTTTTAAAGCCACTGTAGAAAACAGCAAACTTTTTTCTGTGGCTACTAATAATGCAAACCATGGATATATAAAAATGTTCACGATAAACTGTTATTGCATGATCAACATGGACAAATTCCATGATGTTCAAGGCACTATTAGAACGGAAAGAAACACTTCTAAATGTGAAGTGCGTACTGCAGTCAACTTGCTTCAATTTGGCCATACATCATCTGTGACAACATTATGACTATACTGCTAATGATGACTTCGGGATGCACCTTTCTGCCCACAGATAAATGGAGGATAACAAATGGCTTCTTGCCAACTGCCTTCATCTATACAAAACAGCAAAGCATTCAAAAGAGAGATCAACAGATAAAATTGTGGACTGTATAGCAATGATTTTGACCTTTTTTTTTTTTTCTGGAATTTCAAGTTTCAGAACTACTAAGATCCTAAATTTGGTCAGTCTTAAGCAGTGAGGTAGGGTAGCCTGGACCGTGGATCCTTCCATGTCTTGTGATTAACAAAATAATAAACTGGTTTTCTGTTAAGAGGAGTTCCTACAGAATGGTGGGAATTTCCACCTTGAAACTTTGAATTTACTTTAAAATAATATAGTTTGGGAAGAAGCAGACATATTTTTTGTGGCTTTCATTTCTCTCAAAAAGTGAATACTTCTCACAACACTTACAAAATTAGAATACTCCATACATGATGACGTTTATGAACTCATAGAAAAGTAAAATATAATAGAGGAAACATCAGGTTTGTTGGTCAAGAATGCTACTCCTATTTAAAAGCATGAACATGACAAAGCAGGTAAAAGAGGAAGCGAAACATTATTTAGAGACATAAAATTAATATAAATTTCTCTTTGAATTGAGGTACAACAGTATAGCATCTTAACCTATTAACTTTCTTTAAAAAATGCAATTACTTTTTAAGAAACACATAAAGATTCCTGAAAGGATGAAACCTGACAAAAAAGCTAGATCATAGAAATATATATGTGTGGGAAAAAAATTGTGTAATGAACAATTCCGTAGGAGATTTATATATATTTCAGGAATTTTACATTAGAAAATAGGCAATATTCAACCTTAAAATCTTCTTCCAGTTTGTCAAACCATATGGGTTAAGAACAACTTTATTATGTCCAGCTTAAACTCTACCCAGACTAGTTCTTCCAATTTTGAGGGGATTGTTTCAGTGAGCTAGATTCTTCCTAGTTTTTAGATATCCATTCCATAAAGCTGTCTGCTCTGCTCTGTTCTTCATTTTTACCGTCAGTAAATGTTTCACTAAGATATTTTCTCAATCAGAAACATTGTCTGTAGAGTCAAAAACTTTTTAAAGAAACCCCACTTATTTACTTCTCTCTGCATTGTATCCATGTTAGCTTTTCATTGCACACGGAGAAAAAGAGGAACTTTTGTGTTGACAGATTCTATGCAATGTATTCGGACAGTTAATGGAATGTGAAACATGTGGGCATAAAAGCAAACAAAATAAACACCCTTAACATGTGTGTTTATTTTGTTAGCATGCAGTTTGAGAAAATGCACATTCACTTCAAATAGCTGTGCAAAAATTCATCTGGTTTTGTGAAAGAAGTTTTAATCCTTGTTTCAGGTGTGCAGCTTTACATTTGCCAGTAACACTATGGTGTAGTTACTGTTGACACGGTGATGGACACACAACTGCAGCAAGGAGAGGATAAAGGAGTGACATTTGTTGTAGAAAATAGGATAAAAAAACCAAATAAGATGATTTTCATTTTCTCCACTTCCCCTGCTTATTTCTCCTTTCATCTATGTTAGCACACTTCTTGTATATAAACATGAAGACAAATGTATATGTTTCTTTGAAATAAAAATGAATAAATGAAAGAATCTGAACTTGGAGTTAAAATTTTAGTTCCTCCAAAAGGTGTTCTCAAACTCCACTCATGTAAAAGCTCCATCTCTGACTGCTCAGGACACAGCCCAGTGCTGTGTGCCAGGTGCAAGGAGCACAGCCAGGCTGGTGTGGGCAGACTTTTCTTTCTACCTCTCTGTAGATGCCACAGGACTCTAGCAAAAGTGGCAAGAACGGGTACTCCCTGTAGTCATCCTTTATGAGACATAACTTGATGGCAGACCCATGGCAACAGATTTTCCATCGTGCCTTTTATGAAGCAAAACAGCTCTGGTACTAAACCTCTTCTTACAGCTCGGCTTAACGTTGTGAGAACTCTGACAGGGAGCAAAATTATCCTATTTGACAGAGCAAGATCCCCAAGGAGAACTTGAGTACATGCATGGAGGGAAGTGATTAGAACTCTTATTTCAAAGCTCTTTGTAAGAGCTTTGTAAGAGCTCCTTTTCGTAAGGAGTGAGGGATTCTCCATTTGTAGCTGTATGTTGGGTTTTTTTTTCTCCCCACAGAAAAAGACGTGAAATACATCCCCAAAGCCTGACAGTAACTACATTTTGAACTTACTCAGGTTTACAGAGAGGCAGGTAGCAGATAAGGCCAAGTTCTGTCTAGTGTTTTACTGTGCAGCTGTGATTTGGGAAAACAATACCTCCCAGAACTTGCAATACAGGTTGTCGTTCCCTGTGCATGTTCACTGAGATTAATTTGAACAGAATTAATGGTTTAATCTAAAGGTTTCTAGCTAGTTGTACCCCAGACTTATCCCGTTATAATTTAGGAAGTGCTGTTCAGCTAAGGACAATTAATAGGTAGGATGAAGGGTGACAATCAGGGAACTGATAGTGTAGGTTAAGAGCTTGAAGCAGGTGTGAGAAGCCCAGTTAGCATCCGACAACAGAAAAAAAACCCCAATTCTTGGCCTCACACTCAAAAGAAAAATGAAGAGTACTTGCAACGGTGTGATTTACCATTCTCTAACCAGGACACAAGATAAGAAAAAAAGGAATAAAGAAAGGAATAAAAAAAGTTGGCAAAGGAAAAGCAGCTACTGAGGTAAGCACTCCCAGCCTCAAAGGAAAAACTGAAAAAATGATAAAAGTAACAGAACAAAGAACCTGTGACACCAGGACCAGAAAGCTGAATGTACACATAGCCTGTGGCTTGGTACTCATGTACCCCTTGGCACTCCATGTATCTCAAGTACCCACTGCTCCCTAGACAAGAGAGAAGTCAGGTGATATTAGAAAGGAGTACTTATCACTGTTTAGTTTTGTGTAATTTTGTTTGCTCCCAGTAAGTTTCTCCATTAGATTTGTACTATCTCTTACCTTCACTACGAACTGTTAGATTACTTGCTGTCTGGGTTTATCCCTTCAACCACAGCTGTGGCAGTGAAGCAGAGAAAAAAGGGTGAGGGACCAGAAGAGGAATAACTTAGGCAAGGATAGAGTTTCTGTCTAAAAGGAAAAGTTGTATGTGAGAAAACAGTAATTGTAGGAAAGTATTCAGTCAGTGGAGTGTAGTTTTAAATGCAAATTAAAGCTCAGAGGAAAGTGTAACTCTGAAAGTGGGGTTGATGCCAATTAAATAGAAATGCAGCCTGAAACTCAGCAGAAGAAGCAATGGTTCCGCAGCTTTGTCACTAAAGTCTGTTTCCTTCACGAGAAGATGCCTTTTCCATTAAAAAAGCCACACTGCCTTGTTCTCATCTCAAAATAACTCAAAATTTTCTTCCTTTGGTTGTGACTGTTCAGTTCCTTGTCATGGCAGGAAACCAAGTTAAACTGAGCTGCTGCTGTAATTTTCAGGAGTCAATTTTAAGTTCATGCAAGCTCATCAGGGAGAAATACATAAAGCTCCATGGGGTATTAGCATGGACTCTGTGTATAATATCCCCTCTTCTCCACACCTATCCTAAAATAGTGCCAGAAACAAGCTAAAAACACTACTAGTACTTACTACTATTGAACATAACAATTTTGATTTCTTGAGTAATTTACAGGAGATTGAAATGCTGTTAATAGCTCCAAAATCCAACCTCCAAAATGATCACTGCCATTTTTGACCATATGTGTCCTAAATATAACTTGTTTTCTTCTATGAAAACTATGATTAGGAGACTCAGTGAGCCCTATATTTTTAAAATTATTCCACAATTATTTCCCTCATTTTGCTACTTTGCAGCACTTGCTGTTTCCTGTGGCACGAATCTCCATTCCCTGTCAAAGGACTTTGTTATAGCTTTGCCTTTTAAGATCTTGACTGGAGATTGCACCAGGATATACAGCCAGATAGAACCAAGGAGCAGCCTGTAAACAGACCACTTGTTGGTCTGTTATAAGGACATTATAGAAAAAAAAAATTATTGGGAGGTTATAGTAGGTTAGAAAGTGACTATGAGTCAAGAACATGCTGCAAGAAACTTCAGTCCAATTGTGTGATGTACAGAGGCTTCATGAATGGCAAAGGATGATTTTTTTTTCTGTCCCACACAGAACTGTTGAGAACTTGTCTGGACTACAAATTTGTAAAAATATGATGACCACAGAAGAAAATAACACTGTTTCTGAGAGCTTTAGAAAGAGAGTCATGAGAAATTATGTTCAGTAATTTTTTGTTTTTATCTAGAAGAGAGACACTTAAAGAAAAAGAGAAGCAGAGGTCAAATGTTTTCCACATCTTCCAAAATAAACAGTTTTCATAAAGCACTGCAATCAATGGTTTCATTTTGCACCAGGCATGGAATGGAAGGTTCTTTGCTACAGAAGATAAATAATCAAATATAAGAGGAAAAACCTTCCAAAGGTAGTGATATGATGAAACACAGGTACTAGGAATCTATGGTACTTTCAAAACAGCACCAAGAACACACAGTCTCCCCCAGAGAAGGGAGGTGGCTAAAACGACCTCTTCAAGGCCCTTATTGGTTTAATATTTTCTTTAGTTTGTGCACAACATTAATTCTACACACCCAACTTTCTGAGTATCCCACCAAGCTGCCCTCACAGCCGATTGAAAAATGTTACTGTCATCACCAGAAACTCCTAGAGAGATTTCATGCATCAAATATCTGTTGCTATTAGTTGCCAAGTAGGCAGCTGTTCTAGCAGTGAAATCCTCCCTTCCATGGTTCTTCTTTTGCTGGTAATGTTTTTTGCTAGTCTAGTACATATTGTATAAAATCACTTTTTTTTCCTCCTCATTTCTGCTTACAGAAATTTGTTGTCCTCATAGAACTCAAGCACCTTTTGTTTTATTTTATACTGTATATAATATAAATATATTATCTCTATAAACCATATGTTAAGCTGACTTTTACAATGGAACAACTGCCTTGGATTTGGTGGGATGGTTCAGAGAGCTCTCAAGAGCACTCACTCTAAAATCACTGGAGCAGGTTTGTATTCCTCTGACAGAGCCCCTGGTGTATGTGCAACAAGCACACACCTACTTGTGATATGAACCACGTGTTAAGAGGAAAACAGGATGGACATTTGAATGGGCAGGTGCTGTTCCAGTGGCTGAGATTGAAAAGAAATTATTTTTAAACAGGAGGTGTTGATCACTGCTTCAGTCCCAGGCAAGATTTTAACAAAACTGTGTCATATTCATAGCATTTTCCTGCCTTAACCTTCTGACTTAAAAGAAGATTAAATGAAAAAATAATGTGTAATGTACTCCTAATGATTTATCCTGTAAAACTGGTACCCAAAATCAACTGAGATCTATAGTCACCATCTTAAACTCCTTATCACCTATAGTGTTCATGCACAAATGATATTCCCTCCGATATCATAAATTCTAATTATCTTTAACTCTGATGCCTTACAGTTTCTAAGGTCATAGAATCTCACTTTGCTGCAGGATCACTCAAGAAGGAAAGCAGAGCATTGGAATGATAGTCTGATATAATGTTTATAACCTATGAGCATTATGTTCAGGTCTGATATCCTTAATTACAAAAAAAAATACAGTTGTCCCATTTGAAATTTCCTAAGAAATAATAGGACAGATAAAAGTAAAACATTTACAAAATGTTTTGATGTCTACCCTTAAGAAAAATCCATATCACAAATGTATTTTGTACTAGTGTAGTTCACCATAGAGAAATTCAGGAGCTGGTATCTGAATTACACCCTTAATGGTTTAAACTGGAAAAGTGTTGAAGGGTTTACTGCATTGCTGGTATGACATGTTGCCTGCAATTTGGGGAGCCCACTTTTCCTTGAGTTACTGTTTGGTCTTCCTTTATTTAATGCTGCCTTTAAAGATCCAAAAGCCAGCTGCCTCTCACATTTTACGGTTTGTGCCATTAAAGATCTGGCATACTGTGTGCTTTCTTCCATTCTGTTCTAGGCTTGTCCTTTTTATCCACAGCCTTTTTGGCATGGGGATAAAAAAAGTCTTCGTATTTTCTGCTGGCAAACCCTTGTGCTTCTTTTCACCTATGCAGACTGACTCTGTTCCCAAGACAGGCTTTTTTGAGTGCTACCTTGGAAATTAAATTTGAATTTCCCTGGGCTAAACTCAGTTTCACTTTGACTGTATATTACCAAATATCTTTTGCAGAATTACAGGACTCTGACTATCTTCTTTATTCAAAGAGAGACCTGTCCTATATCAACAACAATAACATCTATTTCCACTACTGTAACTTAAAGCTAGACTGCTGCACTGAGGCAAACCCTCCAGAATGATTCAGTGTTCTTGCAGACATGTAGGGTGCTATATACACAAATAATGATGTGCAACATGTTGAGCTAGTTTTAAAAGTATCCTGTCCATAGGAAGTGTTGACCAAAAATTTAAGAACCAGCATATTTTGCCTTATATAAAGCAAAACCTGTTATGCATGGAATCTTTGCCATCACCTTCCTCACGTACTTGTTTTTCTTCACTTCCTCTCTCTTTCTTTCTGCTGGAAAAAAGTAAGAAAAAGTGAATAGGAAGCAGTGGAGTGAATGGGGCAATTCCTCAAATCTTCCTCCTTCTAAAGAGTCTCATTCTGTTTTCTTGCCCTCCCTTCCTCTGTTTATCACAAGCACAGTTTTAAAATAGAAAGGAAGAAAGCACAAGAAGTCCCAAATATTTTCCTTTTAATCTTCCCTCTCCCTTACCACTAAGAAGGGGAATAAACCAATGAGATACACGAAAGAATGAAGGAATCTTCCATGTTTTCAAGACAATCTACTCCAAAATCTTCCCAAATTAAATCAGTGTATTCAATTATGATCATGGATATCTGTAAGGTGACAAGATACAGTGGTTTTCTTTTAATTAAAGTGAGCAACTTGAGATACTCTTTTATGCCTGAAGTTTGACTTTGATATTCATTTAAGATCCTCCCCTTCCAAAGGTGACAGAGAGACAGCAGACATGGACAGTTTAGTTACAGCTGAATCTGCAGTAATGCCTTCTGCAGGAATCCCCCTGTATTAAATATTCATGGAGATTTTGCCCTCTGCCTGTCTCTCTTCTCAAATTTAATTTGCCCTCAGCCCTTTGCAGCACGGCACATCTTCCCAAGGAATTCACCCCTGCATTTCAGAGTGATATTTGGCTTTCCTGCATGCACAGAAATTGCATCTCCTCTGCTGAATCAGAAGATTCTCAGATCTGTGTGTGAACTGGATTTGTTGTGCATTCAGTGGTTGCTCTGTGAAAGCTTCCTAAGTTGTGGAAGAGCAAGGATCAATAAAGAGTCCATCTTCAGGAGAGCAGGGCAGAAATTCAACCCCATTGCTCTCAGGATGGGTGCCTAACACAGCCACCTGCTTGTGGCCACATCACAAAGCAGGAAATATTCTGGCAATGGGGTCCCATACAACTCCTGCTATCCTTTACCCTATGAAACCTGCATCTATGCCAGACACCCACAACACCAGACAAGCACATGATGGAGACGTGCAGCTCAAAACCACTGAGCAATGAGCTCTGGATATTCGTGGTCCCCACTGATACATCATCTCCAGCGTTGGGCAGTGCAGGTGTCAGGCACAACACACAGGTGGGTGGGTGAGAGAAGGAGGTTTGTGCTGTCAGGCTAAAGGCAAAATATACAGTTTGGGGTCACATCTGTACTTCCCCCAAGACATCCCACAGAGTTATGTCCCTGCCAAAACACAGGCATATGTTCTGTTAGCCAGTGTCAGCAAACTGTGTGGTGATGGCCACATTTTTCCTTACACAAGCAGAGGACTTTATCACAGTAAATTACTACAGTACTAAAGCAAATGTCATGAATTGGTTAAACCTCTCTGAAGAATTAGGTCTGAGTTTCTACTTGTCATCCTTCTTGGAGAAAAAATTTGAAAACTAATGCTATTTCTTTAGCTGCAACAGAAAGCGGAACTGAGAAAATTATTCTGGAAATGGAGAGATTTTCCTTTCTTATAACATTATAGCAAACTTTCTCAAACTGAAAATGTTACAGTGATAATGCAATGCATTTCTGCTTGCACTGCTATAAGGAACAGTAATTCCTCCCAGGAGAGGACAACAGCACTCCAAGAACTTTTGCTGTCCTAGATAAAAAGATTCAGCTATCACCTGGCAGCAGTGATATATTCAGGAATATATTCACGAATCTTTGCTAGAAGGGAGAGAAAAGAGCAAACACCTACAACTCCCATGAGATGTTCTTAACACATGTTGCCAGGAATTAATAAGAAATTATTTGATCCCACAGCTTCTATGCTCCAATTGAGTATTCTGTGGTTTCCAAGAACTAGTGAGACTGCATGTCTGGAGGGTCGGTTTTTTTTATTTACATCTATTTTCAGGTTTATAAGTTTCAAGTATTTTTTTCAACTACCTGCCTTAGACCCCTACCAAGGGGAATATCTTCTGCTCAATAAATATGAGCTGGTTCCAGCCACCAGGACACAAGACTGGGGCCTAAGGCTGAGCAGGCCAGAGAGGAACAGCCACCCATAAGCCCCAACACTAGTGCAGCATTTCTTGGGTCTGGAGCAGCACCAGGCAAGTCTGAGGTGCTCTTGGGCCCAATGATAGTCAGAACAATGGCTGCAATTCCTGGCAACTCTTCCAAGCTGCCTCTAGCACAGCTTTGAGCATCACCTGGACCTGTGATCTGACCACTTAGTGAGTGAATTCATTCCTTTATGAGTCAGAACTGATCAACTGCTCACAGAAGCAGGTACAGAAGCAGGTATGGGTATTTTTCAGCTGAGCTCTGAAGTAAAAACTTCAATCACAGAAACAGAGATTTCATGGCATCTTCCTGAGTGCTGTTAGTGATCACTGTCTGCATACTGCACCTCTGGTAGTTTCCTTTTGTACGCAAGAATTCCTAACTTAGGTATCTGATAGAATGCAATGTTTGGGTCTTACCACATTATGGTCTCTTAGGACAGAAGACTACTTCAGTTCTACAGGCAAAAGAAGAAATCCTTTACAAAGAAAGGGTAGAAAGTCCACCAAGGCACTAATTCCAAAGTTTGACGCTGAGAAATATTTTTCACATATATTTTTATGCAGTACGTGCAAATGTACTGTACACATGGTGTAATAAGAAGTAGGGTACTAATTTGGTATGCAACTAGGAAATATCAAGTTTTCAAAACTTCATCAAGTTCAATTTTTGAAGAGACTTGACTTACTCATTAATTAAAATCTGGTCCAGCCTGTTTGTTAGACTTCAGTTAGCTGCTTTCTTTAAGCAATATGTACTCAGTGATTAGACAAAGAAATTTTTTTGTTTTCACTGCAATTTCCCAGCCTTACCAAAACAGTCTGCTCTCAGATACTTTTCTCAGTCATATTCGACATACCTACAGAGATTATTAAAACTTATTCAACAAGGAAGGGTTCCATCTATAAAAATATAAAATAAAATATGTAAACCCCAAGCCATGTCAACTCAACCTCCCTTGTACTCTTTGCTTTCATCAATAAAACACCAGTACCTTGGTTGTGACCTTTGCTCTGACTCTGTGTATGATTCAAAGAGTACCCATAACAGCCCAGCTGGTGTGTAAACAACTTCTAAAAGTTAATGTAGCAAAAACTATGGGAAGTATTATATGCTGCGCAGTAAATGTGCTCTTAACTTTAAGGGGCACTGCAATTGCTCACCATTATGCAAAGTGCGAATCTGCATAAAGTAGGTAAAAATTATTTTTGCTTTCACCAACACTTGAAGCTCTAAATTATGTTGAGTGCAGTTAATTATAAGATAGTTCTTTGCATGGGGAAAAACATATGGTTGCAGAGGGGTGCCCATATTTATTATCACCTCTTGACAGAGGTTTAAAAAGTCTGCTTATAAAATGTTTTCTAGTTTTCTGTAAAAAAAAATTGTCTTTGTTTCTTATCAGTCTAATCCATTTCTCTCTGGCAAAAAAAAAAATATATTTATTTTCCCCAAGCTGTGTCTGTTTTACACATCACAATAATCAGTAAGCTACTTCCCTGTCTTTATCCTGATCTATGAGATTTTTCACACAATTTTCTCTCCTGGTCCTTGTCAGGAGGGGGACAAATAGCATAGTTGGACTTGGGGAACTTGACGTGTAGCCAACAGAATGTCTGCTGGAAAGACTGTCTCCTCTCAGAAGTAAGGTGATTATCACCATACACCTGCTCAGAAGCAATTAATCCCTGCAGGTGATGACCAAGGTGATCATGCAAGTACTTGCAAGTACAGATGAGCCCATCAAGAACCTACATAGAAATAGCCAAGTTTATAATTTATTCTGAGCTGAGCACTCAATTCCCAGTTTACCTCAAAGGCAGAAACTCTCTTTCAGTTCACCCTTTATTCAATAAAAGTTATTTTGCTTTTCTGTCAAGTGCATCAAATTATTTAAGCCTCAACTTTAGTGGAAGGGCAATTTAATTAATTCACAGAGTTATTCTTTTAATTGGATTTGGGTGAATCAACTTTTCTGAAACTCAGAAAAGGGGGTTATTGGCTTGACTTTACAGATGTTATTCTTACATTTCAGCTAGCACCAGAAGCAAAGTTATTTCTCTCTGAGGATGTCAGTCTGAGACAGTTGCATCCACAGAATTTTTATTATCTTACTAATACAAAAATTCAAGAAAATTGAATGTTAAAATCAAGCTCTCTCCTCCTGGATGCTTTTTAAAATTATGTAAATATTAATTAGACTGACACCAAATTGACCATCAGGCTATATCCTTAACTGTCAAGAATAAAAGTCAATTAAAGGGGAAAATATTCACATTTTGGGGATGAAATATTCTTGTCAATTTCATCATACAACTATGGTGATTGATCCACCTGAGCTGAGCCTGATAGATGACACCAGAGTGATGTCCGCAGAACTTTTATCAGTTGCCTTTGCTGTCTAAAGTAAATTCAGTAAAACAGTGAAGAACAACCAGACTAGTCTACACTAAATTAACAGTAGGTTCCTGCTGTATTCTGGCAGGACAACGTAGCTGAGGCCATATTACAAAACTAGGACTGAAACAAATAAAAAACTCTCAACAACAATCTTCTAACCTAAATCTTGAGATGCAAGACATGCATGAGATGCACTTTAGCAACAAGATATGCCAAGGGAAGGCTTTTTCTTTATCTCTTTTTGTAGCAGTGAATTCTTGAGTCATTGGGAAGCACAGATCTATTATAGTCTCATTTCCAAATATTAGGAGCTTCCAATGGTGCTGTAATATAAAAAATGCTCCTGCTTTCACTCCCTTTTCTTTCCCAGTGCACAGACAGGAGTGGGCAGCCTATTTGTGTTTATGTACCATGTAAAAGCCTGATCAGAGTCTGGGACTGAGCACATGGTCCCTGATGGACCCCGGGATGGTGTGAAATGAGAATAAGACACAGCACTTTCCTCCAGAAAGATAATAAGACAAGAGTCTTATAAGAAAAGTCTGATAAGACAAGAAATACTTGTAAAAAGAAACAGAATGCAAAGGGGGTGAAATAATGTTATCCTGCCTACCCACTGCCAGAGCTGGAACTTTGCTTCTCTTAAAACCACACAATATGTTTTGCACCCGCTTCTACAGGACCAGCAGTGAACAGTGTCAGAGAAAGTCTCTCACAAGGGGGACAGTCAGTGCTACCAAAGAGACTGCGTATCTGAACTTCTTAAAATACATAAAATCCACAACCCCACAATAACATAAAGTTCTTCTAAAAGCAAAATAAAGACAAAACTGGAATTCAGGTAAGGCAGTGAAATCGCATTCTGTGGCTGCACTTGTAAACACCAAGGTAGATGTTGACATTTAATTTTCTCACATTTATATTCCTAAGAGGAATTATACATTCAGTTTACACAAATTTATTGCCTCAATTTCTTAGCAGCCCTTGGTATAATATTTAAAAGGTCAGAAAAAAGTTTTTCAATACATATTGTGAGGTCCTGAGTCCCCATGAATTACAATTAGAAACCCTTCCCTCTAAAACAAAGGGCAGTCTAGATGTGAATGTGCACAAATGAAATGGTGTCAGAGATGGGAAAAAGAGGTAAGTGCTGATTTAAGACGTGTGCAAAAGCGTATTTATGGAGGTAAATGCTGTCTTCTGTCAGGATAGAAATATGAGTGCACAGTTGCATCTGAAATCTTCAGGTGTGAGCTTCTCATTGCCTTTCCTAAGCAAAGACCTCATAAGGAAAGGGAACTTGTGGTTCTGTTCCTAGGGAAGTCTGATAAGACCATTCACTTCCAAACCCTGGGACTCAACTAATGTTTTCCATTCATAATTTGTAGTGATGGGGAAATTAGAGGGGTTTATTAAACAAAACTCTTTTGCAGAAAGCTTTGCTCTCAAATGCTTTCAGATTCTGAGGGAAAAACCCTTTCTTTTTCTTAATCAACTATATATTCCTTTTTTCCAATGAAATATCAGTATTTTTAAAGAACATTTCCAAACAGTTCTAGTAGATCTCTGATGTCCAATGACTAATTATGTAACTGATGATCATTTAGAGGTTAATATATGATCTTGTGTAGTGCAGGTTAGCTCTGCTGAAGTCCAACAAGCCACGCTCAGGCAGAAAATTTTCCAAGATAGGATGAAGTCTGTAGCACTGAGCCACACTGTCCTCTCTCTGTTGATGCCAGCCTCTTAACCTGCAGTGATTAATGTTCTGAATCTTACACACCTCCTTCCCCATTCAGATCAGGGCTGCATGCACCACTGGCCATGTGAGCATGGGCAGGAGAGTATTCCTTCTAAATTCCTTTGCACATTTCCCACTTGCAAAAAGCCTGAACAGCTTATGAGATGCCCACTGTGGCTAGAGAGGAAATTGCTTCAATCAAACCATTTCCCTCTCTGCGATGATGATATGTACTGTGACTTCCCTGCAGGACTCCTGCTGCTAATTCAGCTTAATAAGAACGTGCAACATCACGAAATTATTTGGCAACGGCAGTGTTAGGATTCCAACCAGAGCTGTTGGCATGACATGAAGAGCAGTTCAATCTTCTAAACCAGGGAATGATGTTTTAGCTGGAAATGCTACTGACTGTGAAGAATTTAATCTGAAAATAAGGATATGGATTTTTCCAAACGACAGCATGTACATTACCAAACCAGTCTATGACATTACACTGACAGTACTGTAATTTTTACAAATCCTACCTTAATACCATAATCAGTACCTTTATTTTGAATTCAGATTTTCATCTGATTTTGATGGAAAAAGAAATGTCAGAAATTGGTATTCTCTGTGCTTCCTCAGACCAATATTGCTCTGAAAAAAATTCCCTGTGACTGTACAAATAGAAAATACAGCAGCATTTGAGGTATTGTTTTCACCTTCTAGACTATCACATTTGAGTTGGATGTTAGAAATTAGAAAAAAACCTCTCCAGACGCTGAATCTAAATCAATGCAAAACACTTGTTGTCATCTCCCTGTTTTCTAAAATCCTCATTCATGAAGTTCTCTGAGGTAGATTTCTCCAGAAAGGGAAGGAGGTAAAATGATGTAAGAAAATTGTCTCTTTGCTTCAACCTGGTTTTAGTCTACCCTTTTCTTTCCTTGCTTAGACTTTGCTGTTTTCATTTATTCTGCAGAGAGTTCTACAAATACTTTGTGTTTCTGTTGTCCCTTCTTGTATACCTTTACTAACAGTCCAATAAATTGAATTTTTCCTGTTCAGCCCCTACACTTGTTGGGGTTTGTTTGACACCTGGTATGTTCTGTTTCCATTGTCCAATAAAACTAAACTGTGTATGTCTGCAGAGGCAGACCCCATCTTTGATACACAGAGCTTTGCCAGGTAGGAATGAAAACCAAACAGGACACTCCAACCAAATCTGGGTGAAACAACTCTACCAGCCCTCAAATCTATATGCAATTTCAACCTGCTTTCATTTTCACTGAGGTAACTTTAGGGGACCAGCCTTTTACATAGATGCAATTTAAAGTTTTGTCTAGAACTTTAATTCCCAATACTATATGCTGGATTCACTTAGGAAAAAAAATGTCTCACTGTACATTTGAATCAAATATTCAGTAATGATAAAGTAGTGAGCACCCTTTCACTCACAGTAGCTCCTCCTCAGATTGCATCCACTCAACCACCCTTTCAGGGTGTGTTTAATGCTTTATCACTGCTATCTCTCAGTGCCTCCTGTCCTCCACGTTTCTTCAACAGCAGCACTGCCATCCCTATGTGACTTCCAGGATGGGACACTGCTTGGCCAAACACACTGTGAGGAGAGGATGAGGTGGTATCTCTCTTTCCAGCAGTGCTGTAGCCAAAGCAGGTCACAGCTGAAGGCCTTGCCTTCTCCCAGCCTGGCTGCTGTCTGCTCTTCTGCCATCCTTCAGATCAGCCTAGCTAGAACAAAGAGACCGGGAATTATAAATCCTTTAGAAGACCATCTAAAGTGATAACCTTCCCTTTAAGGCAAGTGCTCTCTTTTATTGTGAGAGCTCTGTAGCTTGACCGTTTGCTGCTACAGACAGAAGATTTATTAATCTGAAGTAAGAAAAGAGACTTGCTTTTCAAACCAAAAGAGGATTTTTAAAATTTTATTTAAGACAAAGCTTAAACTATTAAGCTGTTCCAGTGTGGGTGTAAAATATAGCACCAGATCCAGTACAATATTTTGTAAATAAATCTGAGAAGCAGAGACAAGGGACTCCTTGCAATTTCAGATCAGTTTTGGAAAGCAATTTCTCAAGGTACTTCTGTGGCAGAGGGTACACGTGCTCAGAAGAGCAGCACAGAGTGAACAGAGGAGTCAAAGCTAGAGTAGCCAAATGTACAGGCTTCTGCAATGAAAACACATTTTGTAACTAACCCATAAAACATACCGATAGGGCTGAAATCAGCAGGCGCAACAAATGTAGATAACAACATTCCACAGACCAGGCACTCCATGGGCACAATCTACCCTGGAAGTCTGTCCAAACACAGATTCTTCTTTTTTTTTTTTTTTTTTTTCTTTCTTCCCCAGGAGTCAAGAACAATTCAACATTTCTTGAGGTTCTGGAACATAAACAAGCTGTCAGAATTACACTTGGGGGCAGTCCTACTTTGTTTTGTTCATTTATTTTTATGTGTAGGACAGGGTAAGCACCTACAAATATTTTCCTGCCTGGAGCAGGAAGGGGGATGGTTGCTGGTTCAGCAGGTTGAATTGCTTCACACAAGGGAGCTGCCCTTGCCCCTGTGCTCAAGCAGTCATGCAGTTAACACTTATGCAAATGCCCGTCCATGTACCATGGAACCCCCAGATCCATCCTGTGCAAAATAAGGTTGCTAGAAAGCGTCCAAAACCCTGCCCAAGAACACGCAGCTGGAACAGGGGATGGTGACACCACTAAGACTAAAGAATGCAGGCTATTAAATAATCAAGGAACTTCCAACCTCAAATGCGTTTGGGAAACCCTACCACTGTGCTTGGGGAAATTATATTCACTTTTTGTCCTGGATGCTTACTGGTGTGGCAGTGTCAAAGACTTAAAATGGGAAGAGTCAAGTTTGTTTAACCCTTAAATACTTGTTTGCTGGACACTGTTTCCAGCAAGAAAATCTGGATTGAACATTTAAAGGAAAAAAACCCAACCAAACAACCCCCCCCCCAAATGTAGCTAAATCCTATGAGTATTAGAACAGCTTAAGAAACGTGTAAAAACTGCTCAGAAACAGAACAAAACCAATCATTATTTTTGCACTCCAGTCTGTTCCTAGTGGGTTATTTGCAAACCCCAGCAGGTTAATTGAGGCTTCTCTGGCTGTTACCTCCTGTGATGTTCCTGTGACCATTCAGCACCATGGAGCTAAAACCAAAACCAGCTGGTATATACGGCTTCCTTATGCCAACTGCAACAGTGAGTATTTTTCAGAATATCTGTCATCCTGGAGGAAGAGGCAGGATCCATGAAGATGAGGTGGTTTGCACAACTTCCTCCAAATATTGCAGATCCAACTGCATTCTATGCATACTCCTGGGCTTCTCCTGCAGAGGCTTGTTTCTGTAATATCACAATGCTCCCCTTCTAGTGCTATAAAATGAAAGAGGAATCCTTGAATAGAGATTCCTATCAGAGTTTGAAGACCCCTAGCTCCCCCCAGGGTTTTTTTTAAACTCATTAAAGCTCATACCTTTGGCAATCATTTTTGTAACAGTGCTGTATCAAGTTATGCCAAGCACAGGCTGGTGGAAGACCTTTCCATCTTAATGTCTGTTCACTCTGCTCCATTTTACCATCCACATCAAGCCATAGTCTCAGTACAGAAGAATCTCCCAGATCATTAACTCAAGTCTCAAGTTACAAATCCAGCTTTCCCATGCTCTCTGCTGCACTAGGAAGATTGCTTTTCTCACCCTTCACACCCAGAAAGTAATCAAGTCAGTTGACAGTGGTACAGAACCTTTTCTTTTTCTCCCACTGTCCCTTAGCTGCCACTAATATGTCATTTCCTGCTACCTACTTTGGCCTCCCCAGTTCAGCCTTCCAGTGTAATCATTGCTACACCTTCTTCAGCTACCCTGCTCAAAAGCATCTATTTCACACTGAAGCCCAGTCCTCCAAAGCATTTGTCTTGCTTTATTCCCTTCACCTGTTCACAACCTCCTCTCATGCCTTACTTTTCCCAGACCTTTTGAACACAGATAGACTTAATGATTACATGAAACAGCTGAGAAATGGGAAGGGCAAAAGCTTCTCATCCACTTTTTTTTTATTTTTTCCTCTCCTGTTTTTAAGGGAAAAATTCCAAACACAATTTAAAGGACTGAATATGACTGAAATTACACTGGAGGGGACAGTCTGTTCCAGCTCAGAAGGTGGTGGGAAGAAAGTCCAAGCAAAAGCAAATTGTCTATCTCCTACTGTAAAATGGAAGAACAGTAGTATTAATTGTCTTCCATTCTGTATGCAAGGGTTTGGCAAACATGTCCTCACTGCTGTACTACCACCAAAGCTGAAATGTTAAGATGTATGCCCAGTGAGAAATTTTAAAAACAGAGCAGCAAAAAGGATTTGGGGAATGCAGGAGGGAAGACTTGGAAAGCTAGTTATGAGTACAACTGGGCTTAAACACATCTGCAAAAAAACAGGGACAGAAATTTTCTTATCCATATTTGAAGGGTCTGCACACCAAGGGGAGTTGCCTCCTCTAGGAGAAAGAATGCAATTAGGAACAGTGGATGAAATAACAAGGTGAATTTAAACTGCCCATTGTGAAGGGGAAAAAACAAAACCTCTTTACAAAGGAAGATATTTTAGGAAGCAGGCATCCCATTGCTTGGAGTGTGGAGTACTGATCCAATAGAAGCATGTTGCTTGCCTCAGTCCTACACAGTAACTGACCTAATGGGGTTTTTAGATCTGTTCACTCCATGTTCTGGATTAAATGATCACAAACTCAGTATTTGTATATATTTATTAAAACAGTTTAGGATTATACTCCCAAGACAGAGTTGGGGTTGTTCAGCCTGGAGAGGAGACTTTATAGCACCTTCCAGTACTTAAAGGGGGCTACAGGAGAACTGTAGAGGGACTTTTTACAAGGATGTATAGCAATATGACAAAAGGAAAAGGCTTGAAACTGAAAGAGGGTAACTTTCGTTATTAGGAAGAAATTATTTCTTGTGAGCATGATGAGGCACTGGAAGAGGAGACTGTGGATGCCCAGGGAAATTGCAGATGTCCCATCCCAGGCAGTGTTAAAGGCCAGGATGGACGAGGCTTTGAGCTACCTAGCTTAATGGAAAGTGTTCCTGCCCATGGTTGTCAGTACACAATCTTTAAGGCCCCTTCCAACCTAAACCATTCTATGGGCCTATGGTTGGCTCTCTGCTCCATGTCCCATAGCCTGGCATTATTTCATTTTCCTCTGTTGCCAGCACAAGTGCTGCTTCAGTTGTGAATGATGGAGTGGGTTTTTTGGAACCTTTTCTTATCCCAATATATTAAATCTGTCTTGGAGTTGTACTATTGCGTAATTAAATTTAATGCATTTGAGTTGGAGGCACAAATAAGGAGGATGCTGCAGTAGCAGTGCAATGATGGTATTTTTCTCCAGCTGATGACACACACCGGCATGTTTCCAGTTTTCAAACTGTGACTCTAATCGGTCATTCCTGTTCTTTAGCAGGGGCACCTGTGAGACAGAGACACAGAGTGCAAGCACGGAGCTTCTTGTTTTGTAAAAGTCAGTAGCCACACAGCGTATGTGAACCCAGATCAGTAGCTCACCCCAGAAACTGGGTGGGGGGACTTTCAGAAAGCAGACTTCAGGTGGTAATTTGCTATTTAGTTTGGACAGTATAGAGCTTATAGATCTCCCTTGTCAGCACACATGGATGTTGTGGGAACTTGGAACAACATATCTAAACATCTAAAGAGCAGCAGGAGGATGGGAAAATTAGGAATCTTGTCCTAGACAGCTGCAGACAGGAGGTTCGCCATTCTTCAGCTTCATGTTTGCGTTTTTCTGCAGCTCAGGAAATTTCCATTCTGAAGATTTAGGTGGGTAGCACTGACTTACTTATTTTGGAGAACCACCTACAAGTCCCAGTAAGTAATGTACCCCCATGCCAGGAAGCACTGAAGAGTGCAGCCCATAAAATAGGATCTGGATGACACCTTTTTAGATTCACTGAGATAGTTCATGCATTTTGACACAGGAATATCTGCCCCACATTTTCCATGTTACATTTTGTGGGAGCTCAGTTCTCCATTAACTTCACAACAGTGAGAACATTGATGAACAATCAGTGAATTCACTGTGATGAAAAAGAAGTTCTTGCTCTTACAGAGTCTTCCTTTATTTGTCTTGGATCATGCAATTTTCTTTGTTCATGTATCACCAGCACAGGATCAGTCAAGTCGGATGCACCATTTCAGCAGCCTGATATTTAAGCACATATTTACAGGAAAAAGGTATTCCCTGAGCAGCTCTTGACTCAGGACTCTGGCCCGGGCTGGCAGGGCCCAGGGGTTTCAGCCATTATACAGAGCCACAAAACAAGGCTCAGCTCCTGTCAAGCATTTGGGTGGATGCCCGATTTATTTTCAGAGGCAAATTTTTGGCTTGAATCTTGCATTTTAATGCTATGCATTAAATTAAACACTACACAGACAACATCAAGGAAGAAATTCAGCTCTCTTCTGATGTACTGATTCCACCTACCATGTGCCAGGTATGTCTCATTGCCTTGAAATTTTCCAACACCACTGAACATTTTGATTTCTGCTCCCCTCATGGTGGGCTTCTTGGGCACAATGTATAAAGCACAAATGGTAGAAGTGTCCTCCTTACAGCTAAAGTGTCTCTTCAAAGACAGTGCTTTAGGCACTTCTGTCATTTTCACTCCCAAAATGCCCTTCACTCAACTTCTGACTTGAGTAAACAGTATGTTGCTAAGAAGTGAGTTGTGTTCATAATAACTGTGAGGCAACCAGGAAAGGAGATACATTTTTCCCACTGCCTTTTCTCCTGGATTGTGCAATCCCAAAATGCCCTATAAATAAAACCAGACGCATATAAACATACAGGCTCCAACCTCTGCCAAGCAGTCCGTGATGAGACTTCTAGTGGCACCGGGTCTCTTCAAGCCAAAGATCACAAATCCCTGTTCTCAATCTGCTCCTCATTATAACCACTGCAACTAATTATGACTTCTTGCCCACACATCGTTTCTACTGAAAGCACACATGTCCATTCAAAGCCTTCCTTTACAAAGACAGGTTCTTTACTGTTTTTTCTCAGAGTGTCATGGGATTTCCATTGTTCCAGGTACTAAAAGTCAGTCTCAGTCAGGAGAGCATACTGGCACAGTGCCTCGGGAAATGGCAGTAAGAAGGTCACTAAGGCCCAGATTCTGGGCCTGGCAAAGACAAGCTGTTTTCGTGTTAGAGTGAAAACAGATGATTTTCCATTTACATTGATTTACCAGGGGTTTGGAGGACACTGCACTCCCTTGCCAAGCTCTCCTTTTCTTAGTACAAAGAGGGACACAGGTCTAAGTTACTCAGAGCAGTTTTTCTTCTACAGCATGCCTGACAAACACATGGAAACAAAACAGTCTTAGAAATACTGAAGAATAAATGGGCAGTAAAATTAGCTCTTGATAGTGTATGAAAGCCAAGAACACATTGAAATTTTAAAGAGAACCATGAACCATGAAGATTCCTTTGGAGTTTTTGTTTTGTTTTGTTTTTGTTTTTGTTTTTGTTTTTTTGCAAGTATTTGCTCTTGAAGTAACAAACTTCAAACCATGAATATGGGAAAATATTATTTCTGGGCTTTGAACAGAATTTTTGTCAGACTCATCTGATTCTGCATGCCTGATTCATTAATCTGTACATCAGACCATGATAGAGCTTCCTTTTCTCCCTTCTTTCCTTCATCCATCAAACACCAAATCCTTCTCTAGCTTCCCATACACCCTTCACTTTCTGTTCTGCAGGTCCTGCCACTTTGCAGCAGTCCTTGCTCCTGGTATCTCTTCACCTTATCAAACTGAAAGTCTAGTTTCACATATGCTTTTGAAGCGCCTTCCTTTTTGCCCATGACTCTGTCACCACGTGAGAGCTGTGGCACAGGTCCCAGTTAATCATTGCCTGCATGTCCCAGGAATTGCAGTCTGGGCTTTCCAGGCCGCCTCCCACCCTTCCTGTGGGCAGCCCAAGGGTGCTCATGCATCCTCCCTGCCCTTTCAGCCATAGAACTGGCAACTTTGGTGAAGTCTTTCCTTGGTGGTATCTCACAAGGGATAGCTGTCAGGGCTACATGATGTGCTAGCAGCCATCCTCATGAGGAATACACATGTTTTGGGAGGTACTGTGATCCACATTAGTCGTAGGGCTGTGCCCAGACACACATATCTTCCTTGCACTGGGTTGTGCCAGCACATCTCTTGGGACTTTCTCACAGATCACCAGGGCAGAGCAGCAGCTAACTGGGATTTATTGGTGTGCATTAGCTCAGTGACCCTGCATGTACCACAGAAAGCTGCAGTGCCCTATAATGTATTAGAAGACACTATAAAAACTTGTGGCTGGAATAGAGTGGATAACTTCCACCATTCAGCATTTTCATACTCCTAATGCTAATGACTGTTCCCTCATTCCTTTCCCTCATCAGCAGCTCTCAAAGAAGAATCATTAAGACAGCATATTCCCATACAAGAAAGTCATCAGGCTCAGTTCATTTAAAAGACATATTTCAAAAAAGCTAATGTAACATTCAGATCAGAGGTGTCCTTAGGGATTCTTGTGCCTGCCCTGCATGCCTCTAACACTCAGCTGTAGCCCACGTTTGCACAATATGGGTGTGTAAGATCTGGAGATGCCCACCCAGTGAGTGTGGATTTTCCTAAAATACTCTTATACTCAGTCAGCCTTTCATTGCACCCCACAATAAAGCAGTGTTCTGACACATGTTAGAATGATATAAATAAAATTACATAAAGCAATCAGTTCTTCACTTGTAGTCCAATTTACAGTACTTGCTTCTCAGGCGGAAATTGATAATAAACTTGGTATTTGGATCCTCAGTGGACTCAAAAATGAATCAGAAGAAAATTACATCTAAAATGTTTACAGAGATATCAAACTTCACTGGAAAACTATTTTATATTGTAGTTGTATTCCACTTGTTTCTTTAAGTGATTCAGTGCTTTCAGTAAATACTTTTGATTGCCTTAATTGTTCTAAAGAAAAACATTTGGATTCCAGTGATATTTAGGAAACAGAACACAGATAGAGCAGGGTATATTTAGGTAAATAATAACAGCTCCTTTTACAAATCAAGCTGTTGGGCTTTGTGATCTCTCTAGGATCTTAGGAGCAAAGTTCTGTAGGGTCTGAAGAGAGTACCTGTTCACATGTTATAGATATAAAGAAGGTGGGAATTAGCTCCATCACTAAGTGAAAAGGATACTACATTTCCCCCTGAACACCTTAAATGATAGTAAAACAATGCTGTGAGAAACACAGTATTTAAAATACTGGAAGTTACAGCAAAATATCAGCACAATTGTTTGAGTCAGCTAGTTCAGACAGCAGAGTGTCTAGATGTAAAAGACAATTTACACAGCTGGAGGTAACATAATTCTTGTGCTGCATTTTGTGGATCTGTCTTGGCTTCCGCTGTTTTAAGAACCAGACCCTACTACGAAGATACATAAATATCTGGACATGTGAATCGCCATCTTACATGAAATGAGGAGAGGGTGGGATCCAGATCAGCACTGAAAGACTGGCCCTAAATTCACTGCCACACCATCAGTGGAAGCAACCATGTTTCCATGCAGGGAGCTGTTTCTCTATGCACCTACAATTAAGGTGCACATCTATCTTAAACAGGCAAACTGCATCCCAGCATGTAATGCCAACCAACACTCCTGGCAAGCCATAGTAATGATAGCATGAGTGATATTTAAGGGTTTTTCATCAGTCAGTGTGTCTGTATTACTTGTTTGCACCTCCCTGCCAGTCCACATTGCCCAAACAACCTTGATTTAATGCTGGACTATTATGCATGAAGAAAACAAGTTTGCTTATTTCGCACAAAATTGGACCTACTGGGGAATGTCTTTTACAGAACTCTTGCTGACGTCCATTAAAGCTTTTCTAATCAGTTAAATATAACTAAACAGTACCTGATAGCAAAAATCTTAAGTTTACCAAAGAGGAAAAATTGAGTATTTCTAGAAATATAGCACATATTCAATAACAGACATTCATGCTAATTCATGCACTTCATAATGTTCTGCACTTTGATGGTTATAAATTATACACTGTAACTTAATAACTTGGAAAAATTCCCACCCCAGAAATAACAAAGGAAAAACATATCAGCAGTCACCTGCCCGATGTAATAGAGAGTTGTAACAAATAGCAGCTACATTTACTTATGTATATTTTTATATATATATGGAAAACTTCAGGGCTGCAGCTGTTTGATTCTGCCAAATGTATGGAAAGTAAAAATATTTTAATCATCACTCTTGGGGTGCCCACCTATTACACAGCTCTGTGGTACTCTCTGCCATGCACTGGTGAACCCATGAGCCTCTGGAAAGCACAAATACATTTGAGTTAATCCCTGCCACCACCCAATGCTGCAAATCCAGAAGAGATGATCCACATATTTGGAGTCAAAATTGATTCTTCTTTCTCTTAAATGTTTCTCCACCTATTAACATCCAAGCATAAATGTAGGAAAGTCCTTATGGATTAATTTTACTCTTGAGTTTCTGTTTGCATGCTACTAGAGAAATAAGAGTAAAAAAGTAACCAGAGAAATATGGCCAAATCATAGACTGGAACACAAAAAAAAATTGAAATTGCTTTTGCCTTCCTTTTGTTTTCCTTTTCCTTTGTACTGACCATCAAAGTGATGGAAGTTTTTTGAAGAGGGGAAAAAAGAAAGGATTAAGTGCCCCCACTATCTTCTGCAGTGCCTACCACCTGGTAAAAGGCTTTCAACTGTAAGTTCCCCCAGAGACGATGCTGTCTTGGCAGGCAGTTCCCACGAAGCCACCTTTGCAATATGGTGTGTTGGTTTTGATCACCCCACTAAAAAGATAACTGGGGAACAGCTGATGGGAGACAGGCTTTGGATGATGACCAGTGTTAATTGTGGCAGAAGTGCATCTTTAAGCAGTAAGCTAAAGCAAATCAAGCGAGAAAGGCTTGCTACTGCTTGGAAGTTTAAACTGAGGAAAAAGATATTGGAAGAGATTAAGGTATTAATGCATGGAATTTGGAGCTTTATATTATGGAATTTGAAGTGATGCATGTCAGAATGCAATAAAATTATACCTTCAGAAAAACTGGCCAAATGGCAACTCAGCTGACCATAATACAACACAATATTGTCTCAGAGCAAGCCAACCTATCAGCTAGAAAAACTGAAATGGAAATATTCAAAGCAACTCAAGTATTAGTAAATCAAATGTCTGCATAAGCCTCTTGTGGTATAAAAGGCCATTATCAGGTACATAAATAGTTAATATTTACAGCTGAGAGCAAGACATGAAGAAGAACCTTTCCCTTCCAGTTTCAATAAAATAAAGCATAAATTTTTAGAGAGGTTTCTGTAAATAAGGATGCAAGGTTCCTCCTTAAAGCATCAGAGGCTTTTCACTGCTTTTACACAAAAGCTTAGGGACACTCCCCAACAGTTCACCCTCTAGTGGGAAATAAAGTTTTCACAAAATCAACTTTCTATTCAAGGAAAAAAAGCCAAATCAATTTTGCCCAAAGCATTCAGGTTTCCTTTGGGAAAATCAAAACAAAATATTTTTTTCACTACATGGGCCTGACCCAAATCAAATGTTTCAGTTTATTTTTTTAGCTGAACAAGAATATTTTATTTCAACTCAGTTCAACTTGAAACTGCCTCTGGGTGTGCTGTCATGGTGGATATAAATTGCCCAGGAGAATCTGGGAATAAGACGATTTGCATCCCAGCCGGTTATCTGGCTCATAAGAAAATATTATTAATTCAACAATATTAAAGTATCATATTTAGAACAAGGCTGAAGTAATATATTTGGATACTATGAAACCAAAGTCCTTCACAACTTTTCCTCCCACTAAAAAATTTTGATATTGGGAAAGAAATATTTAGACAGGTAAAATTGCACATGAGACAAATAATTCTGACTCTAATTTCCAGCCAACTAATCATTCCATCAGTTTTATGCCACAGTAATTCCATTGAGCTCCACTGGAATGACACAACCTAAAGGGGTTGAAGGTACAGTATTACCAATCTGAACTCAGAGCATGGGTTTAGGCAGATAAAAGATGTGTCTTAAGGTGCTCTGGGTTCTCTCTCACATTTAACTTCCCCTTGGTACTGTAAGTATGCATAGGAACTTTTAGATCCTGAAATAATAGCGTGGTTAGAAAGGATGACACCCTAAATATCCTCAGGAATATGGCACATCTTTCCAAAACTCATAGATGAATGACACAATCAAATTTTTAAAAGCAAGCTATGAATTCAGCTTCAACTGGGATTGAACAGAGATTGAAACCAGCATTAGTGTGTGGGATAGACATGAAAATTTAGAGAGCTTCAGTTATATATATATATATATATATATATGTATATATATATGTATATTTTCTTATTACTTAGAAATTATAGCTAAACTGAGTTACTCCATCTTTCCCTTCTGCTTCAACTTTTAATGTTCAGTTGTCATTCAAAAGCAATACAGAGCAAATTATTACTACAGATACCCAGTTTCACAGCAGATACCCCTACAATACCACACCAGTTACTCACCTCAGGTTTGCAGTCATCAAGACACAGGACTCTGGTGCTGCAACAGCCAGCTTGCTCAGGATGATCACCTGTGAACAGCAAGGTTGAGGGCTGCTGTTCCACATGGTTTTCAGAAGGCTCATGTCAAGTTGTTGTCACCTTACTGCAATGGCATGGGTCTAGAAGGCTAAGAGGTCCAGAATGAGCATGACTGACTCAAAAAGAGAGGAGGGTTTTTAGTTATTAGTTCTGGTTTGTAATAGCTTGCCTCTGATTCACATCCAACAGCCCCTGATGAATGCAAACAGAGACACCAATCTGTAGTAGTCTCGACCACAACACAAATTATTCACATTACACTTGCCTCACTTTTAGATATCAGAGTGATTGATTAACATCTGCAGTTACTATTACATTTATTGATTACAAAATCTATTCAGAACACCAGAGAGCAACAGCAAACTCAGAAACCGGGGATTTTTACACCTTAAACAATCCTGAGAAAACCAAATTTGAATTATGTAAACTAGGTTTTTAACTTCTCATTTACAGATGAAAATTATAGAAAAGCAGCATTTCTAGGAAGTGTTTATGTGCACCAAACATAAAAACCCTGTCCAAGAGAACAGAATAATGTCCTACAAAAAATTTCCAAGCAGAGCTAGGGAACAGGGGAGGGGCTGTCATGAATTTGTTCCATTGGTGCCTTCCAGAAATTAAAAAGCAATATGCAGTCTGTTCCCATGCCAGCTGTTTTTCTAGAGACTGCTTTCTGTCTACCACAGATCACATTATTGCTGTTTTAAGCTAAGATTTCCCTTAATTTACATAGGCTGGGACAGACCGCAGCTGTCTGCTTTTAGCGCAGACGCGCTGCCTGGGACTGCTGTCGGCAGCGTGCGAGGCTCTGCTGCTATCGACTTGCAAGCTCGTTTGTTTAAAATGGAATATCGTGGGACCTACAGGTTTCCAGAGATTCCCACCTTTAGCAAAAGCAATGGTCAAGGATGGTTTGGATACGACTAATCACCCAGGAGTTGTTCCAAACTAAATTCTCAAGGTAGAGCTCGTTCTTGGTTTTGTGGATGGATGAGAGCCCTGGTACCCTCTTTTTGTTGGGCTCTGCAAGTGAAGATTGGACACTTCTTTTGCTTGATACCTGAAGTGATAACATATGGAAGGAAAAAAAATATTCAGGTTCTTGGGAGGAGGTGAGATGAGTGACTTTTGCAGCAAAAATAAAATAAAAATCCTGAGATAAATAATACAATGAACTTGTGATCAGTTGCATATCCACCACACTTTGATAGAAGACATAAGATCACAGATTTTTTTCTGATATATCAACCTACACAAAACTGGTTTCTGATTTATCCATGCTTCATCTGCAAACCTTAAAAAAAAATTAATATGCCTGTGCCTCAGTTTCACATATGCCAAATTGCTTTCTGTGAGGACATCTAGGTTTTCAGAAGGCACTCAGACCTTGTGGTAGATACTCATGTGTTTACAGCCACACTAAAGTAAACAGTGCAGTCCTTAAATGAAGAGCTTATGACTGTAGCTGCAAAGATCTTAGGCAAGGCAACATTCAGCTGACTTGCACTTCACTTTTATGTTCTTGATGTCCAGAGTAGAGATGCAGTTTTAAATGAGTCATTGTACACCCCCAGCCATAGTGTTTGTCAAGGTTCAACTCAGGCCAAGTTTGGAAGAAATTAACTTCTTTATCTGGTATGCAAATATGACTATAAGTCAATTATCTTACTTCATAAATAGTGAACAGTCAGGGCTTATTGATCTCTCCTGCAGGGTAATGGACAGTTTGCCTGGGTCTTTGCTTTGAGTAGTAGCTCTCAAGGTTACTCCTTGGAGTTGAGAGATTCCTTGACTCAAGAGATTCTCAGTAAGTGATCAATAGCATGCTAAACTCTGAAATCTTAGCTAAGTGACACAAAGGATTGATTGTGCACATATAATCCTTGAGACATTAACCATCGCCTAAATCTGGGATTAAGTTTGAAATTCTGAGAAGGAGTTTAGAACACAAGGAGGTATTTTCTGAACCTCATGACTCAAGAGGAGAGTCTCTCTCCCTGCCTGTTTTGTCTGATCCTGTCCTCTATGCCATAAATAATCAAGTGCACCTTGTCATCAGATCTTATTAAACCCTTCTCACATTTACCATGAAGCTTGGCAGAATCACTGGGTTATATTAATAAACATATTGCTACTTCTTTCTTAAGAGTGACATCCATGACTGCTACGCTACAGCTGTCAGAGCCCAGAGCCAGCCTTCTAAGAAAACAACAGTACTCCTGGGCTGCTCACAAAAGTTGTAGGTAGTCCTAGCCAAGGGGTCCTGTGCCCTGTTCTGCACAGTAGCTGCATTCAGCAGAACTGGAGCCCACCCTCTGCATCAGATATGCACTCTCATGTTCATGGGGATGGCTGCCAAACCCTCTGGAGCACGGGTGCCAAATTCACTTGGTGAACACAGTAACCCATTTGGTTATTGTATGAAAGGAGAGAGGATAGTTCCTCTTCTGGCTTCTGGGGAAGACTGCCAGGGCTGAAAAATCTCTTGCTAAACTCAGCATTATCACCTTTTTAAACCAGTTTGTGTTGTCTGATAGGCTTCTGGCCTCAGCCATGGGACTGGGAAGCTTTAGTACTGTGATGACACATTTCCAAGTCCCACAAGGGCACCAGTGGAAGTTACTGCCTTGTCTGACCAGTCTTGCTGGGTTCATCTGTAAGTAAAACTGTTTCCAAAGAACTTTACCGTGAAAGGCTTTCTCTAACTGTTCCCCACTGATCTGAATGGGCTTCAGTGTGTGCTCTGAGGCTCACTTTGGTAACGTTTGGGTCCATAAAGAGATTAGCGCATGCCAGCTGAGCTGTAGTAATGCTCCATGTGTTTGAAGCTCCCTAGGATCTGCAGCAGGGTTAACAGTGGTGCACACAGAGCTGAACTCTGGGAGCAGCCTGCAGCTCCCAAGGGTCTGCCAGGACTCACGGGTGCCCTGTGACACCGGCACCTCTCTGTGCTCTCACTGTAAACTGCCTGAGCCTCCCTCTCTAAAGCCACTGCTCTCAGCATGAGGAAAGTCTGGGAGCTGGTGTTTGTTGGTTTTGTTTGTTTGTTTGTTTTTTTCTTAGTGGCAAATTGAAGAGTTGGCTATTTCTTCCTGCGTGTCCTGGCAGCAGAGGTACATGGCAGAAGCAGTGTCAGTCTGTTTTGTTTCCCCTTTGCTCTATACACACTTTGCTTTACAGAACTGCTTTATTTGGGATGCCTGCTTGGGACAGGCTGGAGTAAGCTGTTACATCCATATCCTGACAAATGAGTATGACATCAGAGTGACTTCAATTTGTTATAAATATCTATTGCCAATTTGATTCACACGTCATCACAGACCTGGAGTTAAAACTGAAGGGGACTGAATATTATGCCTGCCTTTTAAGGCTGGCGGAATTTCCCCTCTTTATGGAAAAAATTTCCATAATTTCCTCTTTATGGAAAAAACTTCTCACTTACATATTTCACTAGTATCTACCATCTCAAGCCTTAGATTTTATCTCTCTCAAGCCTGCATCCTGTAAATCCCTGTAATTGCATGCAGCTGTTTGTCAGCCATCCGCTGCAAATTGAAAGCATGCATTGAAAAAGACCCCAAGCAGAGAACTCTGAAATAAACACTGGAAAAGCTGCTGGTTTACCAAAAGGACCCTCTCAGCTCTGCCCTCCCCTGCCCTCCTCTGCTGTCGCTACCTTGCGGTTTATGACATCCAGGGAGTGGGAGGTCTGACAATCCGAACAAGGCAGCAAGGAGGAAATTCCATTCCTGTTGCAATCAGTAATTCCTCCGTGGAGGCTGCTTTCTCGTGAGTGTGTGTGCGCGCTTTCTTTTGTGTCACTTCAAGAAGGGCTCTGATATTATTGTGACTTTAAATATAGCTTGCCCTAGGGCGGGGAAATGCACGAGGAATGAGCCGGCAAGCAGCCCATCTCTCAGAAGAAAACAGCAAGCCTCGCAGCACAGGAGCTGGCTTCACTCAAGTGTGCAGTTTAGAAGTCAAAAAACTATTTGAAATACCATCATTGTGGAGGAGGCTGAAGAAAGAAGACACGGAACTGGCTAAGCACAGTGAAGAATATTGTAAACCAGGGTGCAAAGTGCATCTATTTGCAGTTTGAAAGTGGGCTCTGAAGTGTAATGTAAGTCTTCCTTAAATTGTATTATTTTATATCTAGTATCTAGTTGTTTAATTTCCATTCTGAAGCCATGCTGGGCCGAAAGGTACAATTAGCTAAAAAAATCAGCATGGGGCAGAATGTGTAGTCTCTGATATAAGGCAGAAAATGATTCTGAAATACAGCAGAAGACAGAGACTCTCAGCTGTATTATGGAAGATGCACTATAAATAAGAGCATATTTAATTATTTCAAGAGAAAGATGCTGGATGGAATCACTAACCAACTTCCTTAATAGAGAAGTAAGAGCTTTGCTGTTTAATACGGCAAGCTATTTTAATACTGCTGTGTTTAAAATTGTGTGATTGTGTTACCAATAGCAATAAGATGTAGCTCCAGAGAGGAGTCTTAGTGGTTGCAAAAGTTCTATGTCTTTTATTTCACCAACATTTTTGCTCTCTGAAGCTTCAAGTCCACATTCTGTATCCTACAGCCTCGTTTTACTTTTCAGCTGGATTTTCAATATATGCCTACACTGGACTTCCTATGGAACTGAAAACAAAACATTTCAGTTTTCAGAATAATTCTGGTATGTTTTTCTACATCATACTTAAATACAAAATACTGGCAAAAATACAGTCGACAAAAGATTGTGCAACTTCAACTTCTGGCATGGAGATGTGAGGAATATAATGCCCAATGGTGACAAAGGGTGATAATTTCCTGTTTTTCACAATTTGTCTCTGTGGTTTTGGACATAGCAATGGATATTCTTTGTGATGGAGAGAGCTCTGTGAACCCAACTGCAAACTCTTTCATACAAATAAATCATGAGAGAAGATTCTACAGAAATGTTTATGGAGCTGGAGAAATTAATATATCACATCTCTGCAACTTGACTGTGAACTCTGACAACCTAACCAATCTTTCATGTGAAAGTAACATGAGCCCACCGTGCTGCCCTTCACAGAAAAACTGGCCAGCTTTGCTGACGGTGATAGTAATTGTTTTAACCATTGCTGGAAATATTCTTGTCATCATGGCTGTTTCACTGGAGAAAAAACTACAGAATGCCACTAACTATTTTCTAATGTCACTTGCAATAGCTGATATGCTGCTGGGTTTCCTTGTCATGCCTGTATCCATGTTAACCATACTGTATGGTGAGTATTAGCTGTGTAACCTACTGCATGTATTGATAAGCCTTAAACATTGCATGCAATAACATTTTGTTGTTATTATGATTTCATTCTCTTACCACAGAAAATTGTTATCACCTCATATAAGTTGAAATATATGTCACTGGTTAATGGATGGAACAGGTGAAGTACTTCTCCTACTTTATATTTCCAGCTACAGAAATACAGTCCATATCACTAGTTTATTACTCAGTTGTCAGATGAGTTGTCTCAAAGTGTGCATGGAGATGCTTTGCTCTTTCTACTGCTTTCAGGTTTTTTCCCTGGCTCATAATTTCCATATTCCAAATGAGAATGTAGGGTCCTGCCAGGGTCCTTTGCTCTCCAAATATGCACTGAAACATTAATGACTACTTTTAGATTTAAAGTAGGGAGTTCCCTCGATTATTTTTAATGAAGTGATACAAATGTAAATAATTTTCTTATCACCCACCCTGCTTAGACATCTAATTACTAGCAAATGCTGGAATAAATATTTCAGGAGTTAAGAAATGGAATGGGCATTAATTCTGCCTGTTTAGTAACATTTACAAATGCAAAACTATAATTTCTTAAGAGAAGTTATTTAACTGAATAATGATTCACACTTCATGCCCTTGCAGGTGATTAATAGTAGATCCTTCTCATTTTCATAAAAAATCCTTTGCAGTACAGCTCACACAGGAACAAGCAGCACCCTGTATGTTCAGCACCAATTTTGTCAGGCTGTTACTCTCCCTAAACTTCAGAAATGAGTCTTCCAGTGCTACAACTGTATTGCTACAGTCCAGAAAGAAACTAGACATTGTCAGGAGGAAAGTGAGATTGTTTGGAAAGATTTCTATTAACTTCACTACTTTGGAACTTAAGGTCCAAACATGAGCCTGTGACTTAAGGGAGATTTAATCCAGCAAATTGGAAGTCTATTTTCCGTTTTCAGTATCTCTACCCATATCGCCCCCAGCAGCATTTGCAAACTGCATTTGGCATCAGTGATGGTGCAACACTGTGACTTAGTGTGTGATTATCTTTGGCGGGAGAAACAGCGTGAAACAGAAATTGTCCTATGGGTGAGATTTGAGTCGTGCGTGATTCCCTGAGACAAGCAAGAGGGACTCCTGCTGGCCAGGCTCCGCTGACGAGGGAAGAGACGCCCGAAATCCGTGTGTCGGGAGGGGTTTGGGGGCTGGGGCGCTGGATGCCTTTCCCGCACGGCAGGAATCCGGAGCCCTGTCCCGAGAAAGGCTGTCCCCCCTCCTTGGGCACCTGAAGGCAAAGGCAGGGGCTGTGTTGGCTTTGCCTCCTCTCTCCCTCCTTCTTCCCTTGCAAGACCAGGAATGGAAGCAGCATAATTTAGGGTGAAAAACCATCTGGTGGCACACACTGGTACCAGGAGAAGCATCTTGGTGTGGTGCACCATCACCCTCTGGGACGATCAGTGATAGCACGGAGGGAAACCTTCCCTTCCACAGGAGCATTTTCTTGGCCACCAGTGCTCAGCTTCAGCCACATCACCTACACTGACAGTCTTGATCTCAAACTGGAGGCCCTTGTATACACCTGCTCTGCCAGGACTCCTGCAAGGCTGTGGAGCAAGAGGGCTCCACCACTTCTGCAGCCCCTTGAAGGGCTACGGTGATTGCTTGGCTCAATGGAGAGATTATTTTCTTGAGAGCTTTATATCTACTATGGCCAATCCTGGTTTGGGTGCCCAGTCATGTGCCTGTGCTGGTCTGCACCCTTTGGGCTGGGCAGGGTTCTCCATCCACACAGCAGACCCAGACTCTGCTGGAAAAGGCAGCACCCAGTAAGTCCTGCCAAGGTGGATGTGTCTACAGAGCAGAAAACTTCCTGGAAAATGTTAACTACAGCCTTACTTAAGGGTACACCTTATTGCATCCAGAGTTTTTTCCTCTCATATACTTTCCCTTTCTTGAATCTGTAGTCTCTAAGGAAGTTTATCTGGCAGATGCTGTTTTATCCCTGCCCCATCCTGGTTTATTGCAAAGACGAGAAGTCTAGAAGGGTATGATAAATGTGTTCCCAAGGATCACTGAAGCAAGAGAGCAAGTGTATGTTGTCAAGTGTAAAAATACTTCAACAGTTTTCCCTGTGCAAACTGGCCTGGCCTAACAGAGAGATGCTAGTGGGAAGTCATGCCCCTGAAAGCCAGCCATCACATAACACACCCCAGGGACCAGATTTCCCAACAGAAGACCTGAAAACGTGATAAAATACATCCATAAATGCTGTATGGCTTGTCAGGGACAGCTTGTATTACAGCAACCCAAGAGCACCAACAAATAGGTCTCCTCAGTACTCACTGAGACTAAACGTAATTGGGCACAGAACTACCTCCTCCACCTCTCCTTCCATTCCTGCTGTTGCAAATCTTGTACTGTATCTCCAAAGGAGACAGGCATTCCCCAAAATATGAACATATTCTCACAATATGAACTTTGAGATTGCCCCATGCCACACTATCATGGGCAGCTTGGGTAATACGCTCTAAATTTAATCACTACAAGATAAGGACCCTGATAACTGCAGAACTTGCTCCAAGGAGAGCTATTAGTGGCTTCCTGCAGGAATAGAAGGCTTTTGAATGGGGGTCCTGCAGGGCTCTCCTTAGCCTGGGTCTGCTCAGTATTACTTTGAGCTACATGTATAGTGTGTGAGTGAGAGCACACAAAGCTTTCCAAAAGCACCAAGCTGGGAGAGGTTACAAGCACTCAAAGAGAGAGGATGACAATAATCAACAAGAATCTGGACCCCTGAAGAGAAAGTCTGAAACCAACAAATACCATCCAGTGAGGATAGGTGCAAAGGTAAAGAAGCAAACCAACTTCTGCTGGTGAAATTTGTCCAGGCTTCAAGAGTGCTGAACAAGATCTGGCTGTCAAAATGTATCACTAGCTAAATGTGCTTCACTAGCATGATATTTTCATACTAAAGGCACTTACCATTCCAGGTTGTATCAGTAAAGACATTATCTTCAAGTTCCATGAAGAAATCTTGTATTTCACTTAGCAGTCAGGAGGCCTTTGCGAGAGTACCAAGTCCTGTTTTAGTCTCTGAATGCTAAACAGGATGCAGATAAATTATACAGATTCCATGGCAGAAAAAGAAGAAGGGAAAAAGTTTTAAAAGCATGATCTGTAAGAAAAAGATAAAGTACTAGGCTTTTCTTAGACTGGAAGACAAAAAAAAACCCCACAAAACTAGGTAAGCCATGATAGCCATCTCCCAACAGTTTTGAGAAAGAGAAGTAATCAATTAATCTTCATAGGTAGTGGAAAGAACAAGGAAAAAGTAAGGGCTTAATTTGGAGCATAGAAGCTGTAGGTTAGATATTGGTAAACACTAATGCATTTGCTTTGGACTGCATTCCCTGGAGGACCCTATCAATATTCATTGACAGAGGGAATATCCTTATTTAGGTATGTGGTAGCAGCCTAAAGACAGGTGCGATAAATATCACTGGTAGGCAACAAAATAATTTTTCTTCTTTAGCTTCCATTAAATCCAAAGTTTTTCTTTCAGAAGGCGGCTTTACATATCAGCAGGTGTTGATAATGCAGTAATTACGTAGATAAAAAGTCCTAAAGCAAAACTGAGAACTTGCAGATTTACAATGACAAAATTGCTTCTCTTTTCATAGATTTGCTGCCAAAAATATTTAATCATAGCACCAAGCACTAGCATTACACAAATAGTATTAAAAAGAAAAAACATATGCTGCCTGTAGCCTGGGAAAGAAGCAGAGTTAACCCCAAAACTACAGTTAGAAGGCTGCAAACAAAAATATTTTCTTAAAACAGTGTCAGGCAGCTTCTAAACGTATCACTTACTACTACTTAGTACTTACTACTATAGTCCTAGAAGGATATATGCACTAAGGCACGTGCCACAACAAAAGGTACATGCCACACCTTTAGCTGATGCCAACTTTCTCTTGTGCAGGATACGAATGGCCTCTACCCAGGAAGCTCTGTGCCATTTGGATCTACTTGGACGTGCTCTTCTCCACCGCGTCCATCATGCACCTCTGCGCCATCTCACTGGATCGATACATCGCCATCCGGAACCCCATCCACCACAGCCGCTTTAACTCAAGAACTAAAGCTTTTGCCAAAATAATTGTTGTTTGGACCATATCAGTTGGTAAGTGAGGCAATATTTCAGCATGTAATTGCAGATTTCCAGCTTTTGAGAGGATTTGACATATATACTGCAGTCTAAAGTTTTATTATCTGCCTGCAATATTTTGCTTTCCACAGTCTAAGTGCTGTAATGTATTAATTATGCAATGGAAATCAATGACAATGGGAAATGGAGGAGGACTGAGCAGCACTGAAAGAATATACATCAGTGATAGCATGACTGCATTCAAGTTTATTATACAGATGTGCTGATTTCCCATATTGGTGATCCATCATTACCTAAACATCTGAAAAGAAAATAATACATCAACTGGAAAAAAAGTATTTCCCTGTTTTATGTAAGTCATTTGTTCCCAATTTCTTATTTAGGTAATTCGCTTAGAGATTTTTCTCATGGGCAGATCTTCTCTGCCATCTCGGTGTGTATGGTGGGGAATTTAGGCATCCTATTTAGGAGACAAGAGATACTATGTACAGTGAGAATGAGAGGAGTCTCTCCAGAGGACAGTTTAAAGTTACAGTCTAAAATAGGTGTTGTGAATGGCCCAGTGCACAAATCTCTTTTTGACTGGCAAAACCTAGAGCCTTGAAACTAGGCAGGGAACACTGATCTTTCATTCCCATGGTGGCAGCATGTCCAGAGAAGTCTTATGGCATGAGAATTGGAAGATTTGGTGCCTGGTGCCATCAGGGATTTCCTCACACACCTGGGGTGGAGGTTCTCAAATGCTTTGAAAACATAGTTTTCTTTCAGTGCTTGTGGTTTTGTAGACCCTTGAGCACTGGCAGCTCACTTATTCAGAGGCAGGAAAAACTCATTCTTTTGGCCTAGAAGAGATGTGAGCTGTCAGCAATCAAAGGCAATTAGCTCCTTCCCTGGCTAATACAAATTACTGCAAGTGGTAACAGTGATCCCTTACCACTCTTCCCAGAGGAGGGAAAGGAGATGATGCCTAACATGCTGCCAGCCTGGCACTCTAAATTGTCTCCTGACTTCCCTCTTGATCCCGGCCCACAGTCTGAGAAAAAGCAGTCTAGCATTGTTAGGATTTAAAATAGCTGTATCTTCCACTGCACAGCAAGAAACTGTGGGAGTCTTCACTCAACCTGAGGACAGTTCTGCGTTTTCCACAACCTGATGAGGTTCAGCAACATCTGGCTCTGGGGTGCAGTCAGCTGATCAGATGTAGATGTCTAGCACAGGCCAGGTGAACTCCACCCTAAAACTACCTAGCTCTCAACTCTAAAGGAAACCTATAGCAACTCAGATGTAGATGTCTTCATTTGGTTTAGATAAATCATATCCTGTCTCTTCTACAGTCACATTTTTTAATCCAGTAGAAATCATATTACCTACTCTGTCCAGTTTTTTCAATTTTTGAAACTGGTAAGTACAAGTATTTTCAATACGTTTCTCTATATAGCCTAAATAGTTCCAGCATTCCTTAAAATTGTGCACACTGTGTTTGTCTGCACTTGTGTGGGGTGCCTTGTGCTTAGTGTGTGTGAAATTACTGTCCTTTTTAAACACAAATTCACAGAATTATCAGAATGACCATTCCAGGGGAAAACCAGCCATCCACTTTTCTCAGCATCTTTTCTCAGGCAGAGGCTTACTGACAGAGTGTCTGAATTATCTCACTATTGAAAGGAATCCAGAAAGAAAGTGTTATTTTAGCCCTATTAGTTAGAACATGGTTTATGTCCTGTAGCAGGAGGGTTTATTTCTTTGATAGCTTGATATTTTGTTTCAAAAGTTATGGCTTTTCTTTGCAGTAATAACTAGTAATATATCAATTGTAAAAACACCTTTTCTGCTCTCTGGAGAAACTATTTTCTAACAGTGATGAGATGAGTCAGAGATGTTACTTGTTATTATTATGGCAAGTGATAGCAATGTGTCCTATTTATATAACTCTGAAAAATATGACTCCTTATTTTATTTGAAACCACTCAAGTGTGGCATGAAGAAGGAGAGAGTCCTGCTCTAGTGCAGCTGGATAAGGACAAATGTAAGGGAACAGTGGATGTCAGGAAAATAGGAAGGGTTATAGGATAACTCCATCTCATTCACACATTTCATATCACCAAAACAGTGAGAAGGTTAAATAGGTACAAATTAATGTAGGCAAGTACACTTAGGTGGGCAGGAATGAAGTGGTGCTCAGCTGCTTTCTGGTCTCATGGAAGCAAGGGGCATGGGGAGACCAGCTGAAGGAAGACAGGTCAGTTTCCAGCCTGGCAACAAGCTGTGGCAAATGGGATGTACTCCAGAGGACAGATAAGAAAGCAAACACACAGGAAGACTCTATAAGAAACTGATGAGCGAGTCACTGCCAGGCTGGACTAAGTTTGCACTGTGCTGTATTGCTATATTAATAGAATAAAGAAAAATGCCAGTATTATCAGATCACCCATGCAACCTGCTGTCTGTCAGTCATCAACCCTTATCCTCCTGATCTCCCACCATCCAGCTAAGAATATGTAGAAAACGGGTTTCTGAAGGTGTTTTCTATATCACTTACTAGCAGGAAATGCTTTCTGGACAAACAGGTGCTCCATGTATCATTTACCAGCCTCTAGGCTCTCCGTGCTACTTAGAGTGACAGGGCGATAAATGATTTAACTCTTTGCATTTTCACACAGCTATGGCTGAGAACTCTCACTGGGATGACTGAGGTGAGGATGGTGAGACACTGGCATAGATTGCCCAGAAAAGCTGTGGATGCTCCATCCCTGGAAGTGCTCAGTGCCAGGTTGGATGGGGCTCTGAGCAACCTGGTCTAGTGGAAGGTGTCTCTGTCTGTGGCAGGGGAGTTGGAATGAGATTATCTTGAGGGTCCTTTCCAACCCAAACCATTCTATGATATCTGGCACAAACAGAGCTGGTGTTGGGCACAACACCATAGTGCCTGGTGTGGCTACCATCTCACTTACAGATACAGATCCAAGGTTTTGCTCTCCAACCTCACTCAGATAGACACCCTTTGACTTCCCCATGTTCCTACAGTTTGCAGCTGAGCTGGTGACCTGTGCACTCTCGTGAAGTATGAGATGGAGAGTAAAACGCAAGAGAAAGACAGGAAAGATGTTATGTTCCCCTTTGCAGAGGTTCATTTTAGCAGAGGAAGAGGGAGGAAACAGCCAACAGTCGTGTGTTGGCAGCACATTCACTCAGTTCCTGTGATTGAACATGCAAACAGCTCAGGCTGAACTGAACAGCACTGATGGGCATACAAGGCTCTCAGATGCTGCCTTCTACCACCATCAATGTGGAAACAATCTGCTTAATCCTACCACTTGTCTTTCAACCTTCTGTCTTTCAACCCATTATTCTTCTACAAGAGGACCTTTCTTCTATTGCCATTAGAATTTAATTTCACTAATAGCCTTTGACAAAAAGTACTGTCAGGGATTTCTGGAAATCCAGGAACATTATATCAGCTGGATTCCCCTTATCCACTGCTCACTGACTCCTGCAAATACTTCTAGCTAATTTGCGGGGCCTGAAGAAGCTCTTGTAGTGCTTCACAACCCACCTAGATTATAACTTCTAGTGTACCCAACTAATCACACTTTTGTTCACTAAATTTGTATTTTTTTCCTTTTATTCACTAAATACACAAATACATTCAGTCGGTTTTAACTGGAGGCAATCTGTGATCTTCCTTCCATTGGCTTCAGTGATATATAAAGCATTTACAAAACAGCAGATAAAAGCACAGATAGTTTCATTTACTTGACTTCTGAAATCTTGATTTTCTCAGTTTAAAAAAAAAAAGTAAATTGTGCTAATATTTGTTTTTGAATTTAGTGGAAGAAGAGCATTTAGCCAGAAGCCTTTGTTTCACTAGACCATGTAATGCCACAGGCAATTGGTTTAAAGAGATTCTAATTACTGTAACGGATTCTAATTGTGTCTTTAATTCTTAAATCATCCAGTATGCACAGTGGCTACATAATTAGATTATTTGTAGTTGTTGAAGGCAAAAGCTCATTAAACCCTCAAAATTATTCCATTTGTTTTAAAGCACAGAGGTCATTATTGAGAACAGGTGTAAAAAGCCAAGGGATTTCCCCCTGTTGGAAAAAAGTAGAATTTTGAATAGAACAGGAATCTATAGAATTGCAAATAGAGCCTATACTTAAAAATACATGTCAAATACCTTTGAGTCCTAAATGGGCCTACCAAATGCATTGCTCTGCAAGAGGCCAACAGTGCATCATTCCCTCCTTGAAAGGGTAACATAAGAGAATTACAGGCATGAATGTTAAGTCCTTATATATACAGGCCTCAATTCTTTTTTTCCCTCTATTCCTCTGTTAATGGTCTAAGTAATGTGAAGTCTGATGAAGCTCAAGAACTCTGAGTTTTCTCTTATCATTTCTCACTCAGCCTACACATCTGTTCACTGCCTTCAGGCAATCTCTGCACTCCCCAGTCACTAACAGCTTAGATTTATTCAGTACTTTTCATACAGAAAAAAAAGCCCAACATGGATCTGGATGAAGTTGGTAAAATACTTCCCACCACGTAACTCTAAAATTTTGCCATTGCTTTTGAGGCTTTGAAAATGAGAAATGCTGTAGCATGTGAAGCAACATTGTCCAAAATCCAGGGTGAAGTTAGCTCCAGGTGTATGAATCCAGCCCAGTGCAACTGAGCCCCCAGCAAATTTTGCAGTGTGACATTTTATGCTGACACAGAGGCTTACACCTCCTTCACAGGCAGCCTGCAATTTCTGTGCATGACTTCTTACTGCCTTACAGCTTATGAAGGGCCAGGCAAGCAGCAGGGACTGGGAGAGTTCAACTACCAGTGCCTCTGGATTGTTTTGCTGACAGCTTTGGGCTCCTTAGGCTCAGTCTTCTTTCTGTCAAGGACAGCTTTCATTTGAAAATCCCTTTACAGTTTTCAAAAGGATCAAACAGCAGGTTGGGAATTCCTGCCATGAATCCTCTACACATCCATTTCTTCCAGGTGACATAATTTGCCATTTAAATCAAGTCTAATTTACAGATGCTTTGGCATAGGAAGAGATAATTTGTTAAAACATGGAATATACTGCCAAGATAAACAAAATTGCAAATAATTACACACTGAACTGTACTCTGGCAATATAGATTTAAAGGTCAGCACCTAAATTTGGAGGTGCTGGAGCTAAACTTAAAATATCTACTACACTACCCTCTTTCCCATCTAGTCATCTACTCTGCTTCCATTTCTTCTTTTGAAGACTTTGACCTTTTGATTTTGCATTCCTAGAAGTTTTTTATCATAATTTTCCTAGGGAACATTTCTTTTATCATAGTCTTGAAACCATCTCCCAGAGAGTGAACATACTATTTGCTCACTCCAGATGCAGAATCTCAGGAGCACACATTGTAGGTTTTGTGTTTGAGCAACCCTGGGACCTTCCCCAACTGTGGATGTAGATGATGCCATAAAAACAAAATGAAGTTGTAAAAAATTGTTGCACAACATACAGAGGAATTTACATCAATTATAATGAAGGAAGTTGGCATGAAATTTCATTAATAAAGTATTAGATCTTCAGAAACATCTCAGAAATAGAATCTTAATTGTATTTTTTCATAGTGATACAATGTATGAGGCTTCATTGCCATACTAATGACTCCTACAGTAAGAACTAATGAGAACAAGCCCTTCATGTACAGGTTATCTCAGGGGAAGATAATGTTCAGTTCCATGAAAAAGGAATATGCAGTGCTGTGATGAGCATTTCTGAGTTGACTAGCACATGTATTCTAGTCATGAGGCATTACTTAAGATGGTTCTGAGAAAGACACATAAATATTCTATTAACTTTGATGTAAATTATCCCCATATTTCCCATGTGACAGAACCCTTTAATTGATTTGTTCTCCCCAGAAGAGTGAACACATCCACCAGACCATCAGCTTACTACATGTACCTCCCTCCCATAACTGTGAAGGTTTAAAAACCTTGCATTTTGAACTTGTATGTGTTTGTTCACCTGACAAGGAGTGTTACTAACATTATACTTTTCTTTACGGGGAAAAAAAAATGCTTAAAAGAATAGTAATGATTGAACTGCTTTCTAAATTCTCCAAAATTGGAAACACAAAGATAAAGAAATGAGGTACAGGCATGTGTCCATAGGGACACATTTGCAAACCAAAGACACTGAGTAGCCCAGCATTCATCAGTATGGGGAAGAATATATTATACCAGTAAATATGTGTCATCAAAGGAAGAATAATTATTATGTATATATTTACCACGTTCTTTGGGTAATTACATCAGGATGAGATGAAGGGTTTTGCCTATGAAAAAGGAATATGCTCATTTTGTAAGCACTCCTTTTGCAAGAAGCAATCTGCTTTTCAGCTGAAAAAAGGAATGAGAGGTAGTCATGACCCTATTGTGTGGCATTTGTTTTGGCTTTAGTTTTATTTTTAAAGGCAAGTTATAAACAGTAGAGCTGTATTTTTCATAGAAAAGAACCTGCTCAGTCAAGGTGCTGATGAAAGAATTAGTTGCCTTTTTTAAAAAAAACTTGTCTTTTTCTCAAAGACCATAAGGACCATGTTCTTCTTCCTCTTGAAGCTACCAGCAAAGAAGCATCAAGTTCAATAGGACCAGGCCAGTCCTATTATGAGGTTTTTTGAATTAATAAGTAACTGTTGGTGGGTGCCAATATGACCTCTAATCAGCCAGTCTCTCTTTGTAGGGTATGTCAGAGTAAATGGAATATTTTAAGAAAAAAGGCAGCATCTCTAGCCAGAGGAGCTGGATTTCTGCATAGAAAATGCCACACGCAACACAAACGAGGACAAAAGAAGTGTACGAGGAATTATGTTTGGATTCATAAATTCTGTTGTCTGTATTCTGTGACTGCATTTAATCACCTTCTAAATTAAAAATGACACTGTTTAAATAGCACTATGTTGGATAAAAGAAAATGTCAAGAGAAAATTTCATTAATTTTAAAATTATACAGAACAATATCACAAGTTCCTTTATTTATTATATTTGACTAAAGCCAGATGTTGTGTTTTATGACGTTAAGAAATGTTCATGTATCACAGAATTCTTCAAAATTAAAGCCTTATATTTATCTTTATCAACAGGAACATTGCAAACTATGGGACACTCAGGCTGCACTTAACTTTCCCCACACATTACCTAGCCTGTGCCATTGGCATTCCTTCCAAGCAGAAGCCCAGCTAAAAAAAGTCAGGGGTTTTGTCAGAACTGCAACAACACATTCCTAATTACCTGAGACAAATTTATAAACAACTGTAAGGTGATTTTACCTATGATGTCCTCCAGGGTCATTGATGGAAGATAGCTTGTTGAGCACCTGTGATGTCCTGAATGCAATCTGTAGCATTGTGATAAAGGCTTTCTTTTCTGCCTGATCAAAATTGGAATCTGTGTATTTCACAGTATTCAATCCTGCCTTTATGTTGGAAATAAATCACACCCACTGGGAAGACTTATTCCCTTTTGGCAGAACATAGCACTTGTTACGACTTTTTGTATTTGGTCTGAGTTCTGAAATGTCAAATTGACCACTATTGCCAGGATCACAGACTGAGCTGAACTGTGAGTATCCTGAGAGAAAAACTGTGTGATTTTAGGTCCCAGGCACACTGAGTGAGCAGTGTAAATTTCCCCTCACAAGCACAGAAGTAGTCAGAAGTTTTAGACTGAAAGTTCCCCAGTTAAATCCAGCCCTGCCTTGCATACTACTGCAGGACATGAGGAGGTCACTCATGCATTTCTTGTTGCAAGGACAGTTCATGTATTTATTTTTCATTTTCAGGGTGCTTTGTGACATCTAACAGAAATATAATCCTAGAGATCATGCTGTAGCACCCACATAGATACCAGTATATGGGAAACATGGGTAAATGTGACTGGTCTAACCCAGTCAGACAGGGTGAAGGGCATTAGCTGCAGGGTGGACAGCAAAAGCACAGAATCCTGACTCATCATCTTCAGACCTGTGCAGGTCTCTAAGGTGCTTCTCATTCTGTTTTTCCTTCCAAATTATTCATGGCATCAGAACATTTATCCCAATAACTGCAGCCACTGCTGCAGTCTCCTTGTGTTACTAGTAACAAGCTGACAATTTGCTTATTGAGAAGCTTCTGCAAGCAACCAACCACAAAAGGAGGCATGGAGAAACAAGTGGGACATGGTCTGAGGTCTAGAAAATTCAAAAGAATTACGTTTTTGTTATTTCTGCCCTTCAGATGGAGTGTGCAATTATTGTAAAATACTACTACTACTACTACTACTAATACTATTAATAATAATAATAATAATTCTAAAATTTATCTGATAGCTACATTCAGCCTCCTTTTAAACTACATAATGAGGCCAAGTAGCAGTGCTGAAGAAGTCCTAGAAATACTAACAGAAATCTCTATTCAGTTCAGGAGAAGATTAGGGCAGAGTTACGTAAATTATTCGCATTCAACAAATCACACCATGTAATAATTAAAAGACAGAGATATAAAAACTGGGATATTACAAAATCTTGTCACTTAGACGGCTCTAGGAGGCATCACATTATTTGCTTATGGTAGTGAAATATCTAAGATCTTTCCATAATTTCTATCTTACTTCTGCTATAAATATTTTTAAAAGTATTACTGTGCATGTAGCATATACAGCACATATAAATTAGCTCCAAGGATCCTTTAGGAGCTTCATAGCTAAAAAGACAAACTGATAATATCTGATCTAGGAAGACCCTGTTAAAAAGGTATGTTATTTCTTTCTTCTCAAAGCACTATAATCCCCAAATCTTCTCTCCTAGGGGCCTGAACAGTGAACACTGTGAGGCCATCTGACATGGAATACAGAAAGGTCATATACTAAACAGAGGAGGCATCATAGGTGGCTGGAATTGATCCTACACAAGGCTCTTTTCTTCTGCAAATTAACATATTTACCTAGACCAGTGCCAACTATGAATTTGTAACTTCTTTTGAGTAGAAATTAAACTGTTGCTGCCGGGAGGTTAAAAACACCAATGCAATATAAACAACATTAACAGAGACGCAGAAAGCAAAAGGGTGTTTGACCTACTCTGCTGCATCTTGATGAGCCACAGAAGCAGCAGCCTTAAATAGAAGGAGAACCTTGTCCCTCTGTGCAAAGATAGGCTGGAGACCTGTGGAACCCCTTGCAAATTTTCAGACTAAATGTTAAGCTCTTTATTGTAAGGCCAGTCACTTTTCATCACTTCTAATCACCATGAATGAAGGGGTTATACAGTTGTCATTAGCCTACGCCCCCTGGAGAAGCACATCAAGCCCAGCTCCCTTCCAGCTTTCAAATGGCAGCAGAATTGTAGCTGCTGCCCATCTTGGACTTGGGCTCCACTCAGACAGCATCCCTCAGGCAAGTTGCTTCCTCACCTTTCTTTATTTCCAGCTGTTTGATAAGTGTAGACTTCTGTATGCCCTTTTCTGACTGGGTAACCATCTTGGAGAGATAACAACTTCTCTCAACTGGAGACCTCTGTGAGAAGCCAAAAACACCTTGGAAGAAGCCTCTGTCCAAATAAAAAATAATGTCATTAGTTGGAAATCAAAGATTATACTGGGGAATAATCTCCACTGGAAACTGCAATGCAAAAATATAGCATAGTATTTGTATCTTCCTTAAATACTCAGCCTGAAAAATGCAACAAGAAAATTAGAAGAACCGGAGTGTACACAAATCCTGCAGCATAACTAACAGAGAGAATTTCAGGAGTGCATAGACAGGAAAAGCACTTAAAGCCAGAAGCAAAAAAACTGTTTCCTACTGTTGGATTCTTGCTGCCTTTAGGAAATAAGGCTGTGTGCACATTTTGAGGATTTTATCAAAGCAGAAAGCAACTCCAGTGGCTTCCTTCCTCATAACTCAGCTCACTCTGAAGCCCAGGGTGTCTAAACAGCCAGGTCAAAAAGGGGCACCTGTCCTTCATTTCCTGCACTGTCCTCCCTGTAATTCTCCTCTAATCCTGTTAATAGTTATTTTATTATCACACTTCTACAAATTAATTTGAAGATGCATATCTCTGTTCTTGTTAAGAAAGAGGCTTCGGGACTGAGGACATAAATGAGAAACAAATTAGGAAACTCAGATTTCTCTGCTTCTTCTTCTTTTCTAAAGTGAAATAGATAATTTATGGTATAAATTATAATTTACCATATTCTTTTCACATAGCAATAATTGAATCTATCTCCTGCTAGGCTAAATAATATGTTTCCTTAGAGTTTTTCTGAGCTGTCAAGAACAAAGCCATTTCAAAATTAATAGAATAATCCAACTGTTACCTTGCACCCCCTCTATGCGACATTAAATTTGTTTTCCTTTCTCTTGTATTATATAGAACATGCGGGATCAAATAAATAACATGTGTTCCAAGGGAAAGATACAGAAAACCAGCTCCATGTGTACCCTTGAATAAAAAACTAAATTTGGTCTATCAGCAGTTATAAGGAAAATGCCTGGACCCACTCTGATTTCATTCCTGTGAGTACAGCCTCTTGGGATGCAGAAAGGAGACAACGCTCCCCCATCACTGTGACTCACTTAGCTCTTGAGGAAATCCATCTGAAAACAAATATTATGTGGGGATTTGTGAGAGAAAGCTCCTCATCTGCTTCTGCCTCCGCCAACACATGTACCTACCACCAGGGAAAAATTCTGTGCTGGTCTCACATGTGAGAATTTCTAGCCCAGACTTTGGGGACACTGTCACGCTGACTAGGGAAGGTGGAAGATTTTTAACATTCCTGCTAACTAGAGGCAGCCTCAGATGGTGATTCCCAAACCACACAGAGGTTTTCAACATCCCCTCTTCCCAGGTGGAAATTTCTGCTTCTGCACTGCTGCTCATCAGCAACCTGCATACATTGGAGGTATGGCTGGCACTACTCCGGCAGCAACAACGTTATCACAGCTAAGGGTTTTTCATGACTGGAAAGAAGCCAGTGAGGGAATAATATTTTCAGGTGCATGCAGAGAGCAGCTAAGTGTTTGCAGGTCTGGGGAAACAATGATGTAATGACAAAGCAATGAAATGTAGTGATGTAACAACCATAATGGTGAGTGTCAAAAGCCAAGCAGAGACATGAAGGCAGACTGAGCAGCACTCTGTGGATGTTTAAGTGAGGGTAACTGTTGCTAAACTCCACCTCCTCATATGAGATACAGGCACATTGTCATCCTTGATACTCAGAGAAGGACATGGTCTATGGTCCCCCTGCCACAAGTGGGTCACAGTGGTTTGTGTTCCTTGACGAAACATCCACACAGGGCATCATGGTAGCCCAAAGGAATAAATATTCTTTTGTGTGGTTAATTAAGTAAAAAATACTGAAAATAATATGATGGCAGGGTGCAACAAGGAGACTTTTACACAACATGAAGCTAAGAGTATGCATTGCATGCCTTGGGATGTAGCAGGTGAGTTATACATGGATATCTGTTTGCTGTTTGAATATGTAGATGTACCAACAGAGGTATTTTCTGAGTACAAATAGGCACCAGATACCTGGGCTTTTCTAAAGAGATTAGACAATATGGCCACATTACCTGCTTGAAGGAAACACTGGCCTTCTCAAGCAGCAATCTTTTCAGAGGTTCCCAGAGTCACATCACATCTTTGTGCAGTGGCCTGTGAGCTGGCCCATGACCCAGTATGTCTGAATCAATGTGACTGCTAAAACCTGAGACAGGGAGAGTTTTTTGTATTTCATGAGAAGGTGAACAAAGGTGCCAAAGTTTTTGAGAAACTGTAATGACATTTCTAAAAGGTAGTTCCTAACCCTTGGACGTTTCTTAAGGCACAGAATAATGCCCTTTTGTATTAAACAAAATTGAAATGGATATATGCAAGGTGAAAGCATGTGACTGACAGCTTCTGCTTCAAGGAGACTTCACTGAAAGAAACTTGACCTTATAAATTCACTTCTCCCTCCTTGCCTTCAACCCTAGTAACCCAAGTGTGCCACCTACACGCACATTGTAAATTATGGCTTTGATTCATTGATAGTCTCAGCAGCTCAAGGCAGCTGCACACCCAGTTTACCTGTCCAGTTAAAGTGGTTTTACAGCTGCTGTATACTTCTGAAGCCAGCAATGTGTACCACTATATCAACCTTTGTCAGTTTCACCAGGCTTTTTGAGAAAACAAAAAGCATGCCATTGCTTTACTTCTTAACCTTTGGTGTTTTCAAGAGCCTTTTGTCATTCTGAAACTGTGCCAAAATTCTTGAGGTTTAATGCAGAACTTATTACTCATCTTTATTGTTTGGGATCTGATGTGTGGTTTATTAAAATTCACAGTTTGTAACAGCTGTGTGTGTATAAATCAAACCATATAAAAAAACCACCTTGTACCAAAGGAGCATAATATTTAGGGCTTGTTCACCAGGGAAAATGTTCTAAATGGGAATGTCAACTGGAAACAGAGTGGCTAATGTACCTTCAGTGCTTGAATGGATGCTCCTATTCTGTGCTGAATGCTCCCTTGTGCCTCAGTTTAGTTATTTTGAAAGCCAAAGAAGATAAACCATAAAAAAGCCCTCAAGGGATACCAAGATTTTTCCAGACTGACCTTGAGCTAGTGGGAGCATGGAATGGGCAGCGTGTGGAATAGCTGCTCTGTTCCAGCCCTTCCAGGTTGTTTCCTCCAGATCTACTGTTGGCACATGCTTCACTTCCCGAACACCTGTTTGTCCCTACCTGGTAGCTCTGCATGATCCTTTCTTGTGAAGCTGATTTTTCTTCTTATGACGTTTGAATGCACAGGCACCATCTGTGTCTTCTTAAACATCCAGTCACCAAGAGCAGGGAGCTGGAAAGCAAGGACAAGTAAACCAGCGAGTATACCTCTGAATCATCCAGGTGAAACAGATCATTCATATTCAACATTTAAAGAATTAATTCAGTCAGTTGCAATAATGCCAGTGCAACTTTAGACCAAGACTTTTTGTTATGGGTTACAGCACAAACTTGATCTTGACCAAACATGACATGTGGGTGATACTCTTGGCCATATGTGATGATTCCTAAAAATCCCATCAAAACAGTGAATGTGAGTTGCACATGCAAGCTCCTTTACTGACAGTTTAAATATGGCTGCCTTGGAATTTGGTCCCTGTGTCCTCATGGAATTTGCCGTACTTACACTTCAGAAGTCAGCTGTTGAGGGGGGGACAAACCCTGTTCCTTTCAGGAGGGAAACAGTAAATTTAGTTCCTGTAGAGATATGGAAAGAGAAAAGTGGGCTGGACATTAACATTTTCCATGCAGGAATGCTACAATATCATTTGGGGGATGCCCTGCATCAACTGAACTGGGGTTACGCAAAAAGCAGTTCACAGCTGTCAGTGTTCTCTACCACCAAAGTGTGGTATCTCTGCTGTTTTCAAACTGTATACAGCCCACTTCCCTGTGGCTGTAGGGGAAAGATGCCTTGAATGGTCACTCAGAAAAACTTACGTGAATACAGTGCCAGCTACAGCTCTGTTGGTACAGTATTTTTGTGCTTATTAAAGGAATGGCAAAGAAATGCAGGAACTTCTGCTACACGCTGAAGCCTATTTCCATTTTTTAAGTCAGAAATCTGGATTTAGATGCCAGCCTCTAGAAGCTGCTAAGAACGAAACAAAGCATTTGGGGAATTGCTCCCCTTGTTTCAGGTGAGAAGTTGTAACAGACTTTGGCCCTTTACTTGAAAAAGAGTGCAAATTATGCTAAAACTTTCCTCTTTTTAGTGCTTCTGCCTCTGCTCCCATGCCTCCTCAAGCATCTGAACCATTAGGTAGTAATGAAAAGCATCTTTTTACTCTGTCAATACCATTGTTTATTTTATCTCTGCAGCTCACAGTAGGTCTTTGAATTAAATGGAAAAACAGCCTTGCTGTTATCAGCACAGGGCAGAAGCAGATGGGAAACTTGTGGTATTGCTCTGACTAATGCTGTGTCTTCATGCAGCTGGAGTATGATGCTGGGAGGTGCTGGATGCCTTCAGCACCCCTTCAACTCATCTGAAAAATGAAAACTAACTTCAAAGCATTCCTCATTTCCCTGGAGTTTTCAGCACCCCAGATTACTCAGTCATAGCTGGACAGTCTGGCTTCTGATGGTGACCTCTTCCTCTGTGTTTTCACTGAGATAGACTAGGACCTTTTTAGCCAGTAGCTAAAAACACTGGAGGTTTCTGTCAGCTCAGCTCAGGAGCTGCCACACACTGCAAGAGTTTGCATCTCACTCACTGGCTTCTCTTAGCTCAAGTTCAAGCATTTAGAGCTTGTGCAGGAGAAACTGAAAGGGTAATACCATAGGCTCTCCACCAGCTTCTGCCCTGGTCAGATAAGAGCAGCACTTTTCTAAAGTGGCCTGAGGCAATGCCATGACTCAGTTCAAAACTGCAAAGACAAAATAAGCTACAGTGTTCCTAGAAAAAAAAAAGATCTTTGTAGAAGCTCCAGAAGAACAAAAAGAATGAAGCATTTGAACAGAATCTAATATTATTATTACTGTGATTATTATTTTTGGGTGTTGAGCCTGTACTCCACAGCCTTCCTCTAGAACTGGAGCTGTTATGGTGGGAGCTGGATATGAGCAAAGTGAAGAGAAAGGCTATGGTTTTAAAGGGCTCCCAGCTTAAGCAGCAGAGGGGGAAGAAGGGAAAGAGACAGAGGAAGGTACCACTGAAATGCAGATATTTTAGGACTCCTCTGTGAACCAGTAAGGACAATCCTGGGCATCCATTGAACAAAGTAGAGCACAGCATCCTCATATCATAAGCAATTCTTCCCTAGTCAATGTTTTTATGTTTCATAAACCAAATACAGCAAATGGAATTTCTGTTCCAAAATGCAAACGGGACTGAAGCTCCCAGGAGCTCACAGGAGTCAGATTCCTCAGTGCTTTTATCCAAACAGGGTTGCATTATCACCCCCTGCTTCACTCCACTTCTGCTATCTTCACAGCACGTCTTCTCTTTCATTGTCTGAACACTGTCTCTCTTGGAGAGACAGCATCCATTTGGAGGGGAAGTGACAAATGCTGAAAAACCCCCAAAACCAACAACCTAAGAAACAGCTGCTGTTTGATTTTACCCAGACTCTAGCAGCATTTGCAGAAATTCCTGAGGAAATGGCTGAGTAGGCTTGAAACAGACAGAGCAGTCCAAGGAGAATGGACTTTGTCACTTGTCTTGCCATTCATGACAAGACAAGGACACATGCTCCAGGGGAAGACAAATTTTGCATGGCTGTGCACACAGAAGGCAACCTCTAGCATCTGGAAATACAGTGAAAGGGCTTTTGCAGTCCTGCAGGATAAACTACATCTCAGGCTGCCTCATATCAGTGTCTCTAAGTGCTCAATTTGTTCCCATTGTTCATCTGGCCATTGCCACATGGGAAGCTGGGTTTTGTTTACAGTCAACATATTTAGCCCATGTTGACCATATGGAGATTACAGCAAGAAAAGAGAAAGATACAATGAAAGATTGCTCTTAGACCTATGACTTAAAATTATCTTTCCTCCTAAAATCAGTATTTCCCAGCCTATTTAGAACCCAGAACACTTTTAATCCTCTAATGAAAAGCAGCCCAAGATCACTCTTACGCCACTCCAGAAAAGAAATACGTAGTGTCATCTTAGTCATAGTACATAAAATCCTTTGCCAAGGTGGCAGGGACCAAGGAGTAAGTCTGGAGATCATTACAAGGGGCCCAAGATCCAAAACCATGCTTTTCTGACTACCATGTGTTCATAGGATAATTGGAAGGAAATAAATGTTTTCTACCTGTGGCAGAGGTAATGTTTATATGATCACCTCAGCCACAGGTAGAACACAGGTAGAAGTTTATTTGTGTTTTCTTGGAGGCTGGAAGTGCTTTTCATTGTTGTTTTTGACCTCTCCTTTTTCTCATCCACCTTCAGGTATCTCCATGCCTATACCTGTCTTTGGACTACAAGATGACTCCAAAGTATTTAAGAAAGACATTTTTAAGAAAGACGTCTGCTTACTCGCAGATGAAAATTTTGTTCTAGTAGGCTCTTTTGTGGCATTCTTCATCCCTCTAACCATCATGGTAGTCACTTACTTTTTAACTATCAAGTCACTGCAGAAGGAAGCTATGCTATGTGTGAATGACATTGGCCCTAAGACCAAGTTTGCCTCATTCAGCTTCCTCCCTCAGAGTTCCCTGTCCTCAGAGAAACTCTTTCAGCGCTCCTTGAACAGAGATACAGGGACTCCAGGGAGGAGAACCATGCAATCCATCAGCAATGAGCAGAAGGCTTCCAAGGTCCTTGGCATCGTCTTCTTTCTGTTTGTTGTGATGTGGTGCCCATTTTTCATCACCAATGTGATGGCTGTTATTTGCAAGGAGTCATGCAAAGAAGAGGTCATTGGAGGACTTCTTAACATATTTGTTTGGATTGGCTACCTTTCTTCGGCTGTCAACCCACTCGTATATACGCTGTTCAACAAAACCTACCGCTCAGCTTTCTCTCGCTACATCCAGTGTCGCTACAAGGAGGAGAAGAAACCTTTCCAGCTGATTTTAGTGAACACTATCCCAGCACTTGCATATGACTCCAGCCAGCTCCAGCTAGCACAAATGAAGAGTTTGAAAAAAGAGGCGAAAATTATGGCTAAGGATTACTCAACGGTCACGATAGGAACACATCGTTTAGATGGTACCTCCAAGGGAAGTATCGGCCCAGGGAATGAAAAGGTTAGCGGTGTGTGATGGTCAGCAGCTGCCATGACAACCACCTTCTGTGCACTGAAAATTTCACCTGCTGTGAGAAGCTCTGGTAGCTTAGGAAAATCAGCTGTGCTCAAGAGACCTTCCAACAACATCATATACTCCTCACATTATCCTGTGGATGAAAAGCAGGGTTGAAAGGGTATCAAATGTGCAATTTTTTTCCATACAGTACTTTGGCTGTTTTAAGCACAGGCTTTATTAAACTTATTTTTTTAATATTCTAAAGGATATATTTCTTAAAGAAAAAAATGCAATTTCTGGTATTATAATATGGGCTGTGAAGAAACCCACGCCTTTCTTTTCTCTTTGCAAATGAAAGCTAAGCTGTCCTTTGATGTTCTTGCAGAGTATGCTCCAGCTAGTTTGTCTTGCTACAATTGAGTTTTGTTATCATTAACTGAATGAGCACTTTACAGAATTTTAAATAAAATGATGGTTCATTTGCTAATATATATTTAAAATAAATCCTAAACTATTAAACAAAATCTATTCAAACTGCTATAGATTAATTATATGGACATTTTGTTAACTGTTTTTATGCTATTTTTTTTCCTCAGTAACCATCCTGAAATGCCCCTGGGCCTTTCTGCCATTTCTTCTGTATTTCAAATAAGCAATCTTCAAAGGTAAATTATACTTGAATAATCCTCTGTTCCCACCACCACCTGTAATCTTTATTTCAGGACTTGTAGTTTATTTGCATTCAAAAATTTCACGTGTTCATCTTAAAAATTGAAAATAATGTTTTCAAAATTATTAATCTTAATTCCCTGCTCTTCCCACTACCTACTAGTGTTGTCAGGGAGGTGAAGTGAGAGAACAGTGGAAAACCAGGCACAACATTGCTAAATAATTTCAGCATCACTTCCAGATTCACGACTTTGTTCAATTCCAAAAAAGTCTGATTTAAATAATGTCAGAGGAAGCTTTGCATGAGAAAAAGCTTTGCTTTTCTCTTTGGTTAAAAAAGGCCATTATGAAGAATGTTCTAGTTTCAGTTTAGGGCTTGTAAAGCCAGAATTATTGGAAAACTGTTAGTCGCTATAAATTGTTTTCCCTTGTTTCACTGTATTGCTGTTAAGGCAGATTGCTCAGGAATGGTCAGAAGATTGCACTACTAGGATTCAGCCTTAATGAAATATGTATGGGCAAATGGGGTTCACTTGAAAAATAACAGGACCTGTAAGCAACACTGCATTTCACCTGCAAAGATCCAAGGGCAGAATACATTGCATAAAGAACATAAAACACATTGCTTGACAGACATGCCTAGTCATGAAACTTTTTTTTTCAGGCATCATAGCCAATGTGACTGAGGCCAGTGGGACTTTGCTATCCTATCATTTGATTAATTCCATTAATTTTGCAGCCATAATCTCATCAGAACCAGGATGAATTCCAGTTTCTCTGGAAAAAACATTGCCCACCCAGAAGCAAAATCCCAATACTTTCACCTGTCCTTCTATTGAAGTTGTTCAGTTTTTACAGAGCAATTAAATTTCCACTAAGTCAAAGAAGGAGAGAGACAGAGAGAAACTGAACCTTATTCTAGCCTACCAGGTGGGAATCTTGGAAGAAGGCAGCATTTAGCTTAACATACTGATCTGTGGCAGACAAGGGTTTAAAGTTGGCTGGGTATTTGACTGACTTCCAAGAAGCTGGTTTATTGTCATATATACAGTATAACTAAATCTGCTAGTTTTATGAGCCCTTTCCTCTGACATGGGATAAGTAGGAGCCGCTGTGCACCGGTCACACAGAACCTCTGCATGCACATCATGACACTGACTCACCCCACAGACCTCAGCCTCCATGTCTGGGACAAAGTGTCATGCTCTAAACCCATTTGCAGTGATGATGCCATGCATGTCATCTTCTTCTGATGATGACATCACTTCGCTGACATTCATGGTTTTCCTCCCAAATCTGGTAATTTAGGATGAACTGATAAATCAAGTGGAATAAATGCAGTGCTCACCAGGTGCTTTATATGGTCTCTCTGTCTCTGGGCACATTTGATTACCACAGTCAAACTGAACAGCTTCAGCAGAAGCAAAAATGAACTCACTGCTCCTACCTCTCCATGTATACATCCTACTCCTGTACAGCATTGTGTGAAGGGTGTCACACTGGCAAAGAAAGGATTCCAGGGGGATTATGCTAAATGCAGCTGAGCATGAGGACTACTACAGTAGTAGGTGGGAGCAGTGACTTTCCACTGTTTCCTGTCAAATTTGATATTGACCCTAAAACTGCTACTTTGAACTAAGGACAATACCCATCTTGTATCCCACAGATGTCTCCACTCTACAACTGGTTGGTTTTGAGGATTTGCCCTTGGAAACAGGTATCTCAGGGAATAAGCAGGCAGTAATAAAAAAGCAAAGGTGTTTTGTGAGAACAGGTCTGAGGCTCTAGACCTGCCACCAAACCAGATTGCCTTCATGTGATGAATATTGAAAGGGGACTGAAGGTCTCTAAACCTACATGTGAGGGGAAAGGAAACAGAGGCTTCCACCAGTGGAGAGAATTGGCACAGTTTTTCCATTTATGCCTGACCTGATGCAAGTTTCTCTGGCCTTGGTAAAGAAAGAAGTAGGTGGGACAGACAGCTTGGGTCCTGTAACCCATTTATGCTGGGGAGCAGAGCACCTGCATCCTGTATGATGTATATGGCAACCTGCACTTCTCCAGAGCTCAATTCCTCCCAAATCTCCCAAGGGTCCAGTTGCTGCTTTGCACGGTCTCCTTCACCAGCTCGTAGCTGACAAACTGTTACTGAACATTTCACATTCAATGATTATGCTCTCCACTTACAGTCTGCATTTTGCCCACGTGGAAGAGCAGATCAGCCCTCTGTTTCCTCTTTCATTTCACCTTCTGTTCCTCATTCACAATATCAAATTGCTCAGGTTGCAAATACTGACAGGGAATGTTTCACTACAATCACAGAGGGTTTCAATTACTAGCTTGAAGTTTCATTACAAGATGACTCTGAACAATATTTTTTTTCCAGCTTACTAAAATAAAACCTATGTTTTGGACATAAGAAACTTGACAGCATTTCATTAATTGACAGCTGGAGATAATATAACACTTAGTTCTTGCTTAGAAGCGGGGAAAACTGATGCCTGACATTTTGATTCTGAAGCACTCAGATGGTTTTATTGAGTGATCAGCAGCTTTTGTCTATGAAGCTTCTCAAGGCCAGGAATGCACAGCAGATAAAAGCCAGTATCTCCAGCTCTTTATAGACATTTTTGATAGCTTAGAAAGCCCTGATTCTGCCACCTTGTATCAAAATATTAATAGATTTTTGTGCAGTTTGCCTTAGTGAGGATGACAGAGTCAGGACAAGAATTTGTTCTAGCTACCATGCCAAATCTGCTAGAGGTTGTTCATCAGTAGACAGAATTAATGGTCTCATTATACTGCAGACAGTTGACATAGTTCAGCTGTTTTAAACTAGTATTTACAGCACTTGGCCCATCCTTGGAATGAACATCATAGTTTAATATGACCATCTTCAGAGCAACATTTACATCCTCAAAAAAAAAAAGTGTTTTCATTATGTATCAGACTGGAATGGAATTTTTTGTAATTATTCAGGTTAAAAAAAAAGAGAAGACATTTATACAGACTGGTTCAGAGGTTAGGGCCTTTCGCTACTCCACAGGAAAAGCATGCTGAGTCAGTCTGTCGTATCTGCATCCAAAACAACCACTTCATCTGAAAAAAACTTTTCAGCATCAATTTTTTTTAAGTAGATTGAGATTTTATTACTGTTAAGACTGCAGCTGAAAAATGTCCAAAGACATGAAGCTCACCATGTATTTCCTAAGCTGGTGTGCATCCTTTTTACACTTCAGGGTAAAAATTCCTATGTACCTATCCCATCCAGTCAACCATGCACTGTACTTATGTAATTATTGCCAGATGGTGAGATGCATTCTATTTTGAATACCTATATGTTTGCTTATGTAAATACATAGAGAAAAAATATTGCTGTATTTTGTAATGTTAATGTAAAATGGTGTTTCAATGCTTTACTCTTTTGTCTGATTGCACTGCTAGTAAAGCAGATTAAAATATTCAAATGCCATCAGTTGTTTTATAAACTGGAGGTTTGTCTTAAGTAGTTAATTTGGTTTGGTTTTATTTATCCCATAAATATTCAGTACAATGTCTGCTGAAGGCAAAAGTAATTTTACATATTTTGCTGGACAAAAAGAAAGAGCATGCTGCAGAATTTAACTATCTCAGTAAACTGGTCCAAAATGAGCCATTGCAATCATTCTCTTTTTCTAAGGACAGCCATCCTTCTACTGAAGAAATACTCTTTGGGTAAGTATATACAGTACATACATTAAGAATTTTCAGTCTAAGTAACAGTGTATTTGCAATAGTAGAAAGACAAATTAATTTCATTAAGAAGTAGAACTGTAAGATTAAAATTAATAAAATGTATTGGTTTGCATGGTAAAGTTTCAGAAGTGAGGAAGCTACAGGAATAGGTTCTGTGAGATGCTTCCAGAAGTTTTGCCCACATCTGACAGATCCAATGCCAGCCAACTCCAGGACAAACTTCTGGCCAAGGCAAAGCCCAGCAGCTGCTGCTATGGTGCCAGCGGGGTAATAGATTTAAGAAGTGGGGAAAAGCTTCTCCCTTGCAGCCAGAAAGAAGAGTGAGACTATGTGAAAGGAGCAGCTGGGCAGACACCAAGGTCAGTGGAGAAGGAGGGGCGGGAGGGAGCAGAGATTCCCTGGTGCAGGCCATGGGGAGGCAGCCCCTACAGCCCAGGGAGGTCCATAGGGGAGCAGTATCCCCCTGCAAGCCGTGGAGAACTCCACGCTGGAGCAGGTGAATGCCAGAGGAGGCTGTGACCCCGTGGGAAGCCCGTGCTGGAGCAGGGTCCTGGCAGCATCTGTGGGAAGCCAGTGGAGAGAGGAGCACCTCTGGAGCAGGTTTGCTGGCAGGACTTGTGACCCACAACGAAGCAGTTCATGAAGGGAAGGGATGTGTGTTGGAGAAGTTCACGGATGACTGTCTCCAGAGGGAAAGACCTCAAGCTGGAGCAGGGGAGGAATGTGAGGAGTCCTCTCCCTGAGGAGGAAGGAATAGCAGAAACCACGTGTAATGACTAACCACAGTTCCCATTCCCCATTCCTTTGTGCCACTGTGGGGGAAAAGGCAGAGAACATCAGGAGAGAAGTTAAACCCAGGAAAAAGGGAGAGGGGTGGAGAGGTGAATCTGTTTTAAGATTTAGCTTTTATATGTCATTAGACTACTCTGATTTGATTGGCAATAAATTAAACTAATTTCCCTAAGCCAGGTCTGTTTTGCCCGTGACAGCCACTGGTGAGTGATCTCTTCCTCCCCTTATCTCCGCCCACGAACTTTTCCTCGTGTTTCATCCGCCCTGCCAGGCTGGGGAGAGGAGTGGGAGTTCGCTGGGTACCTGGGGTCCAGCCCGGGCCAGCCCCACCGCCAGAGCAGCACGCACAGCACGGCACCGCTACAGACAGAAATAACCCCGGGTCACAGAACCACAGTGCCATCTATTGTCGGTATTTTCTTTCGCAAAGAGCATTGGAATAAGAGCCTCAAATGGATTTTAATCGTTTTTATTTTCCCCGTCTTAAAACCAAAATAAATTTATTCCTCCAATTGATCTTACAGCATACAAGCCCTTGTTTGCGATGGTAACACATATCAAAGTAGTACAGCTGCTAGTAAGTAATCCCTTCAAAACCTTGCTCTAATTTTAAGATTTCATCGAGCTATATGATGTGTAGAAAAAATCATACAAAGCTGTATTTTTCAGGAGCTATCACACACAGGGAATCTGGTTGTTTTAGCGGCAAATATGTGACATACCACAAAGTGAAATGTACCAAATAAGATTCCTGAACTGCAAATCTACTCACTGTTACCTCAGTACTACTAGACCTCTGTATGTAGGCTCCAGCATATCATAATTTGTTATGTTCTTTGGAAAACTCCCTTCCTGCTTTACCTATTTCTACATAATTTCAATTGACAATTTCAATTTTGATTGAAAGAGAATACATTTAGTTTATCAATGCAGCACTTTGAGACATAAAAGGAAAGACGTTTGGAAGACACTAAGTTTCATCTACAGATGTATTCTCTGAAGGGAGTCAGCATTTTAAATGCACCAGCACAGTCCCTTATCAAAGGGTCAAAAAACCCCAGAAGTTAAGATGGTTTCTTGTTATTATCATCAGTTATCACCATGAAAGCAGGACACCTACTCTTCCATAAATATTTCTGCAAGTGCATTTGTAATTGCCATAAAAAAACCTCAAAGAGTTTATTTGCAAATTCTTAGCTCACAGTTCACTATCAATACAAATATTAGTATTTTGTGAGTTCACTTTTATTCTTCCTGTTACATGGTAAACGTTCTTAGCAGTAGAAGAGATTGAGAGTCTCAGAATCCTTAAACACTTTTGTTCACAGCTCTCAGGAACCCAGCAGTAAAAATTATATTCCTGCAAACACACAACTGCTGCAGGAAATTGAAGCAAAGAAATCAGTAGTTGAAATTATGGTTGCTGAGTTTCCAAGCAAATTTACAACATGCTTGTTTTGTAAAGTATCTGCTGCTGAATAATTTGAAATTACAAATTACATGTTTGGGTGATCCATGGCTCTTTGCAGAAAAAGAAAAAAGTGTGCAAGTTGAAAAACTTATTTTTTTCATGGAGTCATTTAGACTGGGAGCTGCTGGTGACTCCTAGTTAAATGTCCAGGCCTCAGCCAGTTGGGCCAACTCCTAGAGGCAACAGAGAAAGAGAGGCAGCCTAAAATTAGTATTTTAAGCAAGTGGAAAGAATTACCTTTGGAACTGCTACTGAAGCAAACCCCAGCCTTCAAATATAACAAGTATAAAATATCTCCATTCCCAACTAACAGCAGATATAATGTGGCTACATAACTACATAACTTTGCTTTTCAAAACTAAATACTTGGGGCTTATGGGCCTAAGGCAAAGCCTGGAGATAGGTATAGGGAATGTTTTTCCCCCAGTAAGAGGACTATTAACAGTCACACTGGAGATGCTTGAGGGAAAACAGCTTCTTTAATGAATGGGTCTTTTGAGAAACAACCACCTGGAAGAAGGTAAAAAGATTGAACTGTGCCATCTTCTGCTCTGCCCAAGAAGCCAGTGGCTGATGAAAGAGGATAGCACACTGTGACATATTAAGCGAGGTTTCACCTTACAGATCTATACCTAATGATAAAAATGGGGAAAGAAGCACATCAAACAGACTACTATAGCCACTGTCAGATTACATTCACTTTTATTTAGTCTCACAACTGTTTTCAGGAAGAGACAACTGCTGCTGGGGACTTATTTGCTGATGGGCAACTGAGGTACAGTGAGATAGAATTAGCAAAAGAAGCCTCTCACTAAGCTATGAACAGAAACCAGAACTTAAAAGACATATATTAAAGTCCCCTTCCTACAAACCTCTCTTTTCCAATGCTGGTGAAAACAGATTTCAAAAGCACCTCTGGAAATCTGCAGTTCTTATTGACCCATGGACAAAAAAATTCTAGCAATGCAGTTATTGCAATTGAGATTTACATATTTGAAATAAGTCACATTTACTTACTTTAGGTTTGTAGAACCAGCAAAAGTAGTTTATAAAGGCACTTCTTGAGATGAAGTACAGCAGTTGTGAGACCCTGAATGACCCAAAGAAAGATGGTTTATCCTAAAATTTCTCTTTGAAACTTCCCACAAGAAAAAAAATGACAGCCATTTGGGAAGCAGCACAGAAGATTTGAAAATCCATCCAAGGCAGGATACCTACTTCAGAAATTTTTTGAAAGAGATGGAACTATTCAGGGTCCAACAAAGGCAGAAAATCTCAGCATTCAGAAGCAGACTAGTCCAGCAGTTATTCCACCAATATATTTGGAGTTGCTGCATATAACTATGCATAAAATAAAGGATGACGTTTCCACAAGAGTGTAATCACCATGGCTGCACTCTGGAAGTCAACAGTTCTCCACAGAAATTATTTTTCCCCCCTTCCTATCTTGTAGACAGTGAAACTTTCAAGTGAGAAGGTTTGCTTCAATAGGTTTCTCTGCAGTGCTTTGCACTGTGGACCTGGTCACTGTCAAGAGCAATAAGTCCTTTCCCATTTTTTCAACGAGCTGCATTATCAATAGTGACCTATATTATCAATAGTGCCTTCTTTACTGCAACTTAGATTCTTTTTTCCAGAACTCCAGAATATGTTTCTGAAGTCTCTTCTTTTCCCAAAGATCTATTATCCTTCTCTCTTTATTACTGCAGGGAGTGATACAAACTGGCTTCCTCTTACCTACACATCTCAGACTGCACTCCATCTCATCACCCCGGCCATTAATAAAGACACTAAGCAGTCCTGTCCCTCGTATTGATTCCTGAGCGGTGTCAGTCTGACAGCTGGACTCTGGACTGCTGATCAATATTCCCTGAGCCCAGCAATGAAGCCAATTTTCCACCCACCTTATTATCCACTAATCGAGCTCATATTTCTCCAATCTTGTTAAAGGAGACAAGGAGACTATTAGAATTTATTTCAAAGCCCTTGCTAACGTATACAACTCCCACTGCTCCCGCTTTACCCATCGAAGCAGAATTCTCTTGAGAAGGTAATTTAACTGGTCAGGTGTTCTGTGCTCTTGGCAAATCCATGTTGGCTATTCCTACCTACCTTCTTGCTCTTTGTGTACTGGAAATGGCTCCCAGGAGGATCTGTCTTATTACTTTCCTGGGAGTGCTGGTAAGGCTGACCTGTCCTTCATTTTCTTGATGTTTGAGACACTAATTCAGATGCTTCCAGACACTAATTATAACTAAATAATCCCTACACTAGTGACTGAAAACTCGTTCCCTTCAAAGTTTATTCTTCTTTTAAACTTTCAGAAGACTTTTCTTAAAATTCAGATCAATCAAGTTTTTTTGCCTATTGTCTTTGCACAATATAAGCATCTACTTTAACTTTTTCATCTTAAAGGATATTTGAAGTCTTCTGACCCTTTCACTGCCTGTACTTCTTCTAGGAATCATACTATTGAAAAAATATTCTTTCTGCTGGGGATCATGCCGGTTGTTCCAAAATCCATGTAGGCATGTTACCATACTCATCTTTGACAGCGATAAATTACTGCTTTTTCCTCAGCTTTTCTAAAAGCCATGTTCTTTAAAGTAATTTTTTATTGTAATTTTGTAGGACTCTCTGTCTTACCTCATTATAACAGATTTAAATAATCCTCACAGGAAGAATTTATTATACACATGAACTCCTGCTACTTCAACTCTAATTTTGATAAATGACTTCAAGTCTGTGGCCTGAACTGTCCACCAAGACCAAGAAGGAAAGTCTACTGTACATGTATTACTTCAAGGCTCATATAGGGATCAAGACACGCCAGCTGGTATTGCTGACCTTAACTTATTCCACAAGACCTAAAGAAAAGTCTGCCTCCCTTGGAAAAACAACCACAAGCCTAAACAAATGGCTTTTATGCCTCCACATCTCCTTGCAGCTCCCATTAATAAGACAAGCCCTGATGTTCTACTATATTATTTATTGGCTTAAATTGAATTTAAATTTGTCCTTTGGCATTTACTGAATCAGATCTTCACTACTACATTCCTGTCAGCCAGTATCTTTCCTTAGCTGCAATTATACATCAAAGTTTATTTGAATATCTGAATTCAAAAACCAGCCTCAAGGGCTCAGTAAATAAATGTGAAATTTAAAACTGTATGTGGAAAAATTTCTCAAACAAGCAGACTATTCATAGCTTCAAAATTAATCTGTACTAGAAAGAAATAGAAAACAAAAGACAGAATACAAATGCATGCAATTAATTTACTATGGAAAAACAAGACCTTCATTTTTAATTGTAACACATTAAGAGGAAAATACTTTCTGTCAGAATTATCAGGAGTGTATTCCTCACTGTATTTAATGTCAGTTGTAATGTGCTTAATTTTCCATTTTTCTGAAGTGATAAGAAAATATTATTAATATTTCTTACATTACTGTAATAAAAGAAGCATGATTGGTTTTTTTTTTCCTTTGAAAAAGTTTTAAGTGCTTTACCTGCTCGAGGGACAAAGATTTCTTTTAAAAAACTTACTTTTTCTATTTTCTTATCACAAATTACTTGTTTCTGCAACTGCAAATCTTCTGTGTATATATTTTCCACAGCCTCTCTGCAAAGAGGATTTATTAACATGCTCAGCCTCGTAGCAGCTCAGAGCTATTGAGGCCACTCCTGACCCCCAGTGCAGTGCTGCAAGAGCACCAATCCAAGATAAAGCCAAGTGAAAGAGGAGTCAGGGGAGCTATGTAACTGGGATTACAGTGCAAGCAAGACCAAAGGACAATGCTGTATTCCCAAAAGACCAAAGGACAATGCTGTGTTCCCAAAAGACCTAGGGACTCATATGACACATTAATGAACAGAAAGAAAATAATGAAATCAAGAAATGGAACAAAGAAGAAAAAAGCCCTCAGTGTACACAGATAAAGAAAGTGAGGGTGCGTAAGAAGGAAAGAAAAGAAACTCAGATCTAACTTCCATCTAGGAATAAAAGGTAACATGGATGGATGTAAAAGGAAGGGGAAATAATACAGATAATCAATAACAATACAGTTGTGCAGAAAATTCTCCCTTTCCCTGTGCAAACTATCTCCCTTGAAAAGCTACAGATCTGAAACAGGTTGTGTCAATACAGCCAGCATGAAATATACTGAGGGATGATACCACTGCAAGCATATATGTTTCTTGAAAATGACTGATAGCATGGCATAAGACCATGATAAGTCTTAAGATAATTTAGATAAATGTCACATTAGAATTCTAAAATATTTAATTATAATCAATTGCTAAAATGAACACTGGAGAAGATCTTTACAGAAAAGAACAGCATACAAATAATCTTTGGGCAAAGTCAACAGTGAAGTGTAAATTCAGAGCCCTGAATAACCAAAGTGATGGGATCACATACAAAAAGTTGAGAAAAAATTACTGAAAAGCAGGCAGGAGGAAGCTAGTAATCACCAGTCTTAATTCAGACTACCACAAAAACATTAGAAAAATGTGTACCCAGATGCATGGCTGAGGGACTGTACTTACCGCAAAGAAAATGGGAAAAATTTGGTGCCATAAAGACATATAGGTTGTTTGGCTACAATGTGGAAGTTTCTTGCTGGAAGCTTTACAGAAAATCTGTTTGAGAGTGTTGAAGATAATGGCATGTTCCCCCAATGTATAGAAAAGATGGTGAAAATGCAAAAGTCTTTCTGACAATGCAAAGACTTTCTTACTGATACCAAGAGAAATTCTAGGTAGATGATGCGAAATCATATCTCATCACTGGATAAGATCAGTGGTAAGATGGTAGAAAGCACTGTCTGTGTAGGGGGAACATAGACAAAGTATGTTGGAACAGTATGTGCTGTACTAAAATATAGTAAAGTAATAAATAAAGCAAGAGTACATAAGTCAAAAGGTTTTCCAAAGTGAGTATCTGTCATTATTTTCTTTTAATGTCCTCATTTCTACTGGTTGCCCTGCTGCACCATATGAGAAGCCTTTTAATGATGAAGGAAAGGAAGCCTATTTCACATCTGGTATTTTTTAGAGCATCTGAAATGATAGGCAGAATGGAAACAAAATTATTTTACAGGTGAGAACTGCAGATGCTGTCTGAAAGGATACAGTAATTGATTTAAGGTTAAATAAATGTGCATAACCAAAGATACTAGAAAGATCTATACCACAGCACAGAAGAGACTGCACCAGCTTGGCTCCCTCTGCCTTACACTGTTCTTAACACTATCCTGGTCCGTCAGCTCTGTGCCATGCCAACACCCTTCTGGAGGACTGAGACACAGCCCTCACATAATTTACCTATGCATTTATGTTCAGTCATTTTTGACTGAAAAGATATAAAAATAATGCATACATCTTAACATCTTGACGTGGAGATGTGGGGAGGCAGGGAAACTCATCAGCAGCCTCTCAGGTGAATCCTTCTGAATATATCACTCTGAAATGGGAGTAAATAGGGCAGAGGTTATCTAATGGACTTGGATAGGAAGACCACAAACACATCAAAATCTTATCAGTATCATTGCCTGAGTTAGGCAGATTTCATACTGACAATAGATAAACAGATAAACAATTGCAGATGCCCAGGAAAATGAGATGTGTGTAACAACAGCTCTCTATAAATATATATCAGAGAAAACAAACTGGCTACAGTTCAGTTCAGATAACTAACTGGGCATATCTTGCTGGTAAGAGACATTTAGGGAGCTGCAAAATGCACACATAGAGATGGAAGGCACAACCTGAAGAGTACTTAAGTAGTGAAGAAACATAATTGAATTTGATTGATGGCAACTTAGTCACAGCTTGAAAAAGAGAAGTTGAGACCAGATTTAAACAGCTCAGAGACAGACTATTTGTATCAACTGCATCCAAGTACAGAGGCAGGATAGGAAAGCCACTCTGGAAGACAGGATGCAAGGCCCAGGTCTGGAGTCCAGCAGCTGTGGTCCAAATGGATCTGCTGGGAAAGGATAGAAAGTAATGGGGGGACAAAATTGTCAGTACTGTGCATTGCTAGAATTAGGGACCAAAAATATAAAAGGAATTGGAAAAGTCAAGACTGTAAAATGTTACAGGCAAAAACAGTTACTGCCAATGCAGTACATGGTACCAGACTACAAAGTAGGAGGGAGCTTTGTTGAGGACATTTTTTGACAACTAATAGGCATGTTTAACTGCAAATTAATAGATAAAGAAATAAATAATGAAAGCCCAGCACAAAGTGGGATAATTTGGGTTATGAATAAGATGGAAGCACTGCCAAACAAGTATGAAGTAATGCAGTTATCTTTGTGATCTTGCAGGCGAGGTGTAAACTACCTACACCAGAATTTGGATTTATTATAAAATCAGCAGTTTGTCTGGTGGCACCTGCTATGAAGAACTCTGAAATCCTGAGGGGAAGTAAAACATTTGGAATGCAGCAATGCAGTGGTCCCAGCTCAGGCCACTACAAGAAGATTTTTTCCCCCTTGAAGTGGTCAAGGGGCAATGACACAACCAGAAACACGGCTTGGAATAGTTCTCTATTATGCATTCTGTGGTGGGTTTCTTGAGTCAGTGGGCTGCGAGCCGATGGTCACGATTTCTCCATCAGAATTTTCTTCTACCCAGTTAGAGCTGATTTCAGCAGCGTTAATGAGTTTTCTTCGTTATTTTCTTCCCAGTCCTAGGAGTTCTGCCAAATGTCCTTGTGGCCCGTGAATTCCGTGTTCTTTGTGCCCACTGTCAGCAGCACATCCCTGTCTCCAAGCTCTGCTAACCTCCCCCTAGATCTGAGACCACGGAAACATGCCAAGCTCTAAAATTTAACAAGGCAATTTTACCGACAAACAATTTGCCTTTCTAGCACCTGAGCATCAATTAGAGCTTGTTCGCTGCTGTTTCACGGATTAAATCTCCTTTCTTGATTAGGCTTCAAAGCGTATAACGACCAAAATCACAGAGCGACCTTGTTTAAGAACACGTTCACTCATCGGACACGCCGCAGGCCCCTCAGGCCCGGCTAGCCCGGGAGAAGGTCGGGCCCGGCACCGCCATGGTGGGAGGGAGGGAGGGAGGGAGGGGGCGAGGGGGCGGTGCGGGCCAGCCCCGGGGCGGGGCAGGAGCCTCCTCCGAGCAGGGGCCGTCCCTTCCCGCCGCTCCGCCGCGGTAAGGCAGCGGGAACGGCAGCGGGAGTGGGCCGGGCCGGGCCGGGCCGGGCCGGGCCGAGCCGAGCCGAGCCGAGCGGGGAGCGCGGGGAAGTGACGGCCGGAGGGGGTGGGGGGGGTCTCGCCGCCTGCGAGGGCGGGAATGGAGGCACGGGAGAGCGCAGCGGGCAGGAGTGACTGTGCGGACAGAGGCGTCCCGAGCCGGGCCGGGGCCTTGCTGCTGCCCCGGCGCGGCGCTGCCGAGCCATGGCGGTAACGCGGTGCCCTCGGGCCCGGCCCCGCGGGGGCGGCGGGAGACGGCCATGAGCTCCTGAGGGCTCCCCGTGCTGCCTGGTTCTGCTCGCCCCGTGTCCCGCAGGAGCGCGCAGGTGTGAGGCGTGGAACGTTTTCGTTTTGACATTTATTACCTGGTCTGATGTTACCTGGGTTCCCCTCGGGATTTTCTTGTGTGCCGGTGGCAGGACCAGAGAGAATGGCCTGAAGCTGTGCCAGGGGAGGTTCAGATTGGGTGTTGGGAAAAGGTTCTTCGCCCAGAGGTGTTTGGGCACTGGAACAGCTCCCCAGGGAAGTGATCACAGCACCAGCCTGGCAGAGCTCAAGAAGCATTTCCACAGTGTTCTCAGGCACAGGGTGTGACTCTTGGGGATGTTCTGTGCATAGCCGGGAGTTGGACTCCGCGATCCTTGGGCCTCCCTTCCGACTCGGCATGTTTTGTGATTCTGTGACCCTGCAGTCTGTTCACCTTTCAGCTGCCTGCTTGGCCTTCCTGCCCCTGTGCAAGCTGACAGCATCCACTTTTGTGTCAGCATTCCCGAGTTTCCTTAGCACGCTTGCACTACCAGCTGTTCTAAAACTTCAGTGACTCTCCTTTGCTTGTATTTTTCGTGCTGTTTGCCCTGGAAATGCTGCTCCTCTGTTCCTGCTGTCCCGCAGACTGTTAGAACATGGTAATTAACTTCCATCAAAGATGAGAATAAGGCTCACTCTTATGTGGTAGTTAGTGGCTGGATACTGTCACACACAAGAGAAGGAAAGGTGGGACAGGTTTTTCTCCTGCATTGTGACTGTGGAGGTAACAGCCTGGCACAGGGAGCTCCAAGTTAAACCACAGCATGTGGGAATGCTTGTTTGGTGGCCAAAGAGCAAGCCACAGTTAGTGCTGAGGTAAAGGTCATTGGAGATGTGGGTCTGTAGGAAAGAAGGTAGGCTTTGCCCATTCTGCTCACAGGAGTTCAGCCTCCCCTGCCTCTTTTTTTGTGAGGAAATAGAAAGTTAATGAAAGATCAGAAAGCATGTGCAGGAAATTCTTCTGAGAAACAATAACATTAAGCAGAGATACTACAAGTATTCAATTATTCTGTTCTCAAAAAGTCTAAGACCAGGATTGTTTTATTTTCAAATTTAACTTTCTCCCTTTTTTCCCCTTTTTTTTTTCCAGTTCAAATCATGGCACTGAAACAAGTTTCCAGCAACAAATGCTTTGAAGGTTTCCAGAAGGTGTTTGAACACGACAGGTAAACACCACTAAAGCAACAAAGGTGTTTAGCTTGAGGCAGTGAATCCATCCTGTCAGTCTGCAGGAAGACAGCATGCCCTCACTACTATCCATATTTCAGTCACGAATAATGTCTACTACTGCTCTGACTGTGCTGTTGGATTTCTGTGTTAATGTTTAACATAATCTAGTATGCTTAGTGCTGCAGAGCTGAGATGGGAAGCTGGTATTTTTACCTTTGAAAATCAAACTTTGTTACTTTGGGCTGTCCTGTTTGCAGAGAACCACTGTGTGTGCAAAGTTCCACTTACTACTGGATGTCTTCTGTGCACGCTGGAAAAGTGCTGTGAGCAGTGACTCAGTGAATAGATTCTTGTTTGATGAAGGTGCACAGAAAACAAGTTTTTCTGAAAAAAAAATGATCCAAATAAAAAACGAAATCATCAGTTGTGTTTAGATAAGAGTTTATTGATTGTTTTTAGGCTTTAGTATTAATTGAGCAACTAATTGGTCTGTAGACTTAGTAGATTGAAAACCTCCTCTTCTGGCTCATGCTGTGCATTTTATGTTGTGCAAGTCATGTGGATGTGTTCTTCAGTAAAAATTATTTTGCAATTTGGCAGCCAAAGCACACGCTAAATATTGCTGGGATTCAAAATTCGATTTTCACATGTTCTCGGTTAGCAGCACTGTGAAAATTTGGCTTATTTGTAAGTCTCTGTTTTAAGTATATTCAGAACAAGGTTGAAAAGTTAGCTGTTGCCAAATCTAGAGTCTAAGGCTGAATTTAAAAATTGATTTTTCCTTCCCTTAACTTAGTTATTACAATTCACTGACCAGATCTCCCTTTGAATGAAGTGCACTGATGCACTGATTCTTTTTTTTTTAGTGTTAATGACCTTGTTGATTAAGTAGTGGTGATAACAAGAAGTATTTTATTAATACAGTGCAGAGCTAAAATGCAAAATGAAATTTGGAATCTACTTGCCTCCAAAAGCAGAAACTGGGAAGTGTCCTGTGCTGTATTGGCTCTCAGGTGAGTAACATGAGTCTTAGTAACTTAAAAAATACAGTCTTATATATTTTTAAACTACTACATTACAGTTACTGAAAATTTAATATAGAAGTACTGCAAGTGGCAGCTCTTGGATTCTACAGAAACTCAGCTTTTGGAAGGCAAGCTTAGGTTGAGTATAATGTGATAAATCAGGATGCAGCTTGGGGGTAGCCAAATCAGATTATGTTCTAAAATGCTCAAAATGTTCTACCCTTTTGTTCTAAAATGTTGATACCTTTTGTTCCAAAGCATATATATAAAGGCTCTCCTGTAAGGCCTTCCTGTTGGGACACCTCTTGCTTTCCTCTGTTTTTAAAAACTGCTTCAGCTAACAGAATAGGGGTGTGAAAAGAGCCCATGGAAGCCAGCACATTTGTCCTGTGGACTCTACCTTATTCCAAGAACAACTTTGCAGGAAGCAGCTGGTGAATTTGAAAAGAGAGGTGCTGTCAGCTGCCTTAGCACAAATATGTCTAGTGTGAAGCAAACCTGTGGGATCAGAAAGGGTCAGGGGCTGAAGAGGCATGTGCAACGGGAGTGAAGCTTTCTCATCAAAAAAATAATTAAATCCTTTTTTTTTTTCTTTTATTCAAATAAAAACCAGAAACTCTGCTCTATAATTTGAGGAGTTGCTTTATTCAGACTTGTATTTGGAAAGTTGCAGGCTGGATTGTTAGTGTGGAGACTTTGTGGTCCTTGTATATATTCATTTCACAAAATATCTGGTGTGTCATGACAGTGGACTGGGTAAAAATGTTTATACTTGAAGTTAGGAACATCAAAATTGTCTGAAGATCTCTAAGCCATGCAGCACATTTATTTTATTGAATGTAAACTGTATTGTCTTGAGTAATATATCAGTCAAATTAGGTTACTGGCAGCTTGTCCTCAGAAAAAAATAGAATCATTAACTCTTCTCAAATTCTATAGTGAAGAAAAATTGAAATATTGGTAAAAAAAGTAATTTATTTGAAATTGGACTTTATTTTGAGGTGCTGCTGTACAAAAGGCATGTATTGCTGTGGGTTTTGGAGCCAGGTTGCTTATGAGCCCTTTATCCAGTCTGTAATATGTAGAATTTGTCAGACAACATGTGTAATTCTGTGATGCAAACAGCTGAGACAGTATGAAGAAAAATGTATTTGCAGGATTGGGTGTCAGAAGTTAACAGTGTCAGCCTTAGCAAATGCCTGTGCTCAACAGGTTTAAATGCACAGTACTTGAAGACACTATGCACTGCATGAGTGGGTGCTCCAGGGAATACAGGGTGCACGTGCATCTGGTTTTGATCACTGTTAGTATGTCCAGATGGGACAGTGCAACTGTGTTTATGTGGATTGTTAAGTATTGTTGAGCCTAATGAAAACATCTTCCATGTTTATGGAGATAGGAATCCTTGTTTTTCGAAACCTTTTCTGTCAAAAAGAGTTCTGGAACCAGTATGCCATGAGCAATGGGTAACCAATGATATTTTTCTTTCCCTAGGGCTGACCTGCACAGAACAGAATTTTATAACAAAAGCTGCATTTCAACAAGCAGCCGCTGAGCACGGCCTTATTGTGGTGGCACCAGACACGAGCCCACGTAAGTTCAGCAAGAGACATGGCAGCAGTCATTGCACTGAAGTGCACACTCTGCCCTCAGAGAATGGGGTGCTGCAGTGTGCTGAAAAGTGTGTTGCCCACCTGAGTCAGAACTGGACCTCACCTCTGCATCTTGCATTGTTCACTAGATTACACTGTGTGTGCTCTTAGTAACGGGGTAGTGAGGGTTTGACATTTGGAGCTCTTATTGTTATGGCACTAAAACTAGAATAAAGGGGCTCTAGAGTTCAGCACACACAAGGAGAGGGAAGAAAAGTAAAACAAGAAATGTGTGTTATTAGCATTCTTGCTGACACTTTGTGTGCCTTGCTAAGACCCTATAAAACCTGTAGAGCTGTGTTGCCACACAAAGATGCAATGCTTGCTCTTAATTGTATTGTCTTCTGAAGCAAATTAAATACATGCCTTCAGAGGATTACAGTACTTGAAATTCTAGAAACCCGTCTTCCCTGCAGCTACAAAAGACTGTGGATAAATGGATTTTTAAATGATGTGATGTTATTTGTATAAGGCTGAGCTTAAGGTATGGGAAACCAGAAAATAGTGGATCTGCAATTACTGGAAATACTGGGGATTCACATTTTATATTTCGTATTTGTTGGATTCTGCCACAGTCTCGTGAGTGCTGTAAACGAAAGTGCCAGCCTTCTAATGTTTCCCAAGCTTGAGTGGGTTACATCTGACTGCAGGCAATATGGGAAAGAAGTGATGTTCTTTCCATAAAGTATTTTTTACATCTAGGTTTTGAAGTTGTGTCAGGTCAAAGAATGTAAATGTTTCGAATGAAGGAGAGGGACAGAAGAGCAAAACTTGTGACTGAATGAGTGAATTTCACACTTTGTTGATGCTATTTGCTGTAGGCTAGAGATGGGCAACTAACGTTTGCATTCTTCATTTTGGGTAGTTGTTTTTGGTAGTATCTGTGTAAATTGTCTCTATCAATGTGTAACTACCTTTGTGAAGGTCATTGCTTTGTCCATTTTCTTTTAAGTCCTTTGTGGCAGCTTCTCTCTTGCCTTTTAGCCTAATAATTGATAAGGATTGCTATTTAAATGAGTTTTGACATGAGCTTCATATAATAATCTTAAATTTTATCTCAGAGACCCCAGATGTTCTTAAGTCTCTTTGAGCTATCTGGGGAAACAAATGAAAAGCAATTCAAATATAATCATGAGCTGAGACGTATTGAAAATGCTTACTGTGTAGTGCATGAGATTTACCTTCCTGGAGCCAGGAGATGTATCTGGATGGGGAAAAAGACTGCGTGAAATCATTAATACTTGTCATTATAGACCCTCTGTCAGGCCTCGATAGATTTTACTTTTCCTACTTTGAAGGGGTTTGTTTTTCCAGACAGGTATACTGAGCAATATTGTGTGGATTCCTTTTCAAGCTTCTTTTTTTTTTTCAAGGCTTCCTGAAAGTTTTTTGAGCATAATGAGCATTATGCCTTTTTTGCCTGGCAGGACTTTGAGTTTTTGTCCATCTCTAAGGTACTGAATGTAGACTTTTTCCATCCAACACATTGTTTAAGTACCCTAGTCCCTGTGATTGCTGGATTGTTAAGTTACAGAATCACCCAGTGTTCAAGGGCATGTCACTGGAGCAAAGTCATCTTTGATCCTTGTACAAATCTGATTTCATACTGTGGCAGGGTGGCAGCCATCTCTGCACAAATTGTGAGGGACTGTTGAGTTACACATGGGTTTGCAATGTAATCTGACAGTGGTAAAAGCCTGTGTAATTTTGGATTGCAGAAGCTAGGAAATAATGGCCTCTCTTTCTCCAAAACATTCCTATCACATATACCTTGGAATATTATATTTTGTTCTGCAAACCAGGCTGGTAAATCACAGACTAATCCAAGGGAGGACTTGGATGGGATGTACTGACTTTCAAGAACACAGCTGCAAATGTATTACGAAAGTGTAGCCTTGGAAAAGAGGATACAATCTTGCAGTTATTCAAAGCAGAAATATTTAAGTTTTATGGAAGTTTTAGGTGGGAGCAATGAAATAAATTGCAGAAAAGCAGAGGTTTGCACTTGTGGAGTTATAGGAACAGTGAATTATTCTTCTGGAGAATCTTAAAAAGGGAGGTGTAGCAGGCATTATTTAAAGCACATAAATCTGCTTGGACTGGTTCTGTCATTCTGGGTAAAAAGGAATTTTTCTTCTGTTTCTCACACAGTTTCTTGTACTTGATAGGATGAGGTCTAATTACTGAAATAAGCTGGTAGCACCAATTAACAAGTGCCAGCTTTTGATTACATTTCTAGGTGAATTGGACAAAGCTTCACACAACTAATTTAGGAGATATGTATATGCTGTATTTATTTATGAAGAGATATTGAAACTAGAAATTGGATGTATCTGTAGGTATTATGTGTAATTTTGAGTGTTTAAACAACACTTGCAAACATTGTACTAATGAATTAAAATCTGAGTTGTCTTATAGTTGAAGAGGTAGCGATACAATTGGGAAACTTGTGTCCTGAGTCTGATTTGTATGGCAGGTTCACGTAGTAAAGGAATGATTTTTTTCATGTTAGGTGGCTGCAATATTGAAGGAGAAGATGAAAGCTGGGATTTTGGCACTGGTGCTGGTTTTTATGTGGATGCCACTGAAGATCCTTGGAAAACCAACTACAGGATGTATTCCTACATAAAGGATGAGGTAAATTTGCTGCTGGGTTTTCCTGGTATTGCTGGTAGGATAAAGGGCTGTGGCTCCATCATGGGAATCTCCCATCTCTTGTGTTCCAAGGTTATGGGTGATTTCTGTAGAGATACTTTGAGTTACTTATGGACTGTTTCCTTTTGATTTCTCATTCCCCTTCAGGTTGCTTTCAGGCCTTGATCACAAATGCCAGGCTAGAACCAGAGATGTGCCTTTGGTTTCAGTGGCATTAAGAGCTGGTTAGTTGTGTGCTTTTCTTTTACAAGTACTCAAGTTGCTTTAACATTTTACTACACTTTTGTTTCCTTTACAGCTGCCTAAACTAATAAATGCCAATTTTCCAACTGACCCTGAACGGATGTCTATTTTTGGGCATTCCATGGGAGGACATGGAGCTCTTATTCTTGCTCTGAAGAATCCAGGGAAGTACAAAGTAAGATGAATTATAGCTGATATGAGGTATACTAATGCCTATATAGATTTCTGTAGATGTGACTGAAGAAAACATAATACTGAGTTCTTTGAGGGCATTAAATGTATACATAGTTTCATTTACTGCAACTCATTGTTACATATTTTTGTTTGTTTGTTTGTTTTTTGTTGTTTTTTTATTTTTTATTTTGCTGCTGTCTTTCTGAGCAGTCGGTGTCAGCGTTTGCTCCTATCTGCAACCCTGTTCAGTGTCAGTGGGGGAAGAAAGCCCTTGGTGGGTATCTGGGACCAGATGCGAGCAAATGGGAGGTATGTGTTGCAGCCCCGGTTCTTTAGTAACAGATGAATGAATGATCTGTAAATACATCACAGCAGGAGCCTGGAAACAAACTCTGGAGTGCCCATGAGCTGGTACTGTTGTTTTACTCCACCCCTAAGCACAGAAAACCATTGTTTGTCTCTGGCAGGAGTTACTTGCTGTTGCCTTATGGTGCTTATGAAAATCTAATGAGATACAGGTCTCTCATCAAATCAACTACATTCCTCTCAGTTTTCTGAAGATTTAAAAGTCTGGGGTGAGAACAATTATGAGCAGTGTATTTTTGTAGTAGCCTGAAGAGAGACACTGCTGCAAGCTGTTCAGACTGATGAGCCTCATGGCATCTTGCAGGGGCAGCCTGTAGGAGGCTTGGATACTTGGAAATTGGTACCTGCACAACAGCATTAAACTAGACAAAGTTAGGTTTTACCTCCAGGGCCTTAATTTTGAGCTATCAGTAGTTTTATATGAATGGCTAAGATAAAAAAATATTTTGTCTGCATGATTGCTGCATTATTTGATCAGCCCTTCAGTATTTTTAATCTCAAAGGTTGCACTGTATTTCTATCATTAAGTTAGAAGGGATTGTTGTGATCGTGTACTCAGGTTTCCTTGTAAATAAGCACAAGCTGCAGTTCAGTCCCTTGTAAATTGGATTAAAGTATGTTGTAGGAAGACTTCCAGGTCTGATTAAAACTTTACAGGATTGGAGAGTGTTCTCTGCTTTTCTAATTGTTTATAGAGTACTTTGTGTACTTAGAAACCACCAGTTAAACTTCCTCAGACTTAATGTGATGAATTTGTTGGGAAACAAAACAAAACAACCACCCTGTTTTCTGTTCCCTTGTTTTGTAGAGCTAGTCCAATAGATCAAGAGCATTCATCAGGAACAGATGTAGATCTGCCTTTGGTACAGATATGCAACCTCTGATCTCTCTATTTTGGCTTAAAATTGCCATGTAAATATGTTCAGGATAATTTGGTACCATGGTCACAGTGCTGGGCTGAGCCCAAGCTCCCATTTCCATCATAGTGTCATTTCTGGATCTGGTGGCATCCTGGAAGGATGGCTCTGATGCCTTGGTGTAGGACTTTGGATTTTGCTGTCCATTGGTGATTGGTCTTCTCCACAGCCTTAAACACTCTGCTGTCTTTTTAAAGGAGTTATTTTGAGCATGTAATAAGCACAGGACCCCATGGGCGACATGTTCCCATCATTGAATTTTGATACATGTATGTTTAGAGTTTTGAATTTTTGTTTCTCAATTGAACCAAATTTTCTTTGTCAAATGATCACGGTAACCTTCAGGTGCAATGCCTTCCCAGGAGTATAGTTGTGTTACACTGGTGTTCTGACTTTTAGCTGCCAGAGTAATTACACTAAGACACCAAGTTTCTTCAGCAGCTTATAGTTTCTGCACAAGGGTGTGAATTAGTACTGGCTTTATGGCTGTTCTCCCATTCTGTAGGAATTCAGCCCTGGGCTGGATGTGCTGTTTGGTCAAACTGCCAACTTCGTTATTACCTAGCTCATACATTTGCCCTTTTTTAAGCAATGGGTATTACTTTTCAGTTGCCTGGAATTTCTCTGATTTTTTTTTTTTTCCTTCCCAAGTGCAACTTCATGTCCTGATCAGTGCTGCCCAGGACTCTCTTCTTTTCCTGCAGTCGACAAACTGAAACCAGTTGAACATATGTAACAGAACATAATTTCTCTTTTTTTTTCTGCAGGCATATGATGCTACACAGCTTGTGAAGTCCTACTCGGGCCCTCGCCTCGACATCTTGATTGACCAAGGCAAGGATGACCAGTTCCTGTCTGCGGGCCAGTTACTGCCTGATAACTTCATCGCTGCCTGCACCGAGCGGAAAATCCCAGTGGTCTTCAGACTGCAGCAGGCAAGTTGCTTCTGCAGTCCTTGGTTGCTGGATTCTCGTTTGTGATTTTTAGTTCTGTACTGCAGGCAGTGCTCAGAGCGTCTGTAAGGAGGCAGGCAGGCTCTCAATGTGGTTCTGTCCCTGGCCACTTGAGGAGGAGGGTGGGAAAGTGACACTTTTCCTTCTAGCGGGCCATGAGGGTGTGCATCTCCCACCCGATTCAGCCGTGCTTCTCCACTAGGTGCCGTCGTGCTTCCAGCTTGGACAGGCTGATCCCTGCACGGGGGCTCAGGCTGCCGGTGCTCGGCTGAAGAAACAGCATTTACAATTTTAAGGAATATCGCAGTCACTGTACAGCCAAAGTGACACATGGCCTTCTGCTGCATCCCTTATCTGTGCTGTGGGTTTCATGTTTACCCTAGAACTTGGTGATTTAGTTTGTAAGTGTCTGTGCAAATTGGGAAGGGGTGGAACTTCGTGAAATCCTAGATTCGTGTAAAGACCCAGGTGGAAGGATGACTCTTAACCAGTAGTGCAGTGACCCACAACAACACTGTCCTGAGAGCACTGGAGTCTTTGTATGCCACTGGCAACTTCCACCTAGACCCAGTGAGGAGCCCAATTGTGGAGAGTGAAGGATTGTCCTCTGCTTTATTATAAACCTTGCACTTAAAGATAAGAGTTAGTGCTGATGAATGGGCGTGGGTGACATTTCAACACAGTGATGGAGCAGTAACTCAGACCTGGGCTATGTTCTCCTTATCCCCCCCGTGTTTTACCAGAAGAGCAGTTCCTGTGAGGGCAACTGTTCTCTCGGATTGCATCTCACGCTGCAGCTGGCCCTTGCTGGTACCCATCTCTAGTTTACAGGCCCAGATCTGGGCAGGTTAGGGGACTTTCTGTTTGTTTGGCTTCCTAGTTCTCATTTGTACTTAGCCTGTTATGTGTCCCTTGCCATTTTTATATATATTCCAGGTATTTCTTAAATGGATAAAACCAGGAGAGTCATTACATTTCCTTTACGAGAGCTTAGCATGATTACTTTATCACGAGCTGTATGTTCTCTGCTGATTGCTTTATTGTTTTTCTTTTCTAGGGTTATGATCACAGCTATTTTTTCATTGCTTCATTTATTAATGACCACATCAAGCACCATGCAAAATACCTCAATGCTTGAACCCTTTGGATGTGAGTGCTGCCTGGCCAATATGAATCAAGAAATAGTGGTGAACTAAAAAATAATTTGCTGAAATAATGTTTGTAAAATGGAGCTCTTCTGATTGTACTTTTAAGAAAAATAAAAGTTCCACATAATTTGAAGTGTGTGCTTTAGAGTAAGTGTTGGGAATGTTCTTGCATGCTTGGAAAACTCTTGATGCCATGAAGTTACATCTGCTGTATTTTGGGTCAAAATATATGCCAGCAGATGAGTGGTTTTCAGACCATGAGTGTGGGTGTGGACATGGCACCTGCAGACAGCTTCTAGTGCAGCTGTGCAGACTGTGATTAACAACAGTGTGCCCATTCAGCTAATTAATTACTGTCGTCATCCTTTAATGGTGAAGGAAGCTGTTGGTGGCACAAGCTACTTAATTAATCTGAAGGGGTAGGTGTGTGTTTTCCTTGGCCTGTGTAAACACTGTCCACGGACCAAGTTTGGTGGAGAATGTAGACAAAAGCCTGCTGTGCACAGTAGTTTACTGTCCTGTGTGTTATCAAGCAAATGATCTGGAGTATTTCAGGGATGATACTTACAGAAAAGACCTCTTAAAAAACAAATTAAGGAAGCAGTCTGTAGTAAAAAGGATTTTTTTCTCTACTTGCCTTTGATTCTTAGAATTTGAAATACTTGTACTGTGTATCTTAAGAGTTGACAGGACTGAGAGGAAACTGCTAAACAGATCTGAAAAAAACCCAATTTCTGTCTAGATGATCTAATATCTCATTGTTGAAATCAAGTATGTTCATTTTACAAAAGATGGCAGAATTTAGTCCTAACAGTTGTAGATCTAAAATAGCTCCTGGTGGTGTAATTCTGCCAGCTACCTTGGACAAGAACACAGATTGTTCCAGTAAGCTGCAAGTAATCACTTGTAAACTCAGCTTTCTCATGGTTCAGCTGGACCCGAATCATTGCTCAAAATTTGACTCACTCTTGTGAGAGGAACTGTAGGATGGGTTTCCTTTTTTAAGCAAGTCTGAGTGGTCTTCTGGGTCTCTGGCTTCTGCTACATTCTAGGTTACAGGGACACTGGTGCTGGTGACAGCCTTAAGCTGTGCATTGACTTGATCTTGCATCTATTTATTTATTTTGTATCAATCTCGCATCTCTTTATTTATTAAGTAAACTCTGAAGGCTGGGAAGATACAACAGTGTGCAGAGTTCTCCAGAAGGAAATTATTGCAGAAAGATCTTTTGTTTCCAAAATCCCATATTAAGTGTGAAAAAGTACAGCCCATAAAGTCACCTGTTCACTAAGGCAAAGAGATTCCATTAGAGGAATTGGAATCTAGAATCTGTACTTGGATGAGTTCAGAAATGTGCCTGGCAAGAGAAGGCTGGGTGCTGTGAGCTGCTCCTTGTTTCTGCAGCCAGGGGCAGAGCAAAGCAGTTGAGCACAGCCCTAGCACACTGGGTTATCCCTGGGGCCAAAGGGGTGACTTATGTTTACTGCTTGGATTCAAGGAATCTTGAGGTTTTGTTTGCTGAAGCAGAAGGCTGCAAAACAATCTCTGCATTTCAGGAGGAGAAAAGGCTGCCCTGGGGAGAGAAATGTTAGCAGTAAAATGAACAATGTTCATATACCAATGTGAGCTGGAGCAAGCTGAAGGAGGGTTTCCCTGATCTCCCTGAGCCCAATCCCATCCTGGCAGCAGAGGGCAGATAAGTCACTGCCACTGCTGCACTGGCAGGAGGCCGTCACAACAGGAGCAGCAGAGGTGCAGGGAGAACATGACAGGTACCCAACAGCTAACCAGCTGCACCTTACGCCTAGTTTAGCTGTAGAAATTCCTTCATTTGCACCACATCATCATCTCCCCCATCCCCAAACCCATCATTTCCAGTGTTAATGCTCTCCAACTACAATCATTTTTACAAGAAATCATCGGTCACAGGGAAAAGGCAGTAAAGGGTTTCTGCAAATAATATAGTTTAATTGTAACTACAGTAAAGATTTTCTATATACATTATGTTCACTGTGGAGGTTATTACAGATTTGCCATGCATGTCTTATTGCACATATAAATATTGTACAAAGGATCATGAAGATTCTCTTTTTAGCCATACAGGTTAAGACTGCATTAAAAAAGCTGTATTACAAAATACTTAGAGCTATTTATTTACAGCCAACTTCAAGCAAATACTGAAAGACACAAGCAGGAGAAAAACAAAATTTTAATTATGAAAAAACAAGATTTGTCAAAATTATAATAATAATTACAAAGCTTCATGTTGCCATATATACATTGTAAAAAAATACTCAGGAAACCTGCATTTTATCCCTCAAGATGCAGAAATCAATATTCCTATTTTTATACTTGATCCTTGAATACTTCTAAAATTCGATAAACTCTGACTTGAAAACTTATTTTCTTTACATTGCTCATGCTTTTTGACAAAACAGATATTTGTGCAGCTCTGTAAAATACTAAAATACATTTTCTTTTAGTGTTAAAGTGCACAGTACATTTTATAGGAAACAATATGCTAGCTGCCAATCAAATTACAATTTAAGTCCATGTTCCCTCTATAAAATAAATGGTTTTGCTTTGGTTGAAGTAACTGGACATTCCATGCATACTGTCTGTCTCATAGTCTATGAGTCCACTTCCCTCCTCCTCACACGCTGCTGTCCCTACCCCCCAAGCCCATTTAGCAAGTGGTGGTGTTGAAGTGTGTGCTCTGCCTTCAGACACCATCTGAAGCTCAACAGAACTGCTACTGAATGTTGGAGGGGTTTAAAAGCAGCGCCTGTGTGCAGCTGCCTTGAGAGGGGGTAGTGACAAGTATGCATCACTATGCCCAAAAGCCTTCATACAACAGCCCTCCCCACATCCTCTTGCTAAAATATTTAGTCCTCCCACACCCTTGCCTCTTTTTTTTTTTTTGCCACTCTACTTTCCAACTCCCTGCTTGTGTGTCCCCAGCCAGCTTCCCTTTTAACCACATGCAGCTGCCCTGTCCTGCTTGCCCAAACCCCATCACTGGCTTCTTGTGTGAATGAAAATGGGATGTTCCAGACAGAAGAAGAATCACTGTGCTGGAAACTTTCTGATCTAAAATGTGTGATGTCTCAGTAATAAATGATACTTTTAAAAATCTCTTTGAAAAATGTAAAGTGGTGATAAGGAAAAGACCATTTATTTCCTGTTGCTGACGTGGAAGTAGAGGTCTGATGCTGCAAATGTGCACTACAGAACATTGTGCTTAATTCTGTGTATACTTTTAAAGAGAAGCACTGTAGCCAGGCAGGTTGAATCTGGACGCTCAGGTCTTTGAGACTGCCTTTGGCAATTTCAGTAATTTTATCTCCTCTTGACAGAACCACTGGAAAAAACAAGTTAGTATTTTGGCTACCTCGTGAGTCTTGTTAATGGTCTTGTGCTATTTTTTACTATTTGCTCTGTAGTGCTGTAATCTTTAAAATAAATCAAGTTACAGTGCAAAATTACATTTCAAGACACATGATCCTAATGCACATAATTCATTTTTTTCTGGCAAAAGTTAAATGTTTTGTGCATAGTAAAATAAGCAATCAAAAATATTTGTTCACATTTATTCTTCAAGTTTACATATTTCCTTTTGTTTTTTTTTTTTTGTTTTTAAACATCTATATACAAATAAAATGGGTGTGCTCTCACTTTCAGCCAATTTAGTCTAGTGAGGGGAGAGGTGTTACTGGAATGTAGGAAACTCAGTGGAATGCAGACATTTTTTACCAATGTTCCCCAGATTCAAGAAATAAAGAATGCCATTCCAGCTAGCTGTTCTTTTAATAGAAGCACCTATTTTGTTGGCTTTTTATCTTACATATTAGAAAATACAGTTTACGGAGATCTAGAGCTACTGCACACCAAGTAGAATAAAAAATAACTAAGTATTTATATTAAAATAAAGTGTTTAACCACAAAAAAAGCAGTAATAAAATACAGTTTTCCTAATTTACATTTTGCATCCAAAGGATGAATAACAACTCACTAATAAATAATATTTATATAAATATTTTATGTCTGGATATTTTTAAAAGGCAATAGCCTGAAGCAACTGCAGAAAAACCTAAGGTGGTAGCAGTGTGATTTGCTCTCCTTCTCCCTTCCCCCCAGGTGATTACAGTGACTCTTAGTTTAGTAATACAAAGGTATCTTGCTGCAAGACAGCTGTGTACTCCACACAATTTTAAGTGGCAGAGAGGTGGTAGTTTTAGTAAGTACTGTACAAAGTGAGCTATAAAAGCAGTGAAGTGCCAACTTGCTCTAGAAAATGTTTCTGTTCAGTTTTTGCTTTGTAGGTTGACACATACATACAGTCTGAAATAAGAGTTTAAAACCATAAGAATACTCTGGGAGTACTGGCGTTGTTTTCAATGCAGTTTGAAAAAATGGGCAGTTTTCTGATTCCTTCATGGCACAGTGTAGCTGGTAACAGCAGAGAGAGTAGTTTCATGTGAATAAAGCTTGTTTCACTGTGGTTACATCTAGCAATGCTTGAACTGTTATGCTCACTTTTACCAAGCCCTTTTCTTCTAGGATGTGATGTGGTAGACAGAGCTTCTCCTAGAAAAAGACAAAAAAAGGAGTAAAAATTAGAATATTTTATACTCACTGCAGAACCTCACTTCGCATGATCACATCTGGAACACAAAGCCCAGCAGGCAGCAATCGTTTTCTATTTTTAATTAAAAAGAACTTCCTGTGATTTTGACAGAAAGTCTCTGATTTTGCTCCTGCTACACCTAAGAGTTAGTGAGAGATCTGTTCGTGTTCTGGGCCCCAGAACCAAGCTGCTCTGTAGTCATTACAGCATGTAAACAGCTAAGAGGGACAGCCAGCAAGCACACACCAAACTTTCACCTACAAAGCAGGATAATACAACATTTGCTTTGTTATAACATGTGGGAGATAGGGGGTGGAAGGCTGACATTTTTTTTAAAAAAAAAGCAAACTAAAAAACCCCCATTCTCCCACTGAGTTCTAGACAGGTCCCAGGATATGCACCTTGAAAACTACATACTAGCACATACAGGGGAGTGTGTGTGCAATGTTGTGCATTCAATGGGCAAAGTGTTTCATTCCAAGTATTTGCACCTTATTTGAAACACCCAGGAATCAACTTTATTCACCACGAGGACACAGCAGTCATGGCCAGGATGGAACACACTAGCTTGTCCACAGAGGCTGTTACAGCAGAAGAGAGTCAAGTCAAATACTGTATCCCCTACAGAGAGAGCAAGACACCCACCCATGAATAATTAGAGAAAGCCTTAGAGAAGCAACCTCGTGTCATGACTGGCTCTCTCTTTAAAGAGTTTTTCTCAACATTACGGGGTATTCTTAAGAAATCAATGGAACTATGAAATCGGGCAGCAAGTCTAAAATAAATGGAAAAGCCAGACTACATCACATAAACCATAATTACAACTGTGAGACTCACTGCCACAACACGGAAGCCAAAAGCGTAAATGGGACGACAAAAATACACAGGTAAGAGAAAAATCCAAACAGCTATTAAACACAAAGACATGGAAACAGCATCTGGCTCATTAAATCCTTCAGCTCTATGGCATTACTTTAAGCATAAAAAAAGGCACCCTCTGTGTGATCTAACCTGTTCCTTCCCTATACATCCATATGTGACCATCAGCAGACTTGGAATACTGATTTGTTGGAAAGAAGAGGGTGGTTCTGATATTCTCACTGCTGAACACCTCAGTTATTCAATAAACTTTCAGCTTTTAAAACTACCAGTGCATTTGAGATTGTTTTAATTAATTGCCCGTCTTCTGCTGAATATTCTTCTTGTGTATGTAATGTTAACTAAGGGTCCCTTGTTTTATCTTTATACAGTTCACGGTCCTTTTCCACACTTATTCATATTGATTACTTCTTCAATTTAAACCTCACTGATTTCTTCCATCTCTTTTCTCATGACACATTCTTTCAGCTCTAGTCCCTTCTAGACTCCTGCAGAGCCTTGCAATTCAGTATAATGGAACTGGTACACAAAGGAACAATTCACACAGTCTTTATTATGTTATGCACCTATGTTTAATTGTTTTTATCTCCTTCCACTCCTGTCCAGTCTTTGCTCAGGAGACCTCCTCCAGTGTGCCACAGCTCCAGAAAAGCATCAGTACTAAACAGCTGTTCCACTGTTTCTGATATTTATGACTTTCCTTTGTTAATGAATATTTCCTTTATGCATAACTACCATTTAGCTTGCTTATATTCCTTGAGAAGTTCCTCACACCCCACTCTAGCCTCAATGAGAGGAAAAACTGCAAAATATACCTACTGACTACTGAACCTGAAGATGAGAGACAAACTTCATTCCCAATCATGGCATCTGATACTGGTAAATTTTTACTGTAATTTATCTCTATTTTGTTTACATTTTATATTTACTACTGAAGTTGGTTTACTCCTTATTATTTTATGTTTCAAAGATTTCTTTAAGACCCAAGAAACAACTTCAAACAGATTATTTTCAAGGAGCTTGGCTGAGTAGGTTGGCAGGAGAAGGACAACACACATTTCTCCACATGGAAGGCACTGTAATATTCTTGCTAACGCTGAGTTACTACTCCTCTGAGTTTGTGGATTCTGATTCACACTGACCAAACTGTGTCAACTGCCTCCTGTTCCTGTTGGCCACCCTGCCCCCGCGCTCTGCAGCAATTATTTGTCCAGCCAGGCCAAGGAACTACTCCCATCTTGCAGCCGTTCCAGGTCATCACCCACATTTCCATTCCAAACCTACCTACCATAAATGATCATTTAAGTTAAGACGTGGAGTTCTGCAGTTCATTCTTGTTTGTTTTTCTGACTGAAATATTGACCTGCAAGCTGTCAGAGATGGTTTCCTCCAACTTTTATTCCTCTGAAAAAAAAAAAGTATCTCTTCCAGAAAATCATATAGTTTAGGATGCAAACTCCTAAACTGATACAGATTAGCACTGGAGTGGCTACATAAGAAGCTAGGTACATTGATATCAAATAAAAGGGGGGAAAAAACCCACCCCAATATTCTACTTCAGAGGTGTGATTTCTACTAGACATTTTGCCAATCTACTGACCTGGGAGTCAGTTCATCTAAAAATCCACAGTGCTCTAAAATTTTGATCATTTTTATAAAAAATAATTATATCAATCTTATTTGAGAATGCAAAACACACACTTGAAGTGAAACGTTATTCTTTCCACACTTTTCTACTTCTTTCCAGTGTCCTTGCACAGTAGACTCTTGTTTCACAGATTTGGTGGCCCTTAGCATGCCAGTATTTCACTGTTCTTCTATGCTAGACCAAAGGCATTTAATAAGAAGGCCTGCTGAATCCAGTATCTGAAAACTAAAGAACTGGCATTACACGGCTGAAAGGTATGGGCTGAGCCAAAAAAACCCAATCCCTAAGAAAACCTACCTGCTAGATATTTATGTTTGAAAATAGTCTACATTTTGCTATTGAAGTCCGATTTGCTTGAACCACCACAGCTAAGGATGTTTACTTAAGAAAAATTTAAATTCCAAACCCACCGTTTTTGTGGCACCTTGTAAGCACTCACTGAGCTGTTCTGTCATGCTTTTGTGTTAGGGTTTTTGCAGTGGTTTGTAAGTCCATTTGCACTAAAAGTATAAGGGAATGCATGCCCCATTTCCTAAAAACCCCCCATCCAATACGTTTTTCTTTTCTGTTTTTAAAGGCAAGCATTATCTAATTATTTTAAATACAGCATAGTAATTTAGTTTGTTTGAAGCAACCTCTCTCTACCTGCTGCATTTACAAGATGCATACTCCAATCAGGAAAGCTGTTCTAGGAGATTTGTAAAAAAATAGGACCATACAACTGTGGTGTAGGAGTGAAGTTTCCCCACCATGTAACTTTATGTGTCATTCTATGTTAGTGCTCAAAACATACACGCTTGACAGCCTTCTATTATAAAGCACACAGAACTTGGCTTATATTTTATAATTCTGCAGCTAAACACATGGCTTCAGTGAGCTTTCCAAACTTGACAATGAGACTGATGCCATCTCCTAAAATGACCAACTTCTCTTAATGTGTCACAAATCAGTTCTGATACACTATCTTAAAAGCTTTGTAAATGGCTTTCATCAGCCCTGTCTTACATGTTTTTCAAATACGAGTTTTGAAGTCACATATTTACTCCTCAGACCAAGAAAAGTCAAATCTTGCCAAGGATGGAATCCAAAGCACAAACACAAATTTTCCAGAACAGCAGTAACATCCCAGGTGCCTCCATACTTAAGCTCAGCTGCTGTCCCTGCTTTTCCATGCTTTGCCTCATTTCCTCACCAGGTACAACTGCTCTCCGGAAACCACCAACAGCAAAGCTGTGAAGCTGCAGGCCATGGAGATTTCAAAGTTCTCCTTAAATCCTCGAATTTTGAAGCAAATGCCTGACCAACCAAGAGGAGAACTTGTCCAACTCTGAGGAGACTCAACTTCACCCACTTCTCCTCACATTTAATAAAATTTCTGTCTCAATTACAATAGATTCAAATGCATAACTTCTATACAGAAGTGTGAATTCTCTAAAAATGCCCCTGTTGAAACCATCACTGATGGAAGAAATGGATACTAATTCTACAGACCAGCCTAAAACAATTGTGGTAGGAAGGGCAGCCACTCCTCTCATAGAGAATAGAGAAATTGGTGCTGCTATCTACTACAAAAATGAAGGTCTAATATATTTTTAAAGCCTTATTTTCTCTATAAGAGCACAAAGGAACTTATATTACTTTTGGCAAGCAAACCACCTTCTAAAGACACACATCCCTTTTGAATGGATAAAGATGTTTTGAAACTCATCAAGAAGCAAAAGAACAAACTTCTCCTGAAGGAAAAAACATTAATAAATGCACAAAAAAGGAGGCAGCAGCAGAAGGCTGAATCACAAAGCAGCACAAAGAGACAGTACCACAAATGTGCACGTGTGCATGTACTTGCCATAGCAAGTTTCTAATCCTGGAACAAAATGTTGATTTACGATAGAAGAAAGCCAGGAATAGACAGTGACACTAATCCCTCAAGAACACGTGACACACTTCACATACACATCTATTTTCTTTGGCACTAGATGACTTCGAAGTCAAGACAACTGTTTGAATTAGTTTATGGAAGGGCAAACAGCTTGGCAATTCAGATACAGTAAGTACTTATAAAAAAAGACATTGATGCCATAATATCAGATTGGTAAGTGGCAAAAGGACTACATCATGATAAGACCAGGGCCCAACTGTCTGTTTTTTGTTAGTAAAAATACAGAGAAATGGAATCCCAGGATTCGGCAAGAGCGTCTTTGTTCCCTGTATTTGTAGAATATGAGATTTCAGATCTACAGGGGAAAAATATTAATAAAACAATGAATACTGGGATGTGCAATTTCTCACAGAACAAATTAAAAACTTAAGTCCACGTAATGCACATCATTTCATGTTTGTAGCCAACTATTTTGAAGTGGGAAGTCAATAAAATAAACTTCAGAGCACTACACTTAAGCAAACTTATGTCCAATATACTCAACCTCTAATTTTTTTAAGTCAAGGCCAATTTTCTTTCTAAAGAGCCAAAAAAAAAACCTAAAGCAAATATTCACTTTTTCATATAGCTAAGGCAATTTAAAATCATGTCCTTTTCCATGTTTTTTCCTTTTCCACTATTAACTGTTGATGTTTGTATATGCCCAGATGCCCTGAACTTCCACTTCAAGTGCAAATGAAAAGAGATGTAAAAAAGCACAGTAATTCAGACTATACTGCAGCTGCAAAATTATGTATTTGTAGTCATAGCCAGTTAGACATCTAGACAGGTGCATCTTCTGCACATTCAATATACTGGAAATATCTGCAAAACTGTAATTGCCAATGATGGGCTTTGGTTTCTTCAGTAAGTCATGACCTTGAGCCATAAAATGTAAAAGCAGACCACATATTTTACAAAATCCCTCACAGTTTTATTCTAACATCATTAGAAAACAGTGACCAGAAACTTCAAGGAACAAAAATGTTAATAAAGACAAGACACACATGAAACAGTAAGAGAAAACAATCTTAAAAAGGAAATACCAATTATACCACAAACTTGCATATTAAATTCAGAGAAAGTGATGAGTGTTATGTATCATCAAAGCAGATTAGATCATTACCTTACAGAATTTTTCTACTGCTCTTTCTGCATAATACATCTTGTATTCTAGAAATGAGGGAAATGGCTAAGGTTCACAAAACCAGCTGTACCACTTTTTTTCTCAACCTGCATGTATGACAGGGTTTTTTGCCCTTTTTTTTGTAACAGGAGAGAAATTTTTGTGAAAAAACAATGGCATGGCAATTATTTGCTATCTTATTAATGCATAGTAAGTAGAAATCTGTACTGAATAATTGCTCAGATCTAATTCAGTCCCCCATTCACATAGAGTTCAACTTTCAGAACACTTACTAGGAGCACAATGGGACCTATAAACAGCTTTCAGCTATAAAAACTTATATACAAGAGGCATTTGAAGGACTATTATACAGCATTACACTGAACTTGAAAATATTTCTTCTTTCTGGATCAAGGAAAAAGAAAGCCAAGTCCTCCTATCAAAATGCCACTTGTGATCCAGTGCAAATGCATTTTGCCTGCAAGAATATCCAGTGCAAGCTGTATTTATTATTTTACTGAAATATGGATGAGATGACCTCCACAGGATGTAAGCATAATTAACATGATGGGCACAGAGCAGATTGGAAACCAATTTATTAGGAAACCATTGTCTGAAAAATTTCTGGTGATCATTACGATATTAAAAAAAAAAAAAAAGAATGGGAAAAGAAACAGAGGAGCAAATATAATTAATGTTATTAATAAATATAGAGGTGAACTACATTGCACTTTTTCTTTTTTTAAACTCAAGGCAATCAACTTAATTATATGACTGGCTATGAGCAGTAAGTACTAACTTTATCTAATTGGATATCTCAATATTGACATCTCCTTAAAGGTGACAAACCATCAAAGAGTTGAACTGTTTGGTTCACAAGTACTAAAGCCACAGAACAGCAGCACAGAAACAGGACTCTGAATTTAGGAAAGAACCTATTGGAGTAGATTAATGATGTTTTAGTTTCCAGTACTCCATTTAGTGTAATAATTACTGACTTCAGAGGTGGAAAGACAGATATTTTTCATATTTGCATTATGTCTGAAATATACTTCGAGAAACTTCATTACATTTCAGACTTAGAAAATGTAAGGATAATTTCATTTTCTTTTCCTGTAAGATTTGGAAGTGTAATCAATAACAACCCCCCAAAAATACCAAACTGGATAAGCTTCATGTATGGTAGCACAGCTGTATTTGCCATGAACCAAGTATGTTTGGTGTTTCTAATCATCTCTCTCAAGACGGCTTCACCATCTCTAACACTAGAAACTGCACATAATGCTACACTTTAAATACCAGATATTGTCATAGCTGAGAACACACAGAAAATGGTGCCTAAGTAACTGAGTGATGACTCTGTTTGCATGGTAACCATACACAAAGTTAGGACTTCAGACAAGTCTGAGAGTTAAGTGTCACTGTGGCTAGGGTATGTTCACTTGGTCTACACTGGCACAACAGTAGTTCAGTTTCTAGCCCAGTCTCTACTCTGATAAATCATTCAAAACCACTGAAGACATGAACTTCCATTTCCACACACTGAAAATGCAAAACACACTGATTACTCCTCTTACCACCCTCCAAACTACTGGATACAGTGGATAATCAGATGTGCTATTAGACAATAGGACAGATGTGTATTATAGGATGGTAGCAAAACCTTTCTCCACATGATCTTCTAATTTGAAAATATGTACTTATACATGTTCAGCACTATATAAGGAGGGCACAACACAAAGCAGACAGGAGACCTGTTTACCACTTATGGGAGCAACAGTGAAACCCCAGCCCTACAGAAGACATCACTTCTGTCTCAAATGCCAACACTGGACTATAGAGAAACATTAATAGATTCTGAACTGATTCAAGCCATATGTCATTCAGTTTCATCAGAAAAGCAAAATAATTAGAACAAGACAACAAAAATCAAAACAAAGATCTGCTCAAAGTGGAAGCTTAAATGCCAAGCTGTGACTGAGTAAACAAATGTATGGTGCTGAAATTTGGGACACAGTTAGAAGACAGCTTTCTGCAGGATGAGGGCATAGGTCTATAGCTACATACCAAATAAGCTTTAAAGTACTCACTGAACTCTCACCTGGTCACAGATGACACTCTTAACAATAAAGTTGCTGCATGTATGCACTGGAAGCTGCCAGACACCAAACCCTTTAAAAATTGATTTATCTATTGTCTGAAATTGATTTTTCCACTGTAAAAAAAGTATCTAATAACACATTACTCCTTGTTATCTATATCTATCTATATGTTTGTATCTATATTTATATATTTAAGCCACAGAAAGAAGGAATAGAACTGCACTTAAAAGTTTTTAAATAAAATTTTACAAGTATCTGTGGAGTGGGGATATTTACAGAGCAGCATTCAATAATAACTGTATGGCCAGAATAATCAGTAACGTACCAATTCTTATCCTAGTTATACTCTAAAAGTCTATAGCTAATTTCATTATATACTAGATAGAGGGAAATGAATGCATGTATTTTCAAGACACAAAACTGAGGTCCTTTGGTTAGCTAGCCTGAGACCGACTTAGAAATTTGGCAACAGCATTTTGGCCAATATAGGTTTATACTCCAGGGTTTGTATTTTTCAATCAATTTTCATTTGTATATTTTGTGTCAATAAGGAGAAAACTCAAAAATTGCTTTATTTTAAGTATTGAAATAGATGAACAGAACACAGGACTGGAAGGGAAATGGAAGTCATCAGTCCAGCAGTCTAACCATAGGCAGAGTTCAAACATACCAAAATAGCTCCTGGCTAATGTATGTCTAAGCTGCTCTCTAAAACCTCATAGGATGGAAAAGCTAGACTCTTCCCAGAGGATCTATTTTCCTGGCTACATTGTCTTTGCTCCATTGGTTACACAAACCAACAAACAGACAGTATGTGCATTTTCACGGGTGGTGCAACACAGAAGATAATGATGGGACTTGCTTGATGCCACACTAAAGAATAGCAGGTAAATGGATCTAATAGCATATTCCCAAACCGTCTCACTGTACTGCATGATCTTCATCCTGAAACATTCTAAAGTCTCTTGGATTATATGGCTTGCTCACACCCACTGCTAATTTACAGTCACCTTTGAGGTCTAACGTAACAAGTGTTTAAAAGGAGTTCAACACTGTTTTGTGTGACAGAAGAAAAAGATTATTCTACCACAGGAAAATGTAACTACTCCAGTATGGAATTAAATCAGAACAGTAGAGACGAAAACTACTCTTTAAAGTTACAGTCGTCTTGTTAATATTTAAGAATTTAAAAATCACAGTAATTTGAAAGATAGTTCTCCAAGTGCTCTTAACACAGTACATGCAGAGACAATTGGCACCCACTCAGAAAATACTATCACCTGCTGGAGGTGCCACCTGAAGCTGCTTCAATATCTGCAGCACTCTTGGATTTTCACAAAAAGAAAGAGGCTCAGTTCTATTTAGCCTGTGACAGACATCCAGCCTACACCCAAAAATGGAATAAGAGGAACTTCACTGCTTTAACACATTTAGTGAGTAGTCTAGGCAACATGAAAGAAAAACTATAAATAAAGAGGTACATAAGTTCTTAAACTATAGCTGGAGGGGATAGAAGACAAGGGACTTGCCTTCAAGATGCTACTGCTCTCTGCTATTTCAAGAGATTAATAAAGATATTACAAGGAAGGGAAGCAAGGGAAAGGGAGAAGTTTGTAAGGCAAAGGAAGGAAATTAAGTACCTGTAATTTGTCAGAGACAAAGCAGAAAGTTTGTGCGCACATGCGAACAGGTTATGCTGTTAGCAAATTCCAGTGATAAGTTATATACATCAAGACTATAAAAAGTATATGGAAAAGACAAAAGCCTATTAGATCCCAGGAGCGAAAAGTAGAAGTTGATTGTGGGGGTTTCTCCCCGAGGGCGAGCAGAGTGTCAACAGTCTTTCGAATGTGACGAATATCCGACTGCAGGATGTCATACGGAGAGCAGAGGTCAGCCTATCCCGAAGGGCAGCCATTAGAACAGAAAAAGAGTGCAAAAAATTAAAAATACAAAAATAGAAATATATTGTTAAATTATCACAATATTCTAGCATAAACATGTAGGAATAGTTTCTTCTTAGTATTGCCTTAGACACTAGACATCCCAGCATTCTTATTTTCTCTATATTCTCTAAATACTGAGGCTATCATATAACATCAGAATGTTAAGATACAAGAGCTAATCCTTCCAAAATTATGCCAGAGTTCAAAAGGGCGAGGAAGTACATGTGATCTGCTCATACCAATGAGGTCTGCACACCTTTATCCATCTGGACCTTATTCAAATGCTTACATGGAACCAGCTGCAAAACTAACTTACAAAATAGCAAACAGTGGGTTAGAAAGCTGTTAAAAGCACAGGCAGCAGCAATATGAAGTCTCAAGAAAAAGTACTTATAGAAATCATTAGAAGTATGCAAAATCCTCTAAATATAATAGTCTAAAACTTGGTATTCAAATACCACCTCAAATGATACCCTGGGACACAAACTTAAAAAGTCATTGTAGCACTAACTATACTTCATTTTAATAGCGTTTCTAAACTGAAGAACTGGATGCTAAATTCCTTATGTAGCATTTTTACAATTATTAGCAGGTTAGAGTCCCATACCTTTCTTTAAAGTATCAATGACTTATGTGGCAACTTACCCTAGACTAGCTATACAATATGAAGTGTAATATGTAATAGTATCAATATATTCACACAAATATTTAACATTTAAATCAAACCAAGCAACACTAGTACTTTCAAAATGCAATCTAAGATACACCGTTTTACATTGCAAATAAGGCCTTACTGAGATAACGAATACTTACTGAACAAAATTACACATGCAGTAAGAGTCTGAGAGAACACTGTTCCTGTGGAAGCTTTCCAGCTTCCTTAATGAACTGACAGTACACCAAATAAACCAAGACATGAAAGCTCAATGTCTGTTTTCTGCTACTGCAAAGTTTCAAGATCCAGTTTGAAATAAATAAAACTTTAAAATACTTTAAATGTCTTTCTACCCTGAAAAGTGGCTAGTGAAACTGGAAGTCAAAACTACAATTCATACAAAAATTAAAGTGACACTGGGTTTGTTTTTTTTTTTGCCTTACTACCATAACTGATTCTAGCTTTACCAGGAGTCAAAAGCTGCAAAATTTTGTTATTTAGGCCAGCAGACATAGAGCAGGGAACCAACCTGCCTAGCAACAACACTTTTTTTGCAGTCATTTTTCAGATTTTTTTAAACTAAAAACTCTAATGTGATAATAAACTTCAAGGCAATTCTGTTAGTCTTTATAATATGAAAACTCACAGACAGCACAAAACATGCTGGTCTTGTTTAAAAATGGGATAGAACTAGTACTGTATTTGAGAACACCTACATCCATAAGCTTCTTACCACAGAAACAAGTTTTAGTGCAAACTGTTCATGACTACCAGCTACATAACATATTGCATTTATACTAGACACCAATAAATCCAATAAATGATGGATTAATTTTGGAACAAAACTCAACTCCTACTTACTGCAAATACATACCATGAATAAATACCTAACATACATTCAACTTCTATTTTAAAAAGAAAATGCCAGAACTTTATAACGAGGACTTTTTTAAATTTTTTGTCCAAAAAAACCCCAAAAACAATGCCTACCGTAGGCAAATGGAGAAGGGAGTAATTTCAGAGTTTTTGGGACTGAGAGCTGGTAATAGGTTGACTTTTTACAGATACTGATGAAGTTGCTAACCCAGTATTAACATCCTAAGCAGCATAAGGAAAAGCCAAAGCGTACAAAAGCAGCCAACACATGCAGAAAAAATTTCTACAGAAACTGACATGTGTTTTAGTTAAATTCAGTGAGACTTGGGGAAGCCTTAGGAATGTCTATTTTTATGTGCTCTGTGACAATGGATAATTTGGTATTAAATCCACACTTTATAATGTAGAATATTTATATTTCATGTATTTTAGACTTCTGTAATGCAACACTAGATGAAAAATATATAAAATATATAGCTCTTCTGTAACGGTAGCAGTAATTTCCACTTATTGCACTGATATTGTGCAACAAAAATATAAAACTAAAACATGACATCATGAAACAGTGAAAAAGCACATGACTCGCACACAGCCTCAAAGATAATCACCCATCCATCTATGACAAACGCTACCTCTCTCATTTAGGGGACTGAAATTATTGCTAATAAGAACTACAAAGATACACCTATTTAATCATTACCTTTGTGGACTGACATTTTACATCTAGTAGGAAGCTGTATGATTGAATCATACGGCTGTCAATCATGCACACAGAATAAACACAGCAAGACAGAAATGGGACAGCAAAACCATAACCAGCTATTTGTGCACACAAACACCCTCATTCTGCATGCCCCTGCAGTGACTGAAAACAGACAGGATTTGAGAACTGACCTCCTCGGACTTACACTCTGGTCAAACAAAGTCAAGAGTAGGTTTGCAGAAGTACATTAAAGAAAGAAACCTGTACTGCATATGCACTATACTCAAAGCACAAATGGAAGAAACCTCAGAACTCTGCTTTCAGGACTGTAATTGAGAGTGTATCGAACCACTTAACTCCATACCACAGGCCAAACAGCGTCCATTACCGAGTCCAGAGGGAAAAGCTGGAGAAAGGAGTCCTACCTGATAAAACTTACTGCAACTTCATGGGTGTCTCAGGATGAAACTATGGAGAAGTAACTGATTATGTGAAGTGACTAGAAAACAAGCAGTAAGTGGCAATGATAATATACCTTGCATTAAACTGAAAACATGATTACCAGTTGAACAACTAACAGGTGGATAGAAGGTAAAACACTTTACAGTCACTGCCTGGCTGCCTCCTTTACTTTGTTTTGCTACATTTTTAGAATACAAAAGCGTCCTGTTTTGTTTTTCTGTATTATTGTTTTACTTCATTTGCAATTCCTACACTAACTCAAATCACACTGATTTTTAGAATTAATCTGACATCACCACATAGTGGATCTCATTATCAGAGAACAGGTTGAAACACAGTATTAGTTAGGTCCCATTTGCAGCACTCAAAAGTCACTCAGAAGGCACACAGCTAAATCTTTCATAGTCTGCATCTTTGTACGATGACTTGAGATACAAAAAGCCATCCCTTATCACCCTCTTTTCTGCTCAATATGTTTACACAATATAAATGACTGAAAATTTAAGAGACATGGCAGAAGTCTCTCATTCCTACCCAAGATATTTGTCCCACTAAATCATGGTGCATCACTTCTGATGTGCAGGAACACAGACACTTGGTAAACCTGCTGGAAAATTTGGCTATGAAATATTTCATCACTGCCTTTTATAACAGAAATTACCATTCTATACGAATCATGATAGGCTGAGGTTATCTTTTTTGTTAAAACTGTGTGAAGATCAACACAGTATGTTATGTGGTGAAAGTCTTGGTTTCCTTTTTAAAAAGCTAAATCTTATTTCTGTGACCTGACCCTGTAAAGGGTCAAAATATGCTCAAGTGCCTAGACTGTTAAGATGTTACATTAGTGTAAGCTGCATACCATAAAAATTCATTCCTGTCTTTGTAAAAGGCTTATTTCACAGACATTGACAACACTTTATTTTATTTTTCAAAAAAATTCTTAGAAGATCCTATTTCTGGTACCCCTTATTTGCTCATAATTGAGAACCAGAAAAAACACAGCCCAAAACTTGTAACATTAGTCTTTCAAATATACTACATGTACAGCTTTGCTTTGATCCAATTCTTACTTAGTAAAGTATCATTCAACCCACCACACATCAATTATTTTTAACTTTTGAAAGGAGTATTGGTTAACATTACTGAAATTGCATAATACCCTGTAATATGGATTACCAGGAATAACAGCTACCAAGAAAAAAGTTCAAGTTTAATTAAATTATTAATTTTCAGGTTAAAATAAGAAAGTCTTCATCCTTGCTCCTAGTATGAATACTGATTCGGCAATGACAAGTTGAAAAAATCTGCATGAACATTTTTGCCTTTATTTACAGACATTGTTACTGGTTTTATGAAAGAGCTGTTGTGTAAACAAAATACTTTAATAAATTCAAATGCAAGGTAATGTGATGATAATTCACTCTTCTGACAATTTCTAATAACTCTGGGATGAGATGCCACTAGGAAGAGTAAAACTGCAATAGAACCATTACATTTGACACTTTGGGGGCCACATTTCCACACAAAAGAGAAGTAAAAAAAAAAAAAATCCAGCTTTATTTTTCAAACCCACAAAGTATGAGAGAGGGTGGGTGCAACATGGATGAACTGAGTAAGCATTGAGGGTGGTATTATTTGTGGGTTCATATGACATTAAAAATACAAGTCTGGTGAATGGGACCATCCAAGTACTTCATGCCACTGAAAAATGCAGCAGGACCTCAGTCCTGCTGGCCACACATCTACTGCCACTTGCTTATTCAATCTGCACCAGCCAAAAAGTAGGACTGTTTGTCACTGTCGCTCCTATAGATGAAATTAGGTAATTGGATGGGTTTTAGTTAATAATGCAAAATAAAGTATTCTTAGCAATTTTCTAAGAGACAAAGATTGCACCTTTTTGTCATACAACTCCTGAGGGGCACAGCAGACATTTTCTGAATCTTCATGCTTTCAGATACTTACCTGACAACATCCCTTTCTCCAATCAAACAAAAACGTTGTATTGTCTCAAAAAGTCATCTAAAAGATTCTCTGATAAGGTGATACAGCAAAGCCTAGTGGCAAAACTGGACACAACTTGATTGTCCCACAATTCTCACACTTTTCACAACCTCCTGGTGCAGCCAGAGCATTGCTATTTAGTTTCTTATTAAAGGTCAGACTTCAAACCTCCCTTGTGATCCATCAAGTTTTCTTCTGCCTGCAATTAGAAGCTTCAAGTGGCTATTAACAGAAATCAATTTCAATGTGAACCCCACTGAATTGGAATTCTCACCCGGCAGGTGGTAGGCTTTCAGAGTCATCTACATACCAGTCATTATAAAGAGACACTGGTGTTCCTGAATTTTGTATTTGCAATTCTTTGGTCAAGATTCCAACTCCTGATACCTAGTATGACACATGTAGATAGCATCTACATTGTTCTACATTTGTGTGAAATTTCCCAGGTTCATTCTGGGAAAGTAAAATTTTGATCTAAGAATAGAATGCAGAAAACCACAGAAGAGACCATGCACATCAGCACAACACTGCAATTACTTAGCTATTTTCTTATTTTCATTTTACATAACCAAACAGGAAATTGTTCCAAACCTGTGGAGTTCAAGAAACAGTGCATACTCTATTCGTTAAATAACTGAGGACAAACCAACACAAATTATGACCATTTAAAATCCTTTTCAAACCCACACAGCAGAATTTCAAGACAATTCTCAGGAACTAGACATGGGCATAACTACCACAGAAAAGCCCAATACCTATAGGTACAAAGACCTAAAAGTAGAACCCATCACTCTCACATAAGGTACTTGTTTTAAAAAAGAAGTCCTCCACTGCACTTTTTTTCCTGGTCTCTCCAGAGATAGTCAGGCACTGCACAACTCAATCTGAAACAGCATGGCCAAGCCATCTGTAGTTCTTTCAAAACTTTGACAGCTGTCATACTCGCTATTACACAATTTTGCATTCCTAATCCATGTCCCTGCCCCACACAGCAAAATTCTAGCATTGACCAGCTAGTTCCACAACGATGTATTTTCACATAATACAGCAAATATACGTTTGCAAATTACTGATAGCTAATCAAAAAACATACTCAGTACTTAAAACCTATTATAAGTTTACAATTGCAAGTAATCCATTTAATGTTTAAGTGAATTGAGCTTTTCCCTTCAAGAGAAGTTAATGCTTATTTAGATACATAAAGATGCTGAGTTTACAAATCAGACTGGTAAAATGTGGCTTTGTGCCCAAGCCTTCATGCAACTCCTCAACAAAAACTTGAATAAAATTTCAGAAAAACCCTAAAGAACTCAACAGTAATTTTGATGAAAGAATTAAAAAGGAGGGACAATAAATATATATATGGAAATGCCTATTCACAAAATACCAAAAAGACATTTCTCCAGAGGGCTTACTTACAGAAATCCAAAATCCAAAAGAAGGAAAGACTTGTGAAAAATCCCCTAACAGCAATGAAAAGAGATGTTAGCCTTTTCTTTCCCAAAAGGCTACAGCCAGAAAAATCTGACCTGTATTCTATTCATTGATGATTTATGATGCATCAGAAGAATTTTGGGGCATCTTAACAAATACCCCATGTCTAGAAGGCCACAATGAGATTTTCATCTTCTCTGAAGTGAAATCTTACCCTTAATATGAAATCATTCTAACATAATACATTACATAACTAGAAGAACTAAATGAACCATTACAACCTAAGAGACCCAGCCATTACACTGAATTGTCAAATTAATGATGAACCATTCATTAGAACTGTAAGAAAGTTTCCCCCCTCAAAATTCCTACAAATAGCAAAAATGATCTGTCACTTTTGCTGTCCTCCAAATCAAGTGCTAAAATATAGATTAAAAAAAAGAATTCTTTCCCAATATGAAATCTTTGCATTACCATCTGCTCCCCAAGGGGATGGTGATAGAAATCACAGAAAATCTCTCTTCATTCCAGCACTCTTGAAACAGACTAAGAAGAACTCAGCCCTCATTATACTATCATATGTAGGCACCAGTGAAAATACATAATGCAATTTTCCTGTGTTCAGTTTAAAATGACCTTATATAACACTTTACCTTCTTTTGAGGCTCATGTATTTGAAATTTAACATTTTCCTAAATGGTTCTTCTAAACCATAAAGGACTCTCTGAAATAATCCCAATGCAACTCCAGTATTCATTACATTTGTTATGAAGATGAGAATAAATTACATGATGAGTGATACCATTCTTGAATAAAAATCAGAAAACACCAAGCACTGCAATTTCCCTGTTTCCAGCTACTAAAACGCTTATAACTACATTGTAGGCTCTTACACATACGTGCTTTCCATACTTAACATACAATGCTTTTCTTCAAGTCATTGCAGAAGCATTTCAATGCAAGAGATGAATCTGCCATTAGTCAACAATGCACAGAATACTTAACATAGGAAAGGAAATATTGCAAAAAAACCTGAAAAGAATGAAGTTCATATTCTAAAAGCATGAGGAAAAAATGCAGTTATGCTAGGCAATGAAAAAAATTGGCACGCTTTTGTCTACTTACATAATATATTATCATAATTCCTTATTTATTTTCCATGGCACAGAAAGCAATATTAGAGATAATAGTGAATTACCCTTCTGAGACAGCACTTGCAATTTTTAAGTGCTATGAAATAAGCCATTTAAATGCTCTAAAGTCATATTAAACCACAGTATTTAGCTCATTTTTTAAGTTCCATGTCTTTATTGCTAAAAATCTGTAGTTCATAAAGCTATCCTTCAGATTTCATGCAATTAATATGTTTGCAATGTTTGAACATCTAGAATTGACAGACTTAATTAAATTACCTCTGGTATCCCCAGTTTTCTACATGCATCCAAAAAGTTTTCCACATTTCTCCTGCATTTGGCCATGCTAAGTTTAGGCTGTAGAACAGAAAAAAAAAAAAACGTCTTTAGCAAAAGAAGTAATGAAGAACAGACTTAACTGTAACTAACCAGCTCATTCCTTTTAAATTTTCTACATAGTCACAAATTTATACATAATATTAATGTCTCTGAAGAATCAATGTCATGTTACTCTAGAATCTCAAAGGCTTCTATAATTTGTCTCCCTGAGGACTGTTCACCAAATACTTGCAGAAGTATCATGTTACTAAAAAAAAAAACAAAACAAAAAAACCCAAACTTCTCACTATTTTAGTTTTTTCCCAATATCAGATGTTAAACAACGGTAATTCCTGAATACCCACTTACACCAAGAATTCACTGTAGTAGCAAGGAATTCAAAAAACTAAATTTCCAGTCTAAAGTAACTCAAAGGCTGTTCTAATAAAGAGAACATCAATATAAAGTTGAAACAAAATTAAAAAAAATATATATACCCATTTTGTTACAGAAAACACCAAAAGATACTTATTTTTAAAATCAGCATGAGAAGTTTGTACCCCAGACATTCAAGTCTGCATATATTGGCAATGTCATATTTTTACCAAAGATAGCAATTATTTTAAGTCAGGGAACAGCAAAAGAAACTCCACTAGAATATCTGAGGAAATACATTTTTCTCAAATCTGGCTTCTTGGAAATTTTTACAGATTGCCTCCAAAATCCACATGGTATTCTCAGAATCTACTATCAGGGTGTACATGGCAATTTTTCACCAAAATGTACATTAAAAAAGAAAAAAAGGCAAATAGTCTTAAAATACACCCAACCTGTTCAGAACCAGACTGTTACCAGAAATCTGGAACAATAACTATTTCAAGGAATAGACATAAACAGAGAAAACAAAATTCTGTTTTCCTAAGTTTCAAGCAGTGCACACAGACTTTATGTCCTGAAATCTTCAGGTCCTGAGACTTAGGCAAGCAAGTGCAAGTTTCTGCTCTGTCTGCAGGTAAAAGGGGTCACCTCTACATTTAACTTAACAGGACAAATATGCTAATAAGTGTTTTAAGTGTTTTAGTAATATGATATCTACTAAGCCACACACTGCTCACTGAAGCCAACCTCACATTTTTTCAATCAACAAAGGAGGGCCTAGTTTTCTTTTTTAAGGGTGTAATAGAATAAAAACTTGTAATCAAAGCATTTCATACTGTTGTGAACAGAAATGCTGTTAAGAAAATACCTGATCTGGATGCTAGATCAGGGACAAGGTAGGATAATTTTGTTCATTTATAGATGTGCTTGTATATATACACACACATACCTAGATGATATATATAAAGGTATTATATGTAGAAGTTAATGAATATTTGAATTTGCAATTATATAAATGATGCCCTTAGCAGCAAACATCATTTACTGAGCAGTAACATGGTTTATGTACCCAAATATCACTTGGGAATGAAACAGTAATCAAGAAAACATTTCAGTGCAGCAGGAAACATGCAACTTACTACTGCTGGTGAGGGTACATGAATACTCCCGACGGACCGAGGGCGAACGTGATTCACTAAATGGCACAGAACGACACCATCCATCAGAGCTGAGCCCAGGTCTTCGGGCAAACAAATCTTTAGTCTTGTTTCTATGTTCTGCAAAGGAAGAATGCAGGCACACTTGGATATAGAAATGGATGGATAGGAGAAAAAGGGAATAAATACCCTCATCACCTATGCTGTAGGCACACAGGCAGATTTGGAGTTATTACAAAAACACTATTCCTTAATATAACTAATGCTTTAGAAACTAAACAACCACCTTTATGTGGGTCACTGAACTACATAAAATTCCTTAAAAACTCAACACTGCAATGCTGCTGCTACAATATGCATCCATTTTTATATAGAGAGGTATAACACATCTGCATGCAATTAGTCATGTGACTAAACTACATTTGGCTCCCTCCTTTCAATGTTCTCCCAAGTCTTCTACTCATCCATCTTAAATTTTCCCTATCAGCAGCTCACTGGAACAGAACTACATTGTGTTGATGACTGTACAAGCAGAGAATTAAAGGCAATCTTTTCCTAGTAGCCTAGAAATTAGTCACTAAGCATTAGAGTGATCAAAAAAATAGGTAAGGGAAGGCAAAACATTCAGATGTAAGAGAGATATTCTGGATGCCTATTAAGAAAACAGAAGTCCCAAAGAACAGAATATCGCAAAAAAAAAAACCTATTGAAAAGATTTAAGAATTTAAAACACCACCAAATCCAATAGATTGTTATATGAGTTTGCTGAATTGTGCTCCAATCTTAAAAACATTCCAACTCTACACTCAGAGATAATTACTCCCATTATCTTTAAATAGATATTTCTTAGTTGAACCTCTTAATGTTATTACTCTCCATTAATGTGCCACTTCAACCTATACTGGTAGAATAAGTATTAATAGATAATTCTTTTTAGAATAAAAGAAGTAGGTTGGAAGGGATTTTTGGAGGTCACAGTCTAACAAATTTGAAGTGACACCAGAGCCCTGGTTAGTTAAGTTTTGGATATCTGCAAGGACAGAAAGCCCTCAAAATCTCCAAGCAACTTTATTCAGTGTTTCACTTCCCTTTTGGTGAAGACTTTTCTCCTTATAACTACTTGAAATGTCTTTCTCTGCAATTTGTGCCACTGTTTTTCATGGGTTCACTGGTAATCTTTGAAAAGCCTGGCTTTATGCTTTCTCTTTAACTACTCTTCAGGCAGCTGAGGACAGTCATATGATATTCTAGCACTAAAGCAAGAAATTCAATCTAAAGAAATCCAGCTCTTCACTTCTTCCTCATACATCCTTTATCTGAGTGGCACCACCACAAAATAGTCTCCACTGAAGCACTCCGGGTTTTCATTATGTTTTCACATTTTACACACTACTCAAATACTTGTACATAGATTTCACAAGTTGCAAACAGGGGAATGTATCATGTTCACTAATATAACATTTTGTTTTCACAAAAACAAAATTTTTGGTTTAATTCACAAATCAGAAAACGTTTTGTGGTATATAAGTACATAAAAGAAAACACTTTGAGACTGCTTTTCCAAAACCTGCTAGAAAAAAATTTATATACATTAATAAATTAAAAATTAGTTAGAATACTAATTTGTCTGTTGAGAGACTATTCAGCATAGATCAGGCTACACTTTTAATAGCAGCACAGTGCATCTACAATACCAACCCAATGCCATTTCATGCTCTGTGGAATCTCTCTAAATGCTAACTTACCATTAAACAATTTGAAAGCAAAATTTACCAATATATATTTATGGAATAAAATATAAATGGAATGACTTATGTGTTCTGGGCTATTTTTCTTGTGCAGTACATGCCCAAATGCTCTTGTGTTACTAATGTCACTAAAGGACCCAGTAAACCTAAAAAAGTTTTATTCATTTGAAAAAAATCTCACTTGTGTTTTCAAACACAATCAGTCTTCTAGCTCACTGACCTGTAATCAAACTTCTCACATGAAACAAAATTATTTGCATACCAGGACATGATATTTCAGGTTGAGAGGAAGAAAGGATAGTGCATGGAGCTGAAGGTCAGTAACACATTAAACCAGCATTACTGGTAATACCTAATACTGCATAGAGACATCCTTATTACCTCTCCACAATCATGCCTTACATGGTGAATCAACTTATTCTGCTTTTCACTGTAAGAACTAACTGACCTAATGCACAAGGCAGAAATCTTGCAGAATTTAACTATGATTATTTTTAGCAACTTGGGGACTTGCTTCTTTTTGCTCTTCAAAGCTTATGAATTATTATTTATTATTACTAATTCTTTATTAATTTTGTTTAAAAGCTCCATTGATGCTGTTGAACAGACTAGGCGCAGAATAACTACAAACTACTGCAGTTTATTATTACTATTTCCCCATTACCACATTTTCTTCTCAATTACCAATAAATTTGTCTCATCTAATTCCTGCATCTTGTCCTTTTGGTATCATTCAAGTTTAGAATTGATAATATACTATATTCTATTAACTACATAAAATTTTCAACAAAACCTGTTCTGTTAAAAAAAAAATGCAGGGCAAAGTTAGGTTAGTTCATACTTGGAACAGGTGAGGGCCTGAGGCAAGACAATGCAAATCCAGAAGTCTACATAGTTCAACATAAAAAACACCAGTAAGTGTTTAAAAGGTGGTAAAGAGAAAAAGACGAAGCCTGTTACTTTCAAATTGAACAATGTCAGATATGTTATTTAAAACAAACATAATTTTTCAATTCCATGAAGCTAATGAGATGATAACACATCATCTTGTAATTCAGCTGTGAAGTGAACATTACCTAACACTTTCAGGATTTGCAGCAACACCCTCTGTTCTGTTACTGGGACACAACTGGAAACCTTCACAGGCTCAGGCTTAACATTGCTTGCAGCAAAGGCTGTCATCTCTTTTTATTAAGCACAACCAGGTGTCAACACAAACATTGCTACTGAGGTATTAGTTGTGCAACAAAAATCCTACGCACCAAATATTCCATCAGGCTCTAGCTTTTACATTCAAGACAATGTATCAGGAAACCACCTTCTGAAAATCTGCTTCTGATTTTCTACTGATGAAATATTGATTTAATTTCTTGGAAAGCTGTATCAAGCATTAGTTATCTACTTTCAGCTTTAACTAAGAAATTTCACTATGCCTTTTACATGTAAAACTGAAGATTTTTCCAGCTGTTTAAAAATAGTTCCTAGACCTCTCTCTCAAGTGCACACTTCATCCTGATTAAATTAATCATTAATTCCACCAGTGCAAGGCATGCTGATTAACTGGATGTTATTCAGATAACTCCCATTACTATTTCTCATTTAAAAAAAACTTTCCTGAAGTACAGACATCCGATTGTGATAAAGAACTTCAATAGTCTCATCAATATGATTTACAGAAATAATATTTCCTCATTTAATCTTTCTTATGTTTTCCTCCTTAGGCAACTTTCCCAAAGAAAAATTTAAAAAGACATTCCATCAGCATAAATTAATTCTACCAACACTCACATACCTCACGTAGCTGTTCCACAAGCTCTCTCTCTTCTCTCATCTGCTCCATTTTCCTTCGAATCGTGAACTGTGGATCTATTGATTCCAAATTTCTTTGTGGTCTTAAGAACACTGTGATTTTTAAAAAGAGATATTTTAGTTTAAGAACAAACACTTTTATTTATTTCTAAATTAAGCAAAATCCTTAGGCACTGCCTCCAGCAAAACCAGTAAATTTTTTTGTCCTTGAGAGGACAAAAAAATCCGATCTTGGATTACAATTAATAATGGCTGCTTTTTGGATATTGCTCTGGACAGCGTCCTGAGGCGTCAATGATGCAGATAATTTATCGTCCAAATCCTAATCTCAATAGGTGAGTTTTGTCAGATGATTAAGTACCAGCAGTGTCCCTTAGAGAGTCTGATCTGTACAACACTTTGTATTTAACATGGCAGGAAACACCTCATTCTTAAGTAGAGCTCTCTCCTAACAAGATGCTGATCCGCATAAAAAGCTGTGACAAGCCTCCTACACAGAACAAACTGCTTACTAGATAAGGTTATATGAAAAAAAACCACACAAAAAAAACCAAAAAACAAACAAAGCCAAATGTAGGAGGACTCAGCCATTCAGTAAGAGCCTACACAAAGAAGTTGTATTGCAAATGTAGCACTGCACAAACTCTTGGCAGTTCTCTTTCCCACCAGTCCTGTCGACTCTACCACGTTGCCCACAATACAGTCACTTGAAATCATTACAGGACATTTCCTCAAATATGCACCACTACCCTTCCATTTCTGTGATCAGTGACTGCTTTGAATGGTTCAGAAGAACAAGATGTACAGCCCAAATGCAACTGTCCCTGTTTGTGACTTGGCCATCTCATACAAGTGTAGTCATGAGGAATCCCAGCTGTGTGTAGGCTCACCTGTGTGCAAGCTGTTTAAGTAATGAGATGATTTGATCTCGGTTACTTCTCTAGCCAAATGGACAGACAGACAGCAGCAACAGCATTTTAGCCAAAAGGCACAGTTCTTTCCCCTAGTTACCATGAAAAGCTTAAGACAACAAACTCCTTGCATATCTTTAGGCTATTCATCTGAGGCATCAAGACAGAATAAATCATGGCCAGTTATTTCAGCAAGGAAACTTGCTTCCTTCCACTACTTGACTCATACAGTCCTAATTTAACTTTTTTTCAGGGAGCAGAAATTTGCTACATTGCTGTTAAATCAGTGATTTCTGGAATGCCGTATTAATGCTATTTGTTAAACAGAACTGCTTTTAAATAGAATGTCTAACATTACAGTTCTATATTAGTAAACTCTGTTCTTTGTAATGTCATCAGAAATCCCAGGGGCAGAATGGGAGAGCGTCCTGTAGAGAATGTGCAGGACTGTGAAATACAGAGAGTGACTGCAGCTTAGTTCCCTTCTCCGGGGGAACATCATCTTCATCAGTGTCACCATTCAGAAGGATCTACACAGAGGTGCACACATCATAAATAAAAAACATTATTCATGCTGACCTGCCACAGAATGCATGAGAGTAGCAGGCCCATGCCTTCAGATGCAAAAGGCCCACAGTTTTATTGATGCTTAATCTTTTGTTTTGTAGAAAGCAAACTGGACATTTGGAATTGAATTCTATACCCAAAGTAGAGCGTATGAAGAGATCATACTTCCTAACATTTTGCAGAAAGGTGACACATGACTAGGACTGTACATGCCCAAAAAACACAGAGGCTGATAGAACACTGATATATGGTAAAAAATACCTAAAATGTTACTTATGAATTGCATAATTTGACTACCAGAACAAAAAAAATCAAATCCCAAGCTTTTCAAGAGCAGAAACCCTTATCAAGGACTTCTATTAACTCCAGGAACTGTACTGTATTAAAACTTCTGCATTAGCAACTCTAATAATTTACTGGAGACTGTTTCTAAATTTTTAAGAGGCAAAATAAAAATCTCCTATCACATTCATTAAAACCAGTAGCTGCAATTACTAAGATTTTCTAGTTCATTGTACAAGTCTAATAATTGAGCTTCGCTGCCTCTTACAGATGAAATACCTAGATAAAAATCCTTTTTGATGAGGAAAACCATGGTTTAAATGGTACTTAAAAGCCACTGTAGCTTTATTAACAGTAGCAACATTTCAAATAATTATCTACAAAAACAGTAGTATAGAATTATGCTCAACTTTCATGGAATTAGAGTATCATTATGGTCTTCATTCAAGCTGGCCACAGTAATCCTTTCTTAGGCCTTTGAGAAGACAAAGTCCCAAGATTTACTTCCTTCCAATTTCAGGTTACAAGTGTTCCTTACTGAAAGGTATCAGTGTTACTTTATCAATTCCACCACAAGAAAAAGGCAGGCTAATGTCAGGCAGTAAGATACTACAATTAGAAGCTTTTCAATAAAATAAGTTTAACTGATTAGTAAACAAAATTCAAAAGCCTCCACACTCAGACAAAGTAGGACTATAACAGGCAGAGATGAAGTCAGGCAGGAAGTTCATAGTTACATTTCTCTTTGATTGACTCATTGTCAAATTTAAGTAACAGAAATGCAATAGCCCCAGTTAAAAAAACATGCAGTTGTAAAAGCAGTTCCGGCTGTAACACTCCAAGATAATCAATGTTAACATTTGCATTTGGCTTAAGATTTGAGTGACATGATGCTTCTATCTGTCCCAAATGCACAAGCTAGTCTGTGCCACTCCTTTCATTTAGAAGATTAAAACACTAACAAATACAGGTTAACACAGAGCACATTCTGCACTGATAGAAGAAGCACCTCTAGGTTTCTTTGTTATAATATTCATCAGTGAAATGTTAGCTTCACACTGTCATGAACTAAATTGAGTTTTTTCAACTTACAAGTATCAAATTCTTATATTCCACACTCATTTCCCTTATGGAGCTGATTCCTTATGTTTTTATAACCAAGAACACTGAGGCAAATAGGAAATACTCTCAACTAAAGAACCGAACTAAGAACAAAAATTCCCCTTGTGAAGGGGCTTCAGTCGTGAAGTCTTGGGTGGTACAAGTGTGATTTCCAGAGTGACATCCGGATAGTCAGACAGGAAAGTTTCCTAACAGTAAGCTAAATGTTTGCATTTGTCATTCAGTATTGGTGGTCTTGGTTTCAAACTCAGGCTTTTGACACTTTTGCTACCTTTGAATACCTAAAAACACATTCCTACTTTAGTGCAACTAGCAAAACATGGCCCACTTTGCCTATTAGTGCTGTCTCAGTATATTACAACCATAAAGCCCTGAAGAAAAACAAAACAAAAGCAGCAACAACACAAGTCCACTAATGTACCTGACCTTCACTGCGAGCAGCTTATTAACCATTTCTATTGGATGCAAATCACTTTTTTGGCTTAGTTGACTGTTTCAGCTTTGATTCTTTACAGATTCTTCTAAGCTAGTTATGCACCTGCACCAATAAATGCAGATGGAAGCAGAGCATTTTAATAGTCAGTAACTTTCAAAAAATAATAAAAAAATGCAGAAGAGAGAATGGCAAAATTAACTGCTGTTTTGAGTACAACTTCAACAGCTCTTGAAAATAAAGCAAGTAAATAAACCTACACTGAAAATAGTTCTTGGAATTAATAGAATGGGAAAAACTGTTTTGCCAGAGCAGAAAAGAGTGAAACCTCACTCATTGACTTTTGACACTACATATTCCAGAGCAAATGAAAGTGCATCCTCTGAGGAATTTAGTCTTATAAACCTCCCCTGGAGAGTACTGTCTTTTGCCCTCAGCCATGTAGGGCATTCACCACATACTCATGTTTCTGAAAACACAAAATTAAGTAAAGTATATATGGAACACCTACCATTGTCACTGTCTCCTTCAGATGGGATACTGTAGCTAAAGTTGTCCCATGTTTGTGCCTGTGTAAGTGTGTTGAAGGAGATAGGAGGGAAACTGAGGGATGGGTCTGCTGGAGGGGAGTGATAACCAGTCCAACCATGATGGTAATAAGGACCGGAGTGGGGATAAAAGTGGGCAGCAGCATTTCATATATGGCATCAGGATTGTATGGTAATGGCAAAGATGTAATTCAAAGGTGATTAATACAAAATGTATAAATTTTGAGAAAAGAATGAGAGATGGTGCAGAATAAAAAGAACGAAAAGTTAAATGTTAGTACTTGCAAATCATACATTATATGTGTAGTTAAGGCTGTTAAGCTTAGCAAGATCATTGTAACCATAGCACTTCACACAACTTGTTACAACCAAGTTTTAAGAAAAAGTACCCATAGATTTTACATTATACCCTGAGAAAAACCTTGACTCTGAATCAGAAGGTAAATATACCTGTGTGAAATTTACCAGAAGGTAAATATACCAGCTGTGAAATTTTAAGAAGGAAATTTTCACAGAATAAAACTTTATCTATTTGTGTAACTACATAGTAAGAATCTCTTTCAGAAAGACAAAGAAAATTTACACATGCATATGAAATATTTTTACATTAGTTTCCCAGCTGATTTTGGAAGTAGCAACTACATTATCACTTGGATTCTCATTTTGTTGAAGGATGTTCAGTAAGTACATGTACCACAGATGTTTTCCTACAATTTTAATTCACTTAATAATAAATGAACAGCTACTTTCTTTCTTGCTAACTCCCCCAGCAAAATATTCAGATCTACAATGGGTCCATGATGCTATGTAAGTACTGATCCTCCACAACTTTTACAGGCTTCCCAGCGACATGAACAGGTATAGAATAACTCCCAAAGGCTGATAGTGAGTTACTGCAACAAGCTTTGGAAAACTTACATCACAGTCTTCTAACAAGCACAATATCATTAATTATTCTACTGGGGTCCCTAAAGTACACAAAACAGTTACACATAAGCTGCAACAGCCTGTAAACTATTCACCAGATGACTGTAAAAGTATGTCATTCCTACAGTTCATGACTACCCATGAACTCATTATGGAACTAAACTGGGGCAGCAAAACAGCCCCTGTTCTCCCTGTCCATTCTGCCTTCTCTCCTTTAACTAGTTACACCACCAGCTCTTACTGCCCCTCAGATCCTTCTGCAGAAAGTTTTATTCCTTCCTTACCACATCTATTCTGCGCTTCTGTCTCTTGTCTTGATTCAGGCAAGGATTTCTGCCCAAGCTTTCCTCAAACCAGCATTCTACAGTGTTCCAGAACTGGATACTGCCCCCTTAAAATATCTCCTTCCTGAATCTCTTCAGCATATCATCCATCTTTTCAAAGCTTCACACTGGTTTCCTATTTTCTGACAGATTTAAATCTCTTCTCTGCCTTTCACAGTGATGTTGCTCCTTAATGAACTCTTCCTGTGTCCGATCACAATGTTCCTTACCACTCCTGCAAAAAAAATTTCTAATTCGCTCATTTCGTGTTTGGCTACGTATATCTCCACATTCATCTACTGAATCCTACACACAGGCACTATTAATGTTCCTCAGACAAAACTAGAGATTATAAACTACCTCTATTCTAAATGCTAAACTATAAACACAAATCAATTTAAGACTGCTGAGTAGATCTAAAAGCAAATAAAACAACATAATCACAAAGTAAAGTTTCAGCAAGCACAGAAAGTACCTATTTTCTACCATTCCAAACTAATATTCAGAAGGAATTTAATCATGTAGGATTTCTCCTTCCCACAATTTTGGAATCTGTATTAACATGATAATTCAGGCATTGTCACATAAAACTTCACCTTAAACTTTACCGAGTTCCACAGCTCTCTGTCTTTAGACTTTTCCAAGGCTGGGTCACTGTTTCTGGCTATTGGGACACCAGCACAGGGTAACAGAACACAGATTTATGGCAAAAGATAAACAGTTTGGCTCTGGTAGCAATTGGGATTCTCAACAATTTTCAGAATTACCCAGATGATGCAGTTAGGGAAGAAAACAAAGGGAAGGAATAAATATCCAGAGATAGAAAAAGAGTAAGGAGCACTCAAATGAGAGGAAAATACCATCAAGTTTCAGTGATCATTATATGTTCCAATTAACTTGAAATACAAGCATGTCTACCATAGATACTAACATTGTGCTTCAAGCTCTCTACAAGTCACCCAAAATGAAGACACTAGATTTACAGTAACATTATGCTACATAAACAGTTGCAAGGGAACAGCTTCTCGCTTCAGAGTACAAAGTGATTTGTGACTTCAAGTTTTGTCAGTGCTTGTTTTAGCCTCTGACAGCAGAAGTTTTTTTGTCTGTGTTTCTGTCACTTTGTTCAGCAGAAATTAAGAAACAGTGACCTAGAAATGGCACAACATGAAAGGAAAAACAACTCTTGATCTCAAGATGTATAAGAAGTTGTTCAGATTTGGAGGTTTGGTATATTAAAGATACCACAAGACCTTGGCAACCATCAATTTCAACAACTAGCACCCCTACGAACATTTCAATCAATTCATGGATGAAGGAGGGAGAATTTAAATTTGCTATTTTGAGTAATTCCTTTTCAGAGAGCAAATGCACTTCCCAAGAGGAAAACTATAGCACTAAGAAAATAGCTTCTGTTCAATAGCATTTTTTTAAGTTTTTCAAAATTAATGTGAATTTGAAAGTCTATACTCCCTGAAAATACTTAAAATACAGAAGGTAATCTGAAAAAAATAAAATTTTCCTGTGCTTTTACATTCAATGTCAACTTCTAACCCTTGGAAAAAATCATTCAAGAAATGTAAACACATTCATTACCTTTGAAAACATTTTCTTTGGGTACTTTGGGTTCTGTAAGCCATCAGATATGAATTTTCCCAATGTTTTGCCTAGCTTAAAAATCAAAGTATAACCTTTATAAATGAAAGCATAAATGAAAGTAACCTGCAGTCCTGAACACATATCAGTATGTACTAACACAGAAGTTTAAGCCACTGTGGTTTATCCTCTGGAAGCACTTACATTTGCATGTGTACTTCAAAAAACTGTAATCTTTACCAGAAGTCTAGAACAGTTTACTTTCATCTTTCCAAGACATAAACCATTATGAAATTATGAGGAGGATGGAAAGTCAAATAGAAAGCAACATTCATTTTAAATAGATGAAAATAAACACAGTGAAAATAAACCCTCTAATTTCAGAAAAAAACCATGGCTGCATGTATTTTCATTGAAAATTTGCCACTATTTTTTCCACCAAGCATGATGGACACCTTTTAGTTAGAATATTTCAATGTTCTTTAAATGTTGCACTTGGATTTAAGAAATTTATAGAACCAACTAAATCAAATGTAAGCTCTAACTTATTCAAATGTAATTAGTTAAAAGTCACTAAGACTATTTAACTTCATTAGAGCTTACATTTCCAGTAAGTTTTAACATTTCCCCTAAGGTCACTAAGAATTAAAATTAAAAAAAAAAAGAAAAAAATTATTAAAAACCACTACAAACTAAGCTGAAAAACTTTGCTGGGTCACAGAAATACTGAACTTCTGCACTAGCTCAAATCCATGACAATAAAGCAGTATATAAGTAATAATTACAAATTCCAGCCAGTGATAGTGGTTCAAATGCACAAAACTTGCACAAAGGTCTAAAGGAAATACAATGAAGAAACTACAGACCTGCCAAGCAAACCAGCTTGAAAAGGAAAAACATTCAGACTTCACAAACATGCCAGTATTTTCAGTCATGTACTACTTCTACCTGTAAGTATTTCTTACGTGTTAGCAAAACAGCAGAAGATGAAACAATATGAAGCTTTACTATGCCTTTGCAAGGTTTCAGTTTGCTACATGGTGCTACATAACTAATATACTGTATTTTTATCTGAAACTGGACACAAAGTTTCACTATTGCCAAGTTCCCCTATCTTACCATGGTATAAATTTACTGCAAGATGACTGAAACTAGACATGATCAGGTGAGAAACTGTGCTGTAATGGGTCTTATGTGTCTGTGGTGTCTCATATGGAAAAGAAAATAAAGTCCCATTATCAAGTTTAATGCAATCATAATGTTACCAAAAGACATTACAGTACTGGCAAAGCTTTTAGAATATATGAACTTCAATTAGTACCGTGAAGAAAATCAGCAGGTTCCAACCAACTGATTTTGGTATTCAATGAGGTTATACACAGCTGCAATATAACCAGGGGATGAACTGCAGGACTTGTGGAGGTGTGCACATCTGGTCTTGAATCATGCGATTTGGAGGTTTTCTTGCAAAGGACCTCAAACACTGCAAACAGTCTTTCTAGAAATTCTCTCATAAAAAGAGTCACTGGTCCTATTTTTCCTGGTCCTATTCTAGCCATTAAGTAGAAGGAACTCAGGCACGGTACGGCAAGATTCAGAAGCGCACGTTCTGCAAACACTTGAAGAAGAAGTCAGTCTCAGATATTCTTCCACACAGCAGCTTCCAGTCCCCAGCAGCAGATTTCACTGTGGGCTCAGAACACAGCCCACATCCTGTGAAAGCAGCAACATGGCCTGGGCCCCTTTGCTTTCACACATCTTTCTTCTGACAGTGATATTGCAATCTTGCCACTGGACTATGCAGTATTACTCAATGTTTTATTTTCAACAGACCCTGAATGGACCCATTTGCTCATCCTTTAACCCATATTTTAAATTTATGTAGAAATATCAACATTTCTAAATCATCAGGAACAAGACAGACCCAGCGTTTAACATTCCAACAAGCAAAGAAATGCAGTTGAACAGATCTGTGTATCACAGCTACATGAGAAACTTAAAATATCTTCCTTCATAAAAACAGCTAACACTTTAAAAAAACCAACAAAAACATCTAAATCTATGGGTACAATTTCATAAACATTTTGGCAATGTTTCACCAGCAGTTTCATAAACTGCTGCCATTATTACCAGGTATTTTGCTACAGAAACTAAAAGTTTGCAGGGGTTTGCCATCACTTGATTAAAAGCATTTGTGCTGAATGAGAGAAAACAGAACTACGGTATTAGTATGCTGAAACATACTGAAAACCTAGAGCTACTCATTAGAGGTGCCATGGCATGATTTACTATTGACTATCTCAGCACAGAGAAGACAAAAACTGAACTAAATCGTGTAGCTAATCCAGTTTTAAAGGAAGCTGTTATCCAAGCCCTTAAATACATCTCTAAGTTTGGGAGGTTTTTTTGTTGTTACTTGCTTTTAGGTTTAGTTTGTTTGGTTTCAAATAAACTGCTGCTTGTTAAAAAACTGGTGGTTATGCAGATACAGTGCATTGCAAATTCACTGAACTCAGTTGCTGGCTGAAGTAAAGACTGTAACCTTTCCATAATGCTTGATATTTACTCAAGTGTAACTATTGGCAGACTCAAAGTAAAAAATTTTCAGTCAGAAATGTTTTCCAAAATAGCCTAATTATTCACATGTATTATTCAACAAAATCTAAACTGTATCACCACGTATCGATCAAGCAAAATGACATACTAATTACTTCAATTAGTATGTCAGCACATATGATACATATATATATGCATATAAAATGTGTAGTTATATTCAAACACATTTTTAATATACATATAACTTTACAAAACACCCAATTTACTAATAATGGATGAAAACTGATCCATATATATATAACGTGCCAAATAAATATTTTTTACAAATCCAAAAATAGAGAACTTTAAAATATTCCAAACTTCTTTTACCTGTTGTACAGAAAATGTTACATTGCTTGCTTAAGGATAAAAATAGAGCTGTCTAATAATAAAAGAAATGTAAAAAAAACCCAAATCAGTACACACAAACTGGTTTCCCACATTACCTGATCGTGGCTTCAGACCAAAAGGGATTGTGGTGTTTGTAGTAGGAGACATTGTTGGACTTTTATCCTTATTCTGTGTAATCCAAGAACGTACATCAAAGTTAGAATAACACTCAGAATATATCTCAGCATATCTGACCATGCCAAATGCAAAAGTTAACAATACTGCTATAACTACTCCACCATAATCTGATCACAATATAGTCCCAAATCTATGATAATTTTTTATGGCACCCTATTTCTCTGCTAAAAAACAAAGTTTCTGACAAAAGAGAGCAAGACATTGCCCCTAGTTATAAATAAGATCAATTATCTCTAAGTAATCTCCCATGTCATCACTTGGATCCATCAAACATACATTTTGTGGCAGAGTACATCTAAAAAAACAAAGCAAAGGCATGGTTGTTTCCTTAGACACATTTGTTTCTTTCACAGAGTTAATTATGGTTCTGCATGGTATTCTCCATGCAACACTGAATTTCTACATTAAAGACAGAGAAGAGGCAATTAAGCTTATGCCTCCGAGCAGGATCTCCCCTGACCCTGAACTGGGCTAAGAGTTTAGTTTTCCTGCAGCAGGGAGAATGAAGCAGCAACATACAGGAGAGGGGGAGGTATAATCATCATATTGCCAATGGCAAAACAGAAGGAGCCCCAAGACCAAACTCCATAATGGGAATCTCATTTAAAAAATGATTCCACTGGGAGCTGGGAACTACAACAGAAGTCTCATCACCAAGACTGGTGGATTGTGGCTGGGTGTTCACAAATTTGCAAGATGCTCGTGCCCAATGCAATATAGAGAGAAGACCTATTTCTGCATTAAAAAAAAGGGTAAATCTCCATAAAGAGCTCCATACTGTTTTTACCTTTTTTGGTCTTTCAATGAGATTTGCACTAGAAAGCTATAGGACCAATAGCCAGATTCCTCTCTGAAAACTAATCAAGGACATGACACAAATGTGCAAAAAAAAAATTGCACTGAAATCAATAGGAAATCATGTTGAACAAGGAAGAATTAAAAAAGAAAAATATAGAAAGTGCGTCTGAATGGAGAAAATGTAAAAAATTTAAATGTTTTATACTAAACTGCATAACTCTGAAACAAGCTGATCAGAAAGTATTTTTATAACCTAGTAAATCTCCAAGATGACAAGATTAAACCACATATTCATTTCTGGTAAAAATCTCAGTCATATATTCTGTGGAATTCAGTTATGTTTCATTTAGTCTATGAAACATTCATATAACAAATATAAGAGACAAACAAATGACATCTTACCTCATTGTGAGAGGTTTGCCCACTTGCGTTCCAAACAATTAGGTCATTCTGCATTGGAAAGCAAAAAAGTAAAAAAGACAAACATTTCAGAACCTGTATTAGTGACACACTTCAATGGGACATTAATTGTAGTCAGATACACATTAATACCTAATTCCGCTTTTCACTGAAATTATTTATTTGCATGAATCATAAATGCTTCCATTGGTAGCCAAAGAACTCTTTTTAAAAAGCATGTGGAAACTAATCATACAGATTTATCATTAACTTTTTGTTTCAATAATAAGGGATTATAAGTGCATTTATAAGATTTTAATGTTTGTTGATTAAAATGTAGCACTTTTTTAAAATTAAACTGTCACAAAAGTTTCATTTGCAAATAGATTTTTAATAATACACATTTGAAGAGAGAAATATTCTGTAAACAATTAAATTTATAACTGCAACATAACGTACCTTCTGTTACCACTTCTGTAGTACATAGGAAACATGTACACCACATTGATAAATATGAAATAAAATCACTAATTAATCATAACTCAACAGAAAGACAACTGACATAAGTAAAAGTATATTATAATTCAATCCAAAACAATTTCTCTAGGGCAATTTTTTTTTAATTGACAAAAAAATGTAAACAAAAGAGAACACTTGGTCCCAACAGTCACAGAGCTTTCCAAAATTTAGCAAAATAGGCAGGAAGATGACACATTCCAATTTGCTTCACGACCTTCCTTGGCCACTTTACAAGACTTAAAAAAAAAAATAAATCTTCAGCCTTAGACACCTTTCATAATAGTAGCCCAACCACTGTATTACCTAGAATAAACAGAGTGAAATCTTACTCATCCCAGCCATTTCTACCTGGGGACTTGCATGCTTGAGCACTTGTATTTTATTCTAGTCAGAATTTTGCATGTATGCTGAATTGAATTCATTTAGCAACACAAGTGTTTACTGTACTACACAGAACATAGCATGATTAAAAATTTGCTCTTGCAGGACATGCTTCCATTTCACAGAGTGTGCCTAGCATTTTCACCTGCATAAGACAGTCCAGATCAGACCCCCACAAGTGTTCATGAAGATTCTGCCTCTCTTGGAGAGGTCAATTAGTGGTGTATCTTTGCTAAACAGTTCATGAAAATACAGAGACCAGTTTGACACTGAATTAGCCTTATCTGTTAATCTCAACAATGAAGTAAGAGCTGCTCCAAACAAAGTGTGGTAAATACAATGTACAATAATATAATGAAGGAAATCGACCAACTCCATTTTTTGATGTTTTAAAGAAAAAGCAAAGACAAAATTAGGTTAACAAAGTCACAAGTTTATCACAGGAGAATTTGGTATTATGACGATGATTACACATGAGAATATTTGAAAAGCATCAAGATAAACCAAAAAACACCCCTATTTCTGGATAGAACAGACAATATTAAGGTACTGCCAATTTAGACAGCATCTTCTGTAATTTTGTTCTCACAATCTGCTTGCAAAGTGCAATTACAAAATCCCTTTACAGCAAGTTCTGAAGTAATAACATATGCCCCAAATATTTAAATTTTTTGGGGTAGCTCTACATTTCTGGATCATTACAGTATACAAATCTTGAAATGTTTTTGAAGCTTTAAAAATTATCATCATCTCAACCTATATACAGTCTGCTTGCAATATTAAACACAATAAAAAAACCCCCACTGTTAACATAAACTTAGAAACTTATATAACTGAGAATTTTCGGGGCAAGGGAAGAACAGGAGTCAAGGTACTACATTTTCTTGAAGATCTAACTTTGAGATGACATTTTTTTCAAAGGAATGCAACCCCCGCAACTCCTATCCCTTTTTATTGGATATATTTATTATCCAAGTTCCTTCCAAAGGAATAGGTCCTAATCAACTTGCCATTTACAGTCAAACCTTGAGATTCATGCTAAAGGCAAGAAAAAAAGCCCAATCCCCACACTGGGTCTAAACCTATTATCCTCACACACAAATGGACAGAATGCATCCCAAATGTTTCCATGTTTATTGCATCTGGACACCTCCGTACCTGGCTCAGTGACCATTTTTCACCCTGTTCACAAGTTCTTGCTTCAGGCTTTGCTTTCTCCATAATCAACTCCCTCCTCCTCTGGAATTCCAGTTCCTCTTCAGCATTTTCTCTCTGTAAGATAAATAACTTCTGTCTATACTACTGGAAATAGAACTTCTCTCTTTTATTTGCATAACATTACCTCAAAGTACTTAAAAATACTGTGATGAAAAGCAGACAGAGATGTAAGCAGAGACTACATAAGTACAGTTCCAACATTAACAGGTGGATAATGTAAATCTAAACCAACTACTTCATAAAAACCATCAATTCATTGGACAGGATAGACAACGAAAAACAAGAAACATATCACACTGTAAAACTCAAAACCCATACATTACCTATACTCTCTGTAACTATAGTAATAATACTCTGGAAAAACACTAACTTTTAGTTTCTAAAATATTTTGGGTTTATCCTTAATGAATATACTGTTTTCCTGCAACAAAACGTGGAGATAGGGGGGTCAAATGGTAGATGATGATGCATAGCTGAACTGGCATACATGGAGACAGGGTGGGGGTAACTAAAATGAAAAAGTAAAAAATAAACAAAAACATTTTACATATAAAGACAGACAAAAATAAACAAATTCCATAACAATTCTATAAATATGTTATGGAAGAACTCGTTTTGCCCTTCAGCCTACTTACTTTTTACCTTCCCTACTTGGCAGATGACTAAATGATGAAATCATGGGCTTAATTTCTGTCTTCCCTCACCACCCCACCAAAGAATATTTTTGTAATTATACACTCATTAACATACCTGTCCAAGAGAAGACATGTCCATCTGTATTTGACCACTAGGTATAAAGACAAAAGCAAATATGTAATTCATTGTGTAGCAACTGGAACATGACACATCTTAAAAATTATTTTTTTTTCTATAAACACACTTCACTGTAGACTCCTGAATTCTAAAACACTTGCTGGTTCTGTGGGATACAGACTCACAGCACTACTCTCTGAAATATCCACGCTTAATCTGCAAGGTTTGAAATAAGAACATTGCACTGGACTATAGCTTTGGTAACCACTCTGTTCAATATTTAATTTCAAATAAATATACACATGAAATACTTTTATAATTATCATTTTAACTTGTTTGGTGTCATGTCTTAAAAGCTTTTGGAAATGCCTCCTGATGCTTCAGCTCAGTGTGAAGCATCATTCTTGGTTTCATCTGCAAAGTACCACCCTGAGCAATAGCTTGTATCAAAACAAAAGGACCTATTTTACTACCAAAAACCATGTTGTTACCTAGAAGCTGCAGATTTCTGTATCTAACCTCTAGAACCCAGTGTTCAAATGGAAGTCACAGCCCTGCCTAGATATTTCCACTTAATTTACAGTGGCTGAAAATAAAACAGTGAAACAGAAAAGGAAAGAAATCAGGAAATATAGGAAAACAAATATAGAAATACAATGCAACATATTGAAAATATTGAAAAAGGTTGAATCTGAAATCTCTCTCCCCAGAAATGAAATGCTGTCTATGTCTAATGCACCCTATGTACAATAGGGTATACAGATTTAAAATTCTGCAGAACACTAAACCAACAGTAACTGGACAACCATTTCACAAGTTCAGTAATCACACCCACTAGCAAAAACAGCTTGAAAGAATTCCAGTCAGTGTACATTAGGTGTACCAGCATCACCAACTGCTTCAGCCCCAACAGTGTTTCCTCCTAAAGGGCCTTCAGTGTGACATATGGATGGTCCTGGATAGGGATATTTTGTCTAGGCCACCAGTTATACAGTTGCACAAAAGAAAACTGGAAAAAGTTACAATATTTGACATTCTCTTAGGTTTAAGTTAAAAGCAAATGCCAGCTTTGTGCATTTTAAACTAAAGAGCAACAGAAGCATTCAAATTCCTTTCTGGATCTGGATAAATACAAAACCACTTAAGTATGAAAAAAACATTTCTCATACTGCTTTATATAAAGCAAGTATATAAGAAAATGCCATAAAATCCAGTAATTATTAAAGAAAAATAAATTATGAGGAATCCATGGCTCAGAGGAATGAAAGTCTATAGCACCATTCGGCAAATACTGGGTACTCAGGTACTGCTTTGGTCTGGATGCCAATATACAGGAGGCGTATACTGAAAAGCCTATATACTCAGAAAATTAAATATAAATGCTCATATTTTAAGGTTAGAAAAAGAAAGTGTAGCCACAACCCCCCCAACATTCTGTAAAAACAACAGTAGAGAAATACAAGCATATTTGACATGATTAGCCACTTCTAAATGTAATTTTTGAAATTTACTGTAGTGTTACTAATGAAAACATATCTGTATGCAAACAAAAACCAGATTTTCTGTATTTCATTGACTCTCTTAATTTAATAGAGGTATCTAAGTATGTAGGAAATATTAGGGCAATGGCTGGAAACAGAAAATGTCTGGAAACAGAAAAACAACATTTATCAGGCTAACAACTAAAATATTTTTGCTTGTGTTTTTTCCAAAACAAACACTTCCCTTTTTTAACTACAATACTCTTCTACCAAAGTAATAAACCTCATATGAGATTTAGAAGCAATGGCACTAGGAAGCTAAAGAAACTAAAGAGAATTCCTAATTGTCTATTTCCTAATTTCACAATATTTTATTACGCAAAAATATTTTTGATTCAAGTATTTAGTTTATGATTGAAGAACTCAAGTATTCTTTACATACACAAAATAAAGCCAGCTGTCTCTCCGGAAATACTAACAGGAATCAATTTCAGTCCTAAAAGTACCAAAGTCTGCTAGGTGAAAAAGCAGTTCAAAATAGGCATTTCAAGTAAAGAACAGTGTAGCCACAAAAGCAAGCAGCTATCAAGGGAGGGAAGAGAACTTAAGGCTGAAGTGACAAGGAGGTTTCTACTCTTCAGAGAAATTAAGCTGTAAACCAGCTACCTCATAGAAGTAAGAATTAAAGTGGGTTTTGAAATGAATTTAATTTCTGAAGGGGAGAAAAGCAATAGCAAGCATCTGGACAGACAGAACTACAGGCACAGGCACAGCTAAAGTCATACTTCTCCAGCAGGACAAGCACTTGTTTTCTTTTAAATACTACTTGTTTTGTTTAGTCACAGGTCCAGAGCCATTCTCTGTGTGACTCCAGCCACTTTAAATGGGCATCTAAAATATAAAAGCTGGCCTTCTATAGTCAGGGGAAATCCAAGTAACTTTCTTTGCCTCTTCTTTCCACTCTGCATTTCCAGAAACTAAAGAAACTCCACCATTAATTCAGGCACTTGCTTTATATGATTCATTGAAGTGGCATGAAGACAGGCCAGAAGCCCTTCTCATTCCAGCAACATATACCAAGCATGAGTAAGAGGAAAATTTATAGTCCCTAACAGAAATGTGAGAATCCTAGACAAAACTTCCAATAATCACATTAGTGTACGTGAGATGAATTGTTAAGAGGTGTCCCCACCTCTGATTTTAATTTCTTAATTTACTGGGAACCTTGTCTAGATACTCGAGAGTGAATGTGAGTTTCCTTCTTGACTACCTTGCACACACTGGCAAGCTAACAAAGCATTTGGTAACTCCAGAGAGCTTTCAGTTGTCCGTTAAAAGAGAACTCTAGCCTAATTTACAAGAAACTTGAAAATTCATTACATTATTATTGTGTTATTATATCAGCTACTGTAAGCATACCTGTTGGAATCTTGTAATAAATCTACAGCTTCTCTTAGTTGTTCTATCATTGCTATATCAATAGTTTGTTCTTCTGATAAATTTATTCTATAACAGAAAACAAAAACATTCAAAAAAAATGTACAACAGCAATTACCAAGGGTAGTCTGAATTTCAGTGTGTGAGCTTTACCTTCCAACTGGCATGCAAACACTAAGGGGGAAAAACAGCCTCTCTGCACACCGGGATGTGCTAAATTTACAGAAAGAGCTGCTTCTGAAAAAAATAAGTCCCCAACACTTTGCCCTTAACAAAGCCCCCCAGCCTAATACATGCATAAATAAATGTGATGAAGTAAAACTTTTGGTATTCAATTAAACAGAATGATTTCTAAAATCGTAAATTTATTTACCAATATCTGACAAAGGCACTCATCGCACGTATTGTCTCAGTACAAATACTAAATACAACTAATTTTTATAAAGGCCAGCTTGCTTTCTTTTGCTTTTCAACATTCATCATTCTTTTTAGGTAGTAGAAGTATGACCTCCCATTAGTTCAGCCAATAAGGCTCTTTCAGAAAGTACTTATTCTTTCCTTCCTTCAGGTTTGGGTCTTTTTTTTTTTTTTGCTAATATCTTCTAGGACTACACTGCTCTGATGAGTGACAGCTTCACAGTACAGTCATGTTGAGTTCCCTTTCCTTATGCACTTATCTCACCAACTGATGTTCACTTCTTCTGTTCTGGAATTAATACTTACAAACTAATGATTGCTTCAAGGTTAAAATTATGACAAGTGATAAAAAAATATGTTTTTTAATTAAATTATAACACCCACTCAGCAATAACATGTAAAACACTGAGCATGCACAAAGTGCAAGGTTATGCTATTGTCATGCCTCCAAATCTACAAAATGATTAAACAGCAAAGTCATACCTGTCCTAGTCAAACTGAGTGACACAGCTAATTATTAATAAATACATAAAAAATACTCACATTTCGTCTGCTTGCCATTGCGTGTCCTCTTCTATTCTCAATAATTCATCACATTCTGCTGCTCTGCTCTACAAGCAGACAAAAGTGATAATGAGAACTGAACCTTGCAATTAGGCAGGCAGATAAATTTTGCTTTCTGACTCAGCACTGACCTAATTTATGTAACGTTTTAGGTTGGCTGGTTGAAGCAATCCAACACTTCTCCTCCATTCCTCACTCTACCCCCTTTTAAGATACTGATTACAAGATCTTCTATTCAGAAGATTTTATTGAGGTCAACAGCCCTTACCCTCCTTTAACTGCAAAAAGAAAGTCAAGCAGGATAAGAATTCTTTGTTCTATGTCCCAGTTTCCATTTGTGACTTTCTGGCATATAGAAACAATGCTTCATTTAACCATGATCCCAACTCCCCTCCTACTTGCTCTCCTACTGCAGCCAGATTTGTTTACAAAGCAAGGAAATTCCAAACATGCAAACAGCAACAATTATGTACTTCCTGCATAACTATTAACAGGATTCATATTTGACAATTTTGACAGTCATGAGTAATTTCTTTTTTGAAAGGCACAAATTGGAACAAAAGTTGCATCCAGGAATTCATATCAGTCAGACAATTATTTTGGGTTCAGTGTAGTCATAAACTGGATCCCCCACACCTATAAAAAGGAAGTGCTACTTATTTAAAAACTTGAATCTCTTTTATACTTCCACTTGGTGTTTGGCAACTCTTTCATCTCAGACAGGCAAGAGCACTGACGCAGTTCAGCTGCCAGTAAAGACAGAAGCTCTCGGAATGAATGTGTATTTGTATTTGTAGAGAAGGAACAGCAGAAAACAGAGACTTATCCTCTTTTGTGTCATGTGTTTGGCACATCAGTTGCATCATCCTGTACCAATAAATTCTACCCAACTCTGCTGTGTATGCGACACTGAAGAGTGTACCAGCTTCTCTAACACTCTTCAATGATGGCTTGTTTCCCAGGGACAATCCCGAGTAGAATGAATAAAGCCATTCTTTTTCATCTTTCTTCACCTTACAGGAATAAAGACCATGGTGTTTTCCTATAATAAGTGTACATACCATAAGACAACAAAAATGCAGGACTTATTCTAGAAGGCAATTTGATATAGTTTGTCTTTAAGGATCTCTCAACTGCTACTATAGTGTTAAAAAATAAAGAAAATGTATTTTACTACCATAGCATTACTTCAAAATCAATTTAGCCACCACAGCTAGCATGATGTCATCTTACATTTTAGCAATGTAACATACACAATATACTGCTGAATTCAAAATATAAAACAAATAGCACAGAACAAACCTGCCATTTTGTCTCAAAGATTTAAACATAATTAAAAGATAACTTCCACATATTTTAAATAGAGTCCTGGATAAATTATCCTAGATCAATTGCAATAATTTTAAACCACCTGCTTATTTTTGTTTTCTGTATATTTTTAGAACAATGAATATCAACTGCAGTCTCTTATTCCTTAAAATACTTGCTGTTTATCATTCTCATTTACTCTGCACTTCTGAAAGCAGAGGAAATATTTTCCCCATTTAACATTGTCACAAACTTGCCTTAATGTAGCTCATAAATTCAGTAGAAAGAGTATCCGATTCATCAAAGTGGTTTCCTGTTTCTCGTGACTTATCATTGACAAACGTGTGTGAAGATCCTTGATGGAATTCCACTAGGAACAGCAATGAAAAAAAAAAAAGGAAGAATTATTTCAAAAACAAAGTTTGAATTCACATCAAAAATTTCAAACAGGTTAAGATCTTGTCACTGTAAATAGTGATGCCAAATAATTTCTAAGTTGCAATAAATCAATTCTTGGGCATATACAATTGTATATCAGAAGCACCACAGCAGGCATTGATGGAGCCAGTTTTGAACTACACCAAGTCTGTCTTGCTAGTACCAATACAAGAACCAAGACAGACAACTGTGCAGCGTTTTAAGACACTCAGATGTCTCAGGCAGTGACTTGCAATTAAACGCAATTTCAGAGTTACCATTCTGCAACAAACCATCAAACAAAAATTATTCAGAGCCTGTCCCAATCTCTTGCCTACATATACTATTTCCAAGGATATGATCCTACGATTTACCCTTTCCAGTTTGCTAATAAACACTGTAGGATACAATACTGTTATGTGTCTTCATATTCTACCAAACTCCGGTGAGTATCTCAGCCTAAGTTCATTAAAGTGTGTAACACTGAGGGTAGGCCATCTCCTATTTATGTGGTTTCCATATGCAACTTGCTGACTGCATCCTGCCATTTATTAGTAGTATGTGCAGAATTTGGAGAACAACTGTTTATCAGTATGTAGTGTAATTTAGAAAAATACAAATTACTCTTAAAAAATGGGATAAAATTAGACTTCTCACAAATACAAAGAGATTTACTTGTTTCCAGAGGTGATGCTGACTGACTAAAAAAGCTTTACACATATACTAAGACCAGCTGTAGAAATAGACTCCATTATTGGCACTTTGCTAAATTACTAAACACTGATATTAGTTGTTGGATAGCATGGCTCAAACCAACTTTTCTCTTCCCCCAGCCAGAATCAGATCTTATCAACTCTTGAGACAAGGTACAGTGAGTTTTTTGGAATCACTACGGAAAATTTTAGACTCAATTCAGAATAGTAAAGATTTTCTAAGTAGCATACTTTTTTCATTTTTACAGAACTGCACACGCATGCCCAAAACTTTCCGGATAAATAAATAGGCATGGAATCTAAACAGACTCTCTCTGTATTTAACTTCCATGGTTTTTTTACATTCCAACCTTTTCTTGTGTTAGCATGGTGACCTGAATCATCCTTTATAATATGATCTTCTTCCACAATATCCGACATTGGAACATTAAAGCTGATAGTATCTTCATCAGATGGCTAGGAACAAAAAAGAGAAACGCTAGTCCCAGCTCAAAACAAGAACGATAAAAATGTACATGTCAACAAGAGTGCTCACTGAAAAGCTGCAAATTAACATGGGAGAGGATACCAGAGCATCTAACATGACCACATCCTGTTGTAAGAAGTTGCAGTCATGCTGAATATATCCTCACAGGAGGTTTGCCAAATAGAACAATTGACATGTCCTCTTTTCCTGTCTTACTGCACTAGTCCTCCTCCTTGTACTGCCACCACAGCACTGTGCTGCTCTCTGTGCTTCCCTGGAGCAGCTGAAAATAGGGCTTCCCTGCAGCCACCAAACACTGTGGAAGAAACACTAAGCCACATATCACACTTTTTTATTTTCCCTCCACAGCTCTTCTTTCCTGCTTTACCATGCAGCTTCTGAACTGAATGCCTACAGCAAGCAAGATCAACAAGGCAACATCTTTAATTGTATTAACTGACAGAGCTGAAAAATAAAAAGCATAGACACTCAAATACACTAGCTTTTTCTGACTTAAATGCTCACCAAATTTTTTCAAATGTATTAGCTGGTACACTAAAACACATGACTTGTATCTACAAGCCTATATTGTCTACAACTTTAGAGATAGCAACTGCACAAGGAAGCACAGACTCAATTCTGTACCTGGCCACTATGCCTCTGTTTCTCTGCAGGGCTAGTAGTGACCTCCTCAAGTGGGACCAGCTCACATCCCCTCCTGAGGCAAGCCAGAGCAAATCAACAGTTTACAGAAGAGGCCAAGTTTTTATTCTTGCTCTCCTTAGACAGAGAACTTACCATTACAACAGTCTCAGAACCTTGCAAATACTTTTTCTAGTAAACCCATGGGTGTTGCTCATTCTTTAAATGCTCTGTTTCTGTAACTCGCTACTCTGTGCATACACTTTTCCATACATGTCTTCTGTAATTGTAACTGCTATAATACATATAGCACTTTGTTCCACATACTTGAAGAATATATCTTTTAGGGAAATCATATTCACCCTTTTATCAGCTCAGACCACTGTAACAAAAAAGATCCGCAATGACATGTGTTACATAGAATTAGTTGTTTAATTCTAGCTATCTTCTAGTAGAAGTTTGCCATGCTTGCTACTTCTATATGTTCATGTAGAAAGCATTTTTTCTAACTCCTCAAGCTATAGTTGATAAAGGATGGAGCAAATCCAACTTGCTCTTAAAAACTATATCAAAGACACATGTGATTATTCCTATTTTTCAAGAATACCTTGGACTCAAAAACTGTAAATGTGGACCACAATGAATGTTCTTTCTGATGAATAAACTGCATGTTATTAACTCTGAATTCATTGGCTGTACTCTTTGGCTTAAGAAGAAATAAATTCAAAACGGTGTTTCAGGGGCTTCATAAAGCCTTTTCAAAAGAAATTTTAAATTTTAAAATTAACAATATTTTAAAATGAAACTAATTAGTAACGCCAATAGAAAATAAACGATACTCCAAGTACCCTAGGCACAAGAGTATTTCAGATCTGAAGCAATGACAATCCAACACCTTAAAATAAAAAAGACAGGTACAATATAATTGCATTCAGACAACCAAGGTTACAGTAAAGTTCCTTCTCTTAAAGGCTGTATCTCACATGACATTTAAATACTAAATTTAATTATTTTAGATTAAAGTTCATGTTGCATTAAATTTTAAATATCCTTTGAAAACTGTGCAGTAAAATGTTCCTACATACGTTATTAGAAGCTCTGGACTTGAAACTGGCACTACTTCTTTTTTTCCCCTCAGCAGAGTAGCACACACTTTGAGGAAAGTATTTGGTATAAAGGAACAGACCATTCAATCTGGAAACCAATAATATTCCTTTAACAGGCTAAGTCTCACTTTCAGGACTTACAGAATTCTGCAATTAATTTTCCAGGTATTTCCTGCCACTATACTACGAAACAAAAACTATCCAAAGCGGCCTTGGATAATACAAAAAATATTTCTCCTTCACAGGTGGAATATTGTATCCAGCTTCCTTCTTCCACAGTCTTACTTTTTTATTCAGATAGCAACAAAAGACAAAAGACATAAGAATCAAAAATACCCTATTCCAAGACAGAATTGAGATGAAGCACTTTCAAAGATTCTTCATATATATTCCTGCTGGTACTAATGCATCACTCATACAGGTAATAAAGCACAGACATGACTCTAATATAATTCTAACTAATTTTAACAAAAGAAAAAATAAGGCCAAATGAAGGGGGGAATTAATCAAAATGCCGTATTTTTCCTAGAAGATGAGGTAGATGGTACACTTCCTTAAGGCAGAATTTGCCTTCAAGTTGCAATGATCAATTTTACAGCAACACTACAAGATCTCTTTCACCTGAAATGCCCAAGATGGCTATAGCTGGAAAAATGTATAGCTGTAAGGAATATATACTGTAAGGAAAAAGCTATAGCTGTAAGGATCCTTCCAAGTCTGAGAGAAATACATATACAATTAATTTAATCAAGTACTCCCTCCTCTGTGTATTCAACCAAAGTCAATTAGCAAGCTTCCTAAAACCTACATTAGTTTTCAAAGAAGTGATTCATTCCTGTTAAATTACACATGAAAAATGACATTGTAGTATTTTCTGTAAAAAAAAAAAAAAAATAGAAATTCAACAGCCATCACCGTCCAGACTAAACAGTAATTTATATTAATAAAAAAAAAATGCTTTAATGATTGTTTTATAACTGATCATTTAATGTATATCCAATGTTTGGTATGCAACTTTCTGACTGTAATTAACAACACATGTCAACCTATATTTGCATCATGCTAATATTTCTTGCACAATTCCCACATGTTACGCCGGTATTAAAGGTCGCATTAGAAGGAAAGTGAGTGATAAATTTACTACCAAATGCATTTGGGGTTACTGATCTCAGCACCTATTTCTCCTTAAAAGTACAGTAGCAGTCAGGTGGGGATAGAATGAGTAAATAATTCTCATATAAAAAAAGCTTTGTGTTATTAAAATGTATTGGCTCACTGTTGGTAGTCTTCAAAATATTTTTGCAGCATTTCAATTGCTATACTTTGATTACAAGTAACATGATTTATTTTCCAAAGGTGATATTTATAGCTAAAAGGAAATTCTGGGATAACAGTTTCATTAACAAGCCAATAGAGCTTCAGGAAGTGTAAGACTGGAAAAACAGTTTGTAAGTGTCTCTGAACAAACTGAATGCTCTTACAGCTAGAGGTAAGCCATTAGAGATTTGGCTAGAAATCATAACAATTCTGCTTCACTTCCATCAGCCAAGAAACTTGCCCAAACACTTGGAAATTCGTGTGGGTTTTTTAAAGTACTATTGTATATAAAAGTCCCATCAGTGAGTAAGTGGACTCATATTCAATTTGCTTTTGCATAACTATAAATTCAGTACCTAAGCTTAATTCTTCCTACATTTGTTTCAAAACAAACAAAATCCCTTTTCCTCAAAGAGGGAGAAAAACACTAAAGAATCAGTGTAAAACTATTTTAAGTAGCAAGAAGGTCATCCTTTCATTGTCAAGCATTTCCCATTAGGTCAGACCATAAATCCCATTATTGTACGTCTCAGATCATAGTCACACACTTGTACTGCTAATTATTTACTTATTTATCATTATCTATCCAGTTCAACCCCACACAGATTTAGTGCCCTGTTCAGCTAAGCAGTGTCTCAGAAAAAATCCTCCGTGAATCAGTTGTAACTGCATAGGACAACACTAGTCCCACAAAGCTATCCTTTCTCTTTGCTCAGCCAGACTGCAAAGTTCAGGAAAAGATCTGAAGGTTTACTTTCAGCATTGCCCAGCTGCCAGAACATTTAAACACACCAAAATCTGCAAAGTTTCTAAAGTTTCTACACTATAGCAATCTGCCATAACCACGTCATGGAACATATTTGGGCTAGGCACTGTAAATTCCCAACAGGAAAGAGTAATCAGGCAAAGAGAAAAATATGTGAGAAGTGATCAGCTTGTAACCTGTTAGCACATTTACTTTGTTGAAAACAGCAGACTTGGATTCTGGTTTGTTTCTCATTCTCTAGATTACATAAACTGCCAGAAAACTGTAGAGAACTTTGACTATTGATAAGTCTGTAACCATTTGGAAACAAGTATCTCATTGCCTACTCCAGACAAAAAAAAAATTAAAAATCTACTTTTATCTTTGTTTTAGCCATTTCTTAGTGTAAAATTCACATCAAGGATATGGTTGCAGAGTTTTTAAGTCTGAAAATCTTTTCAAATTACTACTTAAAACAGTCAAAAGAAGAGTGCTCAGAGGGGAGTTTGACACAAAAGGCAGGTAACTTACCTCTGTTGCTGACAAACGTTTATCACCATTATCACTACCAACACCTGAATCGGAGTCCTTTTTACTTGGGTAGATGTCATCAATGCTAGATGTGAATAATAAAAACTAAAAATCAGTAAAAACTATCATAGCATTCACATTCCAATTCTGCTCTGGTTTCACCTAACTGAGCAAATGACAAACTATTCTTAATGGCAGAAGGTGAAGCAGCCTAGCACAGTAAAACACTAAACATCATAATCTGGTGATGGTAAAGTAGATCAGACTGAATAGCTAGTGAGCCTAAGGACCAATGAAACAACAGAAATCATCTGCTATCAGCTTGCTTTTGTCTACACACCAACTGCTTAGTTACTACCTAAGCAGCACAGGACTGAAGCAATTTAGCCATGGGAGAAAAAACCAAAATAGTAAAACTCAAAGTGGAGTCAACTGATTTAATTCTAACCACTGATCCATTAAAACAGAACTCCTATATCCCTCAGGCTTGAAGTAATTATTAACACAAAAACCCTCTTTTGGTGCCTTAAAATAGACTCTGGAATTTAGGTTTTTGAGAAAATTACTGTAATAATAGCAAATGCTCTCTCTATTCTGGTTTCATTACCCAATATGACCTCTACTCCTTTTCAAGTGCACTACTAGATGCAATAGTCTCATCACCTAACTTCTTTTTTTTTAAATATACCTTATTATCCCTTTATTTGCAATACTGAAATCAAATTGACGCAGCAATTTAAGAAAGGAGCTTTATCAGTCTTCACATGAACAAGATATCTGATTCATTAATCCTCACCATAAAATTACATCTCATGAGTAAACACTGAAGATTGTTTTGCAGAAATGGCCTTTGGAAATCTACTCTGTACCATCCCCTTATCATAACCTGAATTCTTCAATATCAACAAAACACCAGACAGGACATGACATTCCTGTCAATTTTCTCATATATTAAAAGAACAAACCAGAAAAATAGTAGGTGTTTCCCAAGTGGAACACCTACTCTTCATTCTGGATTCTTCTCACCTTTGACATTTATTCGATGGAAATTCACAAAGGGATCTCCAAAGGTACGTGGAGGAAAACAATTTGAGGCAAACCTTATTGAGATGACTGAAAGGGGGATTCTGTAACAGTTCTTGTGTTTTTTCCTCCCAGGGTTTTAGCAGTAACATCTCTACTATTATTCATATCAACACTTCATTTTAATTCTCTTCAAAGATACCATACTTTCTCTGATTGATTATATTACACCACCCTTGTTAGCAAAGAAAGACCAGGCTACAAGCTGATTTCCAACCAGCTATGGAGAGCTCACAAAAAGGAGCTGCTTTGTATCTGGTTCCTGTCCTTAAACCATGGATGCCATTTCCTACAAGTCTGATGCAAGACATATAAGATTTTGCCTCATTTTGCTAACGAATCAGCACACTTAATTTTAAAAGCATCTTGACATTCATGCAGTTCTCTTTGACAGATGACTTTAGATGAATTAAGACTAAGATGTCATGAATGTGTAAACTTGCAAATCACATAAATCATAAAACATAAATCACAACAACATGTGAAATTAAAATTTATTTAATGTGTACATAGATAGATCAAGCCAACACCTAGTGTAACTACCATCTGATTATTTTCAATGCATTCCAGGAGTCCACCAGAAAGAGGTGAGATTTAAACTAAGGTCCACTTTTAACTAATGTGCTGCTAATTTTAATCAGAATTGATTTTTAATTTTCTGAACTCTTAAGGGGATTTCATTAGAATAAAAGCAAATGAAATCTCTGTGCAAAAAAGTACACTCTGAATAGTATCTAAAGAAATGAAACTGTAGAACCAAAAGATAAATACTATTTTATTGTTTGCAAGGATTACAAGAAAAAAAACAAGTGAGACTTTCATACACACCTCTCTTCCACAGGTTGTGGCAAATGCTGTGGCTCTATGGCATTAAGATACAGCGAGTCTGCTGTTTTAATCTGACAGGCTTGTACAGTCAGATACTTGAATATATGCACCTTACCCTTTGTACAAATCTGTGGGACAAGAAAAAAATTAGGTTTATAACTAGAAAAAAAGTCATTTATTCTAAGTGTCACTTAGTGCAAACTCCCTGAAGATCAACTAATATTATAAATTTAACTTAAAGGAAAATAGATTCTATTCTTTTTTTTTAATTACTATTATTTCAATTATCTACTCAACTATTTTTGTGTACCAGTAGAAATACCCTCAGAGACTAAGACAGGAAACAAGAAAATAACATATTCTGCTTTTAAAAAATTCAAATGAGTCTCTAACTCAAAATAATTACATTAAAATAAATGGTATGGCCTATTACTAAATAGAAATTGAGTAACTATTTTTTTCAAAATTAGAGTGTAATGACAGTTATTCAACCAGCATGCCCTTTATAGTCTTGGTCACACTGTTTTTAGTAGTATCCAAGCATACTTATGATGCAATTTCATCATCATCTTAGAATTTTAAGTGCACCCTTCAATTTGCTTTGTATATTTTTAGATTAAAGGCAGCATCACTACTGTAATAAAATTTTTTAAGTATTTCAACAGCTAGAACAACTGTAGCTTTCAGAGATGCAGTTTAAATCTACTGTCCAGTAAGTTGACAATAACAAAATTGTCCTTAAGCAGCAAACACAGGTTGCATTCATTTATCTTTATTACTCAGAGTGGCCTATAGTTCAAAAGAGGAATTTTATTTATTTGTGTACCATAATCTATAAGCTTACTTACTATAAAGTAAGATAAATTTCACATGGATTATGTTTTAGACCATCTGCACATTTTTTAAGTTAAAGTTAGGAAATCACTGTAGAACCTTCTAGAACCGGATTCTTTTTAACAGAAAGAAAAATTAACTATGAAATTTATCACTATTCTTTTTCAAAATTGCACACATATTCCAACATTAACTTTCATATGCAGATAGAAGTCACAAAAAAGCAAACAGAATGGACATCTAGATGTGTGCTAGTTTAAGTGCTGTACAAATTCATACTGAGTACAGAGGATATTTTTAATGTCTTATTTAGATATCAACAACTATAAACAGTCTGTGATGACTGAAATTCAGAAGCCAGCAATTGCATTGGTGACATTGTGGTGACATTTTATACTCTAAAATGTGTTAGCAGCCATCTGAGTATAAAGTACAACTTAAATTATAGCTGTAACTTACTTGTGCTGGTGGAGATTGCAAAGGATTATTCTCAAGCAGTAATATTTGTAACTGCACCATCTTTCTAAAACAAATTGGAATCACGAGCACTTTATTGCAGGAAAAGTCAAACTTTACCAAGGGAAGTTGTACTAGTTCTAAAAGTAATAAAAAGGAGAGAAGGTATTACATCTGTTTTTATTTTTGGCATTAAAAAAGAAAATATTTTAGAATAACCCTTCTTTTGCATTCAGGAAAAATACAAACAGAGGAATGAGATCAACATTTACTCCATTTTACACTGGGAAATAAAAGAGCTGCTGTTATACAAGTGACAATAAATTCTAATACAAATACTTCAAGTTCTTTTTCCCTGAAACTCAGCTGACAGTTCCCACACTGCATTCAGACACTTGTTCAACCTAAAAGTTGCCTAGAATCATAAAGATACCTCACACACTGTTCTTCAGTGGATACCATTGAATGTTATATTCTGCAGACCCAAATTAAATAAATTTGAACAGAAGCCAATAGCTACTTTTTAATAATATCTATTTATATGAATAAAAATACTTTCAAAATTATAGTAAGAGCAGCTAATGTAAAGATATTTTTTGTTCATTTGCTTTTACCTTGGGGTAAAACTTCGAGATAATTTCTTCTGACATTCAGTTCTTTTAAAGATTTCAGCTGGCCTATCTGCTGTGGCAAAGCTGTAATTTCATTACAGCTGACATCCTACAGTAAAACAGTAATAACAAATAATAATGAACTTTCAGCTCTTACATGTCCCATAATACAAACACAGCTATTTTGCTATATAATTTTCACATTTTATTAACCTGAAAAAAAGGCAACCATCTATGTCCTGTAGTCACAAAGAAAAATAAATATACATGGGAAAATATTTGCACGTTACTGAAACCAGACTAAAATCTTATTTGAAGAACAAGGTAATTTAATTTCTATAGAAATATTCAAAACTATTTAATTAAGAAGTTGCAATTTTTTGCTCTTTGCTTCACATGAAGAATTAAGTACAGTGATTACATAACCAAATATGTTACAATGAAAGGTAAAAATCCTAGTGTGTGGATCTAAGTTCTTAAAAAGGTTCTTGTTCTTCTAGATGGAATAGTTAAGCAAAATAAAATAATAGTAACAGTAATACAGCAATAGCATTCTGTAATGATGTTCAGTAAAGGCACATATTTGATCATCATAGCACATAGTAGGCCATAATGAAAAGGGACAGAGCTTATTTAGCATTACTTGACTATTTCAAGCAAGAAACTTCTTTGAATGTGTATGAAGGAAGGATCAACTTCTTGGATTAAGCCAGTCTGTAATGAGACAAATAGTAGCTGTCATTTTTGCTGCCAGATGGACATTGAAACCTCTGCTTACATGCCAGGCAACCTGCAAATTTAAAAAATGTCCCAATTATGCTGTCATTTCTGTACTAGAAGAAGGAAACAGTATTTCACAGTAAGAAAGCTAAATGGGGCAATGCCCAATTTTCCTAAAAAAACCAGCAGAACAGTCCTACTGTCTCAACTGTTTCAAATGGATTTATAAAGTATCTGGGAGCTCTTAGACTACAGAAGTTGGAGAAGTCAGATTTCCAAGTCCTGTCTTTGAAGATGCTTGCTTTAATACCAATCAAAATCATTATATCAACTCCCTATCTTTGAGCCTAAAAATCTAGTTAACAAAAAATGACAGTAAAACCAAACTGTGATCTAGCAGTGCTGTTCCCTGTATCTGACAAGTTTCTTCTTGTTACAGAATCTCATTTTCACCAAGAGTTCTTCCCCTTCTCAAAACAGAATCAGGAAATTACTTTTAGAGAAGGAAATTAAAAATTCCAGTTAATGAGTGCATTTTTGCCTAAGATGTCAAAGTTTGGTTAATTACACTGTGCCCTGATAATTTATTTTTAAAGCTTTACTGTCCTAGTTTTAATTTACAGTCTTTAAATTACTTCATAATTAGATACTTAATTTTTAGAGCGCAGAATTTAAAGTCACCTTGTGGCAAAGAAACTCTAGACCAAGTGTATTTAGGCATACACATCAGAACAAGTCAGGGAAAGAGACAGAGAATTCTAAAGGAAGCACAAAAAAAAAAGAAACCTGGCAGTGCATAACCTCAAAAACAAAGTCCACCTGCACTTACAGCCTTTCAAAACATCCTCAATAAGACTGATCTGTTGTGACAGCATGTCAGCATTCACAAGATTTCTAGAGACAGCAGTGTCCTTTATCCTACTAAGCATTGTAGTCCAACTTGCCTTTTTTTTATTACTTTGTTTGAATAGCCACAAAGACTTATAACATTAATCCACAGTTATACTCTTGACTTATTATTAGACTTCATGAGTGTGTATGTAACAGAGACAGTGTTAAACTTTGCCATTACTTTGGCACTAATGGAAGCAATACTATCAGACTCCTATGGCTTCCAATATGGCAATTTTTTAAGGAATTATGCACCAGAAGTTTGGAACTTGGCTTCAGGGACACTTGCAGGTAACTGAAGTGCAAATGCTTAAGTTCCATGGGGAACTAGTATTTGCTGAGGTCAGACTTGATTAATTCTACTTTGTTTTCACCAGATAGGCCATGGCCTGTAATGACAAGGCAATTTGTCAAAATCAGAAGTGTATGGCTTTTATTTAAACATTTATTAAATTAGGGAAATTTAACATTAATATATGTGGCATGAAAGCAAAACCATCAACTGCTTTCCTTTGTTTATGGCCTTAACCCAATCAAATTCAGCATGTATGTTCAGCAAGATAAACAGAAAAAACAATAAGGTATTCTGACTCCATATTAACATTTATTCATACACACATGGAAGTTTATCCAAACCATTCAAATTGAGGCAAATTTCCTCCTTGTGTAAAAAACTCAGGCCTCCTGACTGAGCCATTATTCCTAAAAAGCACCTGGGTTCAGTCAGAACTTGTGACATAGAAGCCATACTGAAGAGTAAAAAGAAGGTGCACAGTGTGTGAGGACATGGACCCTTTTAGGAAATAGCAGGCAGAAAGTCCCACATGGTGAGGCTGCTGTCTCTGATTAGATGAATGAGGACATAAATCCCAGGTGAGAAATTTGAAGGCTTCCAACATGAGATAGGAGCATTCCCAGAGATGCAGAAGGCTGTTATCTGAAGAAGGCAGAAGCGCAACACTTGCCTGATAGAATGGAGAATAGATTTTTACTGTACATCTGATAGTTTTGGGTACGATTAATGACCCATCTCTGCCTAATTGCTTTTCCTTGGCAGAAAGTAAATTCCAGATTATCTTCATACTAGTTTGGCGCTCTCCTGGCTGACAGTAGAGGCATGATTACGTTAAAGACTTAGTTTTATTTGCTGCAAAAAAAAAAAAGTTTCCCAACCATTTCTTTTGCCAAATAATGGCAATGTATTCTGCAGGGAGAAAAATTTATGTTACAATTATGTTAAAAGCATCAAAGTAGCTGTCAGTAGCCTAAATTTAAAAGAATATCTGAAAGTTTTCTGCGTGCAATATCAGCATTAATTCTATGCCACAGGTATGAAATCCATAAAAATACATACCTGTGATAGGAAAACCATTACCTACCCCATTTTGGAGGACAGAAGGGAAAATGCAGAGTTTATTGGAAAGATCTAATTTGCAGCAAATTATGCTTGTATCATTCTACAGTGACTATAGGGGTAAATTTTGTATTTAATAGGCAGATAAAAAGAACCCTTTGCTGTGTACACCCAGATCTCACTGCATGCAGCTTGTAAAATATCTGGGGAACCTGAGGTTGCCCAGAAATGTCCTATTGATAGGAGAACTGTATGGAGCCAGGTGGCATCTCAGAGTCTATCCCCTGGCCCAGGCCAGCAAGAGCACAGTGCACACACCAAAACAGCATTCCCTGCCAGAGGGCTGGGCGATGCTGCTGCTTGAATCCCAAGCTATTCAGGCTGGCATTGCTCTCACACAGCTGAATTTTTTGTGTAACAACTGCAATATGACTTAATGTTTTTTGTTTGTTTCTTTTACTCATTTTAGAACAATGATCACCTTATAATCTAAAGTGCTTTATATTATACATGCCAACACAGATACCCACTCTCAATGCTACCACTATTTGCTTCTCCCAATACATCACAGTTATGTCATTTCCAGCTAAACAGTGCAACTCATTTCACTAGAAATGTGCCAAACACGCATGGTGGCATCAAATTGTGTAATCAGGTCATCTGAACAGACTCATGCTCAATTTAAGAAAAACTTGTTTGTCATTCAGCCCCTGAGCCCAATGCCTAAATAAATCACAAAGAACAAGCATCAGACCTTTTTCAATTTTCATACGTCTTGGCTACCAAAGTGACATGCAGCTAGAGCTCTCATATTAAATACTTTTAGAGCAAGAATTGTTTTGCTCTTCATGACAAACAGTAACACTGAAACTATAACATAACTGGAAAACAATATGAAAACCCAGAATTCCAGAATTCAAAGACATGATATGCTTGAACTAAACAAACCAAATTTGCTTTGGGTATAATCAACATTGATTTCAAGCTTTTAGTTTTTACTAAATTTAACTTAAACTGGAACCATCACTTTTTATTGTGCCTATTTTAAGCACAACAAAAACAGTGCTATAATACAATACATTTCTAAGAATAGTTAAATCAGAACCATCTGTGTAAATCTCACTAAACCCATCACAAACACAAAAAAATTTAAAATATTTGGTAATATAAATTAATAATGCTCACCAAACAAAAACTTGATAGTCTTGAACTCAGTCATAACTCAGAAAGGAAAAGGTAACTACTACCCCCACCATCCTCATCAAGATCCACATCAATTATCATATATAACAGAAGCCTGATGCCACAGGGTGCTGTTCAAGAACATCAAAAGGAAAAGGCTCTGCGGTTGCCACTTCATGCCACCGATAAAGAATCAATAGCAGGGCTGGGGCCTCAAGCAAGGTTATTAATTTCTGTAACATAATTTACTGGAGGAACTAGTATTATAAAAAAACAACAATATGATAATAAGACACTTTCAGGTACAGAAAAGGTATGCAAAGTAACTGCTGTCAGTGGAGATACCAGCAGCTGGAAGGAAGTTCAAATCAAGTTTTTACTATGCATAAACTAACAGCGTCAAAATGCAGTTTGTCAATTTGTATCTCAAAAGGTCAAAACGAACAGAAATAACCCCAACACTTTTGTCATAAAGAATTCGGAGTCTCAGTTTACAATATATAGCAGAGGAAGATAAAGGGAGAGAGAGGGAAGCATTCTCTCACATATACTTTCCACAAACATTCAATTAAATTAATTTTATGCTGTAGTACAAAATAAGTTTTGCTTTTTCAGACTGGACAATATCTTCTAAGTGATCTACTGCTTGTAGAAACACTATTCGTTTGGACAGCTTTGAAAACAAGAAGAGCACAAACATTTTGTAGATCTGTTTAGATGGGTGTTCCAGGAAAGGAAGGCTGCATGACAAATGTAGTGAAATAAAATGAAAATAAATTAGTAAGACCAGTATCACAACAGGAACGCAGAGTGGTAAGCAGACAGCAACAACACAGAAAGGAAGCAGGAGGAGAGAATGCTACAGGGGAATGCAACCTTGCAGAGCCAGAACTTAGGAACTTGATGCAGTGAACAGGGAGCCAGGGCAGGGAGTGAGCAAAAATGGTGAAGATTAGCAACTGTGAGTTTTGAATGAACTGAGGGCAGTGCTGTTATTTAAAAAGAGTCCTGAAGAACATAAAGGAAATTCTTGCTTTCTTGCTAGCCAACACACTTGAGAAGTTAAAAAATTAAGTTTTGCAAACTACATTATACTATTAAGCAGTTGCTCAAATATATGTGAAAAGTGAATTTTACTGTTTCTATTTAAACTCAAAAGAAGACAAAAAGTGAAAACAAAAAATCAGTAACATACCAATTCCATTAACTGTTTTAGCTGACCTATCTCTTCTGGAAGGGAACCTAGCTTATTGTTACTTGCAATTAAGACTTTTAGAGGAAGACCACACAGGCAAGCTGGCAAAGAGGAAAGCTGATTTCGACTGCAACAAAACAAAACAAAAATATTAAAACCATCAGTGATGTTCTACTGTATAGTCACAGAAACTCTTGAGTGCTACAAAACTTCTTCATTTTCATGGGTCATATTTTATGCAAACATAATTGAAATTTTCAAATGGCAATCACTAAGACAAACACCTGATTATTGATTAACAATACTGAGAAATTTCCCACTTTGGAAAAATTACATTGTATCAGTTTAACAACATTGTAACAAATCTGCTAGTCACACAAAGAACAGCTGTTTCCCTTCTTAATGAATACAGGAAAGTCAACTGAGACAGTATTTCAGAAGTATTTAAACATTCCTGTGGTTTTATGTGCCATTAAAATGGATGCCTTTTGTTACACCTAAAAGACAAATATATAAATCACAGACAAAATGGTGATTTTCTTCAATTAATTTAAAGCACACTTACAGTTGAAGATTACTTGATACATCTTATTCTCTGGTTCTGTGCTATTAACCCAGGTAAACACAGAAAAAATTTCTGGAACTACCAGTGGTTCATTTTGCCCCAAGATTCATATGCTAGAGCTTAAAGATGACAAATGTCATGACCCTTTGTGACATTCATAAGACTAAAAACAGTAATTTCTGGCTCAATTCCCAGAAGAAATTTTATGCTCATCAGAATAACACAGTAATTATTCTCTCCTAGAATATTTAAAAGTTTTCTTAAAATATAATTCTTATGATTACTAACCCGTAGTAAACCAATGAATAGTAACTTAAAATGGCACCCCAGTATAAACTATTTTAATTAGCTCCTGCCTACATTCTAAGGCTTCAGAAAGCAAAGACAGATGACTGAACTCTGGAAACACATGGCAAAAATTTTCCTGTGCAATTTCAGTAGGAGTTGCAATATTGAGGTGAAACAAAAATCCAGATTCCACAAGTTGCAAAGCATTTCTTCAACTACCAATCCAGCAGTGTGCTACAAAGCTGCACACAGAGATGCATATTCATGCTCTACACAACAATCTCAAAATGTTGTAAAGTACACTACAATCACATTTCTCTTGCACACACCAGGATACAGACAGATATAAATATCCCAAAGCAAATAAAAATGAGAAATCCAATTACTAATCAGCAGCAGCTGAAAAAAGTATCACTGCTTATTTTGAAGCCAAGTTTCTTGATTCTAGTGTCCTTACAGAAGGCCAAGACAACTTTTTCTAAAATTTACTTAGAAATATTTTATTCAAGTTCTAAAGAAATCAAATTGAGGAACCTTGGACTCTAAAACAGTAACCCTATGCCACAGATGAGACACAGACAAAAAATAAGTAAAAAACAATTTTTAAGCTCCACAGAACTCAGAAGCAACCCACTAAGAGATAAGGAACAGAACATAACCAGGGTGAGTAATAAGTCATCATTAGCTTCAAAGGAAGTTCTTTAAATAAAACATGAACAGTATCCACCAAGGCCCAAAGACTAAAAATAGATCTTTTGGCATCACTTTCTAATGCTACTCAACATATGGGCTTTGCTGGTAACAGGCAAAAAGGTATGCATTTTAAATCTATTATGTCTTGCTTGCCAAGAAACAACGTGATTAGAAAGCCAAGAATGTATTTCCTTGTTCAGACTGTTCACTATGTCCAACTAACAGAGGGAAGGGCACATTCAGGTGAAGAGGGCAATTGAAACTGAGAGAAATGTCAGTTACTTAATCAAATGAAAAAAATCCTTTTATTTTGTCCAATTTACAGTCATATGTGATACAAAACGTATTATAGTTTTGTGATTACTCTGATTCTATCATTATACAGAGTTCTAATTCACGGTTTCATTAAGTTCTAACCAAGTGAATTCTAATTCCTAAATTTACCAAGATGTTTTATGTATAATTAATAATTTAATCCAGTTTAAGTTCTTTACATATATCTAACAAATACTAATTCAAAATCTCAAGTCCTACTTCTTGTATGCATGCAGATACTCGAGCCACACTATTCAACTTTGATTTTTAGAGCCAAAATACTGTTCCACAGTGGCCAAAACTGCAGTATAGTAGTAATACAGACTTGAGAAAGATCCTTGGTGTTGATAAAACCGATGATCAAGCCTTCATTTCCAGAAATATACCAGACCAAGAGACACTTCACTCTCTATTCAGACCTCATTTTTGCAAAGACCAGACTGTTACATCTCCACTATTAGCTGTCTCAGTTAACTGCAAAGAAAACTCCACACCTTGCTCCAACTGAAAAAGGGTTCACCTTCCCTCCACGAAAAGCACAGGTACATTCAACTGCACTTGAACTAACAGCAATTATCTCTACTCATTAGTATTCACACAGATTTTGCCTGGAAAGGAGGCAAAGATGTCTAATTCTCTGCCACTTGCTCCTAAAAAAGGCTGTAGCCAGATTTCTTTCATAATATGACTATGCTAGTGATAGATATAGTATCACACTTCTTCCATTCCATTCCCCATGGAGAAAAATATAAATTCTCTGTCTCTCCAACTTCTCAACTGCAAAACCTATGTCAAGCTTTACAAAATTTGTCATCAGAAATGAATTAAAAGAATACAACTGTGTGGATATGATGAGCATTCTTGATTTGTTAGAAGATTAAGTGACAGAACTGGACTAATATTGCTTGGTTTTCTTTTCATAATTATTTTTACATTTTGGTATTTATGATGCCTTCATACAGAACTGTATCTGCAGCCAATAAACTTTTGCATTACCCTTTCCAGCAATGTGAAAAAATACAGTCAGTTGTTCCAGAACCTTAAAAAGTGCAGACAAAAAAAAAAAAAATCTTTACCTAGTTGCAAATAATCAAAAAGTGGCAAAGAAACTTACCTCAAGTTTAAGTAAGTTAG